>NC_064925.1:6799472-7416444 GCF_023897955.1 Schistocerca gregaria | reverse complement strand
ACGGTGTATGTTTCACGCAGAAGGTCTCCTGCATGACGGCGTATCCATACACGGCCAACGAGTACATGTAACAAGAAACGCAACTGATCCGACCAGAGGACGTGTTTCCATTGGTTCACGGTGCAGCCGTGAGCACTGCAATCATGCACTGAAACAACAAATAACTGGTATAGATATGCGTATTCAAATACAGAGATACGTAAACAGGGAGAATAAGGCGCTGCGGTCGGCAACGACTATATAAGACAACAAGTTTCTGACGCAATTGCCTTGCAACGTGCTGTTCAGAAGTGATTTCCATCCCATCTTACTCTTTCGGATTTACAGACAGCTCTGCAGGATTCATGGAGTCAGTTCCTCCAGCATTAGTTCAGACATTAGTCGAGTCCAACCCACGTCATGTTGTGGCACTTCTGCGTGCTCATGGGGGCCTTACACGATATTCGGCAGGTGTACCAATCTCTTTGGCTCTTCAGTGCAATTTACGATGTCGTTGATTCAACCATGGGACACGTAGAGGTCGCCTGCTGAGGAGAGAACTCTGCTTCACAGAATGGGCAAGACTACATCCTTCACGTTCTGTAATGATGTGTGTACCGTCTGTCAGCTTTTCGCTAACTCATAGTCTCAGCTTCCTTCCATCGGTTTCCACAGGTGCTGAGGACGACAGCACGCGAACAGCCGACTACCTTTCCTGTTTCCGAAATACTTGTTCCCAGGCACCGGGCAGGAACAGTCTGGCCTGTATCAAAATGGTTTATAGCAGTGCATTTCCCGATTGCGACCCGTACCGTCGTTAGAAAATTTCGCGCCACTCGCCCTACTTCAAAGTACTTCAAAATGGCGAGGAATTGCGTGGTTCACCTGACGGCATTTCCTGCTATTGTCTTGGGCCCAACTTCGTTGACAGCTCGTCTGACTTTGACGGCCTATCGCTGTAGCGAGCAATACATCACTATGAGTTGTGTTCTGATCGCCTGATGTGCAAAACAGGAAGGCTATGGGAATGATTCCCTGTTCGGCTCTGCTCCGCTTGTACAGGGTGAACCAGACACACCGCACAAAGTTTCTGAGCTTGTTCAGGGATACCTTCCAATTATTTTGTTATAAGGGACCCACGGGCTCTGATAGCTCATTACAGAATTATTGAATTTCGTTTGGTCAGCTTTCTATTTGTACTGTTTGAAAATAGTGCAAATGCTGACGCTGTACGCTGCGGACAGGTTTGCTGTTGAAGAGCTGGCCGTTATGTAACTCTTGTATGACTTCACTGACTGCAATGGAAGACCGACACAGCAGCGCTACACTTAGTGTTCTTGCACAGGTGGTGGCTACATCACAGTCCATTACACGTTTTGGTGATTGCATATTAGAACCTTTAACAAAGTAATGAAGCTATTTGGAAACAGAGGTAATTGGGGTACAAAACCGGATAAATGATGATTACATTATTACTCAGTAACGAAACTGTGGGCGCCTTATACCAAAATACTCAGATGGAGTTTCTCAACAATCTCTCAAACTTTGTCGGTGTAGTTCCGATACACCCCGTATACTTTCCGTACCGCGCCATGTGCCCATAACGGAACCAGGCGGCATTCGACCTACCGATGGGCAATGGTCGTGATGGTTAGGTTCATCAAGGTGTCTTGTACACTTCAACCTTAACCTCGTGTTGTGCCACTCAGTGCTGAACAACACTATTTTTTCTAGAAAACAGCAGACGCTGTGGCATAGCTGCTTCACAAATGACCGCTTGGGATCACTGTGACACATACTTTTCAAAGTGCAAAATTAGAGTGTCATGCCCGTTGCTATTACAACACGAAACAATCAATAACCTGGCAGCTGAACGCGAATGACGGCACTGACACAGCAAAACACAACTTGGTAGTATGCAATGTTATATTTAGTTTTTAATAGGTCAAGTAACCAGGTAAGTTGTAGGACAAGTTAAGGACCTTGAATTTAAGATCAGGT
Source organism: Schistocerca gregaria (assembly GCF_023897955.1). Lineage (NCBI taxonomy): Eukaryota > Metazoa > Arthropoda > Insecta > Orthoptera > Acrididae > Schistocerca > Schistocerca gregaria. The sequence continues at coordinate 7,414,464 of NC_064925.1, read as the reverse complement.
GTAGCCTTGAAACAAATTTTGTGTACCAACACTTTTCACAAAAGTTAATCAAAAGTTATGTAAGAAGAAGAAGAATTGAATAACGATTTATGTTAACAAAAAGTGACGCTATTAATGAGGGAGCTACCAAATGAGACGGTGACTGACTGGGGAATGAAGCACCAAGATATCCTGATCTGTGCAACTCACAGATGCGAGATAAAGACACAAACTACACACTGGAATTAAATCGGCGACTGAGGTTGCTTACCCAAAACGCAGGAGGAGCTACCTGCTGAGATGACGGATCGCCTGCCTAGGCTTGCGATCCTGCACCTCGTCAAGGTCAGCAGAGGTGGCAGCCAACCCCAGACTACCGATCAGCTCCCGCTTCCCCCAAAGGTCCAGCTCCGGATCCCCGAACAATTACCAACCTTCCAAAAATTCATCGTCGAGCTATTGCCAATACGACAGACTAGAAATGAAACAAAATTTACCAAAACTCAGGGAAAGGACTGCAGGCTTCGCACTTTTTGCATTCAAGACGCACATTTTACCCTCAAGAGGTTGGCATTGCGCTGAATGGGTGTTACCTTGATTGGTCGGCATGTTTGCGCCACGCACTAGGTGGCGCCATACAGTCTCATTGGCTAAACCAAATTTTTGGAGCGAAACGAAACCGACGCTCCCACGCTAGCCAAGCGACACCGCAGTGTCTGCGCCTTTGAAGTTAACTCAGAAATGTAAAAATGCTGAGCTCAAGTTATCCCAAGCAGATGGCAAGCACATGGGCACGCACCGGCCATGTTCACGGAATAACAGCAGAGCTTCCCACCGCCGGGCTCCCACGAAGGTTGTTCAGCACCCCAAGGAGTCTTGGTTGCCGTAACGACAGTCACAGAGTGCTCTCTGCTGACAAAGAAGTCCCGAGAGCGTACCGCGGCCCGTCTGAACCGCTGGGACTGCGCGAAGCCTCCTCGCCAAACACACATTCCCCATTCCTAGTGCGCGCAAATGAAACTGCTTAATAAAGGCCGAAAGATGAGATGATACCACACAGTGATATATTGCAGTAATGTCACAACTGAATTATGTCTCCTATACGACTCCGAATATTTGCAAATGATTTACAGTTCTTCATTCAGTGGGAAACATACATTCGGAGCCAGAAGCCACTACAGAAGTATACGTTGGAACAAATAAAATGATTCACACAGAAAATTTTTCTGGAAGTGTCTAGTAATTAATATCATCAACCGATCCAGCCCTTAAAAATGAAATTCTTCTGACTTGCACACATATGAAGACTAGACTGGGAAGAAGTGACAAACCCCTAGACATTCCAGCATGCTATGACCACCACACACCGTTCTCAGTCCGTTTTACCTCAGAAATTTACATTTGCTAGCAAGATGCAGGAACACTCGCAAACGGAAGTGATTTTCCCAGACAGATTATTGGGAGCAAACCAGCGCAACGTTAACGCCTCCACCACCGGTAGTAGCAAGTTTTGAGCTGTTCGTGTTAAAGCGAGGCCAGCTTTAGAAAACTCGTCTAAACGTCGAGGACAATGTGAAGGCTACTGCCTTAACTGTTCTGTTGTTTAGCAACTATTGATCCGTTCTTCAAGCTATCAGCTTCGTGTCAACCAATACGTTTATTTACAAATGTTTCCCTATGTTTAGAGTACATTCAGCATCGATTGCTGGCAAACTCCCAAGTCATACTCAGATGACGTCATTAGTAAAGCATAAATGCGATGTCAAGAATTGCTTCTTTCAGTTAAAGTACTTACTGAATCGTCCAACATCTTTGAGAGAGATTCTTCTTGTCTAGATTTGCGAATGAACGAACGGTCTTCGTTGCAGTACACACTCATGGATGAAGGCATTCATTAACAGAATCGCGAGAAAATGTTGTCTATACACGAAAGAAGTCTCCTACAAGACACTCCCTCGACTGATTCTTCGGTATTGCCCGACGACTTGGAACCATTGTCAAGTATGATTAATAGACGAGATAGAAAGATGCAAAGTAGAGAAGCGCACTGGCTTGTGTTGCCATTCAGTAACCGAGCGAGAGTTACGGACATGCTCAGTGGTGTCAGAAATCGAAGAACAGGCGTCGCGCATCGCGGGAAGAGCGTAATTTCCAAGAAATGTAGGGACAGATGCTACTTATTTCATCAAAGAAACCGAAAAATCACCACAACGGAAAAATCGGAGAAATTGAAGCTCACTCGGAATCTCGTGCACACTCTGTATTCCCATAAACCATCCACCACATACCGTAAGGTGATTTACAAATTATAAACCCAGATGTACATAGTTTTGGAAATATTTAATGACTATTTCTCGGAAGTGTTTTTCAGTAATACCCCTCCTTGTATACACAAACAAACAAAAATTGCAACTTCCTCAAGAACTGTTTTCAGCGGCAGCAGAGCATAATACTTTCATTCTGAGGAGTTGCGGTGTTGGTGACTCATTTGCCACAGTCATCGACAGTCAGATGGCGCCCGTCTGTGCATCCTTTGTTTCGATTCCGCAAGCACTAATTGCGCTGAGTTTAGAGGTGAATAGTGTTTGCAACATTCAATCTAGTGTACAACCATGCCCAGTCGACGAGTACATGGCCCTGTTGAACGGTTTCGGCCATGTTAACTGGGTCACATTGAGGGCCTGAGAGAAGTTGGACGGACGTATCGATGGATTGCTCCATATGTTGGGAGCAGTGTATCGGTGGTGTGTCGCTGCTTTCAACAGTAGTCTCTCGACCCTTTTCACACCCCACCCCACCACGTTCTGGACGTCCGCTTAGTACAGATGCATGTCAAGATCAACGCATTGGGCGAGCAGCGGTAGTCGACCGAACATCATCCACGGAATCCGCTGTACCACTAGGAATCGTTGGAACCATCTGACTGAATCAGTATTGAGATCACGTGTGCCTCTGGTTAGGTTATCGCTGATAAGAAGCATCGCTGCTCTGGTGTCGTGAAAGAGAAGGCTCTATTAGTACGCCGGTGATGGATGTTCCCCTGGTGAGCCACCTATTTCTGAGTGCATTACAAAGCGACAAACCATCCCATGCTTCACGGTATTGGGAGGTACCAGCTACAACTCGCGGTCGCGTTTGGTGTCCTTGCTCGATAAAGTAACGAGTGCCCGATGCGTGATACACCTTGTTAATCCCGTGCTACTACCATTACTTCGACAAGAGGGTGGTGTGCCTTCTCAGCAGGACCGTGTACGTCCACCTGCGGCTGCCGCGACGCAACACGCTGTTTGTGGCCAATTGAACTCGTCCTGGGCGTGATGAAGCGAGAACTTACTCGTTCTAAAGGGCCTGCCAGAATCATTGCCGAATTGCAAGAAAAGGTGCAAGACGCTTGGAATAATCTACCGCAGGTTGCCATTCGACGCATTTATGACCGTTTGAATACGAAAATACACGCCTTCGTTGCCTCCGGAGGGGGTTAACTGTGTATTGATGTGCCTCTGTCTTTGATGCGACTGTTTGGACCTCCTTTATTGTGGAGTGGGTTTCCTTTTGGTGAAAGTGAAGTTGATTTTCTGAGCCGTATTCTTATTTCTAATATTGAAATATAAGGGTTCAGTCAGTTATGCTGCTTGAAGTAAAATATTTTGCCACAGAACTCAAGCCCGTAGGCTTATTCTGCCAAGAAGTTTCAAAACAGAGCACATTCTGCTGACCAGTGAAATTATTAATTTTGCAAGGAATCCCTAGGCTGTGGTGGACAAGCCATGTCTTCGCAACACCCATCCTTCCAGGAGTACGCAAGAGAACTTGTGTGACGTTTGGAAAGCAGGAGAATAGGTACTGGCAGAAGAAAATCAATGAGGGCGGGTTGTGGATCGTGCTTGTATAGCGCAATCCGTGTGGCACTTTCCAGCGATTCACAAAGTCCAGGGCTCGAGTCCCAGTGGGGCACACAATTCTAATGTGCCACGAATGTTCAAAACAGACGAAGACATCAACTTCGAAACTCTTCGGTGCAACACAGCAATAAGTATGCTATGAACAACTTCGACGCAGGGACAGAGCTGTGATTCATTCCAGGCTCCCGATCGCTTAATTAAACGCGAATGAGCGAAACACGCCGCTTGGCTGAAGCCCGCAGTCGTGTTACTAAACTCATAACTGTGTCCTAACCACAGGCCCATACGAAATACTTGTAAGGACAGCTGGCTCGATGACATTGATCTGTTCGACTACAGTCGCTTATCTGCCGTCTGTGGAGCATACTGCGACAGAGTCTTCCTTCCTGTTTCTTCCTCCCTGTTATTCGCAGCTTGCTACATCTCTACCTCTCACAGTTTTTTTTTTCAGAATACATATATTCTTAATCATTGGCTTGCGTGCTATGATTAAGAAATTGCATTGTCGTCTTTCTAATTACTTCCTGATCGTAGATACGATGATACCCGGTTGTGGAGTTATTGTTATAACAAATCAATTTCCTAAGGGACCAGAAAGTTCTTAAGAGCGCAAAAGCAACTGTAACGTCACACAAAAAGGGAATTCAGTATTAAAGCTGATGCAAGAAGACGATAAAACAGTTGGTTTTTTTTTTTTTTTCAATGTAACACGAGCGTTGGACTGCTGATCTTGGTGTCTGCAATCTTAGCAAAATGCATACTTAAAATGAAAGTAATACGGAGATGGTAGAGATATTTCCAGAACAAATATTTACTATAACAAAAACATATTTCGTACCTTATGCTTGATACAACAATGACGGTAGATTTTTACGTCCGTTTCATGTCCATTTTTATAGCCATTGTCCTCTTGAGTCGCCCGTGCGTCGTCACGATAAGTTATAACAGTTCTTCTTTTTACGCTTTACTCAAACTTAGACGGAACACTTTTTTATGCATTTAGTTAAAATTAGATCAGACCGCCACAAATCTGCGTCCGTCGTACTTAAGAAAAACAGTACAAGTGTTTAGCGCTCAAGGCTTCATTTGTTCTCCAGCGAACAAAATAGTGAAGGATCGCTTATTCTTCTCAGTTTATATTGCCGCTCAAAGACGACGAATTACATTACTTAGGAAGTTCCACCGTCGCTATGCGACGCCTTATTATACGTTAATCATTCTTTATAAACAAGTACTCGCCTTCTGGCTGAAAGTGTTAACTATTTGCTGTTTTAATGAAGCCAAAATAGCGAATATCACATCGCCTTCCATGAGGAGAGAGGGAATGCTGAAGGATTACCTCGATCCTCATGTCATCATGAGATATTCGTGATTTTTTGTATGACACTTACATAATATTCCCTCTGAAGTTACTGGCGTACTAAGTACATAAACTGAAATTACATTTATAAATATATATCATATATTTATCATATTTCAAAATAAAGTTTTTCATTCTTTGTTCAGCAGTCACTGCATTCCTTAATACTAAGATTCACATTTATGTGCATATTTGAGATTGGTCCATATTTGCTTATAACAATAAGTGACTGTTCATTTCTCACTTCGGGGGATAGAATTCAGAATCTACATTCTCTTTAGCTTAACAACTAATACATGAGTACAGTGAGTGTTTACTTTCACTAAACTAGAGTGGACAATGTTCGAGCCTCTGTTCACTCATTGTGGTTCAATTGCAATTTAATAACGAAGGACTACACTTGGTGATGCTTGTACTTTCTGTGTTAGTTGTCTACGGTGTTCATCACGCAGGACATCTGTCCTTTCCATTGTGGTGCCGGGAATTCCAGTGGTTTCCCGCGTTTTTGTTTACAATATGGAACAGAAGAAGTGGAAAATTATTAGTATAACTTACAACCTATTGGATACATCGGTTAAGGATCGGGACTGGTCTGCAGTTCAGAGTCTTCCTACAGTGCTCATTCATTTTCTTTGTCCACCAAGATAAAGGATTATAATTCATTTTAGCAGTGCCGGTATTAATGACTTTAAGGTCTGAGTAATCTGACAATCTACTTGTCACCCATCTTAACTTCAACTCAAGAAAATTGCTTAATTTACGTATGAAAATGTAGTCACACAAGTGTGCTAATATCTTTCCTCCAGTATGTACGACTGAAGGCATGGCGGTTAGCAGTTTAAAGTTTGGATTGTTTCGTCACCCGTTCGTTAGCCACTCACCGCGGCTGCACAGTGTTGCGTGAGCTCCAGTACTCAGCATCCGTTCTTGCTCAGTCTGTAACACAGCTGCCGGCCGTCGATCAACCCCCTCCCCTTTCTTTATTTTATATTTTTTTTATTTTTACTGTGTACTTCGTGACACGCGAGTGCATCGATACACAAATCTCGCGCGTGTTTTCCATTGGTGGAGCCGGACATTGAAGCTGCCTCCATACTTCCCTGTCAACTGCCTCCCATGGGCCTCACAGGTAAGTGACGACGAATATTTTAGCTGTCGCTGCACTTAAAATAACACTGAACTTTGCGTTGCACCTGTTGTCGTAGCCTTGACTCCTTTTTACACTCGCAGTTTAACACTGCCACTAATACACACTGAAGAGTTATTCTTATTATGCACGTCGCACTGTAGTGTGCATCTTCACACAGCATTCGTACTCACTTCCTTCGTCGATTGCGTTCATTTACAAAACAGTCAAATTTGCAGGTTTCCTCCTTTGGTATAGAAAGACTTATGTTCTGCTGTTTATAAAAGATCGCTTACAAGCTAATATTTACAATTAGTGGTCACTCCTTTGGTTAAGTCCAGTGAACAACTGCTTTATGAATGGACTCTTTATATCTCAAGGTTTACTTTCACTAGTTAACCTAAAAATATTCTTTCAAACCTTTTTCTTTTTTTAAAAAAGAGGGCTCATCTCCTCATTATGAAAACTACAGATTTCGCAAGACTCGTGGCATTTATTCTTTAGTGTACCCGATTTCATTTTCTACTGCCACAAAGCATATCTACTACTTAACAAGTACGCATTTAACGCTGAACCTATTCTTGTGTGCTTACCTTTGTGCTTGCCAAAAATTTTATATTTGAGGGCAGACTGGATAACAATAAGTCTCTCTCTTCGCTTCATGTACTCAGCAATCGTTCTCTGTAAAAAGAAAATGAGGTAACGCGTGTCTACTATTTTTCGCATGAATGGAATTACCCACATTCCACTGGGTTTACGCAACCTGTCCACAACAAACATTACCAAAGCTAGCGAAGTTCATCGCGGTACGTATCTCATTTCTCATAAGTACTGCTTTGCCTCCAAGCACACATGCCTTTTACAAGTCGACCCCTGGTCTGGGTTAACGAACCAGGATCAAAAGGAACGGGCACAAGGAAAATGGATTTCAGAAGAGGAGTATCTTAGGAGACATTTTTACAATAAAATCTGCATGTAAATAAAATTATCATTATAAACATAGACACATATATACCTTTTCAACCTCTTTCACTGCAGCATGCTTTGCTTCTTCTACTTCTTACTCTCGTTATAGTTAATATTAAGTTTAAACATCACTGCATTACTTGTTCTTTAGATTAGCCTTCAACTAGGGTATTGAATGGTCACTAGATTACACTACAAAGCATCTGAAGATCTTTACTTGGACTTATTTATGATACAGGGGGCTTGTTGTGTGGTTAATTAGTACCTTCATCATCATCATCATCATCAAGACTGATGATGCCTTTCAGCGTTCAGCCTGCAGCATAGCCCCCCTTATAAAATTCCTCCATGATCGCCTATTCAGTGCAACACTGGTGCCTCTTCTGATGTTATGCCTATTACTTCAAAATCATTCTTAACCGAATTCAGGTACCTTCTCCTTGGTCTGCCCCGACTCCTCCTACCATCTACCGCCGAACCCATGAGTCTCCTGGGTAACCTTACATCTCCCTTGCGTGTAACATGACCCCACCATCTAAGCCTGTTCGCTCTGACTGCTACATCTATAGAGTTCATTCCCAGTTTTTCTTTGATTTCCTCATTGTGGACACGCTCCTGCCATTGTTCTCATCTACTAGTACCTGCAATCATCCCTTTCATATCTGTAACCTCAACCTTGTTGATAAGGTAACCTGAATCCACCCAGCTTTCGCTCCCATACAACAAAGTTGGTCGAAATATGGAACGGTGCAGAGATAACTTAGTCTTGGTATTGACTTCCTTCTTGCAGAAAAGATCAGATCGAAGCTGAGCGCTCACTGCATTAGCTTTGCTACACCTCGCTTCCAGTTCTTTCACTATGTTGCCATCCTGTGAGAATATGCATCCTAAGTACTTGAAACCGTCCACCTGTTCTAACTTTGTTCCTCCTATTTGGCACTCAATCCGTTTATATCTATTTACCACTGACATTAGATATTGGAGATGCTTATCTTCATACCATAATCCTTACATTTCTGATCTAGCTCTGAAATATTACTTTGCAAACTTTCCATCGAATCTGCCATCACAACTAAGTTATTCGCACATGCAAGACTGCTTATTTTGTGTTCACACATCTTAATCTCACCCAGCCAGTCTATTGTTTTCAACATATGATCCATAAATAATATGATCAATAGTGGAGACAGGTTGCAGCCTTCTCTTACCCCTGAAACTACTCTGAACCATGAACTCAATTTACCGCCAACTCTAACTGCTGCCTGACTATCCATGTAAAGACCTTTAATTGCTTGCAAAAGTTTGCCTCCTATTCCATAATCTCGTAGAACAGACAATAACTTCCTCCTAGGAACCCGGTCATATGCCTTTTCTAGATCTATAAAGCACACATACGATTCCCTATTCCACTCATAACACTTCTCCATTATTTGCCGTAAGTTAAAGATCTGGTCCTGACAACCTCTAAGAGGCCTAAACCCACACTGATTTTCATCTAATTGGTCCTCAACTGACACTCGCACTTTCCTTTCAACAATACCTGAGAAGATTTTACCCACAACGCTGATTAAAGAGATACCTCTGTAGTTGTTACAATCTTTTCTGTTTCCATGTTTAAAGATTGGTGTGATTACTGCTTTTGTCCAGTCTGATTGAACCTGTCCCGACTCCCAGGCCATTTCAATAATCCTGTGTGGCCATTTAAGACCTGACATTTCACTGTATCTGATGACTTCCGACTTAATTTCATCCACCCCAACTGCTTTATTGCACTGCAATCTATTGACCATTTTCTCCACTTCCTCAAATGTGATTCTATTTCCATCGTCATTCCTATCCTATTGTACCTCGAAATCTGAAATATTACCGATCGTATTTTCACCTACATTGAGCAACTCTTCAAAATATTCCCTCCATCTGCCCAAGGAATCCACAGGCTTCACTAGCAGTTTTCCTGATCTGTCCAAAATACTTGTCTTTTCCTTCTTACCTCCCTTTCGAAGACTGCTAATTACACTCCAGAATGGTTTTCCAGCAGCTTGACCCAAAGTCTCCAACCTGTTTCCAAAGTCTTCCCAAGAATTCTTCTTGGATGCTGCAATTATCTGTTTGGCTTTGTTTCTTTCTTCAACATAACTTTCTTTGTCTACCTGAGTTCTAGTATGTAACCATTTTTGATACGCCTTGTTTTTCCTTTTACAGGCTGCCTTGACTGTGTCATTCCAGCAAGCTGTTTGCTTCATCCTACCTTTACTCACTACTGTTCCAAGACATTCTTTAGCCACTTCTCGTACTGTGTCCCTGTACCTTGTCCATTCCTTTTCCAGTGACTGTAATTGACTACATTCAACTAACAGGTACCCTTCTGAGATCACTGTTATGTACTTGTTCCTTGATTTCCTTATCCTGAAGTTTCTCCACTCTTATCCTCCTACACATGGATCTGACCTCCTGCTCTTTCGGCCTCACAATCCCAATTTCACTGCAGATTAAATAATGATCAGTGTCATCAAAGAATCCCCTGAATACACGTGTGTCCCTCACAGCCTTCCTGAATTCCTGATCTGTTATTATATAGTCAATGACAGATCTGGTTCCCCTGCCTTCCCAAGTATACCGATGAATGTTCTTATGTTTAAAAAAGGAATTTGTGATTACTAAGCCCATACTGGCACAAAAATCCAAGAGTTGTTTCCCGTTCCTGTTGGCCTCCATATCCTCTCCAAATTTACCCATAACCTTTTCATACCCTTCTGTTCGATTTCCAATCCTGGCATTAAAATCATCCATGAGCAGAACACTGTCCTTGTCCTTTACTCTAACGATTACATCACTGAGTGCATCATAAAACTATCCATCTTATCTTGATCTGTCCCTTCGCAATGCGAATATACTGACAAAATCCTAATTTTCTTGCTAGACACTGTCAAATCTATCCACATCAGGTGTTCGTTTACATACATTATTGCAACTACGCTAGGTTCCATTTCTTTCCTGATGTAAAGCCCTACACCCCATTGAGCTATTCCGGCTTTGACTCCTGACAGGTAGACCTTGTATTCTCCCACTTCCTCTTCTTTCTCACCCCTTACCCTAATGTCACTAACAGCTAAAACGTCCAGCCGCATCTTACTTGCAGCGTCTGCCAGCTCTACCTTCTTCCCAGAGTAGCCCTCATTGATATTAATAGCTCCCCATCTCATTACCATTTGTTTGCCAAGTCGTATCTTAGGAGTCCCTGGTTTGTCAGTTAGAGGTGGGACTCCGTCACCTCCAAAGGTCCGAGGCATTTTGCTCTGATTGTTGCCAGCATCATATTTAAAGTACCAGGGAAGCAGGTTGCTAGCCTTACTTGCCCCGAGTCCCATTGAGTTTTACCCCTAACGGTTGAGGGCTAACCGGTGGATTTGGTAGTCTACTGAAATCAATTCGTTAGCTAACATTCCTCATATACTCTTTAAATTGGACTCAGATCACAGGGAAACAGTTTACTTTCATGGCAGTTAATGGCCTCGGGGTGTACTTACGCTACATTATTCATCCTTCATGGTTTGTCTGTCTTTGTACTGTATTTCAACTAACTTAGTTTACTACAGCTTATTGTCTCCCTGCGTGAACACATGGGGTTACCACTTGTTTTTTTTATTATTATTATTTAACAGCACTCTTTAACTGAACTTTAGGCTATTTCCTCCACTCCTGTTCACTGTCTGGACGTTTTGAACATGTCTTTTTTAGCAGGTAATTTGGGCGTTTACAGTAGATCTTCAAGTACTTACATTAATAAATATAAATCTATAAATCTTCTTGTACCTTGAGAGAAGTGCTTATTTACGCACCCTCCTCCATTTCTCACCTTTACATATGTATATAGCTCCGAGCAATCACCTCGCAAGCACATTTATTTTTGTATACTGACTCAAAGATAAATTGAAATTCTTTCTGCAACTTTAATTTCCTGCTTCAGCTTGTTGAAGAAATATCAGTTCATGTCCATCACTGTAAACAATTTTTCCATATTTAATATTTAGTACTTAAAGTTTCCGTATAGCAGACGTTACCATCTAGTCCGGGCGCTGTTCAACACAATACTTATCATTAATAGTTCACACAAGGAAATTTCCAGTGCGTAAGAATTCATTTCCACGACAGTACTTAACCATTACCATTGCAAAATTTCTTTAAGTCTTGGTGATGAAATAAGCCTTTTACTCTCCCTGTAGCGGGGCCAGTTAATAAATAACTCCCTATGTGCTGTTTCCTTAAAATAAAGTAAGGACCCTGATACACTCAACCGCTTGAGGCGGAGTCCTTATCGGTACAATTATTTTGTTTATTGATCTTGCGTCCAATACTAGTCTGACACTACCGTCCTGTTTAAGCACGGACAACAAGGGAGTTGAGTACGGCGAATTCGATAACTCGATAACATCCCAAAACAGCATTCACCTAATCTCATGCTTTACAGCTTCTCGTCGGGCGAAGGGTACTGAATAGCTTGCTCTGCAGAATGTTGAGTGGGGAAGCACTTACATTTTATACTCGAACCCTTTTATTACTGCTGGTTTCCTTGAAAAGATTTCGATGTAACTTAGTAATAAATGGAACAGCTCATCTTTCTGCTCCTTGGCTTTAGCATCGATCTCTTCTTTGTCAAGAAGTAAGTCTTCATACCCATTGTTATTAATGCTATCCCATTTAGTCAGGTCACTTGTCTGATCAAACCACGATTTGTCTGCCTTTTGTCGTCTCCAAACCTGATGCAATGTCAAAGCCGTCTTCACTTTACTCCTTAACAAGTTAACAACAATTGGTTGTTGATTTACGATAAAGGTACACACTCCAGATTCAATATCTATCACTACTTTCGTTTGTCGAAGAAACTCCATGCCCAAGAGACATTGAACTGACAAGTTAGAATGTGGCAAGAAACCAAAACAGATTCTATCTGCAGCTGAAGCTGTGTCTGTAAACTAACTCTCTGTTTGGCTGTGAGCACTGTGGGACTTAACATCAGTCCCCTAGAACTTAGAACTACTTAAACCCAACTAACCTAAGGACATCACATACATCCATGCCCGAGGCAGGATTCGAATCTGCGACCATAGGAGTCGCGCGGTTCCATACTGTAGCGCCTAGAACCGCTCGGCCACACCGGCCAGCCTAACTCTCTGTTTCAATGGACCAATCGCACCCGATATGGAGCAGCCCTGAATCGGCAACGATAAAACGTTTGAAACAGAAGACACCTGTTTGAAGAGACATGATGACATGACATTGATGTTTGCTCCTGTATCAACAATTGCCGTGACAGGAATGTTGGCAATATAAATCTTAATCGAAGCTTGAACCTATTCATCATAACTGTCATAATGTCTTGAGCTTCCTTATCAGGTGCAAGGTCAACTAGTAAGTCGGTCTCATGGTCGAACCAAGTCGCATTAATATATTCAGAACCAGAGGATTCGTTAGTGCCCCCACAGCGACCTCTAGGAGCTGAAAGGCTCTGGCTCTATTTTCCGCAGGAGGATTAGTCTATTTGTTTCCTGCCTGAGACAAAAAAATGCAGTGTACTACTTTCTGGGCAACCCCCGTAATATGTAATTCATGTCAAAATTTCGGTGTGCTAAACAACATTTTTGTTAATTGTATTAACGGGGTTTGGAGTGGTTTTTTTTTTTAAATATAATACACTGGTGCTTTCTTAGTTTCAGTTTTCATAAAATAAGGTTGGTTGTTTTTTGGAGGAAGAGACCAAATCGCGAGGTCATCGGGCTCATCGGATTAGGGAAGGATGGTGAAGGAAGTCGGCCGTGGCCTTTCAAAGGAACCATCCCGGCATTTGCCTGCTGGAGCGATTTAGGGTAATCAAGGAAAACCTAAGTCAGGATAGCCGGACGTGGGATTGAACCATAAAATGAGGTATAAGCGTTAGGTCTAAGTGGCCTTCCGTGTGGACGGTCCTGTGCGAAAAGGGGCACGGATATAGGATGCCGTGGGCAGACGTCGGAGTGTCGTTGCGGTGGACGCAGGTGTGAGAACTCGACTGGCATCTACTCTGGTGTAACAATGCAGAGAGTGCTTTGTGAAATCTGAGTGGCGTCAAGACTGAAGAAGCATTGTTTGGATGGTAGGGAAAGTCGTCCCCATAACGCAAATGATAGGGTTGCAAGAACATCTGACTGAATTGAATTAATTCTTATGGTTTACCTTTATGTTAAAGTATTTACTTATGACTGTTTTTATCCCTCTTTGTTTATTAAATAATTGTTGATGGCTGGTTCATTATTTAATGTTTTTGTCAAGGTTTGTTTTTATGATTTGCGTGTATTTGAGAGAGGACAGGTTAGTCTCTCACCTATTTTTCGCATAGAGAATATTATTAAAGATGTTATAACAACCTGATGCACCTTGGGCGAGACTCCAGAAAGTTAACAGTCTGAGCAGACATTGATGGAGCCTGGTAGGGCGCTAAAAGAATGAGGTATTTTTAAGATTCTTAGCTTGTTGGGAGTTGAAAGCAATTGGCAGCCGTATTTCTAGATTTCCGGAAAGCTTTTGACACCGTTCCTCACAAGCGACTTCTAATCAAGCTGCGGAGCTATGGGGTATCGTCTCAGTTGTGCGACTGGATTCGTGATTTCCTGTCAGGAAGGTCGCAGTTCGTAGTAATAGACGGCAAATCATCGAGTAAAACTGAAGTGATATCAGGTGTTCCCCAGGGAAGCGTCCTGGGACCTCTACTGTTCCTGATCTATATAAATGACCTGGGTGACAATCTGAGCAGTTCTCTTAGGTTGTTCGCAGATGATGCTGTAATTTACCGTCTAGTAAGGTCATCCGAAGACCAGTATCAGCTGCAAAGCGATTTAGAAAAGATTGCTGTATGGTGTGTCAGGTGGCAGTTGACGCTAAATAACGAAAAGTGTGAGATGATCCACATGAGTTCCAAAAGAAATCCGTTGGAATTCGATTACTCGATAAATAGTACAATTCTCAAGGCTGTCAATTCAACTAAGTACCTGGGTGTTAAAATTACAAACAACTTCAGTTGGAAGGACCACATAGATAATATTGTCGGGAAGGCGAGCCAAAGGTTGCGTTTCATTGGCAGGACACTTAGAAGATGCAACAAGTCCACTAAAGAGACAGCTTACACTACACTCGTTCGTCCTCTGTTAGAATATTGCTGCGCGGTGTGGGATCCTTACCAGGTGGGATTGACGGAGGACATCTAGAGGGTGCAAAGAAGGGCAGCTCGTTTTGTATTTTCGCGTTATAGGGGAGAGAGTGTGGCAGATATGATACACGAGTTGGGATGGAAGTCATTACAGCATAGACGTTTTTCGTCGCGGCGAGACCTTTTTACGAAATTTCAGTCACCAACTTTCTCTTCCGAATGCGAAAATATTTTGTTGAGCCCAACCTACATAGGTAGGAATGATCATCAAAATAAAATAAGAGAAATCAGAGCTCGAACAGAAAGGTTTAGGTGTTCGTTTTTCCCGCTCGCTGTTCGGGAGTGGAATAGTAGAGAGATAGTATGATTGTGGTTCGATGAACCCTCTGCCAAGCACTTAAATGTGAATTGCAGAGTAGTCATGTAGATGTAGATGTAGATGTACTAAAGGTACGCGTCTACACAGTGGAGTTGTAAAACGGCCATTGTGTGCAGAGCCATATGTAATAAGAATTCACATATTTTCGTGTTCGCCGATATTGCTAGAAGGCCAGTGAGTCACTTCCCTCGGCCGCCCCTGTTGTGTAAGAAAATTCCGGCATCTGAGAAACGTTTAGAGGTGGAATCTTTATTACCCCTGATAGCTAGGACTAACAAGCTCCAAGGTACAGGTGATTTAGACAAAGATCTTTGAGATTATATCTGTTCACTTGTTGCCGTGGGAAGAGACACGACTTCGGAGAAAATAATTTTTTCCCCCTCCACAAAAACTTAAAAAAAGGCACTAATTAGCGTTTCCTTTTTTTTTTGAGATGCACGTTTCTTAACTCTTTCCCTGGTTCTACATGAGTTCGTGCTGTCATGTGGGAGGAGAGATTTAGCGCCTCTATAGCCTTGTGATTGGCTGATTGGCTCAAGACGTTGTGAAGGCAATGTAGTTCGTGCACTTAGTGGGAAAACGGAATTTTTTCTGGATAGGTGGGAAACACTTGGGTGCGACACTTTCGTCTGGTAAGTACTTCTGGTCGAAGATCTGGTATGTGTGGTTGGTACTTGGGACCTGTCCTGAGACTGACTTCACTTGTGAGTAGTTCAGACTGGGGAGCTTGTGGTGAAGCTCTTACTGTACTGACAGTGTGACTTCAAACGTCTCGGACTACTCACTTGCTGAGGGACACTTATTCGGTTTTGGTTTACCAGTCTTGACGTTTGTATCCTTTTGCGCTCTGTCATATAAGTGAGCAAATTGGTCCTTGGTACAACCAGCGAATGGGTGTGTCACTCACTGAAATCTACCGTGATTTCAGGGCTCTGATAGAGAATAAATTGTGATCTGTCTGCCTGATCGCTAGACCATGAGATTTTTGCATTTCTTTCAGGGCCGCGATCGATTCACAGGCTCTACCTCCGCGTGTCACCTTCTCCTCTGCACACCTGACCCACTGGTCACCTGGTTCAACTGTCTTTGTTAACCAGGCACAGCCCAGTGGAGTCTTTAATCATCTGCTAGTTGTCTAGGGAATTCAATCTTCAACTTGTTTAGTATAATTTATGTCTTGTTTGGTAAAATAAATGTTGCTAGTACACTAAAATTTTGCCAAAATTCTCAATCAATTAAATAGGCAAACAAGTTATCTTTCATGTAACTGGATATTATTTTTATGTTGATTATTTTTCTGTTTGTTTAATTTTGTTAAGTTTTTGGATTTGTTCATTAATGTCGTGCATAATCAGAGTGTAACAGAGTCGAAATGTACAAATGGGTGCATGAAGCAATGGCTACCAGTACAGAGTCCATTTTGCAGCCGCCATTCCGTCTCAATTGATGCGTCTCTATTTGCAACGACAAAAGACAAGACAAGAAACTCTTGTTAAATAACTTTCAGATCTGGTCAGAAAACCACCAGTCAGTAATTTCAATTTGTGATCAATTAAGCAGTAATACAGAACAAGTTATCGGCAAATTTATAAAATTCTTTCGTCTTAGACACCATTCCTCTTTCCCAAAGCAAATTCAGTTTAAATGTCAGTATTACTATTCAAGTTTATTTGTAGCACAGTATAAGGATAAAGACTTGTCCTCTTATACATCGTTGCATTACGATCTTATACGCTGCTTGAGCACAGCCCTATTAGCGCAAAGACAATACAGTCGCCCTTCGATAGCTCAATTGTTTAAAATTATCTTTCATTTAATTCCAAAAGTTATTGCAAAGAATTATTTAAAGCTAAAATCAATTCAGCGCATTAGTAGCAAGCGTGTTAAGCATATCGCTATTTTACTTCAGTTTCCCATCTCGCATCTGAGTACGCGGAGAAATAAAATTTCATTCACGCAGATTAACTTTACTGTCAAACAATAAGTCAGTAAAGTCAACTAAAGTTTGCTAAAAATGATTTAAGTTTGAAATGTCAGTACGTTCACGTTTCTTCCAGAAATGTGAAACAAAATTTTCTCCTTCACAAGTGGCGACCGACCTTTGTAGAATTAGTTAATTCTTTGCAGAGGATAACTCACTGTAAGTGATCAGTGCTCTCATGCAGTCATCCTGATGTTGTCTGCTGTTACGGCCATTGACTGGAATCCAGAACGCGCAGGGACAAATGTAATGTAAGAAGTGAGACTGTGTACAAAAAGGAAGGCAGTGTTCCATCTATAATTCAATCACCAATCAACGCTGTGCTTCGATGACAAAGCTCGATTTGCAGTTTATTTTGTGCCTTATCCAAATTAAATATTTTCCCTAGCAACACGTGAAAAAAAATTATTATTCGTAATCTAGTAACTGTCTGAGGTAAAGTGTGACTATTGTGGGCAGTATTTGGTTCATGCTCAACTGAGCAAATGGGAGTAAAATACGTTGTAGAACGCACTGAACAGGGAGGGGGGCGTGCGGTTTTGTGAGTGCCGTATGATTGGCCACGGCAGCAAGAAATTGATGAACACGCAGGTGTAGAAGAAGTGTGTGAATGCTGACTCTAGCAAAATCATCAAATTAAAATTTCAGTTACTCATTAAATTTCGTCGCTGCTAGCAACAGTAGGCAGTTGTACTTGACTTTAGAGAGACTGAAATTAAGTAAAAGTCACTTGCATTGTAGACGAAAGTGACAACAAAATAACAACACACAATCAATGGAGCTTCAGTTCGTCGTTCAGCGTACAACTATTTACATCCCAATTTGAACTATATTAGCGAATCATTTTTATATCATAGCCCTTACTCCGCAAAATAACGAGGATTTCCTCACTTCACGTGGGAATTATGCTAGCCGGCAAGACCAATGCAATGGCCACCATTCTACAGCCAATAGACGATCCGATAGCCCGAGCACATGTCTATTTGGTTCACCAAACACTGCGAAAATTCCTGGAACCACACGTAAAAAAAGAAAGAAGCAATTATTGCTGAAGATATCTGCTGCTGGCTTCACCTCTGGCTGGGGAGATGTGCCACATCTCTAACGTCATTCATCTATACTGGCCCCCGCCGTATGTTGACCACCCAACTGTCGTTTTCAGTGCAACAATAAGAATTGGAATTGCCCTCCAGTATGGAAGCATTCGGAGATCGTGGCCATCCCCAAGCCTGAGAGAGATGCCCAATCCCGGCGGCAAAGCTGTCTCCGATAATCCCACTCTCTGGAGAACACAAGGTGTTCGAGTATCTCTGCCTGCGACGCCAACCCGAACAAGTAGAAGCCGAAAACCTTTTACCAGACGTCCAGTTCAGATTCTGGAAATGAAATTTTACAACCCACAAGTAGAGCTCTTGGTGCTAGATGTAAATAAGGCCTTGACCACCGCAAGTTCTTTGGAGCCCTGCTGCTCGATTTCACCAGAGCATTCGACTCTGTGTGAATTGACGGACTACTGTATAAGTCTTGAAGAAAATAAATACAGGCAGCCGTAACTTCATTAATTATTTTGTCTGATTACCTGTTTCAGTGCCTCATTGGCACCACTTCAGGCCCCTATACAACTCGCTAGTAAGTATTCTAAACGTCTGTGCTGTTATAGGGACCACTAATTTCAACTGGCTTCCGTAGACGTGGTCCCTCCACACCTCTAATGACAAGGCAAGGCAGCATAGATGTTTAGATGACTTATCTAGCAAAGTGGGTAGGGACCTGAAGATAGTGCCAATCAGGTACCGAAACTAGTGGTTAAATAAAATAATTAATAAAATTACGGCTGTCAGTATTTATTTTCTCCATGCCTTTGACCAGCTCCAGTCTCATTCCATTTACACAAGGTGGAACTACAAATACTGTATCAGTTGCTACTACGTGGAGTCCCAACACTACATGGAGAATAATGCACCACTACTTCAACGGATATACCTTCTGTGTATGTGTTGCCAATGGAGTGTACCGCGTCATTTCACTGCCATCCCTCCCATCCGTATTTGGTCCAATACCACACACATGCTCATAAATTAATGATAATGCTGATAGATTGTGCAACAACGCTGTGGTGGGCGGTTGCGGGTTTAAATCACATCCTGGTATGACCATCTACATCTACATCTACATGATTACTCTGCAATTCACATTTAAGTGGGAAAAACGAACACCTAAAGCTTTCTGTTCGAGCTCATATTTCTCTTATTTTATTTTGATGATCATTCTTACCCATGTAGGTTGGGCTCAACAAAATATTTTCGCATTCTGAAGAGAAATTTGGTGACTGAAATTTCGTAAAAAGGTCTTGCCGCGACGAAAAACGTCTTTACTTTAATGACTTCCATCCCAACTAGCGTATCATATCTGCCACACTCTCTCCCCTATTATGTGATAATACAAAATGAGCTGCCCTTTCGATATCCTCCGGCAATCCCACCTGGTAAGGATCCCACACCGCTCAGCAATATCATAACAGAGGACGAACGAGTGTAGTCTAAGCTGTCTCTTTAGTGGACTTGTTGCATCTTCTAAGTGTCCTGCCAATGAAACGCAACCTTTGGCTTGCCTTCCCCACAATATTATCTATGTGGTCTTTCCACCTGAAGTTGTTCGTAATTTTAACACCCAGGTACTTAGTTGAATTGACAGCCTTGAGAATTGTACTATTTATCGAGTAATCGAATTCCAACGGATTTCTTTTGGAACTCATGTGGATCACTTCACACTTTTCGTTATATATCATCAACTGCCACCTGCCACACCATACTGCAATCTTTTCTAAATCGCTTTGCAACTGATACTGGTCTTCAGATGACCTTAGTAGACGGTAAATTACAGCATCATCCGCGAACAGTCTGAGAGAACTGCTCAGATTGTCACCCAGGTTATTTATATAGATCAGGAACAGCAGGGGTCCCAGGACGCTTCCCAGGGGAACACCTTATATCACTTCAGTTTTACTCGACGATTTGCCGTCTATTACTACGAACTGCGACCTTCCTGACAGAAAACCTCGAATCCAGTCGCACAACTGAGGCGATACCCTATAAGCCCGCAGCTTGATTAGAAGTCGCTTGTGAGGAACGGTGTCAAAAGCTTTCCGGAAATCTAGAAATACGGAATCAACTTGAGATCCCCTGTCGATAGCGGCCATTACTTCGTGGGAATAAAGAGCTAGCTGCGTTGCACAAGAACGATGTTTTCTGAAACCATGCTGATTACGTATCAATAGATCGTTCCCTTCGACGTGATTCATAATTTTTGAATACAGTATATGCTCAAAAACCCTACTGCAAACCGACTTCAATGATATAGGCCTGTAGGCCGATGGATTACTCCTACTACCCTTCTTAAACACTGGTGCGACCTGCGCAATTTTCCAATCTGTAGGTACAGATCTATCGGTGAGCGAGCGGTTGTATATGATTGCTAAGTAGGGAGCTATTGTATCAGCGTAATCTGAAAGGAACCTAATCGGTATACAGTCTGTACCTGACGACTTGCCCATATCAAGCGATTTGAGTTGCTTCGCAACCCCTAAGGTATCTACTTCTAAGAAATCCTACCAGCTGTTCGTGTTTCAAATTCTGGAATATTCCATTCGTCTTCCCTGGTGAAGGAATTTCGGAAAACTGCGTTCAATAACTCCGCTTTAGCGGCACAGTCGTCGGTAACAGTACCATCGGCACTGCGCAGCGAAGGTATTGACTGCGTCTTGCCGCTTGTGTACATTACAACATACGACCAGAATTTCTTAGGATTTTCTACCAAATTTCTAGGCAATGTTTGGTTATGGAACCTATTAAAGGCATCTCGCATTGAAGTTCGTGCCAAATTTCGTTCGTCTGTAAAATTTAGCCAATCTTTGGGATTTCACGTTCTTCTGAACTTCGCATGCTGTTTCCGTTTCCTCTACAACAGCGTTCGGACCTGTTTTGTGTACCATGGGGGATCAGTTCCATCTCTTACCAATTTATGAGGTATGAATCTCTCAATTGCTGTTGCTACTATATGTTTGAATTTGAGCAACATCTCGTCTACATTTGCATAGTCAGTTCGGAAGTAATGGAGATTGTCTCTTAGTAAGGTTTCTAGTGACACTTTATCCGCCTTTTTAAATGAAATTATTTTGCGTTTGTTTCTGGTGGATTTGGAAGAAACGGTATTGAGCCTAGCTACAACGACCTTGTGATCACTAATCCCTGTATCAGTCATGATGCTCTCTATTAGCTCTGGATTGTTTGTGGCTAAGAGGCCAAGTGTGTTTTCGCAACCATTTACAATACGATGCATTTAACCTGCGGTCGTCGCACGGTGGCGCTGTCAGCAGTCCACATACACAAAGGTGTGTTGGGCATGTCAGAGTACGGTGCAGCGAATAAGTGTGCAGACGTTTTCAGACGTGCTAATAGTGGCTGTGTGTTGAAAACCGCTCAAAGAACACATATTGATGACGTTATGAGGGGTAGAATACTAAGCGACTGGACGCTGGTCAAACACAGCAGGTCGTAGCACGGGCCTTCCCTGTGCCACAAAGTGTGATCTCAAGGTTATGGCAACGATTTCAGCAGACAGTAAACGTGTCCAGGCGCTACAGTGCGGGACGTCCACAGTGTACAACACCACAAGAAGACCAATATCCCGCCATCAGTGCCTGCAGACGGCCACGGAGTACTGCAGGTAGCCTTGCTCGGGAACTTACCGCAACCAGTGAAACAGTTGTCTCCAGACAAACAATCTACAGACGGTTGAACAGACATGGTTTATTCGCCCGGTGACCTGCAAGGTGCATTCCACTGATCCCTGGTCACAGGAGAACCCGTAAAGCCTGGTGTCAAGAACACAGTACACGGTCATTGGAACAGTGGTCCTAGGTTATATTCACGGACGAGTCCAGGTATAGTCCGAACAGTGATACCATCCCCTTAATGACCTGGAAGGGACCTGTATGGAGGTCGTGGATTGATGGTGTGGGGTGGGATTATGATTGGTGCACGTACACCCCTGCATGTCTTTGATAGAGGAACTGTAACAGGTCAGGTGTATCTGGATATCATTTTGCACCAGTATGTCCGCCTCTTCGGGGGTGCAGTGGGTCCCACCTTCCTCCTGATGGGTGATAACGCGCAGCCCCACCTAGCCGCCATCGTGGAGGAGTACCTTGAAACAGATCAGGCGAATGGAGTGGCCTGCCTGTACTCCAGACCTAAACCCAATCGAGCACATCTGGGATGCTCTCTGTCGACGTTCGCTGCACAACTTCAAACCGCTAGGACACTTCAGGGGCTCCGAGAGGCACTGGTGCAAGAATGGGAGGCTATACCCCAGCAGCTGCTCGACCACCTGATCCAGAGTATGCCAACCCGTTGTGCGGCCTGTGTACGTGTGCATGGTGATTATGTCCCATATTGATGTCGGGGTACACGCGCAGGAAACCGTGGCGTTTTGTAGCACATGTGTTTTGGGAAGGTTTTCTCAACTAATCACCAATACTGTGGAGTTACAGATATGTGTCGTGTGTGTTCCCTAAGTGCCTATGCTATTAGCGCCAGTTTTGTGTAGTGCCACGTTGTGTTGCACCACATTCTGCAATTATCCTTAATTTATGAGTATGAGTGTATATGCACTGTATGTGGCAGGGATTCCCACAACACCATGTTTGAAGCTAGCCTTATACACTAGTGATGTGGCCTTGAGCACCAAGAGCCTTAATGCTTTGGTACTGGAATGAATACTGAAAAAAAAAAAAGATTCGGCCACAGGGAAACAAAATGGCGACCATAGAGCAGCTCCAGCCTCCGTCTCATAATCACATGCATATAGATGTAACATGCACTTCATTCAACATTCTCCTGTGAGTTGGTAACACAATGCAGAGGTGGTTTAAGATAAAGCCAGAGCTCGTACATAACAATTCAGCTGTGTAATTCACGCGTCTTTTACATCGACTCTGCTGTGTACTAAAATTCGTCATTATCTCCAACTTCTTCTGTACACAATTGTGACTGACAGCTCTGCTGTGAATTGGGTTAGGGGAAGGATCTCCAGTTTGGTACAATTAGGCGGTAACAGCCCTACTAATACTGTTCTGTAAACAACTGATGATATAAACTAAATATCCAATTATTATTGAGACATAACAGCAATTAACCGCGCCTCCCCCCTTCCCCCCCCCCCCCCCCCCCCCCCCGCCCATCAACAGCAGGAGATTTTCCGATTTTTCTGCATAGAATCGGGGAATATTTTTATTCAATAATTACGTTAGTTGTAAGGACTGTAGAAAAGTGAAGCAGCAATAGAACAAAAAACTGAATTTAAAAGTGAGTTTTAATTGACCTTTATAAAGTACATAATGCGAAAAACGCGAATATCGCTTTCTACGCTATAAACGCAAGATAAACTTACTGATAATTCTTCTGAGTGTTTGTAGCATGGCTGAGTGTTATAACAGTGGCTATTTTGTGGCTTCCTTAGACGCAGAAGCAGAGAGACACGCGATGCACCCAGCACCGACAACTTACACGAGACTGCCACCGCGTCGTTTATCGGACAATTCTCAGTTTTGTCTACATTATCGCGATGGATGTGTCCGTGTTTGAATGCTCCGAGGACGATCGTTACCAGATTTTGATCGCCAGTGTCATCTTGGAGCAAAGTTACTAACACGATCTCGCGAAAGTGTGAGAAGAAACATGCGTAAGTGTGCGGCTGAGACGTGAGGAGGAGTAAAATGCGACTCCCGATGTTCCAAAGCAACGCAAAGACATTCGACGGATAATAACGACTTCCGGTGTACACATAACCCAGAAGTTACAATTGATATAACAACAGCACGCCCTGCGGAACATTACGGAAAGAGCTGGACACACGTATGCGGCTGAATGGTTATTAAGCGAATACCAGCAGCAGAGGGCAACTGCAAAGAACAGCTACATGTTAGAAAAGGCCATCTGAACCATACAACCAGAAGGCCAGCGACAAGGGTGGTCGGTTTTACTTAGCTGATTAAATAAACCTTTTGTTTTTATCCCCCCGTGTCGTCATAAGCGCGCGTAACCCAGCCTTCATTTCCAGAATGACACTTAACAAAACGCAGAACAGGGAATCAGTGGTCATAAGGCCGTTGCAGCATCCCTGAATATGGAAAAAATACGAATATGAAAAAAGGGAGGAAGGTTTATCTGTCATGCAAGAGTAATAGAAGGCAGATTTCAGACTACCTAACAGATCAATACGAAAATTTCTGTTCCGACACTGACAATGTTGAGTGTTTATGGAATAAGTTCAAGGCAATCGTAAAATGCGTTTTAGATACGTACGTGCCGAGTATAACTGTGAGGGACGGGAAAAACCCACCGTGGTTCAACAACAAAGTAAGGAAACTACTGCGAAAGCAAAGAGACCTTCACTCCAAGTTTAAACGCAGCCAAACCCTCTAAGACAAACAGAAGCTAAACGATGTTAGCGTAAGGAGGGCTATCTATGCGTGAGGCGTTCAGTGAATTTGAAAGTAAAATTCTATGTACTGACTTGACAAAAAATCCTAGGAAGTTCTGGTCTCACGTTAAATCAGTAAGTGGCTCGAAACAGCATATCCAGACACTCTGAGACTATGATGGCATTGAACCAGAGGATGACACGCGTAAAGCTGAAATACTAAACACCTTTTTCCAAAGCTGTTTCACAGAGGAAGACCGCACTGCAGTTCCTTCTCTAAAGCGACTGCTACGGTCGCAGGTTCGAATCCTGCCTCGGGCATGGATGTGTGTGATGTCCTTAAGTTAGTTAGGTGTAATTAGTTCTAAGTTCTAGGCGGCTGATGACCCCAGATGTTAAGTTCAATAGTGCTCAGAGCCATTAGAACCATCCTTCTCTAAATCCTCGCACGAACGAAAAAACGGCTGACATCGAAATAAGTGTCCAAGGAATACAAAAGCAACTGGAATCACTCAACAGAGGAAAGTCCACTGGACCTGACGGGATACCAATTCGATTTTACACAAAGTACCGAAAAAAACTGCCCGCTTTCTAACAGCCGTGTACCGCAAGTCTCTAGAGGAACGAAAGATTCCAAATGATTGGAACAGAGCACAGGTAGTCCCAGTCTTCAAGAAGCGTCGTCGAACAGATGCGCAAAACTATAGACCTATATCTCTGATATCGATCTGTTGTAGAATTTTAGAACATGTTTTTTGCTCGCGTATCATGTCGTTTTTGGAAACCCAGAATTTACTCTGTAGGAATCAACATGGATTCCGGAAACAGCGATCGTATGAGACCCAACTCGCTTTATTTGTTCATCAGACCCAGAAAATATTAGATACAGGCTCCCAGATAGATGCCGTTTTCCTTGACTCCGGAAGGCGTTTGATACAGTTCCGCACTGTCGCCTGATAAACAAAGTAAGAGCCTACGGAATATCAGACCAGCTGCGTGGCTGGAATGAAGAGTTTTAGCAAACAGAACACAGCATGTTGTTCTCAATGGAGAGACGTCTACAGACGTTAAAGTAACCTCTGGCGTGCCACAGGGGATTGTTATGGGACCATTGCTTTTCACAATATATATATATGACCTAGAAGATAGTGTCGGAAGTTCCATGCGGCTTTTCGCGGATGATGCTGTAGTATACAGAGAAGTTGCAGCATTAGAAAGTTGTAGCGAAATGCAGGAAGATCTGCAGCGGATAGGCACTTGGTGTAGGGAGTGGCAACTGACCCTTAACATAGACAAATGTAATCTATTGCGAATACATAGAAAGAAGGATTCTTTATTGTATGATTATATGATAGCAGAACAAAAACTGGTTGCAGTTACTTCTGTAAAATATCTTGGAGTATGCATACGGAACGATTTGAAGTGGAATGATCATATAAAATTAATTGTTGGCAAGGCGGGTACCAGGCTGAGATTCATTGGGAGAGTCCTCAGAAAATGTAGTCCATCAACAAAGGAGGTGGCTTATGAAACACTCGTTCGACCTATACTCGAGTATTGCTCATCAGTGTGGGATCCGTACCAGGTCGGGTCGACAGAGGAGATAGTGAAGATCCAAAGAAGAGCGGCTCGTTTCGTCACAGGGTTATCTGGTAAGCGTGATAGCGTTACGAAGATGGTTAGCAAACTCAAGTGGCAGACTCTGCAAGAGAGGCGCTCTGCATCGCGGTGTAGCTTGCTGTCCAGGTTTCGAGAGGGTGCGTTTCTGGATGAGGTACCGAATATATTGCTTCCCCCTACTTATACCTCCCGAGGAGATCACTAACGTAAAATTAGAGAGATTCGAGCGCGGACGGAGGCTTTCAGACAGTCGTTCTTCCCGCGAACCAAATGGTTCCAATGGCTCTGAGCACTATGAGACTTAACATCTGAGATCATCAGTCCCCTAGAACTTAGAACTACTAAAACCTAGCTAACCTAAGGACATCACACACATCCATGCTCGAGGCAAGATGCGAACCTACGACCGTAGCGGTCGCTCGGTTCCAGACTGTAGCGCCTAGAACCGCTCGGCCACATCGACCGGCTCCGGCGAACCATGCGCAACTGGAACAGGAAAGGAAGGAAATGGCATTGGCAGGTAAAGTGCCCTCCGCCACACGCCGTTCAGTGGCTTGCGAAGTATAAATGTAGATGTAGATGTTGATACTTCGCCCTACGAATTATGATAAATAATTAAGCACAGATGTTATAATTAATCAGGTATGTAATCTTTTCCTTTCGAAATAAATAAATAACACACAAATAAACACTTAATCTCAGTGTTTACATCCGTTAAAAAAATATGCAATAGATATCTTTTGATTCGATGCGCTATTGTGCACTGTACTCTCCTTCAGGATCACATGCGACACGGGAAAGATTTTCCGCGATGCACAAAACGTTAACAGGGCGCAACCAACTTACACAAATTGCATACTGGGCTTATACGTTGATGTGGATTCAGCTCACAAACCTTAAAACGGATGAGGGAGTAGATGCGGTACTATTAAACACTTCGACTATACCGCACCACACCAAACAGCAGTACCGTGAGGCAGACAAGAGACAAATCAACAACTGTTGCAAGGCAACCTCAGAAAGGCAGTAAGAAAATATTTCGGACTTTAAACTCTTGGAAGGGCCACACCAGACCACAGAATGACGTCTAAAGCTAAATTATGAAAATACTATCGGCAGTTTCGCGGTATGTAGAACCGTAAAATACCACAAGAAGTGAACTGCAATTAACACTATTCATAAGGGTCCAACTGAAATGCTCCACAGCCAGTCTCTCCCTTACTACAAACACTTGACAGTACCTCCAAAGTCCACTCGTGGACACTACTAGTGTTAATTACTCCCTTTTTGTGTGGTTCTTACAGCTGTCGCCGTATCCCACATATCTCTCGCCAGTGGTTTCTGTTTTCCCATGCTCCCTCATCTTCTTTTTCTCGTGGCCTCCTTTATCCCATTTAAACAGGCAACCTTCGGTCTTCTTCTTCTTCTCATTCTTCCCTGTGAGTGGTACATCAAGATCTTCTTTGGCTATATGGCTTCGGTCATTCGCGTCGTACGTCCATACCAGGCGAGCTATCGTTCGGCTGTTGTATCTGTGATGCTTCCTTGAGTCTGGGTCATTTCCCCAATCGTTGTACTTTTTAAGTGGTCTAGCCGAGATATTCAACACGATCTTCTGAGGTAGCCTATTTACAAACATCAATTAGATTTTATTTTTTCCAGGAAGTTCCTAATACTCGTTAGGCCGTTATAAGCTCTACAAAAATTGCTATAGAGCATCATATTTACTTTCCAGTGTAATTTTGGATATCTGTGATGTAATTTTATACCCCACTTTGATTGTGTACTCTGCAAACTTGTATATTCTTCTAACATATGTCTTTCCAGTCTCACTCCCCCTCAGGAATTCAGTTTCTACAGCGGCTCTGTCTCGAACGCCTTCTCGAGGTCTATCAACACCAAACGGCTATTCACATTCCTTTCCAGTCTCTTTGCGATTAGTTGTCTTGAAATAAAAACTTTGTCATTACAACATTTTCCCTTCCGGTATCCACATTTCTCTTCAACATCTATCAACATCCGCTTATCTTGTCTTTTAAGACCTGGTCATACAATCTACCAACAGAGTTTGAAACACTAGCTCCACGATAATTTCCACATACCTTCTTACTACATTTCTTGTCAATGTGGCTTAGAAATGCTAAGTTCCATTCTTAGAACACTTCTTCTCCCTTTAACCTGCAAGCATTTAAAAAAAAAAAAATGCTCAAACGTCCGGACCACATTCGACCCATACTACGCTAAGTCTGTTGGTATATTTCCTGGCCCAGGAGATTTTCCTTTCTTTTACAGATTCTGCTGCTGTTACTGGTTCTACATTTTCCACAGATAGTTTGTTCTCGAAATCCAGTTTTATACCTTTATACCCTGTCCTCTCTTCCATTATCAGTGTCTTGAAATAGTTTTCCCATTCTCTAATGTCAATAACTGTTACTTATGACCCTTCTTTCACACATCTGCTTAAGCTTTTCATTGTTTTCCTTGCTTCTACTACTTTTGTAGCCCCCATACATCTGTCTATCTTCTCTCACCTCTTTCCCCATATCTAATTTTTCCTGTTAACAATTTATTTTGTAACGTCCCCTTTTATTTACACGCACTTATTTCTACCCTCCTGATCTCTCGTCCTCAGCCAACTATCTGAGCCTATAAAGAAATTTCGTACTATCATCTATGAGAGTAGTTACGTTATAATTAACAACATTTAGGACTTTAATAGCCACATTGTCTTGTCGACGAACTCTTCACCCCCATGGTGGAACTTTGTTCCCAGCAGGAAGTGGTAGGAAGGATCAGGAAGTGGTTGGAGCCACATTCTGTGCCGCTGTTACCCTTATGTCATTTACCCTAAGTCCAGAATATTTTTGTATAACATAATCTATGATAAGTCTCAGATCTGTTGAATGACTTTATGTATCCATTTACGGGGGAAGAAACCGCTTTAAATTTTAAAGGCCAGTGCTGTACAGGTATTTGCTTGTCTTTCGCCATTTTCGATTACGACATTGTCTAAACGTCTTCCCAGTACTTCATTTTCCACATCTGAACCTACTCTTCCAGTAAAATCTCCCATAGGGCATCTCTTCCGGAACCCTTATCGATCCTCATAAAATTCATCTTTGGTTTTATTATCAGAGCATTTGTTGAGACATACATTGCCACTAATATTCACTAAAGTTTACAGTTATAATTTTTCATTTATTTATTCCGACCCTTAATGCTCTTCTTACGCTTTTTGTTGATCGCTACTGACACATCTTTGGTGGCCCTCCCCTCATCCCGATACCACTGAAGAAATGAATAAAATTTTCCATAATTTCATTTCTCTCCTCCTTTTCTTTGTTTCTGTTAGCACCCCACACTAATCTGTAACGTTTCCAAGAACTAGAAAACTTCTTTTCTCTCTGTATTCAAGCGCTGTACGTTCCACGTTGCCATAAACAAAGTAGTTTTCCGTATCCATGTCCATCTGCACAATGTTCCATTTTTTTACCCGAGGCTTTTGAAATATACAGGGTGTCACAAAAAGGTACGGCCAAACTTTCAGGAAACATTCCTCACACACAAAGAAAGAAAATATGTTATGTGGACACGTGTCGGGAAACGCTTACTTTCCATGTTAGAGCTCATTTTGTTACTTCTCTTCAAATCTCATTAATCATGTAATGGAAACACACAGCAACAGAACGTACCAGCGTGACTTGAAACACTTTGTTACAGGAAATGTTCAAAATGTCCTCCGTTAGCGAGGATACATACATCCATCCTCCGACGCATGGAATACCTGATGCGCTGATGCAGCCCTGGAGAATGGCGTATTGCATCACAGCCATCCACAATACGAGCACGAAGAGTCTCTACATTTGGTACCGGGGTTGCGTAGACAAGAGCTTTCAAATGACCCCATAAATGAAAGTCAAGAGGGCTGAGGTCAGGAGAGCGTGGAGGCCATGGAATTGGTCCGCCTCTACCAATCCATCGGTCACCGAATCTGTTGATGAGAAGCGCACGAACACTTCGACTGAAATGTGCAGGAGCTCCATCGTGCATGAACCACATGTTGTGTCGCACTTGTAAAGGCACATGTTCTAGCAGCACAGGTAGAGTATCCCGTATGAAATCATGATAAGGTGCTCCATTGAGCGTAGGTGGAAGAACATGGGGCCCAATCAAGACATCACCAACAATGCCTGCCCAAACGTTCACAGAAAATCTGTGTTGATGACGTGATTGCACAATTGCGTGCGGATTCTCGTCAGCCCACACATGTTGATTGTTAAAATTCCGTAAAGAGAACATTTGCACTGAATTGAGGATTGACACATTGTTGGATGAACCATTCGCAGAAGTGTACCCGTAGAAGCCAATCAGCTGCTGATAGTGCCTGCACACGCTGTACATGGTACGGAAACAACTGGTACTCCCGTAGCGCTCTCCATACAGTGACGTGGTCACCGTTACCTTGTACAGCAGCAACTTCTCTGGCGCTGACATTAGGGTTATCGTCAACTGCACGAGGAATTGCCTCGTCCATTGCAGGTGTCCTCGTCGTTCTAGGTCTTCCCCAGTCGTGAGTCATAGGCTGGAATGTTCCGTGCTCCCTAGGACGCCGATCAATTGCTTCGAACGTCTTCCTGTCGGGACCCCTTCGTTCTGGATACCTGTCACGATACAAACATACCGCGCCACGGCTATTGCCCCGTGCTAATCCATACATCAAATGGGCATCTACCAACTCCGCATTTGTAAACATTGCACTAACTGCAAAACCACGTTCGTGATGAACACTAACATGTTGATGCTACGCACTGATGTGTTTGATGCTAGTACTGTAGAGCAATGAGTCGCATGTCAACGCAAGCACCGAAGTCAACATAACCTTCCTTCAATTGGGCCAACTGGCGGTGATTCGAGGAAGTACAGTACATACTGACGAAACTAAAATGAGCTCTAGCATGGAAATTAAGCGTTTCCGGACACATGTCCACATAACATCTTTTCTTTATTTGTGTGTGAGGAATGTTTCCTGAAAGTTTGGCCGTACCTTTTTGTAACACCCTGTATATCGAACCGTCTATCTGTTTTTTGGGGAGCTGCCCTAACTATTCAACCCCCGCCCCGGGAGTGGGCGGTATTTCGGGTTGCCGTATCCTAGGCAGACTGCCTTCCAGTTACACTCCCGGAAGAAAAAGCAACACCAAGAGGGAGTTGTGCGACATAGATGAAAGTTGGTAGGCATGTTTCTATGCTGAAAGATGATATGCATTGTAATTCTACACCAGTCCCATAAGAGTGCCGCTAGAAGCGCCACTAGAGGATGCAAATCAAATTTGCTTTAAACACGATCGTGAGCGTTAGTTACCTTTGGGATTGGACGTGGTGAGTTGATGTTAATCACGAGTGCCTTTAAGACGACAAAAACGCCATTACGAGCACCTCAATCTATTTGAACGAGGTCGATTGATAGGGTTACGAAACTGGATGTTCCTTCTGCGATATTGAAGAAAGATAGGCGGGAATGGAGCCACTGGACACGGCTGCTGGCAGTGGTGGTCATGGGACTGTATGATCGCAAGAAGACACATTACACTGATCTGCAGCAGCAATTTGAGCAGCAGTTGGCACCACAGTTACACAACGAACTGTTACGAATTACTTACTTTAAGGACAGCACCGAGCTGCACGCCTTGCAACGTACATTTCATTGACCCCAAACCACCACCATTTTTTGTGACTTCTACATCTACATCTACATTCATACTCCGCAAGCCTCCCAACGGTGTGTGGCGGAGGGCACTTTACGTGCCACTGTCATTACCTCCCTTTTCTGTTCCAGTCGCGTATGGTTCGCGGGAAGAACGACTGTCTGAAAGCTTCCGTGCGCGCTCGAATCTCTCTAATTTTACATTCGTGACTCCTCCAGGGGTATAAGTAGGGGGAAGCAATATATTCGATACCTCATCCAGAAACGCACCCTCTCGAAACCTGGCGAGCAAGCTACACCGCGATGCAGAGCTCGTCTCTTCCAGAGTCTGCCACTTGAGTTTGCTAACCATCTCCGTAACGCTATCACGCTTTTTCACTGATTTTATTTGACATGCTGTAGGTTCTTCTAGAACTGGCTGAACAGGTCAGAGGGCGAAGTCATACTACCTCCTACAGGACCAGGGTTCAAAGCAATCTACAGGTTGAGGACAGCCTTACTCTTTCAAGTGGTCCCCAATACGATATTTTTCGAACCGCTATCACTAGTGCGATTCACCGCTAACTCTAAGTTGGTAACCGACCCACCAGAGACACACGAACTACAATCTGGGAGCCCCACACTGGATCCACCCAGCGAAACTGCTGATCCACAAAATGTTTCAACGCTGTCGCCTTTATCGGACAGAGGAGGGGTTCCCTTTGAGAGATAATTGCTAGCAACGCGGCTTTGATGGGCCCAGACCGCTTATCGCCGCTTTTGTCTCGAACGGAGAGTGCTGAGCAGCAGGTGCTAACCGTAAACATCCGGCCCCGAATTCTGCATCTCGGCGGTTCAGGTACGCCCGCCCGCGACTACGGCCCCTCAACGACACGTGACAGTCATATTCATTATTACGCCAGACAGGGATGTATCCCACGAATCCTTTTGAATATGAAGCTGACACCAGTATGTTACAAACAAGGAAGCGCAGTTGTTTAATCTTTGATTTGGTACGAATGGGACTGGGATCTCCTTACGGCCACCTAAAGGTATTTGACGTTTCTTCTCCAACAGCTGTATTTATACTCCTTTACACCCCTGCGAAACCTTGATGTAGTATCCATAACAGCATTTCAGCTGGTCTGATTGCATTTTGAAATGTTTTAGGATGTCATATAGCTGTAGTCATTGCCGCCACCATACTCTGAAGGGTCACTACATCTATCCATCTCATTTTTCGTTGTAGTTTTGCCTGAAATCCATATGAAGTGCCAATGTAACTTTAGGAGCATGTCTGTAAAGGATGAGAATTATTCGTGTGGCCTCTAACTTGATCTAACGTCAACGCACCCGATTTGCCACTACCCCTAACATGGGTGGTAAAGTTATATTTGACGGTGAAGTGTCAGTGGGTCAGTTGTACACGCACTTGACTTTCGTTGCAACTGTATTTTATAGAAGCCACTGCAGGTCAAATCGGAAATGATACAGAAAAACATTGAATTTGCAAACTGTAAGTCCTAGACGCGGAGGTAAACAGGCTCTTCCTGGTTACGAATAAAGACTTAACCAGTATGTCACCTCACTTGGTGTCGCCTTCTTGATAGCTTCTATAATCCAACTGTAACATTAGACACATCAACAAAGCACTTAAAAAGGGTACCAAAATAATGTCTATGATGCCAAAAAGTCAAAGTGAACACATCAAGGTCCCACACGGCTTACATAGCCTATAACATAAGGCCACTATGAGGGACGTAGTCTCGACTGTAGATTGACTATATTAACCTTCCGGGCTGAGAGGTCGTGGTCGATATGTAAAACCATTCCTTAACGTTTTATCTTCAATTGTGGGAGACACCTTTGGAGATAAAAAGATAATGCATGGATGCAGTTGCCATTTTACCTCATAAGATGTCTCCCGCAGACGGGAACGAAACGTCAGGAAATGGTTTATGCACTGAAGCGACAAAGAAGCTGTTATAGGCATTCGTATCCAAATACAGAGATATGTTACCAGGCAGAATACGGCGCTGCCGTCGACAACGGCTCTATAAGACAACAAGTGTCTGCTGCAGTTATTAGATAGGTTACTGTTGCTATAATAACAGGTTACCAAGATTTAAGAGAGTTTGAACGTTGCAGTAGGCACACGAGCAATGAGACACATTATCACCGAGGTAGCGATGAAGTGGAGATTTTCCCGTACGACCATTTCACGAGTGTATCGTGAATATCAGGAATTCGGTAAACCATCAACTCTCCGGCATCTCTGCTTCCGGAAAAAGATCCAACAAGAATGGGACCAACGACAACTGAAGAGAATCGTTCAACAAGGCAGAAGTGCAACCCTTCCGCATTTTGGTGCAGATTTCAATGCTGGGCCATCAGCAAGTGTCAGCGTGCGAACCATTCAACTAAACATAATCGATGTGGGGTTTCGGAGCCGAAGACCCACTCGTGTACGCTTGATGAGTGTACGACACAAAGCTTTACGCCTCGCCTGGGCCCGCCGACATTGGGCTGTTGATGACAGGAAACATGTTGCTGGTTGGACGAGTCTCGTTTCAAATTGAATCGAGCGGGTACGCTTGTATGAGTATGGAGGCAACCTCATGAATCCATGGACCCTGTATGTCAACATGGGGCCGGTCGGTGTGGTCGAGCGGTTCTAGGGGCTACAGTCTGGAACCGCGCGACCGCTACGGTCGCAGGTTCGAATCCTGCCTCGGGCATGGATATGTGTGGTGTCCTTAGGTTAGTTAGATTTAAGTAGTTCTGTTGTAGGGGACTGACAACCTCAGAAGTTAAGTCCCATAGTGCTCAGAGCCATTTGAACCATTTTATTGCCAACAGGGGACTGCTCAAGCTGGTGGTGACTCTGTAATGGCGTGGGACGTGTGAAGTTGGAATGATATGGGACACCTGAGACGTCTGGATATGACTCTGACAAGTGACAGGTACGTACGCATCCTGTCTGATCACCTGCATTCATTCATGTCCATTGAGCATTCCGACGGGCTTCGGAAATTCTAACAGGACAATGCTACATCCCACACGCCAGAATTGCTACAGAGTGGCTTCAGGAACAGGAACACTCTTCTGAGTTTAAACTCTTCCACTGGCCACAAAACTCCCAAACATGAACATTGTTAAACATCTCTGGGGTGCCTTGCAACGTGCTGTTCAGAAGTGATCTCGAGGCGGTCTTACGGATGTATGGACAGCCCTGCTGAATGAATGGTGTCTACCCCCTCCAGCACTACTTCAGACGTTAGTCGAGTCCATGCCACGTCGTGTTGCGACAATTCTGCGTATACGCGGGGGCCCTACACGATATTAGGCCGGCTTATGTGTTTCTTCAGCTCTTCAGTGTACATCGACGATGACCTCTCGACCCGGAAGCTTTAATTGCAGACATCTATTTTCACCAAAGTATTTAAATGTTACTTCATAGTTTTAGTGTAAATGCAATGCTTCCTTTATCACTGTTTGAAAGTGAATATATGTGAATCATCATTCTTGCTGGTAGACAATATATGGCATATTCTTCCATACTAACAAATGGGGTAAGGGCTATATCATTTTTAATCTCAGAGCTAAGTTTAGTTTGATTGAATTTAAAAAGGTAAAGCTGTCGTCAGTCCGGAAGTTGGTTTTCTAGACATGCTCCGATTGAATGTGGTATGCCGTGGTCTTCCTCCAAACTTTAATGTTACTTATCCATTCAGTTGTAGGGAGACCTAATTTTTTTTATGTAGATTTAAATTAATCATATTTTCTTTAATAAATTTCAAAACTGAACAAAAGCCTCACGGCTTTCAAACCACATCAGTTGAGCTAAAATTCTAGTAACCTGGACTGCTGTCATCTCTGACGTCTTCAGGAGTTAATCTGCTGACAGTCGGGAGTGACTGAGTGCCCTCCTTACAGGTGGGAAGCAGCACAGTGCAAAGTCTTCCGGAGGCTCCGAAATCACGTGTGCGCCGAGTGACGCCACAGGATGAGTGGCCGGCGCCCCCTTGGAGACCACCGTTGCCGCCTCCCTACATCGTTCTTTGTTGTGTCTCAGTGCTCAAACCACTCCCGAAGTCCTAACGCGTGCCTCTGATGTTTGTTGAAATTATTGCACCGCTTTATCTACTCGACTGCATTTTATTAGAACTGAATCCAAATAAAATGACGCTTCGGTCGGCACCACAGTTCTCAAAGTACAGCTGCACGCCTGCCACACTAATACTTAAGCTGATTCTAACGAGGCGTAACTTCTCCAGAATCTTCACAGCTGGTCGCAAACTAGCTCTGGAGAACACGCACCACTTTGCTGGTGGTCGCGCCGCATTGTGAAGGAAGCACAGCTGACTTTGCCTCTTCTGCTGAGTCACGCGATGCGTCCTTCAGCAGTTGCAGACGCAGGAGCTCACAATATAATTCTTGCTCTGACTGCAGTACTTGCACGCATGTTTTCGAATCATTAGGTCCAGACTGGAGAGGGCTGTTATCGGTAATGACTCAGTACCATGTTGTAGTAAATTAAATATGGTGTTCGCATTGGTAGGGATACGAAGTCTATTTTTTGAATCATCACCGCCATTTGGCTGTAAATTTTTATTTTTTATTTATTTCACTATCACAGTTCCTGCTGTAGGACAATTTTCAAGCGCAATGGTGAAAAAAGTCAGTAAAAATTGTTAGGTGTGAGGTCCGCCAGTTATGCAAAACACCGTTTTTCTCTGTACCCAAACATGTTACGGCACCCTGTGCCATCATCAGTGGGTTTTCGTTTTTATTTATTCTTTTACATTTGGTGTGCATGCATTTTCTGGTCAGCAAATATCAAACATTTCTGAATGATATGTCGCCGTCAAAGTATCACAAAACATATTGGTCAACGAAAATAATCAGTTTTTGAAAATATTGTTTAACTGGATGTATAAAAAAAATCTATTCACAAAGCATGCCCAGAAGAACACAGCGATAAAGGTATCGAAATTTGCAAACTTTCTGAGGCAATGGCTCCTTCTTCTGGGAGAAGAGTTGAAGGAACAGGACTGGTGATGTTTAGGAAACTGGGAGATTCTGGAGAAGTCGGCCAGAACCCTGAGTTACACTCATCCCAACTGATAACTTGGTGGTATTCATGCCGATGTAAAGGGATGAACAGTGTTTATGTAACAGCTGGTACACGATTTGTGTCATTTCACTGTAGTTCACCCATTCATGATACATATATTGCCAGTTACAGGTCTCGTAGAGATGGTTGAAGGAGGATACATTGCGGCAGTCTTAGAGCGCGTATGTCACAGGAGTAGGAGCCATAGGATAGGGAAATGGGTAGGATAGGGAAATGGGTAGGATAGGAAAAGGGTAAAAAAAAAACAAGAACACAAGAGCACACCGTCCCCCCGAGAGGAGAAGCAACGTGACGTTCAAATCAGCGTCCGGGTTGTGGACAGCTTCATCTCACGGTGACTGATCAAACCGATTGCCTGTCTTCCGCTAGACTATCGCACTTCAGAAAGGTTGCTCGGCTCACCTCTTCTCTCCCGGTGGGATGGAAATTATTTATGAGATACAGTGCGCTGCCTGAAAGCGGGGAGGATTTTGCTGAAGCGAAAAAATTCCGAGGCCGCATCATTTGTAAAACAAAAATATATACCTCTGTGTTAATACTAAAACTTTAAAATAGCGATGAGCAAAGAGATATGCAACTGGTGCTCTTTTGCTGCCGAACATAACTTTCTATATTTATGATATGCACAATCTGTTACACTTTCTGGGAAGCAGGTCACCAAGACGACCACAGCGAGGAAATAAAGTAAGCACTAGAGAAAACGAGAATACTGATAA
The DNA here is from genome assembly GCF_023897955.1 of Schistocerca gregaria. NCBI lineage: Eukaryota > Metazoa > Arthropoda > Insecta > Orthoptera > Acrididae > Schistocerca > Schistocerca gregaria. Next base: position 7,376,953 of record NC_064925.1, on the reverse strand, counting down.
GGGGCTCGGCTCCAGATTACGGAAGCGTTATCACCACGTCTACAACCGTCATCGCCACTGGGCACCATCGACACTGATAGCATCGTAATTTGTCCCAAAAGTATTTTTTCGTCTAATTTGTACCTCTAAACACTTCGAGGGTGGCCAATACAATGTATGGCGCTCTCCCGCAATACGTCAATAAAGGAAAATGTGTCCAGTGTGTCAATTTACTATTTGGCGTGTCCCTCTTCTTCTTCTTCCTGAAACGTCTCTGCTTATGCGGGTCGCCGCGCTGGATTAGCCGAGTGGTCTGAGACGCTGCAGTCGTGGGCTGTGCGGCTGGTCCCGGTAGAGGTTCGGGTCTTCCCTCGGGCACGGGTATGTGTGTTTGTCCTTAGGATACTTTAGATTAAGTAGTGTGTAAGTTCAGGGACTGATGACCTTAGCAGTTAAGTCCCATAAGATTGCACACACATTTGAACATTTTGATATGGGGGTCGTTCACAGAGACTCTTCCAAGCTTCTCTTTTCTCGCATAGTCCATTACTCAGCACCTCCTTTCACTGCAATCCTCCACGGTTCACATCATCCTTCACACGGTCTCTCCGTCTTAATCCTGGTCTTCCAATTGGTCCTCTGTACATTCTAGGCTGTTCTTGGAATCTTTCGTGCGTCGTTCTTCTAATGTGGCCCCATCACTGAAGCCCGTTTCTCCCCATGGTTTCTTGTAGGTGTTTGATCTGCAGGGTGTTTCGTATCGTTTCATTCCTTACCTGTCCTCTCTCGTGTTACCCAGACTCTCTCGCAGAAAGTGCATCTCTGTTGCTTGTATTCTCCTCAGGCGTTTATTTGTCCAAGTCCAGCATTCTGATCCACATCACGATGTTTGATTTCGCAGGTATTTTTCAGTTTCCATTTATGTGCGATAGACAATAATAAAATTTCGAATAATTTTCTATCTCTCCGAAATTTCATCCTTTATGTTTCCTTTCGTGGTTAGTTTTGTTTCTCGATAACTTGAAACCATCGAATTCTTTAACAACTTTTCCGTTACAACTTATGCCCTTAATTTTCTATTTTTCCTGCTGATTTTCATTATTTCATTTTTTGTTAAGCATATTTCCATGCGTACTTCTTCATTTACGCTATGCCAGGTAACTTGTTTTTCCTCAAAGTTCTGCTTATAATCTTCCCAAATTACATATGCTATGATTTTCATATTATCTGCTGTTGACCCTTGGCGAAATTTCCTTATGATCTTGTCCATGTCTATATTAAAAAGCATTGTTGTGTCCCTTAAACTTGCAATGATCCTTATGGTAAAAGTAGCCGACTCTAACCGCTTTAGTATGTCTGTTGTTTGGCGTTTCGAGTTTAATGTTAATTAATAAACACAATAATAATTTAGAACTTTCCAACTTGTTTTTTATTTGTCATTCGTACTCTTACATTAGATGAAGGTGAAGTTTTTTTCGCAATATAAAACTGGAGGAACAGTGACTACTCATAGTTAAAGTTAGCCCGTGTGTAAAAAACCAATTAAGAAGTTCTTTATAAACATCATTGGCTATTCTTGCTGTTAATACTTCGATCTTCTGAAATTTTGTGTGCATCTAAAAAGATATAAACGTGAGCTCATATACAGGGTGGCCAGAAACAGTGAGAAAAGCTTGTAAAGGTGTTGTAGGATATGTTGTGTTGGGAAATAATTGTTAAGAAAAAATTCGATACGTTGCGCCGTTTCCGAATAAATCACCATTGAAGTTACGCGCGCAAAATCAAGCGGTCTGCCATAGACGGTGTCACCAAACATGCTGTTAGTTTGGTTTCCTAAAACTCAACAAGAGAGCGGTACGAAAATTTTACAGGGGTCTGTAGTAAGAATCGAACCTGAGCCAGCGAGAACAACAGAAACTAAGCTGTACCTGGCCAGCCGCTTGAAATTGCACGCAACGGTCTGACTAGCTAACTTCGATGCTAATTAAATCGGAAACGGCGTAAAGTACTGAATTTTTTTAAACAGTTATTTCTCAGCACAAACTCCCTTGCAACACCCTCACGAGCTTTTCACACTGTTTCTGGTTAGAAAGTTCTCTTCAAAATACGTTAGAGCCGAACAACGGTGCTGACTGAGTGAGTAAAAGTTGTAAGTCTAATGAGAAAGAAAGGAAAAAGAGAGGCCACCAGAAGGAAAGTATATCGGAGATTTGAAACAGAACGGTCAGCGGCTTAAACGATTGGAGGCTAGAAACTGCTGAACCTAAAATATCTTAAAATTTCACCTTTACTGCTGACGTCGATCTCAGTAACAATGCCGTAAGTGAGGTGCGAACTTCTACTCTAGAATACTAATTATTATTTTCATTCTAAGTTATCTACATATTTCTTCAATGCCAAACGTTGATGTTTACGTAGTTTCTAGCCAATAAGATAAGTAATCGTAGCCACTTGAGAAATGTTATCTTGGGTTTTTCCACATTAGAATGTAATCCGCTTTGTTTGCAGCTGCGATCATCATTACGTAAGGGAAAAAATGTCATCATCCATTTTCAGTTCAAACAATTTACTTGTGACTGAAGTAAATTTGTACGTACGTAGCTCCGTGTGTTGTGTAACACACGACCCGTCTTTGTTACAAGATCCCTAATTTAGCATTCGGCAATAAACTATTATTACTTGCCAACACTGGTTTCAACCTCTTTCTTGCTGATCAATAACACATCATTTTATCTGGTTTACGTCGTGCATCCGAGATATCATGATTCATTCTTATTATAATTCGGCTGAGAGCTTTCTAGTCATTGTCAAGATTTACACCAACTGTAAACGCTTATTGTGCAATTCACACTTCATTGTTGGACAGAGAGTTCAGAGAACCACTTTTGTAGTATTTCTCTACTATTCCACTCTCGAATCTCACGTGCCAACAATGAACACTTAAGTTTTCTGTGAGAGCTCCGATTTGTCTTATGTTATCACGACTATTTCTCTCTCTGTAGGTAAGAGTCAACAAAATATTTTGCCATTTGGAGGAGAAAATTAGTAATTTTAACTTCATGAAAAGATTTCGCCCCCAATGAAAATCGTTTTTATCTTAGATTGCTACCCGAATTCACTTATCATATTGATAACACTTTCTCGGCTACTTCCTGATAATGCGAAACGGGCTGCTCTTTTTTGAACTTATTCGATGTTCTCCGTCAGTTCTGCCTGGTAAGGATCCCACACCGCGTAGCAATGCTTCTGGCAACAGAAGGCAGTCTTGGTTTGCCTTCCCCACAGTATTTTCTATGTGATGGTTTCAAATTTAGTTGTTCATACTTGTAATTCCTAGATACTTATATGAATCGACAACCTTTAAATATGCTTGATTTATCGTGTAATCGAAATTTAACGATTTTCAGTGCTCATATGGAGGATCTGGCAGTTTTTTTGTTAAGTGTCCATTCTCATTTTTCACACCGTCTAGATGTCTTTTCGAAACCATTTTCTAATACGTCTTGATCATCTGACGACTTTACTAGACGCTAAACGACAGAAAAATACCTGCAAACAGTCTCAAACAGCAGCTCAGATTGTTTTCTAAAACTTTTGGATGGATTAAGAACGGCAGAGGGTCCATAACGCTTCTTTTGAGATCACCATAAACAGTTTAGGTTTCACTAAATGACTTATCGTTTGCTGCAACGAACTATGACATTTCTGATAGGAAATCACAAATCCAGATACAAAGCTGAGACGATACTTCATAGGCAAACTTTTTGATTAAAATCTGCTTGTGAGGAACTGCGTCAAAAGCCTTCTGGAAACTTAGAAATATGGAATAAACTTGAGATCTACCGTAAATAGCAGTCATAACTTCGTGTGAATACAGGGCCAATTGAGTTCGAGAACACTATTATTTTCTGAATCCGCGCTGGTTATGTGTCAATAGATCGTTATCTTCGAGATCTTTCATAATATTGGGAAACAGTATGTGCTCCAAAATCCTGCCACCAATCTACCTCCACAGTTCAGCGGATTACTTCTGTTTACTCTCTTGGGTTTTGGTGTCACTCGTGTAAGTTGCCGGTCTTTAGGTACGGATCTATCGTCCAGCGAGCGGCTGTACATGACTGCTAAAACTGTAGCTATTTCGTCAGCATACTACGAAATAAACGTAATGAGTACACAGTCTGCAGCGGAAGACTTTCCATTATTACGTGACTCAATCGCTTTGCTGCACGGAGGGTATCTACTTTCAAATTACTCATGTTGGCAGCCGGGCGCGGTGGCCGTGCGGATCTAGACTCTGCAGTCCGCAACCACGGGACTACTACGGTCGCAGGTTCGGATCCTGCCTCGGGCATGGATGTGTCTGATGTCCTTAGGTTAGTTAGGTTTAAGTAGTTCTGACTTCTAGGAGACTGATGACCTAAGATGTTAAGTCCCTTAGTGCTCAGAGCCATTTGAACCATTTTTACTCATGTTGGCAAATGTTTGTGATTCGAATTCCGGAATATTGTGTGTCGAAGAAGACGGAATATTCTTTCTCCGGCCGTTAAAACTTGAAGAATCCCATCATGAATCTGCACCAGTGGCGCAACTAGGCTAAATCGACTCAAGGCAAAATTCATCAAACGTTAAATTCCAAACTCCAAGCCAAGAAAACCGTCTACACTTTTAAGTTGTACTGGAATTTCTATGAAGCGAAACTTAAATAAGTAAGAATAATAACTTAATTTTCTTATTGTTTGTCTGTTTCTAACTGCTGCTTAGTTACCTGTCATTTAATAACAGGAAGCTTTAAAATTAAAGTTGTGTTCCTATAGAGAATAAATAGGAAAAAATTCAGTTTTTAAAATTGGTTTGTACATCGTTTTAGCTCAGAGAACAAGCACTTTCAGTATTAACCAGGGAAATTTCATCTCGCCAATTTTGTCCCACAGGTACTCTGAGGTACGAAAGTATGAGCGAAGGCTTGCCAAACGACTTCTCGCAACTAGCAATGGAGACGGCGACTTGTCAGTTACTTCTAAATTCTGGAAGACAGTTTCCTTACCATATTTAAGGAGGCAGTGAAAGTATCATTCCGGTCTCGATTGTATGATGGAATTACAGCTTGACAGCAGTATCGTACAGTCCGAAGTTTCTGCCAGTAGTTGTTCACTGTCAGAATCACGGTTGTAAACTTTGCCAAAACTTCCGTATTTGATCTTCAGGTGCTCCTTGCCTCCAGTGCAGCACAATCCTCTTGTGTCGAATAGAAGTCGGAACTTTTCGTGTGTATTCAGTGAGGAGAACTCTCTAGATGAGTATTTTTCCTGCAGAGGCTGCCTCACGTCGTCTTGCGAGTGCACTCTTCTCTGTGTGCCCAGCTTCAACTTGCCCCTTCATTGTTCCCGTAGCGAATGGTTAACAGGGAGAACGCTTGTTGCTAGGCCCCAGCGAAAGCTCCAGTCTCTCTAACTATACCTTCATAAACTTTTCGCGAAATGTACGTTGGAGGAAGCAATAATCTGTTTGATTCTTCTAGAATTTTTTTTTCTTTTTCGCTTCGTCAGTCTTGTGACTGGTTCGGTCCTGTCTGCCAAGAATTCCTCTCCTATGCTAACCTCCTCACCTCAGTGTAACACTTGGACCCTCCGACCTCAATTACTTGTTGGAAGTGTTCCAATCTTTGTCCTCCCCTACGGTTTTCACCCTCCACAGCTCCCTCTAGTACCATGGATGTTATTCCCTGATGTATGGACAAATCCAGCCCCTTCTTAATATTTTTCATACATTCCTTTCCTCGTCGATTGTGCGGAGAACCTCCTCGTTCCTTACCTTATCAGTCGAATTAATTTTCAACGTTAGTACCACATTCCAAACGCTCTGATTCTCTTCTGTTCCGGTTTCCCCACATTCCATGACTCACTACCACTCAATGCTGTGCTTCGAACGCACATTCGCAGAAATTTCTTCCTCAAATTAAAGCCTATGTTTGAAGCCAACAGACGTGTTTTGGCCAAGAATGGCCTCTTTGCCTGTGCTACTCTGATTTTTATGTCCTACTTGCTTCATGCGTCATAGGTTATTTTGCTTCCAATGTACAGAATTTCTTAACTTCGTCTACTTCATGGTCCCCATTTTTGAGGTTAAGTTCATCACTAACCTCATTTCTGCTGCTTCTCATTAATTTCGTCTTCTTCCAGTTTATTCTCGATCCTTAGTCTTTACTCATTCGATTGTTCATCCCATTCGACAGATCCTGCAATTGTTCCTCACATCCAGTAAGGATAGCAATGCCATCAGCGAATCCTATCATTGATACCCCTTCATCCAGAGTTTTAATCGCACTCTTCAACTTTTTTTATAGCTATGATTTCTTCTCCGATGTTTAGATTGAACAGTAAGGGCAAAAGACTGCATCCTTGCCTTACACAACATTTTAAACCTATCACTTCGTTCTTGGTCTTCTATTCTTATTGTTCCGTCGCGTTTCTCATACATTTGTAATCACAAATCTTTTCCTATGGTTTACTAACACTTTTCTCAGAATTTCGAACATCCTGCAGCGTTTTACATTGTTGAATGTTTTTATACAGGATGACAATTCACCAGCTGCGACATAGTTGCGTATATGAACAGTGATCCAATGATCTGCCTTTTCTTCAGCTGTCACATAGACATTTTATCTGTCCTAGGTAATTTATAGGTTGCTACAGGCAATGTATTACGTACATTAATTTTTGACCGTAAATTCACCATAAAAGTGTCAGACCTATTATCTTTATATATTTCCTTTTAATAATATTAGATGTGTAACTTTATTCGTCTTTTGCAGTATCACAACTGGTTTCTATAATAGTTATCAATACTTAAAAGTCTGCTACATGCATTTTACCTAATGTGTTTTTTTACGTAAATGATGACTACATCTAAGCCCACAGTAGCGACATCTATCTAGGATGTAAGCAAACATATTTCTTGTCGCCACTGTACTTCAGTAGCCAGTAGCAAAACTGACTGTGTGGACGCTGTGGCCTATTCTACACCTTATTTTAGATCTGTGTGACGATGTTATGCTGAGTATTTTTATATGTTTTGACGATGCCGTTACGACCTTATCAGTAGAGGACATGCTGTAGAAAAGGTACGTTTTACCATATTTTATCTGTATATTTCCCTGGTTGTATGATAGTATATTGTGATACGTAATGCTGTATTGTGTTGAAAGACACATAGCTCACTAGGTGTGTATATTTTTATATTGTAGATCTTAGGATGGTCATTACTAACTGAAACCGGTCATCCTCGAAAGAATTGATATTGTGATCAAAGACTGGAATAAAATACATTCGAGGGTGACAATTATTGAACTATATGAAAAAAACGTAAATTTGTTACAAACTACGGCATGCACACACTTTATTCAACACGTAAACGTCACTGCAGATATTCGGATTTAGGTTACGACATGTTCGATATGCCTGCCATCATTGGCGATGATGTGGCGCAGACGAACAGAGAAATTCTGCATGACCCGGTGGAGTGTCGGAACATCGATGCTGTCGAGCGCCTCCTGAAGGGCTGTTCTTGGCTCAGCTGTGGTTTTGGGGTTATTATTATACGCCTCGTCTTTAATAAGGGCCCACAAAAAAGAGATTATGACGGCCAATCGAGGCCTATGCCGAAGGCCTCTGGATACCCCAGAGCCAGAACGCGCTCCACAAAGTGCTCTTCCAGGACATTAAACACTCTCCTGCTTCGACGACATCAAGCTCCGTCTTGCATGAACCACATCTTGTCGAAATCAGGATCACTCTGGATAATGGGGATGAAAACATCTTTCAAAACCTTCACGTACCGCTCGGTAGTCGCCGTGCCAACAAGGACTGGACGTTGCACACCACACAGTCACCCGTTGAGCGAAGAGACTTCTGAATCGCGAAATGCGGATCCTCACTCCCCCAAATGCGACAATTTTGCTTATTGACAAAACGTATCCTAATGGAAGTGGGTTCGTCGCTAAACCACACCATAAATTCCAATCGTGCCCCGTGGCCAACAGTGCAGTTTGAACGTCCTAACGCATACCGTTTAGAAGTTATTAGAACTTTATTTCATATAGTTTAATAATTGGCAGCCTGTAAGTCGACAGATCCTATGAATGTGTCTTGATATTTCTGAACTCTTGTTTCCATTATCGAGTGTAACGTCTTCATCTTTCGTAAAGCCGAACTGATTGACATCTAACAGATCCTCATTTTTCTTTTCCATTCTTCTGTTTATTATTCTTTTAACTAACTTGGATGCGTAAGCTATTACACTCATTGTGCGATAATTCTCGCACTTATTTGCACTTACTTTCTTCGGGTTTGTGTGGATGATGTTCTCTCAGGTCGTCAGACAGTTCCTCCCCCTGTTCAGTGCACACTTTCTATCTGCTCTCTCCTTTGCGCTCAACAGGGGAATTCTCACTGCTACACTCTTACTGTTGCCGCCCTTGCTTTTTATTTCTCCGAAGGCTGTTTTGACTTTTCTATATGCTGAATCAGTCCTTCCAATGACATTTCTTTTTCGATTTGTTCAAATTTTTCCTGCAGCCATTTCACTTGGGCTTCCTGCATTTTATATGTATTACTCTTAAGTGAGTTATATAGCTGTATTCCTGTCTTTTCCTGAAAATGTTTGTAGTTTCTTCTTTCGTCGATCAGTCAAAGTATTTATTCTGTTACTCAAGGTTTCTTCGCCGTTTCATTCCTTGTTCCTATGTCTATCTGTCCAACGTCTGTCATTTCTCTTTTAGAGATGTTTATTCCTCTTAACTGAACTGCTTTCTGTAGTGTTCCTTATCACAGTATCTACAGTCTTAGAATACTTCAAATGCACCCCATCATTCCTCAGTGTTTCAATATCTCTCTTCTTTCCACGTTAATCCTTCCGAACAAGTCTCTGGAACTTCAGTCTACTGTTCATCATTACTAACTCACGATCTCACTTTATATTCACTACTAAGAACGCCCTACAATCTAGTATCTGATTTCTGAATCCCCGTCTGACTATGAAATTTTCCAGCTGGAATCCTTCCATATCTCCAGGCTCTTCCAAACATATCTCCTCTTCTTGTCATTTCTGAACAATTTTCTTGCTATTGCCAGGTGAAAAGTATTGCATAACTCAATCCTAGTCATTCCTACTGCCAAGCCCGTATTCTCCCATAATTTTTATTCTATTCTTTTCCCTTCTTCTAACAGGTTTGTGACACTGCATCAATTAACAATCTATCTCTCTCGACACTGAAACACAATTGTAGGTTTCTAGAACACTTTGTAGCCATTTTGCACCCGAACGTGACCTGATTTGCAGCAATTTCTGCACTAAAACGCAGCGTACATACAACGCATTACACTCGTCCGAAACCTGCTGGCCTGTCACTTCTGAAGTAAAACGTTGACGCACTAAGCATTGCGATCTGTCAGAAAACACCTTCGCTTTTCAGGCTCGCCGGCCGTTGTGGCCGAGGGATTCTAGGCGCTTCAGTCAGGAACCGCGCTGCTGCTACGGTCGCATGTTCGAATCCTGCCTCGGGCATGGATGTGTGTGCTGTCCTTAGGTTAGTTAGGTTTAAGTATTTCTAAGTCTACGAGACTGATGACCTCAGATGTTAAGTCCCATAGTGCTAAGAGCCATTTGAACCATCTTCTGTCTGTGCGAGAGGACGACGGTGTGCGTTGGGTGCCTTACCTATTCGCTGCTGAAAATTCCTGCTCCTGGGGAAAATGCGGCTTCATAGGACCAGGTGTGACGGCTGACGCATCGCCCATACACTGAAAGAACACAGCAGCAAAACACTGAAACTGAGTTATCTCTGCTGTGCAGTGATTCAGCATTTCTATCTGTGGAACTACCTTCTGTGGAGTCTTGACGTTCTTCTTACACACACTTTGCGCACGACATCATCTGTGGACCAGCCAGCGAATCGTTCGTACTGCTGCTCGGAGAGCGGCTCGCCTGGAAATCGAAAGGTGGCAACACGGATATTTCAGTCTGCCTCTTAAACTAGCATTCATATCTCAGTGATGTAGACATTCACCATAAACGATATATGGTTCCACCTTAAATTGTAGATCCCTTTTCCCTGGTTGGATAACATGGGTGTCCTAGGGATACGCAAGTTGCCGAAGTGGCGTCCAAACGCAAGCTGAAATCACTATGTCGCACAGCGGTTGTTCAGAGTTTCGTGGTACGAAAGTATTCTAAGTTACACTAGTGCGCGAAATATTCACAAGTCTCACAAGTCTCCAATAGAAATACGTGCTCCATGACAATGAGCCACAGGAAATTACACAGAAAAAATAGGAGACTTGTAGATGTGATGTTGTTATGACTACTATTTCAGAAAAAAATTCAGAAAAATTGGCTGTTTTATTCAAGAGAAAGGGCTTCACCAACTGAGCAAGTCAGTAACACGTTGGTCTACTTCTAGCCCTTATGTAAGCAGTCATTCGTGTTGGTACTGACTGACAGAGTAGTTGAAGTGCGAGCTACTACGGACGAGAAATACCCATTTCCGAGCTTCGCTGGGTCGAGAAAACCATTTGCGACGTGCTGCGGTTTCTCTCTAAGCGCGAGATCGCGACTGGTTGCACTGGGTGATCACAATAATTTTAGTTCAAAAACAAAACAAAACAAAAACAATTATCACCCAAGCACCTACATAGCATGCATCCCCTTGAGGTTCCGTAAAATGTGGTTGGACCTATTAGCTACATTGGCTACGTTAGGTCTGAGGGGTGCCAACCACATCCGCTGCACTATCCCTAGTAATTTTAAATTAATGTCAAGTTTATAAAAACGAATGTTAGCAGGCAGGGATAATTTTTAGTGAACACAACACATTTTTAACTAACTGGAGTTTATTTTAACTAGTTCAGGACAGATTTGACTAAGTGTTCTTGATTTGACCTCAGATATTTACCGAGTTAGTTCAACAGCGCCACTCAAATATTAATCACAATCATTCAGCAATTATACACTTAATGTTTCTTTTAAAATAGCTGAAACCCCAATATGAACAAAGTTCCGAGCGGAGGATACTACTCAAAACAAAAAATAATAATAATAGACCAAACACAATCCGAAGTCCAAACGCAAGCTGAAATCACTATGTCGCACAGCAGTTGTTCAGAGTTTCGTGGTACGAACGTATTCTAAGTTACACTCGTGCGCGAAATTTTCACAAGTCTCACAAACGCATCACGGAGAATTCTTCAAAATCCAGCGGCACCCAACTGCTGAAAATCACAAGTTCCATGCGACTTCGCGGTACGAAAATGTTCTAAGCTCAAGTCCCTTCTGAGGGATATCGTGTCAAATTCTCTCGCGTTAGATGGTCAAAATCCCGAGCTGACTAGAACGTTCTTAGTTGAGAGATCTGGCTATCTTGCTGACCAAGGTATGGTTTGGCAAGCACTGAGACAGGCAGTAGAAACTCTTGCCGGGTGCGGACGGACATTACCTTGCTGAAATGTAAGCCCAGGATGGCTTGCGTGAAGCGCAACAGAACGAGGCACACAACATTGTCGAAGTAGCGCTGTAGTTTAAAGGTGCCGCGGCATGAATACCAAAGCGGTTCTGCTACGAAAAGATATCACACCCAACGCCATCACTCCTGGTTGTCGGCCATAATGACGGGCGACAATCAGGTTAGTATTCCACCGCCGTCCGGAGTGTCTCCAGTCACGACTTTCCAGGTCACCGGGGCTCAGTTCGGAGCAGAGCTCATTGCTGGAGACAACTGTACTCCAGTCAATCAGATTCCAGCCCGAAAACGTTCAACGTCATTGCAAACGGCGCCGCTGGCGTACAGAGATCAATAGTAGTTGTCTTAACGTGCCGTGAGCTCAGTAAGCCGTGCTGTGGGTCGCGTTGGTGCTGTTTGTAGGTTTCTGTCCTCTGATGGAGGCCAGATCGTATCGTTTAGTTGACATGGTTGTGGTTGCTTGTCTTCTTCTAGTGTTGACTGGCGCTATTTGGTTTCGCAAGCGTTGCCTGTCTGCTAGTGGCAGCAGCGGCTGTTATCTACAGGGTGTTACAAAAAGGTACGGCCAAACTTTCAGGAAACATTCCTCACACACAAATAAAGAAAAGATGTTATGTGGACATGTGTCCGGAAACGCTTAATTTCCATGTTAGAGCTCATTTTAGTTTCGTCAGTATGTACTTCCACCTACGCTCAATGGAGCACGTTGTTATGATTTCATACGGGATACTCTACCTGTGCTGCTAGAAAATGTGCCTTTACAAGTACTACACAACATGTGGTTCATGCACGATGGAGCTCCTGCACATTTCAGTCGAAGCGTTTGTACGTTCCTCAACAACAGATTCGGTGACCGATGTATTGGTAGAAGCGGACCAATGCCATGGCCTCCACGCTCTCCTGACCTCAACCCTCTCGACTTTCATTTATGGGGGCATTTGAAAGCTCTTGTCTACGCAACCCAGGTACCAAATGTAGAGATTCTTCGTGCTCATACTGTGGACGGCTGTGATACAATGCGCCATTCCCAGGGCTGCATCAGCACATCAGGGATTCCATGGCGACGGAGGGTAGATGCATGTATCCTCGCTAACGGAGGACATTTTGACCATTTCCTGTAACAAAGTGTTTGAAGTCACGCTGGTACATTCTTTTGCTGTGTGTTTCCATTCCATGACTAATGTGATTTGAAGAGAAGTAATAAAATGAGCACTAACATGGAAAGTAAGCGTTTCCGGACACATAACATATTTTCTTTCTTTATGTGTGAGGAATGTTTCCTGAAAGTTTAGCCGTACCTTTTTGTAACACCCTGTATATGTAGTAACTGTGGCCCCATCATTGAGGCGACATCGTGGTTCTTCCGGGTCATGTCAGTGTGCACTTTGGTTGGGGACTCAGGAGTAACCAGGTCCGCACAGTGCGAGAACAAGCCGGGATGAAGTGTCACTAGAAGCCTTCCTAAGAGACAATCTCCATTCCTTCCGAACTGACTATGCAAATGTAGACGAGATGTGGCTCACATTCAAAGATATAGTAGCAACAGAAATTGAGAGATTCATACCTCATAAATTGGTAAGAGATGGAACTGATCCCCCGTGGTACACAAAACAGGTCCGAACGCTGTTGCCGAGACAACGGAAAAAGCATGCGAAGTTCAGAAGAACGCGAAATCCCAAAGATTGGCTAAAATTTACAGACGCGCGAAATTTGGCACGGACTTCAATACGAGATGCCTTTAATAGGTTCCACAACGAAACATTGCCTCGAAATGTGGTAGAAAATCGGAAGAAATTCTGGTCATATGTAAAGTACACAAGCGGCAAGACGCAGTCAATACCTTCGCTGCGCAGTGCCGATGGTACTGTTACCGACGACTGTGCCGCTAAAGCGGAGTTATTGATCGCAGTTTTTCGAAATCCCTTCACCAGAGAAGACGAATGGAATATTCCAGAATTTGAAACACAAACAGCTGCTAGCATGATTTTCTTATAAGTAGATACCTTAGGGGTTGCAAACCAACTCAAATCGCTTGATACGGGCCAGTCTTCAGGTCCAGATTGTATACCGATTAGGTTTCTTCCAGATTACGCTGATACAATAGCTCCCTACTTAGCAATCACGTACAACCGCTCACTCACCGATAGATCTGTAACTACAGATTGGAAAATTGCGCAGATCGCACCAGTGTTTAAGGAGGGTAGTACAGACCTATATCAGTGACCTCGGTTTGCAGTAGGGTTTTGGGGCATATACTGTATTCAAACATTATGAATCACCTCGAAGGGAACGATCTATTGATACGTAATCAGCATGGTTTCAGAAAATATCGTTCTTGTGCAACGCAGCTAGCTCTTTATTCGCACGAAGTAATGGCTGCTATCGACAGGGGATCTCAAGTTGATTCCGAATTTCTATTTCCGGAAAGCTTTTGACACCGTTCCTCACAAGCGACTTCTAATCAAGCTGCGGGCTTATAGGGTATCGTCTCAGTTGTGCGACTGGATTCGTGATTTTCTGTCAGGAAGGTTGCAGTTCGTAGTAATAGACGGCAAATCATCGAGTAAAACTGAAGTGATATAAGGTGTTCCCCAGGAAAGCGTCCTGGGACCTCTGCTGTTCCTGATCTATATAAATGACCTGGGTGACAATCTGAGCAGTTCTCTTAGGTTGTTCGCGGATGATGCTGTAATTTACCGTCTAGTAAGGTCATCCGAAGGCCAGTATCAGTTGCAAAGCGATTTAGAAAAGATTGCTGTATGGTGTGGCAGGTGGCAGTTGATGATATATAACGAAAAGTGTGAAGTGATCCACATGAGTTCCAAAAGAAATCCGTTGGAATTCGATTACTCGATAAATAGTACAATTCTCAAGGCTGTCAATTCAACTAAGTACCTGGGTGTTAAAATTACGAACAACTTCAGGTGGAAAGACCACATAGATAATATTATGGAGAAGGCAAGCCAAAGGTTGCGTTTCATTGGCAGGACACTTAGAAGATGCAACAAGTCCACTAAAGAGACAGCTTAGACTACACTCGTTCGTCCTCTGTTATGATATTGCTGAGCGGTGTGGGATCCTTACCAGGTGGGATTGCCGGAGGATATCGAAAGGGCAGCTCATTTTGTATTATCACATAATAGGGGAGAGAGTGTGGCAGATATGATACGCTAGTTGGGATGGAAGTCATTAAAGTAAAGACGTTTTTCGTCGCGGCAAGACCTTTTTACGAAATTTCAGTCACCAACTTTCTCTTCAGAATGCGGAAATATTTTGTTGAGCCCAACCTACATGATCATCAAAATAAAATAAGAGAAATCAGAGCTCGAACAGAAAGGTTTAGGTGTTCGTTTTTCCCGCGCGCTGTTCGGGAGTGAAATGGGAGAGAGATAGTATGATTGTGGTTCGATGAACCCTCTGCGAAGCACTTACATGTGAATTGCAGAGTAGTCAAGTAGATGTAGATGTAGACCGCTGGTGGTGCTCGTGGACTGCCGGATCGAAGCCCTGTGGTCACGAGGGTGCACGACCTCGTGGTAAACCGGATCCTGCAAGTTTCAAGTTGAGTACATTTGGATTCAGGTAGAGAAACCTCAACCATTGCAAGATCTTGCGATTCTCCAGTGACTTGGGTTCGTGTTGCTGCTCGTAGTGTTGCCTAGGTGAAAAGCACTGAGTGTTGGGGAGGGTGGATCTGGTTCAAAAATGGTTCAAATGGGTCTGAGCTCTATGGACTTAACTGCTGAGGTCATCAGTCCCCTAGAACTTAGAACTACTTAAACCTAACTAGCCTAAGGACATCACACACACCCATGCCCGAGGCAGGATTTGAACCTGCGACCACTGCGGTCGGTTTCAGACTGTAGCACCTAGATCCGCTCGGCCACTCCGGCCGGCGAAGTTGGATCTGATTAGCTTTCCTGGGCTTCTAATTACTTTATTGCATTCAGGGTGTTACTATTTGTTAAATTCAACAAGCGGTGTTTCTCCTGCCTCGTGCCACTAACGCCCCAGTTACCAGCCCCGGGGGTTAGTGTACGTAACGGCAGTGTACGTTTCCTTTTCTTGCCGCTGCTGTCCGGTGAGGCGTGTAGTTTTGACAGCTTTCTTGATTGTAAGTTATTTGGAAATTCTTCTACTCTGGTGGCAGTGATTCCTTTCTCGCCCTGAGCGCTCTAAGCACAGTATTCTGCGGACGGAGTCCAGACCGCCGGTTCGGGCTATGGCGTATTTTTACATCTTTGCATTTGGTTTATTAGACGTGAGGTCGCCTCAGCAAGATTATCATTAGTCATTCGGTAGACTGCCACTAGTCTGAGTTACCATCCTGTGAAGTGGATGCAACTAACTCTCGCCTGCCTATCTCAACACTCACGAAAATGTTTTTTTGTCGGACCTACTCAGAGGTCGATTCCTGGTGCACCGTCTGTGACTGGCCCTTGTGTTTTATTGTATGTTTCTACATTTTTTATATTATTGCCATTCTTGGCGTTACAGCAGGTGGTACCAAGTTCACCATCATTTAGTCTCACCTGTTTGGTGGTCAGTTGCCTGTCTTTTTAAATTAACCTTGCCATTGCATTGCTGTTTTACAGTAAGTTTATTAATTTTTTTTAAATAATTGACGTTTCTGGCGTTAAAGGCCTTAAGCCGTGTTGCCTTAAAATTCTACTTGGGATCACATTGGCTTATTTTTAAAACATTGTTTGCTATGTCTGTATTTTAAGCTCATTTGGTAAATTGTAATGCACTGAAAGCACTATTAATTACACAGTTGTTTATTCCTTCATTAATAACACGTGATATCTTTATTTATTGCTGAGTCTGGAATTACCATTTTGAAATAAACGTATGTAATTGCAAAAGCGAACCAACAGTAACTGATTACGGCCCCGTCCACAATCGTAACACAATCCTGCGTTCCTTGATTACCAGGTTTCACTCAGCTTCCTTTCTATGGGTCGCCTATTAGTGGTCCTTATCGTCACTACAACACCTGTTGCGGTTTGGATTGATCATAATGATGAATCTGGGGCTTTGAGCGCCTCTCTGACAATTTCTGGATCCTCGTGTTCGGTCGTGTCCCTAGATCGACCGCTTCCTCTTCTGTCATTGTTCACCCATTCCTGCCAAAATCGTCGTGCAATGGCGCAGCTCCTATTCAAATGTCGAGTGATCCGCCGATTACTTCAAGTGGCCTGTTTGAGAGACCTTCTCAAACGCTGACATCGGCTTATATTGTTCACGCGCCCGTCTGCGAGGCGTACTCACAGTCCAACTGAGTAAACAAAATGCAGTTCGCAAAGACCTTACGCCCTGGTTTCAACGTATCTCCTGTTAACTGTCATTGGCAATTGTGCAGTAAACTGCGCTGCAGTGTCACACATTCAACCGTCGGCAGCCAAAAGTTACAGTTTTGCATTTTCCGTCGATATATGAATGAGCATCAATTTTACATAAACAATCTGCATAACTCTTTCGTAGTGCGTCCTTTTTTATGTCGCAGGGTCAGTTGTTGTTGTTGTGCTCTTCAGTCCTGAGACTGGTTTGATGCAGCTCTCCATGCTACTCTATCCTGTGCAAGCTTCTTCATCTCCCAGTACCTACTGCAACCAACATCCATCTGAATCTGTTTAGTGTATTCATCTCTTGGTCTCCCTCTACGAGTTCTACACTCCACGCTGCCTTCCAATACTAAATTGGTGATCCCTTGATGCATCAGAACATGTCCTACCAAGCAATCCTTTCTTCAAGTTGTGCCACAAACTTCTCTTCTCCCTAATCCTGTCCAATACCTCATCATTAGTTATAATATCAACCCACCTAATCTTAAGCATTCTTTTGTAACACCACATTTCGAAAGTTTCTATTCTCTTCTTGTCCAAACTATTTATTGTCCATGTTTCACTTCCATACATGGCTACACTCCATACAAATACTTTCAGAAACGACTTCCTGACACTTAAATCTATACTCGATGTTAACAAATTTGTCTTCTTGAGAAACGCTTTCCTTGCCATTTCCAGCCTACATTTTATATCCTCTCTACTTCGACCATCATCAGTTATTTTGCTCCCCAAATAGCAAAACTCCTTTACTACATTAAGTGTCTCATCTCCTAATCTAATTCCCTCAGCATCACCCGACTTAATTCGACTACATTCCATTATCCTCGTTTTGCTTTTTTTTATGTTCATCTTATATCCTCCTTTCAAGACACTATCCATTCCGTTCAACTGCTCTTCTAAGTACTTTGCTGTCTCTGACAGAGAAACTGTTTACTGCAGTTTCAGCGCGAAAACTCAGTGAATGAATACTGCTGCCGGAGAGGCGGTGAAAGCGTTCGGGAACTTGTCGTGATAAGACAGCTGCCGGGTCGCGGGATCACGCGCTCACACATTGCCCGCCAGTCGCACGTGACTCGTCAGCAGAGGACAACAAGTGCCGCGTCCCCGGCCCCCCCTTCCCCCCTCCCCCCCCCCCCCCCCCCCCACCATCCACTCGCTGCCCGCCACACCAGCAGGCCGCGCCGCAGGCTAGCGGAGTGTTCTGTGACGGCGCGCTTAATCAGCTGTGACGTCACTGGGACCTGGCCAGCCGCGCCAAGAGCTGCGGCAGCGACCTGCGAGCGTCCAGTCGCCGGCAGTCAGCGCCAACGAGCAGGCTACGGTGTTGCCCGTGCGGTGCAGTGCAGTGCAGTGCAGTGCAGTGAGTACCGATCTCCTTGTGCTGGTGCCGTCTGTTTTGTGTTCGGCGTCGAGGCACGGTTGTTCACTTCGGACAACACTCGCACGATAAGTCACTCGGAACAGTCAACAAAGAAAGTGTTTGTCTGCTACTGTTAATAAAACACAATAACCCTCGACAGCGCTTGTTTCTGCTGTTAACCCACACGATACTGTAAAGGAGAGTCTGCAGGCCGTCCGTAAGATGCGTTGAACGCTCCTCGCCTCATTTCCTTCACGAGATTCGGAACGCTGTCAGCGGGAGAGTTCAAACCGATGGCGCGTTTCTCAATTCCGAATGGCATTCAATATACGGAACAGTTAACTGATGTCTGACAAGATAGCTGCACCTTTGGAACTGTTACAATAATGAGAGTAACACTGTGGATTCGTGGTTCCTTCTTTCGTTTCCATATCTTCTCTCGACACAAGAATAACACATTGAGCGACGTGGTGCTATTTCTGTGGGGAAACTAAAAATTTATGCCAGATCGAGACCGTAACCCCGTAATTCCTGTATATCGAGAACAGCTGCCTTAACCACAGGACTGTTTAAGCACGCCTCCAGGTCTGAGTCAAATTTTCAGTGTCGCTGATGCTTCCGCCAATGTTTTTCGGTCACTACTACCAGGAGTTCTTCCCACGGGGTATTTAGGACTAGAATAACACCACTTGGTGAATTTAATCGGTGTGTTGCCCTGCCGCAAGGAGGAATTTGGCTGTGATGACCACAGGTTATGCCGGATTCCAGCCTGACGGCTCGGCTGCTGGCAAAGATGATTACCCGACAATGGGGTGCGACGCGGATATGAGATGCAACGAACGTAATATAAAATGAAAACGAAGTGTGGGGGGTGGAGCGTGTAGTTCCAAAACGGATGTACGTGAACTGAATTAAACCCTCGATTCATGTCATCGCATCTCTACTGATTTCATTTCTACGGGCACATTTTAATTTCAATCAGTATCTACATCTACATGATTACTCTGTTATTCACAATAAAGTGCGTAGCAGAGGGTTCAATGAACCACCTTCAAGCTGTCTCTCTACCGTTCCACTCTCGAGCGGCGCGAGGGAAAAACCAGCTCTTAAGTTTTTGTGTGCGAGCCCTGATTTCTCTCATTTTAACGTGACAATCATTTCTCCCTATGTAGGTGGCTGCCATCAGAACCTTTTCGCGATTCGAAGAGAAAACTGGTGATTGAAATTTCATGAGAAGATCCCGTCGGGGCGATAAACGCCTTGGTTTTAATGATTGCCACTCCAATTCACGTATCATGCTGTCGCACTATTTCCCCCACTTCGCGATAATAGAAAACGGGCTGCCCTTCTTTGAACTTTTTCGATGTCATCCGTCAGTGCCACCTGTTGAGGATCCCACACTGCACAGCAATACTTCAGGACAGGGTGGAAAAGCGAGGTGTATGCAGTCTCTCTAGTAGACCTGTTGCACCTTCTTTCTGCCAATGAATCAGTTTAATTCATTCCAGTCGGTGTTGCGTTCATAATTTTTCTTAGACACACGGACAGCTGCAATTGTCTCTCTTCGAGGCGCATTAAGGCCCGCGTCGCTAGGACAACACGTACCTCGGCTGGGTTTCGGTTTCACGCTTCCTTCTTGTACACAAAACACGCAACTATGGAATTCCAACTTAAGAAGTCTAGGCAAGCAGATCTCAGCGCGTAGTTCTCAACAGAGTGACATCGTCAGACCTGACAGTATCATTGCACCTGCCGCAAGGAACTGTGAGACAACAGTTGCAATTCAAGATATTCTCTAAACGCGCAGGTAGACAGCCCAGCAGCCCTCTCAGACTGCTCGCGAACTCTCCAGCTTTGTGTTAGGGAGTCGTATCATTAGGAAAGTGTTGCAAATTGTATATATGGGACCTGCCTGAAGGTGTTTGGCGTACAGACAATTAACTGACCCTTAAGATAAACAACTACAATGCGGATGAGAAGGCGCAGTCGTCAAATTACCTTATGGCGTAGGTGCGGAGCGAGTTGTGGTGGAGTTGTGAGGGAAGTACATTAGAAGAATGTAAAGGAAGAGTAATTGGTTCACTAAGGATATCAGTTACGATACCCTCCAGAGACCGACGCTTGAATATTGTTCGTTAGCCTAGGAATCTCCCCAAGTGGTATTAACTGAACAGACGATTCATAAAACACCTTCGCAGTGCGGCAGTGCTTCACTTAATCACTACGGGAGCGTCACTAAAATACTTGATAAACTCCAAGGGGAGACGCTAGTAGAAAGATTACGAAAGTCGTGAAAACGATTGTTACTAACATTGCTAAAGCGTACCGAAAAAGACTTGGGATGCAGAGGGTGTCCGAGGAGGAATGGTCATTTTTCAGGGATATGACAGGAGCGATCATATTCGAAGCAAAAATCGATACCAAACATGGGCTCTAAAATGCATGCCTTAGGAGCTGTGGGCACTTCTTCGTCGTCGATACTGTGAGAAAAACCTCTTCTACTACAAACTCTTAATTTTCTATATTTTAAAATGTGGTAGTAAGGACCAAAATAAGAATAAAATGAGCAGTAAACTTGGGCTCTGAAGTGCTTACCTTCCTTTCGCTTCCACTGGACAAGTGCTCGTAGCTCTTAACATATGCATTTTAGAGCATGTGTTATCTAGACAATTTTTTCTTATTTTGGTCCACACTATCTTCTCTCAAAACATGGAAAGCAAAGAGCCTGCAGTATAAGGGATTTGTTTCACAGTATCGAAGATGGACAAGTGCTCAGAGCTCTTGTCACGACCGTAAATACTGACCGTTCCTCCTGGGGCCCCTATACATGCTTCCCACATTTAAGTCGCTTATTAATCACTACGGTAAAATTAGTCAGACTCGGCTTTATGGGTACGTGAACCAACAGATTGTAGATTCACCTGCCTAATCTCAAAGTGAACAAGCAATTTTAACTGAAAATTCAGCATATATACTCTTAATATTTCCGGTCATTCTATCTCAGTTGCTACTTCAATTACGTTTATCACACCGATGAGCAAAATTCCTTCTTTCACAACTGAATGTTCATTTTCATTTTTCTTTTTTTGTAATGTATCTACTGGTTGCTCTGTGGACACGAGATCACTGTTGTGTGATGTATACATGTAACCTCATGTCAACTGGAAACGTGTACTGTGTGCATGTAGAGTTTGCGCAAAAGAACTAATGGATGCATAAAAAGAACAGAAAAACTGAAATCAGTGGTGCTTTTATTGTTATTGTCGTATGCATAAATTACAAAAAAATCCAATACGGATTTAAACATAACATACTCATGCGCAACTATTTACACTATATAAATATCAAATGGCTGGACCACACAAGAATGTCGGAAGAATTAATGCAGTGGTGAACCTCGTTGGTTGCTTCGTGGGACGATACCAAAAAACCAAACAAACATTTAGTTGCAAAAGACAGAATTCTTCTTATCGGCACGATCGACAAATTCAGCATTGGTACAGGAAACTCATATCCTATAACTCATGGCCGCAAGTGAACAGGTAGATTCGTTTCACTAGACCGCCGAAAGTCGTCCAACGCCTTACTTTGTCTGCCAACAGAGGTATGGCAAACCAGAGTATCTTTCCAAGAATACCTTTGGTTCGGAAAACCCAGTACCTTGCTCTGGACTGCCAGTGCTCAAACCGATCAGATACTACGCGAGACTTGCCGCAAGGGATTCCGCTAAAACACAGCGTTTTCGGTACAGCGTGTAAAGTAGTTATCAGATAGGGCGAGCAGCACACCCACATTGATCGCTGACGGAGCTGATGTCCGTAGATGCTATCATCGCAGCAGGAACTGTAGCAAAGCCACAAGTGTGATGAAACGCAGCTTGCCGTAAATGTGGATGAAAGAAAAGCAATGGACACAAGCGCTATAAAGAGTTTCGCTGCGTCAGTTTACAGTGTTATTGGGAAACTTCCGTACTCACTTTAGAAGGTGCACGCTACGAAGCACCTTCGCATCCAGTGAATTTAGTTGGCGCAGAAACATTTTCGGATATCATGAAACAGAGTAGAATGTGACGCTGGTGTCTACATTCACGAGGAGAAACCGCCAAATGTCGGTCCTTGATGGGGTCAAAACTTGTCAGGGTGACAGTAAACTTTACTGTTCTAAAAAGTTGACAGAATGTGCAAGCAACAGCCACAAAATCAGTTTCTGGACAAAGTTTTGCGACCTTAAGACAAACTGAACCGTCTCTGAAAATTACTGAATCGTGGTGAAACTTTTCGGACGGATGAAGTTTCGTGATTTCTTATAACGGTGTCAAGTGATAGAAACAGAATCCTAGAAACGACAGAGAATCAAGTCGAAATCTCTGAGGGTTTGTTTCACTAATTCCCTGTTTACTGCTTCGTAAGGGAGGTACGGAAGTACATCTGAATGTTTTCTATCGTTACTAGCGCACTGTAGTCAGTAACACACCACCACGCGCTAACTTCACTGTGAGCATTTGTCACCCGCACAAAATTGTTCACATGTCTAGCCAGGTGATCCACAGTAGGGATCCATGTGGGACAGAACGGCCATTCGTTCAAACCGCGTGGTGCATAGTCAGAGTTCGGTAAAGAGTCAACGCCTGCGAACTGTTCAGAATTAAAATCTCGCACAGATGTGGAACTGGTTTTTAAAGAAGTTCGAAAACTTAGAGAGAAACGGCGTGTGCTGAGTACCTCACTAGTTTAGATTTGTTTTCATTTAGGCTGTACACGGATTGGCAGCTAACAGCTTAGCCCTCTTTACAAAAGAAATTCTGTAGGTTGTTACAGAGACGATAGAATGTTGTTGCTTGTAGAATTGAGAATTAACTGAGTATGTTTTATGAAACTGGAATCTTTGGAATACTTAAAATCAGTACCTCAAATTAATTACAGTAAACATGACTTTTTTTCTTTGAGTTCTAGGTATCACCTTTTATGACCAACGCTGAATCGTAGGAAACAACATATCACAATAATCATGAGAGAAAAGTCACATACTTCCACGTGCTCACGTGTGACTAAAGAGTTTGAAAAGTTATCACAGAAAAAAGTCTAGAGAGAATCCAACAGTGCCCTGCCGTTTGTATGGAATCTCGTTTACTAAGATTATAACAAATATTCTCTCTGAAAAGCTACAGGATTTTTTTCTGACGTGAGATGGCGTCCAGAGTGTGGTCTAGACAGCAGTCACAATCTTTGTATTATTTTTGCTGCGAATCATCTTGGTTGACGGCAAACTCTCTACATACAGAGCTGTTTTTTGAATCATACGTGATCCGAATTCTATCTGTTCATGCGACAGTGTTTGCGAATGATCGGCTCTAGTGGCGAGCTAACAGTACACTGTTGTCACTGGAACAGGCCCAAGTAACGCACACGAGAAAAATGAGCGTCAACAGCGCGAGTGAACGTCAAACATTCGTGGGTTCACTTCAGTGAGTGTTCATCTGTGTGTTTACTTCGGCTTTCGTAATACAATGTTTCACGAATAAGATCTGTTTTTGGACAATATGCCAAACTGTAGCTCTGTTTGAAGTCTTCCAGTTTGATTACTATCCCTTGAATACAGCACGTTTGTGATTAAGTGTTTAGCTGTACTTACTGATTGTCACTTTATCCTGCAGTGTGTTGTGAAGATCCTTTTAACTCGCCTAAGTCTTTTCGATGGACCTTTCCATTTCAGCATCCGAAAATCTTGGCAAAATTTGAACAGACATCACCGCATTAACAATGTCACTCTGTCGCTATTTGCGTGGCGTCTTTTTTTTTTTTTTTGAGTTATCTGAAAACGTCCGATGCCGACTGAAATTAGTAATTCGTATGAAACAGTCAGCAACACTCTTGCGACAAGGAGCAGGCCACAGCTTTGACCTGAAACAGGTCAAAGAATACGGATCGTATTCAAAGAACGGTACCAGGAAAGGTCATAGTTTTGTTTCAACCACAGGAGGAAATCACGGAAATGATGTAAACTGTCAACTGACAGACTCTTGAAGGCAGAAGTCTACACTAAAATCTACATAGGAAGATTCAAGACCCAGTATCAAGTGAGGAGCCTGGAACACAATACGCTGCGTGTCTTTTTCCCGCGATACACAGGCGAACAGAACGGGAAGAAACACTGGTATGTGGTATCCCCTGCCATTTGCTCCAAAACGGTTTGCACAGTATGGATGTAGATGAACAGGGGGGAGAGGGGGGCACAAAAATGTGAATGTAGAACAAACACAACACACTGTCATGCCTAATACGGTGTAGGGAACTCGTTGGCGTTCAAAAGGGCTTCGAGTCCTCTCGGAATGGATAAATACATGTTCTGTATTGTTTTCAGGGGTATCTTATACCATTATACCTTAAAATAGTTGCAAGTTCAGGTGATGACGATGGGGATGTTATGTTATGTTAACCGGGGGCCTAGAAACGACGGAGAGGCTCCGTCCCCGCCGCAGCCGCAGTGGTCCACAACCCCACGACGACTACCGCAGTCCACTTCACCCCTCCGCCGCCCCACACCGTACCCAGGGTTTTTGTGCGTTTCGGCCCCCGGTGGACCCCCCAGGGAACGTCTCACACCAGACGAGTGTAACCCCTATGTTTGCGTGGTAGAGTAATGGTGGTGTACGCGTACGTGGAGAACTTGTTTGCGCAGCAATCGCCGACATAGTGTAGCTGAGGCGGAATAAGGGGAACCAGCCCTCATTTGCCGAGGCAGATGGAAAACCGCCTAAAAACCATCCACAGGCTGGCCGGCTCACAGGACCCCGGGCGGATTCGTTCCGGGGACCAGGCGCTCCTTCCCGCCCGGAAAGCCGTGCGTTAGATCGCACGGCCAACTGAGCGGGCCATGATGGAGATGGATAGCGATCTCTTAAAAGTAGACCACAAAGGCCCAGTAATATTGAGATCTGGCGACAGTTGTTGCGAGAAGTGATGCGACAGTTCATCCTCTTGCTCACAAAAACAGCCATGGAGTATTGTGAGGTGTGTGAACAGGGGCTGCGCCGTCGTGGAACACAGCATCAACGGTGGAGAACAAACACTGTACCACGTGATGGACCTCATCAGCCGAAATTTCACACAAGCCTTCGCAGTAATGATACGTGCCAAAGTACCGGTGGCGCTCACGGAATACCACGATGTCACTGCCTAAATCATCGCCGAACCCTCGCAATGCTTCATTCTTGCTATGTGAACTCGGCCAGAAGTTGTAGACAGTGGCGTATGAGACTCATCCGACCGAATTAATTTCTGTCATTTGTAATGACTCTTGCAGCGGTCTCTCCGCGATATTTTCAGAAATTTTATAAATTATATAACTCAGTAGATATCTCGAAATATCTCTTCTTATCTTACCGATTCCTAAACTTTAATATACGATGATTACCAATGCAAAGTAGTTTAAAGCCCTATTATTCATTGTGGAGCGTGCATGTACTCCATGGAATAGCTTCTCTGCTATCTATGTTTCCTCTTATAAAAAGAATGATTCAGATGTTGCCGTTTAGCCGTGAAAGAACGAAGATGTATATGTATGTATTTTTGAGCTAGTCGCCATCTTGATGTGATTCTGTATGAGAAGGAATTTAATACATGAACTAAACTAAAGTAAGTGTGTTCGCGTATTATTTAACTGAATATTATTGACAGTGTATGCTTACTACGCTGTGTTGCACGGGATCAGTCAGGAACGTCTGATTTACACTGGACGAACCTGCCGTTTTGTACGCTCAAGATATTCAGTTTATTACTTTCAATAAATGGGCTAGCACGGTGTTACCAGCAGATATCCGGTCTTCCCCATGTGATCACCGAAAGTTAATAATTATTACAAATGTTTTCAGGAGATCGACTGACAATTTTCGTCGCACCGAGACTTCGAAATTGCTTCACTGCCTTATGGAACTCAAGTTAAGCTCAATTTAATCAGGATAGAACAGTATTGATCGGTGTGAATGTGATAAGCCTGCTTTGTGAATGAAAATTCCCTTAATATAAGCATGTTTTTTACTATCCTGATCAGTGAAGCTAAATCGGGCCGGTGTGAGAGAGGTTTTTAAATTTCAGATCCCACAGATTGCTCCGTAGTTCAGGTTTTATGGCCCCAGCACCGTATTTACCTGTTACGGGCATTTGTATCACTACTTAGTGGTTTTGGAATTCCACGTGACCCTGCAATCCGCAACTTACAGAGCTCCTTCGTGTTCCTTAGGCGCTCGCAGTACTGCAGTGACTTTTGCAGCTGTCGTCCCCTGATTTTTTTTTTTGTGGTTTTAGGTCTCAAAACTGCTACGGTCATTAGCGCCTGTTCTGTGGTTTAAGGAAGGATAAAAAAAATAAAAAATAAAAAAATTTGGAAATCAGCAGCAATAGGAGCTAAACTCAAAAAGTGGGGAACTAAAAAAACAGAAGGAAAGCTTAGAAAACCACTATAGAACGGGGTGCTGTTTTCCCCAAAAAGAGCTTCAAATGACCGACGTCATCTCACTGACACTGATAAACTCGAGGACGCGATCGGCTGGGCGCCTGTCATCTGCTAAAATGGAAGATATATCAGGCGACAGCTGTAAACAGGTGCGTAACGGAGTAAAATAGGGGCACTGAAGTAAAAGGTGTCTCACCGTCCACAGTTGAGAGCAGTGGCGACAAAGCGGGGGAGGATCGCCACTTAAAAGATGTCGATGGCTAGAAAGACAGCGCCCTATCCGGAGTCTAGCTAAAGTTACCTCTTCCCGACGACGAGTTCGGGAGGAAGAGGTCCAAGCACAGGGAAGAGCTTTCACGTCCCGCAATTTATTATTGGGAAGTGTAGACCAATGTGCGTGCCATAAAAGAGCAACACGACGACATAAAACACTCTATAGACCGGCGAAGGGAATCATGCTAACAGCAGGCTGAGGAAGAGAGACTGCAGCCTTGGCCGCTATATCGGCCGCCTCGTTTCCACGGATAACAGCGTGTCCTGGGATGCCTGATTTTTTGGCACAGTCCTGTTCAATAACAGTCAATCACAATCACCCAATATATTCTTTCGTCCACATTATAATTTAGCGGACTGTTCTTTTCCCCTTTCCGTGTATGCGATATAAATCGTCGGTACGGTGCTTCTTGCAACACGAAACACCTCGGCTCTCTTGCTAAGAGACGCACGCACCATAAGAGCACCAACAATTAGCCCGTGTTCGAAGTCACTCAGCTCCGACATATGCACTCTCACCTGCTCAGAACACTGTTGTGACCACGGCTGACACTTGCAGGGTATTGAGTACATTGCATCGGTGCCGTTCGTGGTCGAATACAACAGCGAAACCTGCAGGTATGGCTAAGACATGCATTTATGTTCCAGCTCGTTATATTTGTGCAATCCCTGTAGATTATGTCAGCGAGAAAACAGTTTTGGAATAGTAAAACTTTGAACATAGCTGCTAAGGTTCAGTGACCGTGTCAGAATTATATTAGAACAAATAAGCCCTCGGTCACAAATATTAAGTCTAAATTGATCAGGTTTCGACGCTACTATGAGCGTCGTCTCCAGAATTAGACTAACTGTTCTAAAACATATTAGGTATATAATACATTAATAAAACTAAAATTTGTACTGACTAGAAAAAGATGCAGTACTTACAAGTCACATATCAAAAAAGATCTAAGCCGGAAAGGCAACGTCATGAATAGTTGTAAATGAGATGGCGAGCCGCTAAGGGCTGCTCGTACTGTGAACAAGGGTTGCAACAAGACTGAGGTGCCCACGTTAGAAAGTGTGGACAAGTAAACATGGTGTTGCTACGAGCGCCATCTTGTAGCCACAGAAAAACAACTAGGCTACTGTACATTCAAAATTAGACACATGAAATTGTGATGCAGCTGATTCAGACATAACGTAAACACTAATAATAATAGGATGAAGTTACATATTTATCTGCTTTAAATAGAGATACATTTTGTAACGTAAAAAAACGATAGTTATGACATACAGGAAAACAGCAAAGATGTGACAGGAAAACATTTCGGTAAACTGCATGAGGAAATCTGAATCAAAGATCAAGCATTGGTTTTATACAGTTGAAAAAGTTTTTATTTCGCAGCTGCAGCTGTTCGTTGAGAATGAGGCCATCATGACGAGAGAGATGTTTGAAAATCTCCAATTTCTCTAAGACATCTAACATACGCCCCTTCTTTTCGGTATGCAGAATATTGTTATCGCCTATGGCTTTAGGCACGTGTGACGTAATATTTGTGACCTAGGGCTTATTTGTTCCAATATAGTTTTGGAATAGAATTTTATTAATCACTGATTGGTCTCCAGTACGACACAAATGCTTCATTTCCACTTGTATTGGAGTAAGTTCATTCACTCTCACTGGCGTCATGTTTATGCACATCACTTCGCACAAAATGATGAGGCACCATATTGTTTGTGATATTTAACGAAACTGTGGTTTGGCTCTTTGGTGGTTGCTCTGAAGACTGCCTGAACAGTGAACAGATGCGAAATCTCCAAGATTTGCGATCTTTTACAGAAGCTCGAAATTTAGCGCGAACTTCAATACGAGATGCTTATAATAGTTTCCGCAACGTAATTTTATCCCGATGCCTGGCAGTAGATCCAAAGAAATTCTGGTCGTATGTAAAGTATGCTAGCAGCAAGACACAATCAATGCCTTCTCTGCACGATGGCATGGAAATACTGTCGACGACAGTGCTGCTAAAACAGAGATACTAAACATTCTGAAATTCCTTCACCAAAGAAGACAAAGTAAATATTCCAGAATTCCAATCAAGAACTGCTGCCACCATGAGTAACGTAGGAATGATATCCTCGGAGTAGTGAAGCAACTTAAATCACTTAACAAAAGCGAGTCTTCTGGTCCAGGCTGTGTGGCAGTTATGTTCCTTTCAGACTTTGCTGATAAAATACCTACATACTTAACAATCATATACAACCGTTCGCTCAACCAAAGATCCATACCCAAAGACTGGAAAGTTGGACATTGCACACCAATATTCAAGAAAGGTAGTAGGACTAATACACAAAATTAAAGAGGCTTATCATTAATGTCGATATGCAACAGGATCTTGGAACATATATTGTGTTCGAACACTCTGAATTACCTCGAAGAGAACGGTCTATTGACAACAGTCAACATGGATTTAGAAGACATCGCTCTTGTGAAACACAACTAGCTGTTTATTCACAGGAAGTGCTGAGTGCTCTTGACAAGGGATTTCAAATTGATTCTGTATTTCTAGATTTCCAAAATGCTTTTGGCACCGTACCACGCAAGCTGCTTGTAGTGAAGTTGCGTGGTCATGGAATATCGTCTCAGTCATGTGACTGGATTTATGGTTTCCTGTCAGAGAAGTCACAGTTCGTAGTAACTGACGGAATGTCGTGGAATAAAACAGAAGTGATTTCTGGCGGTACCCAAGGTATTGTTACAGGCGCTCTGCTGTTCCTTATTTGTATAAACGATTTAGGAGAAAATCTTAGTGAAGTCATCAGAAGATCAAGACAAATTGAAAACGATTTAGAAAATATATCTGTATGGTGCGGAAATGACCGCATCTCGTGGTCGTGCGGTAGCGTTCTCGCTTCCCACGCCCGGGATCCCGGGTTCGATTCCCGGCGGGGTCAGGGATTTTCTTTGCCTCGTGATGGCTGGGTGTTGTGTTGTGTGGTGTCCTTAGGTTAGTTAGGTTTAAGTAGTTCTAAGTTCTAGGGGACTGATGACCATAGATGTTAAGTCCCATAGTGCTCAGAGCCATTTTTTTGGTGCCGAAATTGGAAGTTGACCCTAAATAACGAAACGTGTGAGTTCATCCACATGAGTGCTAAAAGGAATCCGTGAAACTTCGGTTACACGATAAATCAGTCAAATCTAAACACTATAAATTCAACTAAGTACCTAGGAATTACTATTACGAACTACTTAAAGTGGAAGGAACACATGTAAAATGTTGTAGGGAAGACTACGGACACTTAGAAAATGTAACAGATCTACTGAAGAGAGTGCCTGCACTACGCTTGTCCGTCCTCGTTTAGAATACTTCTGTGCAATGTGGGATTCTTACCAGAGAGGACTGACAGGGTACATCGAGAAATTTCAAACAAGGGCAGCACGTTTTGTATTATCGCGAAATAGGGGAGAGATTGTCACTGCAATGATACAGGATTTGGGGTGGACATAATTAACACAGAGGCGTTTTTCGTTGAGGCAGAATCTTCTCACGAAATTTCAATCACCAATTTTCTCCTCCGAAAGCGAAAATATTTTGCTGACGCTGACCTACATAGGGAGAAACGATCATCATAATAAAATAAGGGAGATCAGAGCTCGCACGAAGAGGTATACGTCTTCGTTTTTTCCGCGCACTATACCAGATTGGAATTATAGAGAATTATTGTGAAGGTACTTCGATGAACCCCTGCCAGGTATTTAAATGTGTTTTGCAGAGTATCCATTTAGATGGGTCGGGCCATGGGTGTGTGTGTGTGTGTTGTCCTCAGCATAAGTTAGTTTAAGTAGTGTGTAAGTCTAGGGACCGATGAAAATAGTTCAAATGGCTCTGAGCACTATGGGACTTAACTGCTGCGGTCATCAGTCCCTTAGAACTTAGAACTCTTTAAACCTAACTAACCTAAGGACATCACACACATCCATGCCCCAGGCAGGATTCGAACCTGCGACCGTAGCGGTCGCGCAGTTCCAGACTGTGGTGCCTAGAACCGCTCGGCCCCCCTGGCCGGCTATGGACCGATGACCTCAGCAGTTTGGTCCCTTAGGAATTCACACACACTTGAACATTTTTGCAATTCTAAGGTATTCCGGTGTCACTCTTGGGAAAGTCCGCCTTTTATGATAACCCACAGACGATTTTCACAAGAGTGGTCCGCATTACTGCAGCGGCTACCGAGAGCACCGAATAGTTGCATCCATCCATCCAAAGACCTTAATTTACGGATGCCTGAGACTTATGGCATAGTGGTGTGGAGCACTATTTTGCTGAAGCGAATCACTACATTTCTTTTCGGCCATCGGAGTTACGGGAAAAGTAACTGGCATAATATGGCGAATTAAGAGGGTTGCTTCACGAGAGCGTCGAAGAATAAGGTCCTGTAACTTTATACATTGGCCCAAATCACATCACACCCTCTCCACGTCTTCGTAGTTGTGGTTCAGAAATAAAATGTTCCGATCTCGTCAGCTGCGATGGATTCTGCTCAGTTATCGAGCACAGTCACTTTTGCAGGTCACGCGATTAGTGGAGACATGCTGTCCGCCACACGTCTCTTGCCCATGTCATTATCGTTTAGCTCACTGACGGTGGTTGTCTGAAACGATTTCAAATGAAGACCCCCCTTTTCATGTGTGTTAATACTGCGGCTGTAGGACTCCCTAGTTCGGAAGGGCGTTTTCGCTGTGACACCTCGTTTGGTGGTACCGCAGATAGCTCCGTATCATCTCGTCGAAGGCCATCCACTCCTCGGCTGGTCTTTCACGGATCCTGTCAGATACGGTTTCTGCCGCCAAGGCCGTATCTTCGCCTTCGGAGGCGCTCCTTTGCCAAATATTTCTCGTTCACCTACATCTACAACTGTAACGTTCATGTATGTATTACCATTGGCATCAGCCTCTGGTCCTAATTGTAGAAGCTCGTGTCAGCTATTTAAAATACAAAATAATGCGAGATAGCATAGAAACTACAGTATCCATAGGGTTATAAGAGTCTCAGACCGTCGTATACGTTTTAACGATACCTATCTCAACGCAGCAGTGCCTTATAGTTTAATGTAGTTCCTTCCACTAGCTAGGTCCTTTCTTTACTCCATTCTCTCGACTTAGATCTCGCCTTTTGTGCTGCCGATATTGATAGGTTGCATTAACAATTCCAGAAACATTACGTCATCTTGCAATCCATGTAACGATTTTTAAACTTGTTAGATGTTTCTAAGTACGAGGACTATCCACAAAGTACATTACGTTTTGGAATTAAAAATAGATAAAGTAGTGGAATTTTTTTATTATATACATATTAAAGCCACACTTAAATACTACTTTTCTACATAGTTTCCATTTAAATTAAGACACTTATCGGAGCGATGGACGAGCTTGGAAATTCCTTCGTCGTAAAATTCGACCTCCTGCGCCTTCAACCACGTAATGATTGTCTTTTGGGACAGAAATGGTGTGATTTTTGTGGATTTCCTGGAAAGAGGCTCTACAATAAACTCTCAAAGGTATTGCCAAACTCTGCACAACCTCAGCAGAGCAATACAAAACAAGCGCAGGGGAAAGTTGGGCTCAAAGATCTTGCTGATTCACGACAACGCCAGGGCCCACACAGCAAATGCCACTCGTGAAGTTCTCAAATCTTTTAAGTGGGAGTTGTTTCCTCATCTGCCGTAGAGTCCCGACCTGGCACCAAGCGACTTCCACTTATTCCCAGCAATGAAGAAGCGGTTGGCTATTCAGCGTTTTGATGACGACGCACAGCTTCAAGAAGAGGTAACCACGTGGTTGAAGGCGCAGCCGGCCGAATTTTACGACGAAGGAATTTGCAAGCTCGTCCATCGCTACGATAAGTGGCTTAATTTAAATGGCAACTATGTAGAAAAGTAGTATTTAAGTGTGGCTTTCATCTGCATATAATAAAAAATTATTCCAATACTTTATTTATTTTTAATTCCAAAACGTAATGTACTTTGCGGATAGCCCTCGTATTAATCATATCACACGTGTTAAGGGAATGGCTTTAATGTTTTGTTTTAGAAATGCAACTGTTGGGTGCTGCGGAACCCAAGTGAATTACTCACTATGAGGGGATTTCCTTGTGTCCTATCAAAGCTTCTCTCTCGTTCATATTCAAAATTTATAAGTTTCATGGCTGCGGTAAACAATCATTTTCGGCTAAACTAGATACTTTAACGAATTCAGAAACACAGGGAAATTTATAGTCTTTCTTCAATTTCAATTTAAAAATTTGAAAGGGTGAGGAATTTTCGACAGGTTACTTAGCGTATACTAATAAGGTTCTACGAACAATGTAACATAGCTCCAGATCACTACAATGAGCTGAACGACGATAAACTGAGCCGCTGCTAGCACTATCTGATAACTGAACGAACTTCAGGGAAGTAACTGGCTGTGCAAGAAAGTCGGATGTATATAATACTTCCAATATACAAGCGTCCACAGAAGTTTATCCGAGAGGAAGTAAGATTCTGAAACTATCGTTTTTTATATGACTTAAGAAATTGACGCGCGCCGAGAACTTAATTTGATGGGAAGTACAACAGCCTTTTTTATTTCAGATTTTAGTTGTTATCCACTCGTAATTGTTTGGAAGGTAGATTACTTTGATACCTAAATTATAGGTTTATTCCAGTAATACATGCAAAGTACGTCTTTGTATATTGTTAATATGACTGTGTATGCCAAGTTTTTGGTGTAACGATCTGAAATCACGACTTTACATTATTAAGATGAGCGTATCCTATTATTAAGGAAATAAAGCTAGAAAATATTCGCTAAAAATATTTTTGTAGGTACGTCAATAGCATTAGATGACACTGGAAACAAAAAATCTGAAATAGGAAAAAAATCAGATAAATGGTCGAAATCCTGTTGGAAATCAACAAAAAATAAACAGCTATAAAATTCCCCTTACTCAAAATCGAGAAACAGTAAATAAACTTTGAAAATCACTTGTTTAACTTTGATGTCATCTGGAGCATATTTTCTGCTTACAAAAATTCGTATTTGTTCATTTTAATCGATTTTTTACATTATTGTCATCCGTTCTGTCGTTTTTTAATTTTTGATTAGCATAATAAAAGTTGAACAAAATGTGTTTTGAAAGCTACAGTTTTTTGGATTGTTTGGGTAAAGTGTAATCGAGGGCAGCATTCGACGAGGAATGTCGCAGTCCTCACGAAGCAATCCTCAAGTAGGCTGTTACAACCGAGTGTCTCAACAACCTAGGACTCAACTAGGATGGTCTTCGACCCCGCAGTTATTTAGTAGACGCCCCGACTGGATTGCAGGCTTTGTAATTCTACGGTCGCCTATACCGCTGTGTTCCGCGCCATACGGTTTGACACCGTTGCAACTACTGGGTAGGATATTTTCGCCTACTTTAACGCGCTTCTGTTTTCCTCTCTTTCAACACAGAAAATGTTATTTCATGTTTTCGGTTGATACACTTAGATCTGTAGATGAATTACAGACGAATACACTACAGTATAGCACGGTCGTGGTCTTCACAATCAGTTGCTCTGCCGTGCACAACTGAATGTAGTCTCAGCTAAATTCGACAGCCGTTTCTGTATGAGAGTCGCAGTGTTATTACAGTTTTCCTCGTTCCACTGTGGGGAAAGCGCACCCGCCAGTGCGTAACGCCGCTTCCAGTACGGCTCTGGCGAATCTCCGGGTCGCACAGTATGCGGACCGGCGAAACCTGTTGCGCTGGAGTGTCGTAACGGCGTACCCACGGGCAGTCCGCCGTAATTAGAAGCTCGCTCCGGTTAGCAACTCGCGGGTAGTGTACGGCTATCAGCAGCGCAACAAGGACGTTTACTCTGTGTGCTATTGACGCTGCCGAAGTATCGAGGCACGCTTACGTGAAATAGTGTAAGACCGCAAAATTTTAAGGCTGGTGCCATCCCAAGTAAAATCTACCGGTTTGATGGCCGCCGCGCTTGTTTGTCTTCGACATTGGCCATTTCAATCCTTCGGTCCCACTGTTGGAACGCTGCTCACAAGGGAAACGCCTCATCGCTCTCCCCTCAGATTTGGTGGTAAAATGGCCCACTGGATGGCCCGTCAGAAACTTTCACAGATCGAGCACGAAAACAAGAAGAAAGTGTACTGAACTGCGCAAAAAGAAGCAAAATGGAAACAGTGAAGATGTGTAACATGGAGCTCATTACAAGAGCCACGCCGTTGTGGTTCAGATGTTGGCTGCCAAGTTGGAGGTCTGAGTTCAAATCCACCTCTTGCCCAATCTTTCTTTTCCAAATTTATAACTCTCCTCCGGTCATTGACGTGTCTGTTCTCCTTCTGTATTCTCGGCAAATGTCATACTATGCACTGGTTGTAGAATATGAGTCATGTCGTGAGAAAGTATCACCGTCCCAAGTAAATGTGATGAAAACTTCCAAAACGGAACGCAAGACTGATAAAATGTGCTACTTCTTGTGTAGAACAAATAGGAAGTATGTACGTCCGGAGGTCCGTTAGTTACACGTCGCTTTGAGAAAAGGACATTACAAAACTATACAGACACAAACTTGAAGAAACGAACAGACGCGTCAGTGACCGAACGGACAGTTCGTAATTTTGTGAAAAAGAAATGGGGTATTAGGAAGGTTTGAAGCCTGGTCTCTCCCATCGCAGACTAACACCGTGGCCACATCACCACGACGACGCTGTCGGTGCAAAAACGCTCGTTGTTGCACTTGTTAACCTTGGACCGTTCGCTGTGTGCTTCTTTGCTTCTTTTTTCACAGTTCAGTACACCTCCATCCTATTTTCATGCTTGGTCCGTGTTCAGTTTTTAACAGGCTGTGCCATGGGCCGTCTTACCACCAAATCTGAGGGGAGTGCAATGAGGAGACTTCTTTGTCAAGAGTGTGGTTCTCTTCGAATTCGATCTTACAGAATTTGATTGATAGTGCCAAGACGTAAATTTCCTATAACGGTACGATCCACATCTAAAAACGAAAAAAATCTTATTTTCCAGTACTGTCAGGTACAAAAAATTTCAAGATTCCGTGTATCTTTAACACAGGCGCCAGCAAATTACAGGCAAAATCAGTTCACACAGTATTCAACTCGGCACAGAGAAAATGTTTTGCAAATAGTTAAAATTATTTTATGTTGTGTAAAAAAGTTACATCCTTATGGACACAAAATGTTGATCAGGTAGGGTGAAATATTGTTAATTAAGTGATACCTTTCTTCATGTAACTAATTTGAAGCTGAGTTGAGTAATAGGTAAGCCCTGCATCACCATTTGTACAACGTTGTATTGTTTCATTGAAGTTCGTCTTTTATGACTTAAAAAAAAAAAGAGAGCAGTTGAGTGTGCAGTCCGTAAGTTTTGCAAGTGGGTGGTTCGATTGCACCTGAAACTAACTTTCTTTTCTTTTATTCTTTAATTATCAAATGGAAATGTTGATTAACAAATATCGAATCATAACTGTATAGTAAAAATACCACAGTTTTTAGTTACTAATCGCATCAATTTAAAATTTTCTCACGAAAATACGAGGAATCGAATAGAAAACAAAATTCATTTTCATTTGGAGATACTGAACAACATTTTTGGTATAAATATTATTTGTTTATTTAACAGTAAGAAATTCCGTATTTCTTATCAAAGTTTAGTTTATGTTAATGTTTTCGCTAACTAAAAATTAAAAGATGTGATTTTTGTTTTGAAAAATGTGATTTGATATTTGTTAATAACATTTCAATTTTATAACAGTTGCACGGTACCAGTAAAAGTTCAACACAAAGTGTCTCCTAGTGAAACTGGAAACAACGACTTCACAGTAACAAGAATCCCACCACTGGTGGTTCTGTTGAATTCATCGAAATGTTTTGTACTTAACAGCACTTATAAATCTTCAGTGGCGATCATTTCGAGATTTTTTTCGAAATGTCTCTTGAACTGCTTCAGGAAACTGACATCTGGACCCTTGCCTAGAAAACCTATAAGTATGAACAAAATCGAAGTGGACAGATCACCTCATGGGGTCGCCTCGTAGACTAACACGCTAAGGCGGTAGCGCCCGAAAATGACGTAGGCCCAAAAGATTATAACGGGATTACGAGAAACTGTTGTTCTACTCACGCCATCGCGATACACAGTGGACTGATGGACGACACTACAACAAAGCAGTCGCCGTATCAAAATGGCGAACATCTGCTGAGCAGCCACGCCGTCCGGAACCATCTATTGGGCAATGGGTACAAAAACCACTAATCCCACAATACTGCAGATGCACGTCGATGAGAATGACCGTGTCCGAAACGACGCACTCTTCATGTCTGCGAGGCAACGCGCAGGGTAATCGAGGAGGATTTATTTCCATGGAGCGAAATACGACTATAAAAGCCGTCGCGACTACATATCGCTGACAAACGATGTGGGAACTTGCTGCCCGATTAGACGTATCCGTCAGTTCGTCTGTAGCAAACCGGTTGCGCGTAGGTACACACACCGTCTCCTTCGAATTCTGTCTGGACGGCCTGAGAGCAACCGACGCTATTAATAAGATTGATAACCGGTCATCAGACACCGTTGAGCATTTTCTGGCCGTCGTGGTTTAATAACGTAGCTTTATATTAATCACGTTTCAGTCTTGAAATGGACGTTCTCCTGTTACACAATAAAAATTTAAACACTAGGTTGTATACACAAAAAAAATGGCTCTGAGCACGATAGGACTTAACAACTATGGTCATCAGTCCCCTAGAACTTAGAACTACTTAAACCTAACTAATTTAAGGACATCACACAACACCCAGTCATCAGGAGGCAGAAAAAATCCCTGACCCCGTCGGGAATCGAACCCGGGAACCCGGGCGTGGGAAGCGAGAACGCTACCGCACGAACACGAGTCACGAACACGAATTGCGCATTGTTGTATACGTTAATAAACGGTACCCTCAAATGTGAGTAATAACAACTTATGAGAATACTTACACTGTTATCTGTTCATCATAATTTCATGTATATTCATGATCATTGTTGATATGCCACAGTAACTTCCAATGAAAAATACGATAAATGAGGACTCATGTTGAAACTAAACGCGACCTCAGTATTACCGACTTGTTTATCAGGAAGACAGGTGGATGTACTTTATGATACTGAAATTATCCTTTACAGTCTAGCCCACTACTAATCACCAAAAAATTGTGCAATGAAAAGGTGGAACATAGCTCAGTCGCGTCTACCAAACCTGTAATTCTATTAATTGTTAGGTATATTTCTAGCAAGTTTAGATAAAGCTTATAGAACTATGCTAATATATACACTCCTGGAAATGGAAAAAAGAACACATTGACACCGGTGTGTCAGACCCACCATACTTGCTCCGGACACTGCGAGAGGGCTGTACAAGCAATGATCACACGCACGGCACAGCGGACACACCAGGAACCGCGGTGTTGGCCGTCGAATGGCGCTAGCTGCGCAGCATTTGTGCACCGCCGCCGTCAGTGTCAGCCAGTTTGCCGTGTCATACGGAGCTCCATCGCAGTCTTTAACACTGGTAGCATGCCGCGACAGCGTGGACGTGAACCTTATGTGCAGTTGACGGACTTTGAGCGAGGGCGTGTAGTGGGCATGCGGGAGGCCGGGTGGACGTACCGCCGAATTGCTCAACACGTGGGGCGTGAGGTCTCCACAGTACATCGATGTTGTCGCCAGTGGTCGGCGGAAGGTGCACGTGCCCGTCGACCTGGGACCGGACCGCAGCGACGCACGGATGCACGCCAAGACCGTAGGATCCTACGCAGTGCCGTAGGGGACCGCACCGCCACTTCCCAGCAAATTAGGGACACTGTTGCTCCTGGGGTATCGGCGAGGACCATTCGCAACCGTCTCCATGAAGCTGCGCTACAGTCCCGCACACCGTTAGGCCGTCTTCCGCTCACGCCCCAACATCGTGCAACCCGCCTCCAGTGGTGTCGCGACAGGCATGAATGGAGGGACAAATGGAGACGTGTCGTCTTCAGCGATGAGAGTCGCTTCTGCCTTGGTGCCAATGATGGTCGTATGCGTGTTTGGCGCCGTGCAGGTGAGCGCCACAATCAGTACTGTATACAACCGATGCACACAGGGCCAACACCCGGCATCATAGTGTGGGGAGTGATCTCCTACACTGGCCGTTCACCTCTGGTGATCGTCGAGGGGACACTGAATAGAGCACGGTACATCCAAACCGTCATCGAACCTATCGTTCTACCATTCCTAGACCGGCAAGGGAACTTGCTGTTCCAACAGGACAATGCACGTCCGCATGTATCCCGTGCCACCCAACGTGCTCTAGAAGGTGTAAGTCAACTACCCTGGCCATCAAGATCTCCGGATCTGTCCCCCATTGAGCATGTTTGGGACTGGATGAAGCGTCGTCTCACGCGGTCTGCACGTCCAGCACGAACGCTGGTCCAACTGAGGCGCCAGGTGGAAATGGCATGGCAAGCCGTTCCACAGGACTACATCCAGCATCTCTACGATCGTCTGCATGGGAGAATAGCAGCCTGCATTGCTGGGAAAGGTGGATATTACTGTACTAGTGCCAACATTGTGCATGCTCTGTTGCCTGTGTCTATGTGCCTGTGATTCTGTCAGTGTGATCATGTGATGTATCTGACCCCAGGAATGTGTCAATAAAGTTTCCCCTTCCTGAGACAATGAATTCACGGTGTTCTCATTTCAATTTCCAGGATATATATATATATGCCCTATTATGAATCATTTCCGAGATAGAACACGTTCAATTTCACTTTTGTACGTTTTTTTCAATAACTCAAAAACCGCACACTCCACGAATGTGTGTCACAGTTCACAATTACAGTAAATTAAATTTGCAGCAAAAAAAGTCTCATTTAA
The DNA here is from genome assembly GCF_023897955.1 of Schistocerca gregaria. Classification (NCBI taxonomy): domain Eukaryota; kingdom Metazoa; phylum Arthropoda; class Insecta; order Orthoptera; family Acrididae; genus Schistocerca; species Schistocerca gregaria. Next base: position 7,337,101 of record NC_064925.1, on the reverse strand, counting down.
TTTTTGTCTAGGACTAACAGTTTGCGCGAAGAGATCGCTAGAATATTGGAAACCTCGGGCGACGCGCGTGCGCTGTAGCTTACGTACTTTTTGTAGGCCAGTTTGAGGTAGCATTCCAACTTGATAGACCACAAGCGTCCTGTATCAATATGCTCGTCTCAACTTCCTCTGTACCACTGTGGTATGATCTACACCTACAACTACATCCATACTCCGCAAGCCACCTGACGGTGTGTGGCGGAGGGTACCCTGAGTACCTCTATCGGTTCTCCCTTCTATTCCAGTATCGTATTGTTCGTGGAAAGAAGGATTGTCGGTATGCTTCTGTGTGGGCTCTAATCTCTCTGATTTTATCCTCATGGTCTCTTCGCGAGATATACGTAGGAGGGAGCAATATATTGCTTGACTCTTCGGTGAAGGTATGTTCTCGAAACTTTAACAAATGCCCGTACCGAGCTGCTGAGCGTCTCTCCTGCAGAGTCTTTCACTGGAGTTTATCTATCATCTCCGTAACGCTTTCGCGATTACTAAATGATCCTGTAACGAAGCGCACTGCTCTCCGTTGGATCTTCTCTATCTCTTCTATCAACCCTGTCTGGTACGGATCCCACACTGTTGAGCAGTATTCAAGCAGTGGGCGAACAAGCGTACTGTAATCTACTTCTTTTGTTTTCGGATTGCATTTCCTTAGGATTCTTCCAATGAATCTCAGTCTGGCATCTGATTTACCGACGATCAACTTTATATGATCATTCCATTTCAAATCACTCCTAATGCGTACTCCCAGACAATTTATGGAATTAACTACTTCCAGTTGCTGACCTGCTATTTTGTAGGTAAATGATAAGGGAGCTATATTTCTGTGTATTCGCAGCACATTGCACTTATCTACATTGAGATTCAATTGCCATTCCCTGCACCATGCGTCAATTCGCTGTAGGTACTCCTGCATTTCAGTACAATTTTCCATTGTTACAGCCTCTCGATACACCACAGCATCATCTGCAAAAAGCCTCAGTGAACCTACGATGTCATCCACAAGTTCATTTATGTATATTGTGAATAGCAACGGTCCTATGGCACTCCCCTGCGGCACACCTGAAATCACTCTTACTTCGGAAGATTTCTCTCCATTGAGAATGATATTTGCTGCGTTCTGTTATCTAGGAACTCTTCAATCCAATCACGCAATTGGTCTGGTAGTCCATATGCTCTTACTTTGTTCATTAAACGACTTTGGGGAACTGTGTCGAACGCCTTGCGGAAGTCAAGAAACACGGCATCTAGCTGGTAACCCGTGTCTATGGCCCTCTGAGTCTCGTGGACGAATAGCGCGAGCTGGGTTCCACACGACCGTCTTTTTCGAAACCCGTGCTGATTCCTACAGAGTAGATTTCTAGTCTCCAGAAAAGTCATTATACTCGAACATAATACGTGTTCCAAAATTCTACAACTGATTGACGTTAGAGATATAGGTATATAGTTCTGCACATCTGTTCGACGTGCCTTCTTGAAAACGGGGATGACCTGTGCCCTTTTCCAATCCTTTGGAACGCTACGCTCTTCTAGAGACCTACGGCACACCGCTGCAAGAAGGGGGGCAAGTTCCTTCGCGTACTCTGTGTAAAATCGAACTGGTATCCCATCAGGTCCTGCGGCCTTTCATCTTTTGAGCGATTTTAATTGTTTCTCTATCCCTTTGTCATTTCGATTTTTACCATTTTGTCATCTGTGCGACAATCTAGAGAAGGAACTATAGTGCAGTCTTCCTCTGTGAAACAGCTTTGGAAAAATATGTTTAGTATTTATAAACAATGACAATGAATAATACAGAAAATAAATAGACATGAACATTAAAAGTATTCTATCTCGGAAACCATTCCGAATTGGGCATATGCACACATCAAGTTTTTATCATCTGTCGACATCAGTTATGAAACAAAGAAGAATTTTTGTCTAATCAACTTCTGAGATAAACGAAGAGATCAAAGAGTATTGTAATGACCATTGATCGATCGATCATCACGAAGAGTCTATTCTTCTCTCGCAATTAAGGTTGAACTTTAATAAAATGTAAATGCATGAAAGATAAATATATGCCATAGCAGCCTTAATATTAAATTTTTGTACGGGGACGTGGTGAAAAGTAATAACTCCGAATTTTTTATGTGAAAACTCTTTAAGGTTTTTAAATAAGGCAAATGTTATTATGGTTCTACATTTTTATTCTTCATGTCAACATATTTATTTCTCAACATAGTCACCATGGCCAAGAACCCATTTCTTCCAACGAGAGGCCAGTTTGTCGATAGCATCACTTTAGAATGTTTGTTGACGGAGGTACAGCCTCTCCTCCGTTTGAACCGCGTCAACACTATCAAAGTGAAGTTCTTGAAAGTGTTCGTTAAGTTTTCGAAACAGATGAAAATGGGGTGAGGCCAGGGAACAGGGCTACGATGATCGATGACAGAGAACCCGGGGCGTCGGATTGTCGTGCGGAAGGAGAGGATTCTGCATGGGCAGACGATATCGGTTACAGCACGCCGTTTCTCACGCACCGACATACGTACGTTGTTTCATGATACGTTTCGCAGCTCTCTAGGTGCAAAGAGCTACAAATATGTCGACATGAAGAATATATACGTGTAAAGTTAATGTAGTTTGTTTTGTTTAAATTGCTTTGAGAGTTTTCACATAAAATTGGGAGGCATTACTTTTGAGCACGCCATCATATTAATCTGGGACTGACTAGAATCGGTTGCTCTCTAGGCTACAGTCTGAATATCAAACATTCTTAAACAAGTGATTAAAATATGTGAGGGTGGTAATGTTCTCTGTCAAAAGAACAATATTTGAGACGTTATAGCGAACTATACAAACAACTTAGATGTTTGTGTTTAAGGATACTCATGAAGGGCATCAAATATAAGAGCAGGGAACATTAACATTCCAGTAATTGACCGGTGTAGTGAGGAGAGTTGACAATGTGGAGTTGACAAGACTCAGCGCTGGTTTCCGGGGCTGCAGCGTGAAACCTGACCACACAGTCTTATTTACGATAAAGGAAGACTTCCGACGTAAATGTAGATTGGCGCATACCCAAAGGGAGTGTTTTAGGCCCGTTACTGCTCACAACATACTCAAATGAACCTGTGTATGGAGTTAACAGCTCTATGAGAGTATTCACGGTGTGTGATACCGCACACAGAGACGTCGCAATACTAGAAAATTGTAGAGGAATCGCCCAAGATTTGCAGAGGATCGACGCATGGTGCGGGGATTGGCAGTTGACCCTCAACAAAAACAAATACGCCGCAACGTATTGCCCATAGATAGGCTAAAAGACGCGTTTTGTATGATTATACTATCACCGAGCAAGCAATGGAAAAAGTCACATCCATAAATATCTGCAAGCATGTTTACGGCGGTATTTACAGTGGAGCGCCCACTTCAGATTATTTCTACAAAAGGTAAAAAAAAAAAAAAAAAATTCAACACGTGCAGGTAACCTGTGTAGAAAATAGCCTTCATTCGTTCAACACTTAAGTATTGCGCCACAGTCGGGGGCCCTAACCAGGTAGAACAGGCTGAGGTAAAAGGATACGAGAAGAGCAGTGCATTTCTATACAGGCTCGTTTAGCAATCGACAGAGCGTTAAGGAGATGCTCGACAAACTCTACTGCCAGACTGCACAAAAGAGTCCTAGTCGAGCAGCATGGGAAAAGTACAACTGTCCAGGGAAATATCTCATGCATCCCTGTGTCACACAATACAGCTTACTGCATTCGTATGTGGGGAGGGGTGGATGATGTAAGTTGTGTTGCCTAGCGTGAGATGCATGAAATATTTCCCGCGACAGATTCACTTAGCTCATCTTGTACATCGTAGAGAGGTTTACTATCGTAATTTCGATAGCGAACGTTCCATGAAGAGTTACTTCCACATAAATTTCATGAAATGTTCTCGGCGAGAAAGTTATAGCATTTATCAAGACACAAGACAGACCGAAGCACACATACACTGAAGCGCCACAGAAACTGCTATATGCACGCGTACTCAAATACAAAGATATGTAATCAGGCAGAATACGTGTTGCCGTCGGTAACGCCTGTATAAGACAACAAGTGTCTGGCGCAGTTGTTAGACCGATTACTGCTGCTACAATGGCAGGTTATCAAGATTGAAGTGAGTTTGAACGTGATGTTATAGTCGGCGCACGGGCGATATGACACAGCATCTCCGAGGTAGCGATGAAGAGGGGACTTTCCAATACGACCTTATCAGGAATCCTGTAAAACGTCATATCTCCGACATCAATGCCGCCGGAAAAAGATCCTGCAAGCACGGCACCAACGACGATAGAGTCGTTCAACGTGACAGAAGTGCAACCCTTCCGAAAATTGCTGCAGTTCTTAATGCTGGGCCATCAACAAGTGTCAGCATGTGAACCATTCAACGAAACATCACGGGTATGGGCTTTAGGAACCGAACGCCCACTCGTGTACCCTTAATGACTGCATGATCACGCCGCCCCTGGGCCCGTTGACACTGAGTCTTGATGACTGGGAACAGGTTACCTTCTCGGACGAGCTTCGTTTCAAATTGTATTGAGTGGATGGACGTATACAGATATGGAGACAACCACATGAATCCAAGGACCCTGCATATCAGCAGAGGACTGTTCGAGCTGATGGAGACTCTGTAACGGTGTGGGGCGTGTGCAGTTGGAGTGATACGGGACCCGTGCTACGTCTAGATACGACTCTAACAGCTGACACGTTCGTAAGCATCCTGTCTGATCACCTGCATCCATTCGTGTCCATTCTGCATTCCAACGGACTTGGGCAGTTCCAGCAGAACAACGTGACAGCCCACACGTCCAGAATTGCTACAGACTGGCACCAGGAACACTCTTCTGAATTTAAACACTTCCGGCCAGCGTCCCAAGATATGAAAATTACTGAGCATATCTGGGATGGATTGCAACGTGCTCTTCAGAAGAGATTTCCACCTCCTCGTACCCTTGCGGATGTATGGACAGTCCTGCAGGATTCGAGGTGTCAATTCCGTCGAGCACTACTTCAGACATTAGTCGAATCAATGCTACGTCACGCTGCGGCACCTGTGCGTGCTCGCGGGGCCCTACACGATATTAGGCAGGTGTGCCAGTTTCTTTGGCTCTTCAGTGTATTGCACCTCAAGCTAGGCAACCCAGCTTACTTAAGTAGTATGCGAAGGTGTGGTCGATGGTGTAATTTGGGATGCCCACCGTGAGGTGCATGAAATATTTCCCGGGATATATTTACCTAGCTCATCTTGTACATCGTGGATAGGTTTACTATTGTAATTTCGAGAGTGAATGTTCCAGGAAGAATCGGCCAACATGTGAGATGTTCACAGCGAGAAAGTTGTAACATGTATCAAGATACAAGTCAGAACATGCACCACAAATACGTAGCGTGTAAGACGGGTTACTGAGATCCGTCCTTCGCACACACCATTCCCGAATTTAGCAGAAAGAGGGTAGTGACGGCAGATCCTGGAGCATCTCTCGCCGTAAGGTGGCACCCAGAGCATACAAACAAGCTGGGCAAAACACTGTACAGTCGTCCAGACGACACTGTTACGCACCTCAGACGTCATAAGACGACGGAGGAAAACGACAAGCTCCCTCCGCCGGCATCCTGCCCAGGACAGGAACGCCATCAGGCGGCAGGATGTGGAATCGACTGGACTGGTGCGCTCACAGGTCGGTAACAGTGAAGTGTACACCAGCTGCTCTTCCACCCTCGCTGGCCCTATTCCGACGATGCGAATTCCTCGCAGTGCCAGGCTCGAAAGCGTACCCTCCTGCCTGTCGCAATCACTTCTGTACGGACGCTGGCCGCGTTACGAAACGTTATAAGAACCGAGCCGTTTCGCGAAGAGAATTGTGTTTAATGAACACTCAGCTGTTGTTTTTTTCGCCCAACCCTCACTTCGTCTTGAATAAGTGTGATGGAGAATGCAATTGAGATGTAGATTCAGAGAGTTTCATTTCTACTGACGTACTCTCTAAATTTATTCCCCTCGAGTGGAGATGTCTCGCTTGAGAACTACCTGTCAACTCGTGAGTGCATGACAAACAACTCCTAGCAATATCTGTTTTTGTACGTAAAGGTCACGTGAAGGACGAGGTACCTGAAAGGCACATCAGAAAAGTATCGTGGCGATTTTCGCGCCGTTTGGTCTAGCGTGGACCATCAAACGATGCACTTGAAATGCTGTAGGGGCCCAATCAAATATTTTAGCCACGAGGAGATGCAGCAGTAAAATGGAGACCTTACAACTGAAACACCTCATTTGAACCGCCCTTCAGAATCATAACTTTGGCGGAAATATATGACTGGAGCCAATTTGCTGGTAATGAAATGGCGTCCAGTGTGAGCGTATGCTTTGATTTTCTTACTGTCTCTCATATCGCTGGCATGGTAGAGATTAAACTAAGCGACGCGGCGTTATCATCGAGCACGAAGAGGCCAGATAACCCTACACAATTCCAACTTCCTTACTTATTTGACATTGGACGACGGTATAGTAATTGTAGGCGCTCATTAAAACAGCAGTTATCCAGACTCTTTCAGAAAACTCGTAAATTTGTACCCTGCATCGGATGTTTTGTGCAGTCGTTAAGATCAGCACAATGCACAGCTAAAGCTGTACAGAATATAGATGGAGATACGGCTAATGTGTACTTACAGGAATTTATTGGTGAGTTGAGACATACATAGACCATTAATATTTTCCCAGTTTAAGATTTTTAATTGCTCTGTAGCTAAATCCGTGTCTCAATAATGCTGCGAACAGCCAGAAATTGGTCCAGCAGTGAGTAACAGAACAACTAAACGTATTCGCACAATGTTATTTGATCAAGTAGTTAACCAAAGGCATTACTGGACTTGATCCAATATAACTGGTAGATTAGTATTCTTCACTCCGCAACTCATTTAGTAAACACGAAATACTAGACCTGGCGTGGAAGCTGTTGTTTAGTACACTTGTCCGCAAGATCTTGCAGTGCGCACTGGGCAGTAGATGACACCTGACCATCAACTACCAAGCATCGTGGCGCAGTTGCAAGACACTACAATTCTGGATGGACAGCGGATGACACCTACAAGCGGCTATCCGCATTTCAATTTTCCTAAGATTACGACGTCACTAATAAACAAGTTTCAAACGATAGGTACTAAAAACTAGAGAAAACTGGCTAACAAGACTACCAAGAAAACACAGCTAACATTTTACATAGTAATGACTACACCTGTTCTCAAACAGGGTATTCCGAAAAAGTGTCACTACTGTTGGTAAAGTTCCTAAAATCATATGTCTGGAAAAACATACCTCTTAAAAACACGGAACAACCTGTCCTGCAATTCTGGTCTGTCTGATGCGTAGAAGCGGTGCTACACGTTGTTAGCAAGCATGCTGATATATGTACTTCAGCCCTTGCCGCAGTGAACCACGCACGCTTTGAAACGCGTCTGTCGCCATTCGGATTGCCTCATGCGCATTGGTCACACGCTCCTGTAAAAATCTGCTCATTATCGATGGCCTGGGAACACACCAATGTCTTTAAATGTCACAATAGCCAGAAATTCAACGATCCGTAGAAAATGAGGTCGTGTGCCGTCGTGCATTCGTCCTTCTGCAAGGGTTAAATTCTCGACTAGTGCTGGCAATTTATTGCGCAGAAATTGGTGATAGACAGCAGCTGTTAATATGTCTGGTAAAGTGTCGGACACCGACAATTCCTGCCCATAAATTGGCACTGAAGCGATCCTGATGTCTCACTCGAGGATTTGCATCTGCCCGCACGTGCGTACTGAGGTAATTTTAATGTGACACCTCTTGTGAATCCTGCCTCACCTGTAAATACTACACATTACTAATCACCAGCAAAACGGTCCATATGTCAACAGGTACAATTACAGGAACTTTTCTTTAAGTTTTGGTAAATACTACGTCCTGTATCAACAAGTAAAACCTTTTTTTAATAGGCTCTACACGATTCGAAGGAAAAATGTCTGGTAAAGGTGGACTCTAAAATGCATAATTTGAGAGGTATTGAGTACCTGTTCATCTTCGATGCTGTGAAGTAAATCTCTTAATCTACATCATACTCCAGGAGCCATCTAATGGTGAGTGGCGGAGGGTACTTTCAGTTTCACTATCTGATCCCTCCAACCCTATTCCACTCGCCAATAGTGCGTGGGAAGAGTGACTGGCGGTAAGCCTCTGTATTGGCTCTAATTTCTCAAAGTTTCTCCTCGTGGTCAATACGCGAGATGTATGTGGGGGGAAGTAATATGGTGACCGACTCCTCCTGAAAGGTTCTGTCCCGAAATTTCAATAGTAAATCTCTCCGCGATATATAACGCCTCTCTTGTAACGTCTGCTAGTGGAGTTTGTTTAGCAACTCCGTAACGCTCTCTCGCGAGCTAAACGATCCCGTGACCAAACGCGCCGCTATTCGTTGGATCTTCTCTGTCTTCTCTATCAGTCCTACCTGGTAGGGGTCCCAGATAGATGAACAATACTCAATAATCGGTCGAACGAGAACCTTATAAGCCACTTCCTTCATGGATGAGTTACATTTCCTTAAGATTCTTCCTATCAATCTGTGCCTCGCATCTGATTTTCCCACCATCTGCTTTACGTGGCCATCCCACTTAAGGTCGCTCTGGATCTAAATATTTTACGGCAGACGCTGTCTCCAGCTGTTTGTCATCAATAGTGTAACTGCACAGTAGTGGATTTCTGTTACTATGTATGCGCAATATGTTTCAGTTATTTACGTTCAGGGTCAACTGCCAGCCTGCACTTCCGCTAGAGCTTTACTTTCGGTATTTCAGAAGAAGGTAGTATGCAGCAAAACAGAAATAAATTATCTGGTAAACATAGGCTCTAAAATGCATACCTTAAGGACTATATGGACTTGGTCGGACGAAGAGAAGTGTTTTATAGTAGCGAAGACGAACAAATGCCCATAGCTGATAAAATGGGCATTTTACAGCCGATGTTCACTGGAAATTTTCTTCTTATTTCGACCATCCTACCACCGCCCAAACTATCGAAAGCAAGTAACTTACAGTAGAAGATATTTTTTTCTCCGTATCCATGTGCTTATACGAGGGTTGGAACTTTAATAGTGGCAACTATTTATTTACAGCTCGTGTTTCAAAGTTTTACTGACCTTGAAAGTAGTCACCAGCATTGTGTATAACCCGTTGCCAGCGATGTGGAGGTCGTAGGATACTCTTAGCAGTGCCAATTGTGTTGACAGTTCGAGCGGCGCGGTCTACTGCCCTACGAATTTGTAACAGTTGTGAAGCGAATGCCGTGAAGTGTTTCCTTCAGTTTAGAAATCGTATTGAACTTTCGAGGGCTTACGTCGGGGAGTGCAGTAAGTGGTATAGCGCTTAGCAGCCCCATCAGTCGAAAAAATCAGTAACAACTTGCACTGTACGTGCTTGAGCAATGTCCTGCAAAATGATGGTCAGGTCCTGCAAAAGTGTCGTCACTTCCGTCTCTATGCTGTTCATTTTTGGAACAAAAACCACTACCTCACCATGGACGTTGGGAGTGAAATTGGGCATCCTGCAGCCCATTGCTGGCAGTTTGCGTCGTAATACGACGTCCTGTGGCTGCACGAAAAACATTACTCAACATGGTGGCGTTGCCGTCAGGGTTCCTCCCAGCCTCAATCCGTAGGTAGCGATCATATAGTACAGTAGCAGCAGCCCTTGGAAAGCCTGAGCGAGGCATGTCATCGACAGTTTCCGTCTCTCTGTATGTCCTCCATGTCAGAACAACATCGCTTTGGTTCACTCCGAGACGCCTGGACACTTCCCTTGTTGAGAACCATTCCTGGCACAATGTACTAATGCGGACGCGATCGAACCGCGGTATTGACCGTCTAGGCACGTCGAACTACAGACAACACGAGCCATGTATCTCCTTCCTGGTGGAATGACTGGAACTGATCGGCTGTCGGACCCCCTCCGTCTAATAGGCGCTGCCTATCCATGGTTGTTTACATCTTTGGATGGGTTTAGTCAAAGGGACTGTGTCTGTGATAGAATATCCACGGTCTATCTTCAGGAGTTCTGGGAACCGGGGTGGCGCAAAACTTTTTGATTTGTGTAGTACCGATCTCTCTCCATGCGACTGTCATATTTTTGGAGCCCTGAGGAAAGGCATCCGTCGGTGTCGATCTGCTTCGAAGAGATGCATGCCTGGGTGCAATAGTGGTTTTGTAGGCAACCGCTAATTTTTTTCCATGGGGGCACTGACTGTTTTGTCTCACAGTAGAACAAATTTATTAACAGTTTTAGCGATTACTTTCGAAGTAATACATGCTGTACTTAATTTTCTCCATAGGTCTCGCTTTCATTTGACTCTCCCCTATATGACACCCTTCCGAGCTACTTGCAGATGCTGTTTTCACTTTACTCACAATAAGTACGCATGACTGCGTCGAAAGTTACGAGTATGCGGCATAACAGCTCTAAGACTCTTTCGTCTTTATACTTGCTTGTCGAAACGTGAGGCTGTTTGCTGGCAGGTGCAACAATATACTTCTGACGGCAGACCAATGGCGGAGCACTTTGTTGCACCTGCTGTCAAACACGTCTGCGTTACGAAAAGCGCTGAAATCTGCGGTTGGTTATTGGATAGATCCTAAGACGCTTTGTTACGTACCTCAAATAGAGTGCAGATGAGCCAGACTGTTTGGATACTACACTGAAGAGCCAAAACAACTGGTACACCTGCTAATATCGTACAGGATCTCCGCGAACACACAGAAGTGACGCAACACGGCGTGGCGTGGAGTCGGCTAATGTCTGAGGTAGTGCTGTAGGGAACCGACACCATGAGACCTGCAGGACTGTCCATAAACCCGAAGAGTACGAGGGGGTGAAAATCTCTTCTGAGCAGAACGTTGCGCCCGCATCTCGTGGTCGTGCGGTAGTGTTCTCGCTTCCCGCGCCCCGGTTCCCGGGTTCGATTCCCGGCGGGGTTAGGGACTTTCTCTGCCTCGTGATGGCTGGGTGTTGTGTGTTGTGCTTAGGTTAGTTAGGTTTAAGTAGTTCTAAGTTCTAGGGGACTGATGACCATAGATGTTAAGTCCCATAGTGCTCAGAGCCATTTGAACCAGAACGTTGCAATCATGTTTGCTAACAACATGTGGCACTGCTTCAACGTAACAGGCAGATGGAAATTATAGGACAGATTGTTCCGTGTTTCAAGACGTACATTTTTCCAGACATATGTAGAAATTTGCGGAAGGATTGCGTTTCTGTCACGTTGAACGATTCTCTTCAGTCGTCGTTGCTCCCCATCTTGAAGGATCTTTTTCCGGCCGCAGGGATGTCGAAGATTTGATGTCTTACCAGATTCCTGATATTCGTGGTACACTCTCGAAATTGTCGTACGGGAAAACCCCCACTTCATCGCTACGTCGGAGATATTGTGTCCTATCGCTCGTGCGCCGACTGTAACACCGCGTTCAAACGCACTGCAGTCTTGGTAACCTCCAATTGCAGCAGAGTTAGCCACTCTAACAACTGCGCCAGACATTTGTCTTATGTAGGCGTTGCCGACCGCAGCGCCGTGTTCTTCCTGTCTACATATCTCTGTATTTGAATACGCAATACCAGCTGCAGCAGCTGTTGATGCTGGAGGTGAGAGTACGTCCACTGAGCCTCAGGCAGAAGATGGCGTGATTTCTCCAGCGTCAGCACACCGGCTACTCGCCTACCCAACCGCACGTACGGCTGAGACGGCATTCCACCCCTCTCCCCCACCCCAGCGGCCACACAAACTGGTTTTCCAGCTGGCACAAAAGCGCAACATCAGCGCACGTCTGTGGAAACGACATTCTACGATACATCTGACATGACAACCTACAACCGTTTGATATTTGAATAACGTAATGATTCACTTCTAAGAGCAGCTGACAGAAACTTTTTATTATACTACCAGTTTAGATCTACTAACCATTATAAGACATCCTACTTATCAGTATGGAAAGAACAAATGAAACGCATTACAAATTGAGCTGTCAATATACCGCTAACTGTTGTACATTTTTACCAACAACTCCCATAGTAATACGTCACATAGTCAAACAATATAAATTCTATGATATTTCACTGGAAGTTAAAGTATGACGTATAAAGTAATGTAACATCTGCGCCAATACATATCATGAAATACTTAGATGCATTTCATTTACACAGTTTTATGTTGTCAAATTATTACATCATCGATAGTAAAAATGTACTAGTCACTGCTGTCCTTCGTGTTACACTAACAGTCAGCTTACAACGACATGAGAGTGGGCACTCTACACAGTGCCCACTTCGCAGTAACAAGCTGAACCCAATATGATCCCGAACTCGACACACACCTACAGTACGAATCCAGTGAATAGTATCTTACGGTTATACGTGTTTTGCTCCATATCTTAGCATGAGCATGTGAGATAGTCATAAGAGTTAGTGCCTAAAATACACTCCTGGAAATTGAAATAAGAACACCGTGAATTCATTGTCCCAGGAAGGGGAAACTTTATTGACACATTCCTGGGGTCAGATACATCACATGATCACACTGACAGAACCACAGGCACATAGACACAGGCAACAGAGCATGCACAATGTCGGCACTAGTATAGTGTATATCCACCTTTCGCAGCAATGCAGGCTGCTATTCTCCCATGCAGACGATCGTAGAGATGCTGGATGTAGTCCTGTGGAACGGCTTGCCATGCCATTTCCACCTGGCGCCTCAGTTGGACCAGCGTTCGTGCTGGACGTGCAGACCGCGTGAGACGACGCTTCATCCAGTCCCAAACATGCTCAATGGGGGACAGATCCGGAGATCTTGCTGGCCAGGGTAGTTGACTTACACCTTCTAGAGCACGTTGGGTGGCACGGGATACATGCGTACGTGCATTGTCCTGTTGGAACAGCAAGTTCCCTTGCCGGTCTATGTATGGTAGAACGATGGGTTCGATGACGGTTTGGATGTACCGTGCACTATTCAGTGTCCCCTCAACGATCACCAGAGGTGTACGGCCAGTGTAGGAGATCGCTCCCCACACCATGATGCCGGGTGTTGGCCCTGTGTGCCTCGGTCGTATGCAGTCCTGATTGTGGCACTCACCTGCACGGCGCCAAACACGCATACGACCATCATTGGCACCAAGGCAGAAGCGACTCTCATCGCTGTAGACGACACGTCTCCATTCGTCCCTCCCTTCACGCCTGTCGCGACACCACTGGAGGCGGGCTGCACGATGTTGGGGCGTGAGCGGAAGACGGCCTAACGGTGTGCGGGACCGTAGCCCAGCTTCATGGAGACGGTTGCGAATGGTCCTCGCCGATACCCCAGGAGCAACAGTGTCCCTAATTTGCTGGGAAGTGGCGGTGCGGTCCCCTACGGCACTGCGTAGGATCCTACGGTCTTGGCGTGCATCCGTGCGTCGCTGCGGTCCGGTCCCAGGTCGACGGGCACGTGCACCTTCCGCCGACCACTGGCGACAACATCGATGTACTGTGGAGACCTCACGCCCCACGTGTTGAGTAATTCGGCGGTACGTCCACCCGGCCTCCCGCATGCCCACTATACGCCCTCGCTCAAAGTCCGTCAACTGCACATACGGTTCACGTCCACGCTGTCGCGGCATGCTACCAGTGTTAAAGACTGCGATGGAGCTCCGTATGCCACGGCAAACTGACTGACACTGACGCCGGCGGTGCACAAATGCTGCGCAGCTAGCGCCATTCGACGGCCAACACCGCGGTTCCTGGTGTGTCCGCTGTGCCGTGCGTGTGATCATTGCTTGTACAGCTCTCTCGCAGTGTCCGGAGCAAGTATGGTGGGTCTGACACACCGGTGTCAATGTGTTCTTTTTTCCATTTCCAGGAGTGTATGTTGCGTAAGCTACACTTGCCTATTGTGTGAACATTGTTCTTGTTCTACAGCAACCTTTCAGGGACACAATACACTCCAATTAAAAATGTACAAGTGGGGTACAAGAAAGGAATTTGTATATGGGGAATATCGTAACCAGAAGTTTACTTTCCGCAGGTAACTGTTCACCATCTGAGCGAGCCAAACACATCACACAGTCGGGTTCAAAGCATCCGCCTGCCATTACCCCTTAGTGTGATCTCCTACATTCCTACCCTACAAAAGACCAAGTTTTCCCCAAAAATTTCTCCATTCTGAAAACTGAGACTTATTCCGAGAAATTACAATCAACTGAAGTCAGGTTTCTGTCCCAGTCACTATTAAATGTTTTAATTAGCTCGACATGCAGCTTTTTCAGCGGCATGATGCAATCCTCAGGCGCTTTATGCTTTAACCACATCCTTCGAACGTATTTTGCCACTTGTTTGAAAATACGCTCTTGAGAAACGTAGCTATCACAGAGGAACAAACCTGGTGCTAGCCGCCTCTAAACAATACTGTCATATGAGAAAGCGTTGACTGTAATGTTAGTGACTCTCCGCGTACATTTTATCACGAATTTCGCAATTAGTTTGTTGTCTTCCAGTCAGTGATTACACAAAATTGACGGTTTCAGCGGCCCTCACTGTATGAGACCTCTTTGCTGAAACTTCGTGATGGATGCTGGTATTGCGCGGCTATTCGTGTGACCGACCTAACAGGACCTTTTTGCCTGGATTCATTTACAGCCTTCATTAGCTCGTTTTGTATACCATTCTACTTTGCGTAACTCTTAATTGATTTCAAAAACTGCATTCGGTTGCCTGCAGCATTGCTTCGACTGTCTTCTCAGTCATCAAAATTTAATATTTATGGCTCGTAAATTCGAATTTATTAATTTTTACGTATAATTATCACAATAAATAATTATCATTATTTCAATTTCCTTCATAGTAGGGATCGGCTGACAGGACACATCCTGAGGCATGAAGGAATAAATTTCGTACAGTGGGAAAGACTGTGTGTGTGTGTGTGTGTGTGTGTGTGTGTGTATAGGAGGAGGAGGAGGAAGGATAAAACTTGTAGAGGACAAACTAAAATATTGTACGCTACTTTTAATCACTAGATAGGTTCTGAGTGCGTGTGTCCCCCCAAATAGTATCGTATGTCGTTTGTTAAGGCGTCTAAGACAGTATTATGATCCTGTCGTTAGCAAATGAAAATGCCGAGATTTGTGCCTTTAAGATGTTTTACTTTCCGTTCGCGTATTAAGTCATCAATGCTCATCTCGTCTTCGGTAAGAGATTATGCTAATTACTCTGTTGAAGTGGCCAGCTATTCTTCTGTCATTAAGGGCCTCTGCCTCTGGAGGAGATCAGTCTGCTGTAAACCAGTTTCCTGGATCTTTATATGAGTCTCCAACGTGTATTAAAAATAAGCGAAAATAGTCGATGATGACTTGTGTTCTACTTAAGCTTAGAAATCGCAGGTCCTGTCGCTTTACGGTTTCCAAATTTCCTCGTAATTAGTTGCAGAAGCCATACGACTTAATCACTGGGGGCCTTCACGCTGTTTGCGTTAGGGTCACATCAGGCAATTTCATAATGGCTCAGCCACTTACTTTCTTCAGTGCTATTCTGTTTTAGTCCCAATAGGTCTGCTGAGATGATCAGTTTCACACGTTTATTCTTAGGCTGTATTGCATGTCCGTCATTTTCAATATTGCTGACGAATATATCCCATGACTTTCTCTCTTCATTTCGCCCTCTTTTCTATATTTCTTAGTTATTACTTAGATTTGTTAGGTAACGTAATCTTTTAAGCGTCTTCTCGACAGATACAGCTTAGTTAATCTCTTCAGATATTTACAGACCACTGCGTATGGGAGAGTTTGTGCTTGGATGTCAAGACGTCAGATGGCGTGGTATTCCTTACCTAGTCACGGTACATACTTACGGTATCAGAACCTTTCGAATATCTCGTAAAACCATGTGTCTTTTATCTTATCACTTTCAAGGTGCTTCTCAATCACTGGTGGAACGGTAAAAACATTGTGCCTACTAACCGGCTTACAATTACCTCTACAGCGTGAAATATATTGTGGTGTGTCTAGAAAAGCACTTCTCACGGTACCGTAGATCAGACATTCTTGGAAATGGCAAGTGCTGTTACTGTGCGAGCTGTGATTACCCTAAATTTATCTTTACGATGAACGCGGGAGCGGGTTCCATAGCGAAACGTAATTCTCCGTATCACGTAGAGATACCCACCACAAACATTTCTGTGACAGTCCAGCGTGAGTAGACAAAGTTGGACCACCCGCCTCTCTAGCGCAACCTTTTACAAATCTTATAGCTCGATGGACCACATCACACCGTTATTTAACAGTAATGGTTTTATAACAATAAAGTGGAATACGCGAAAAACTCTTTTTCTTTCTACCGTTGCTCCGTTGAGGCAGATAATTACTACGTACTCGCAGAATCAATGACGCGACGCCTCCACGGACCTGCAGTAGCGCCGGAGCCTGACAACTATAGTAGCGACACTCACTGCTGTGGAAATTTTTTACTGTCTGACAGTTGGAACGACGCTAGCGCTTGTAGCGGAGAGAAAGGCAACCGTAAGATCAACGTTTTTTCCGTTATTTTTCTACTTAGTTAACGAAACAGTTATTATATTTTTGCTTTCCAAGTATAAGTAAATTATCAAGAGGTATGTAAAAACCGCCGAACATCACTGATTCAATGATTTAACACAACTTACTTTCAAATTCGTATGTAATTGCAGCTTCTTCTACTGAAAGCAGGAGAATATCAACACATATTTCATGCATTAGAAGCATACACTGAGGAGACAAAATTCATGGGATATCACCTAGTATCATGTCGGACTTCCTTTTCCCCGGCATAGCGCAACAACTCGACATGGCATGGACTCACCAAGTAGTTTTAAGTCCGCTGCAGCTGGCTCCATAGCCGTAACTGCGAAAGTGTTGCCGGTGCAGGAATTTGTGCGCGAACTCACCTCTCGATCACATATATTTGACGGATTTCATGTCGGGCGATCGGGGTGGCCGAGTCATTCACTCGAATCGTCCATAATGTTCTTCCAATCAATCGTGAACTACTAAGGCCTAGTAACATGGCGCATTGTCATCCAGGAAAATTCCATCGTTGTTTGATAACACGAAGTCCATGAATGGCCGCAAATAGTCTCCAAATAGCTGAACATAACCATTTGCAGCCAATGATTGGTTCAATTGGACCAGAGGACCCAGTCCATTCCATATAAACACATCTCACACCTTTATGGAGCCACCGCCAACTTCCACAGTGCTTTGTTGACAACTTGGGTTCATGGGTTAGTGGGGTGTGCTCCACACACGAAACCTGCCATCAGCTCTTACTAAATGAAATCACGACTCATCGGACCAGGTCACCAGTCCTTTGGGGCGCAACCGATATGGTCACGAGCCCAGGAGAGACACTGCAGGCGAAGATTCGTGCCATTTGTGGCTCAGATGTAGCAACAACTATGGAATTGGTTTCTTCTGTGTTGGGAAACAGTTTATTTGCTTCTGACGCTTCGTAATCATGTTTGTGTGATATTCCCTTCAGCTACAATAGTGATGGCTTATTTGGTACTTTAAATAATGTAGGTACTGCATTCCCTACAAGTTTCCTCCGTTCCACATTCACTGATTTGACTCGAAGTATTAGTATAATGAAGAAAACTGAACCTTCCTGAATAGAAATACGACGTCTTTCCGCAACATGACCGGTGTTACGCTGTTTCCTATCTATTTTTTGGGTCTGCAGTAAACACCTGTAGATTACAAGAAAATCGTAAATCGACTAACCGGTGAAGTACCGTTTCTTAGCCCCAGGCTCCTTACGAAACTAAAGAATGGCAAAAGTGGTGTAATTTTTCAGTTATCACCTATTTTATTTCACTACACATGCTCCCTATTGTAAAAACAATCTTGCATATCAATATAAACGATACTATTCACCCTCATCCGACATCGTATTCAGAAGTATAGTTTTCCGTCCGCATGAGGCGCTGCTATCGCACTGTGTAACAAAAATAAGCAGGAGGGTGATGTCTGCATGTGCTAGACTGTGGTAGCGTTACTTCCTCGTGACATGGAATCACAGATTCTGTATCACCTCGGGCGAGCACGTCTGTTTTGAATTTGGCGTCGCTGTAAGTGTTCTTCAAAGTTGTTGTTGTTGTGGTCTTGAGTCCTGAGACTGGTTTGATTTTCTTCTTCAGAAACGCTACATTTTATATCCTCTCTACTTTGACCATCATCAGTTATTTTGCTCCCCGAAGCACGAGCACGTCTGATTTGAATTTGGCGTCGTTGTACGTGTTCTCCAAAGTTGTTGTTGTTGTGGTTTTGAGTCCTGAGACTGGTTTGATTTTCTTCTTCAGAAACGCTACATTTTATATCCTCTCTACTTCGACCATCGTCAGTTATTTTGCACCCCAAATAGCAAAACTCTTTTACTACCTTAAGCGTCTCATTTCCTAATCTAATTCCCGCAGCATCACCCGACTTAATTCGACTACATTCCATTATCCTCGTTGTTGATGTTCATCTTATACCCTCCTTTCAAGACACTGTACATTCCGTTCAACTTCTGTTCCAAGTCTCTTGCTGTCTCTGACAGAATTACAATGTCGTCGGCGAACCTCAAAGTTTTTATTTCTTCTCCATGGGTTTTAATACCTACTCCGAACTGTTCTTTTGTTTCTGTTATTGCTTGCTCAATATACAGATTGAATAACATCGGGGAGAGGCTACAACCCTGTCTCACTCCCTTCCCAACCACTGCTTCCCTTTCATGTCCCCCGACTCTTATAACTGCCATCTGGTTTCTGTACAAATTGTAATTAGCCTTTAGCTCCCTGTATTTTACCCCAGCCACCTTCAGAATTTGAAAGAGAGTATGCCAGTCAACATTGTCAAAAGCTTTCTCCAAGTCTACAAATGCTAGAAACATAGGTTTGCCCTTCCTTAATCTTTCTTCTAAGGTAAGTGGTTGGGTCAGTATTGCCTCACGTGTTCCAACATTTCTACGGAATCCAAACTCATCTTCCCCGAGTTCTTCTGTCAGCTTTTCCATTCGTCTGTAAAGAATTCGCGTAGTAGCACATAATGACAGCCGTTCGCAACTCGTGATCCATTGGGAGCTTCACTACCTATAGATCAAGGGGTCCCGGTTTCTACACCCAGCGGGGCGGATTTTGTATGTTCGTGAATTGAGTGTTGTGTGGTCCTCGTCATCAGTTCGTGATCAACGGCGTACAAGTCGCCGAAGTGGAGCCAAAGACTCGCACCAGACGGTCGAAATACGCCAGATTGTGTATCATATGCAATAATTCTATGCTTTCGTTTCATTTCATGACAGATGCTTATATGTCGTCGTATTACCACTCCGTCCTACATGGGCGTGTTACTGTTTTTTTTTTTCTAAGCCTTATTACTACTTTTGTATATCGTAGCGAAATAAACGGAGCCCTAAAATTGTATTATCTGAATCATAACAGCTGAAACCAAGGACTAGGAGAGAAATGACGCAAAAATTATACAACTAGCAATAACCCCCCTAAAAACCGGTAGCAGCCACCCTGGCGTAGCTTACATTACAGTAATGTCTTACAGAGTTCGCTATAGGCCTATGCGTGAAACAAGCAGGGAATTACAGGAAACACAAAATATCTAAAAATAAAAGACTGGTATTCCTGGCGGTTATACATTTTTGGTTAAATACAGACTGAAATTGTGTTAAAAGAGTCCTTACTTTTCCGCAAGCTCTAGAGTAGAACAACATTTTAGTTTTAAGGAT
This sequence comes from Schistocerca gregaria, assembly GCF_023897955.1. Taxonomy (NCBI): domain Eukaryota; kingdom Metazoa; phylum Arthropoda; class Insecta; order Orthoptera; family Acrididae; genus Schistocerca; species Schistocerca gregaria. The sequence goes on along the minus strand of NC_064925.1, from coordinate 7,317,242 downwards.
TGATGAAAACCATCTGAGCTACATGGTTACACTTTTACTGTGCTGCGACCGGTTTCGTTCTCAGCACATCACCAAGCTGCCTGCAGTTAAACAGAACAAGACGTTAGGCTGAAGTTACAGTTTCTTAACGAATAAATAAGCGACGCATACCGATATCAGTCTTATACTGAATCCTCGCCGAGTTGTGCTAAAATCGTGACATATATAGTCTGTGTGTTGTATGTAATATTCAAGACCAAATCCAGAAACAATTACCACAAAAATACTGCCCAGTGCCTGGCGGAGAGGTGAACATTATTTAAGCATTCAATCGTCTGTTTAATGGTTTAATCTATTTAATGACAACATTGTTTTGTCCAATCACTGGGATTCTTTCTTTCACTGTACATAATAGCATCGAGTATAACGCAGTGATGTTTCCATTGTCAGCACACGACTGAAATTATGCAGTTCAGTTATTTTAGCTTTTCATATGTTCACTGACAACATGACTTTCTGCAATATCTTTTATTCTTTTCTCACAGTCATTCAGTGTGAGCAGATTTATGATTTTTTTCTGCATTGCTCACGACTATTTCATAATCATATCTGTGATCAGTATTCGCTGTTTCATCTGTCGAACTTCAGTACAACCTTATGTAACCAGTGGTATCTGTACTTGAGTTGCATAGATATGTAACAAATTCAACACAGCTCGATTTTAGTTTGTTAGCAACACACGACAAGAAGTACCCAGTTCAGTCACTTTAAATTATTTTACACGGTCAGTAATAATACGATGTTTGTTTTAGCTGCTTTTATTCTGTAAACCTGACATTTATGTATGATCAGACTTATTGGTTATATTGTACTATGTGTAATTATTTCACAGTGAATTGTGTAATAAGTCATATGACCTCACCAGACTAAAGATGATAGAGCTTTGTGTAACCACTGCGGTTTGTTTTATTCCGCTGCAAATAACTGTAGCAAGTTTAACACAGTGCCCTTGTAATTTTGTTAACAACATACTACGAAAACCACCAGTTTGAAAGCTTTGCCTCTTTTATGTTTTCAGTGAGAATGCGTCTTTTCTGACTACGTTATTTGTGACTTATGACTGTTCTGTGAGATCATAACTACCATTCGTGATATTTTACCTGACAAGTACGTAGCTGTATTTTATAATTATTCGCTTACTGTCACACCTGTGAAATGACGATGCAGTTTCGTCACTTGTCCCCTTGTTACTGTGCGTGCTTGTTTTCATAACCTTTGTTCGTATCTACGTATTTTTCCAGTCTCCTGATTAATCGTGTCGTGTTTTTTTTTACTCTTTAATGTCAGTCCTGTACTTAAGATACTGACATTGCTTGCAACGATTATGTTGGTAAATCGATTATCGTACTCCACAGAGACCAATTACTGTGTTTACATGTTTGCCTGTGCGGACAGCCTACGGCTAACCATAGCATGCCGTTTCTGCTCGACATTCTCCCCCAGACGGTCGGCAGGATGTTTGCGGTGATGGTTTCTGGATTTGGGGTTTGACATTGCGTAGGAGAACCAACCCACTTAGGATGGGGGTTCAGTAAGTAACGCACAACACATTTTTTCTGAAAGCAAGTTCGTTTTATTCACGGTTCCAATACACCGTATTATTCCCCACTCTTTTGGCTACAAACCCCCTTATTTGCGAAATAATCTCCGATCAATGCGAGGGCCTTACGCCACCTTACTGGGAGAGCCCGTATGCCCGCATGGTACCAGTCTACTGGCCGTCGTCGAAGCCCACGTGTTGCTGCATCGGTAACCTCCCCGTCACCCACGTACTGCTGCTGATGCGGAGTGCATCCTTCATTGTGCCATATAGGTGGAAGGTGAGGGATTCGAGTTGCAGGGTGGCCGAGGAACAACAGTCCAATGAAGTCTTGTGATCTCCTATCGAGTGCACAAACTTGTGTGAGGCCTTGCGATGTCATGGAGAAGGAGAACGTCGTTTGCATTTTTGTGGAGACGAACAAGCTGGAGTCGTTTCTTCAGTTTCCTGAGAGTAGCACAATACACTTCAGAGTTGATGGTTGCACCGTGAGGGAGGACATCAAACAGGATAACCCTTTCAGAGTTCCAGAAGGCTGTCGCTATCACTTCACCGGCTAAGGGTTGGCTCAAAATGGCTCTGAGGTCATCAGTCCCCTAGAACTTAGAACTACTTAAACCTAACCAACCTAAGGACATCACACACATCCAAGCCCGAGGCAGGATTCCAACCTGTGACCGTAGCAGCAGCGCGGTTCCGGTCTGAAGCACCTAGAACCGCTCGGCCACAGCGGCCGGCTCCGGCTGAATTTTTTCTTCGGAGAGGTAGGGTAGCACCATTTCATAGATTGCCATTTTGTGTCCGATCGTAATGATGAACGTTTATTTCATCGCCCGTGACAATGTTCGACAGTAAACTGTCACGGTCAGCCCACCATCAGCCAAGTAAGCCAGTGGGCACACAGCTTTGAGTACCCCAACGAGTGGTCAACTTGGTCTGCACTTCCAACAGAGACGGCCAGTTGAGCAGGGAGGTGTTTGATTATGATCCGCAGATCACCTCCAGTGAGAGTGTCCACACGCTCCACCACTGCAGGCCACAGCCGTGTCCGGCCGGCCGGCACGCGGGAGGCTGACGAGTTTGCGCGACCTTGTTGCGATGGTGGCAGGAGCATCGCCCCACGACTCCCCGTGCTTTTGCCCACCACCAAGTCTCCATAAACATTCTGCAAGCGCCTATAAGTATCTGTGATGCTCTGATTTTCCGCCAAAAGAAACTCAGTGACAGCTCTCTGCTTGCAACTCGCCCCCGTTACAGATGCCACTTTGAAGCTTATGTATAGCTCCGCCACCTATCGGAAGTTCACGAAACAATAAGGACTGAAGCGGAAATATTCCACGACATTCCACAACAAATCCCGCATTTGACTGAGAAAAAAAAAAAAGGTTCAAATGGCTCTCAGCACTATGGGACTCAACTGCTGTGGTCATTAGTCCCCTAGAACTTAGAACTACTTAAACCTAACTAACCTAAGGACAAGACACACATCCATGCCCGAGGCAGGATTCGAACCTGCGACCGTAGCAATCGCACGGTTCCGGACTGCGCGCCTAGAACCGCGAGACCACCGCGGCCGGCATTTGACTGAGAAAAAAAAGCTTGCATTGCTTATTGAACGGCCATCCTATATCATGACTTTATGATGATGTAATATCCGTTTTTTGTTAGTATCGGTTGCTTATTTTATTCGTTAAGATGCGGTAGTTTTAGCCTAATCTCTTGTTTTGTTTAACTGCAGGCAACCTGAAGTTGCTGTGAGAACGAAACCGGTCGTAGCACACTAAATATGTTACTATACAGCTGAGGTGGTTGTCATTAATCATTAAAATTTCTCAGCTGCGTTGCTCTACACGATCAACAACATTTCACTTGAAAGTCCCAGGCAGATTAAAATTATGTGCCGGATGGAGACTCGATCTCGGGACCTTTGCCTTTCGCGGGCAAGTGCTCTACCAAGTCTTTTTTTTTTTTTTTTTGTATCTGCTCGGGGCGGACGTCGAAGGACACCCGTTTCAATTCGTTGTTGATCCATTAACTTAGTTTTTTTTATTACAGAGGGCAGCTAGCCCTCCGACCGAACACGCTGAGCTACCGTGCCGGCGAAACATCCCCTAGGCTGTGGTTAAGCCATGCCTCCGCAATGTCCTTTCTTTCAGGAATGCTAGTCCTGCATGGTTCGCAGGAGAGCTTGTGAAGTTTAGAAGGTAGGAGACGAGGTACTGGCGGAAGTAAAGCTGTAAGAAGGGGGCGTGAGTCGTGTTTGGGTAGCTCAGTTGGTAGAGCACTTACCCGCGACAGGCAAAGTTCCTGAGTTCGAGTCACGGTCTGGCAGACAGTTTTAATCTGCCAGGAAGTTTCATATGAGCGCACACTCCACTGCAGAGTGAAAATCTCATTCTGCAAACATTTTACTTGTAATCGCAGAGCTTAAAATCCTGCTGTATTCGAGATACGGACCCGCAACTGCACGCTCACATTCAACTTTCACGATTCTAGTAAATGCAGCATTTTTTTTTGTGGAAAATACTGATAAAATGGATGCACCTAGAGTACCTGACAGTCACATGACTGAGAAACAAAACGTCCACCTGCCCGGATAGCCGCGCTTGTTAACAAAGCGACCGCTTCCTCCGGAACGGGGAGATGTTTGCCAGCTGCTGATCGCATCCGTTCGGTGGATTAGCGACGAGGGGTCGGTGTGTGGAGGCCGGTCTGGATGTGGCCATTAGGCGGTTTCCCACAGCCCACTAGGTGAATACCGGGCTGATTCCCATCTTCCACCAAGGATACATGTTATGCAAACATTTGAAACACTTTCTCACACTTGTACACATGAGTTACTCTGTATGCATACATTTTGGCTACACTGTTTCTGTCCTGGGAAGTGAATAAAGACCTTACCTATTTGGTCTCCTTAAACACCAAATGATCGGCAGCAGCTAGACGCTAATTACGAAGAAGGTTCAAACGCTTTAAATCAATTCAGGCGTATTCTGTAGACCATCCTCGTCGTATTATTTCGCGTACAAAATACCCATTGAAATAAGTACACACATTCGAGGAGGTGACAACTACTGAAAGCTGCATTGTTACTTTTCTCTAGTGCATGATTGTACGTACGCATTATCACAATGATACACAGCCTTACAACACGTTCAGTCCGCCGACATGTTCCTGTTACACGTATTTTGCGAGGGAAGCCCTGCTGTTCCCCGCGAAGAATACCGCAAGGCGTTTCCTAACCGCAGAGTGTCGAATTCATCGGTGGAGTCACCAGACAAAAACTATACGTCTCTTATGAAGCTGAAAGTGGATATGGTGGGGGCAGACGACAGTTGTCAATCATCATCGCACGCTATTACGACGAAAACGTATCAAATTCTCACTCGCTGTCACAGACACAAAGGAGCTGCCTACTAATACCACAAAAGTCATGGGATAGTGCTATGCACGTATACAAATGGCGCTAGTATCGCGTACACAAGGCGTAGAAGGGTAGTACATTCGCGGGGCTGTCATTTGCACTCGGGTGATTCATGTAATAAGGTTTCCGAGGTGGTTATGGCCGCGCAACGGAAATTAACAGACCTTGAATGCGCAATGGTAGTTGGAGCTAGATGCATGGGACATTCCGTTCCGGAAATCGTTAGGGAATTCAAAATTCCGCGATCCACAGTGTCGAGAATACTAAATCCAGGTATTACCTCTCAGATAAGCGACACTGGGTGAAATAACCGCAGAAATCAATGTGGGAAGTACGATGAACGGACGTAATTGTTAGGACAGTGCGGCAAAATTTGGCGTTAATGGGCTATGGCAGGAGCGGGACGCGAATGCCTTTGCTAACGACACGACATCGCCTGCGGCACCTCTCGTGGGCTCCTGACGATTTCGGTTCGACCCTAGGCGTCTGGAAAACCGTGGCCTGGTCAAAAAAGTCCTGATTTCAGTTAGTAAGAGCTGACGTCAAGGCTCGAGTGTGGCGCGGACCGCACCAAGCCATGGACCAAACTTGTCGTTACGGCACTGTGCGAGGTGGTGGCTGCATAATGGTGTGGGCGGTGTTTATGTGGAATTGACTGTGTCCTTTGGATGTCTCCTTGGAGACCATTTGCAACCACTAATGGATGTCATGTTCCCAAGAAATCATGGAATTATAATGGATGGCGATGTACCATGTCACCTGGCGACAATTGTTCGCGATTGATTTGAAGAACGTTGTGGACAATTCGAGGGTATGATTTGGCCACCCAGATCGGCCGATGTGAATCCCAGTGAACATTTATGGGACATAATCGAGAAGTCAGTTCGGGCACGAAATCTGCACCGGAAACACTTTCGCAGTTTGTGTGGCTCAATATTTCTTCGCGGCACTTCCGACAACGTGTTGAGTCCACGCCACGTCGAGTTGCCGCACTCGTTGGGCAAAAGGAGGTCCGACGCGATATCAGGAGGGATCCCACGACTTTCGTCAACTCAGTGCATGTCGGAACTCTGTGTTTGCATGGCTTTTCATTAACAATAGCTCCATCGACCTCATGATGACGAGACCAAATTAAAAGTGTGATTTGGTCCATGAGCAAGTGCTAAATGATTCTGTTAACATTAATCACACGTCATTGCTTCAATAAAAATGTGCATATCGTTGATGGGACGGTGATATGGAAGCCTGTCGTTCTGTGCCAAAGAAAATGAGGTGTGCGGTCTTATGGGGACTATCACTGAATGGTCGCTCTTGTTCTACAACAGTGGACATGTTATTTCTGTATGACACAACCACTGTGCAGCGTTATCGCTGAGTATGACATTCTGCGAATGGCTTATATAATGGACCTCTCGCATTTAATGAGGGCAGCTTTCCCAGCAGTTTATTTCTGTAACTCTCTGTCTCTGGAGATGGAACAAAAATTAAAACTAGACGCTTAAATTACGAAAATTCCTGGTCTCATAGAATAACACCAATAGGACACAGAAACACTTATGCATTATTACAGACGCCGCTTAAAAGTGTGAGACGTTACGTGGTAGTTTATATGAATATTTATTCTAAACTACTACAAATTATTTTGGTATTTTTTCTTGTGCAAATGAGTGGGATCCCAGTTGCGCATTCTGGATCCGTTCTGTAAAATTTGTACGTATCTTTGACTGGTCATATTAACATGAGTATTTTGTTACTCGAAATTGTTCATATTATCTTCCCTTGAAACTTTCTGAAAAACAAGACGGACAAATAAATTTTAACCGACAGTGTAATTCTACATACTTATTTCTTTCCTAGCGTAGTTCCTACTGACCACACGCGAGAAATGCGAATAACTAAAAGACACACAGCCGCACGTCACGTGTGTGGACGACGTTCGACGGCTGCTTCCTCGGAACTACCTCCAAGAATTCCGTGTGTCACAGCGTACACAAATTCATTATCTCAGCCTCCGCATGCTGTTTGACTGGTAAATCGAGTTATCGGAAACGGTGTACAGGCAGCAATAGACTGTCCTGGCTACGTTCATTCTCACACTGATACACTGTTATGGATTTCTCGCAATGTAAACGTTCTACTGTAGCAACTTCGAGTGCTTTTGATGAGAGAAGAAGATTTGCAGAATGTATTCTGAAACGGAATAAAACCATACTTATGCTAGCGAGGGGTGCAGTCACAAACTGGATTACTGTAGCCTTGGAACGTCTTCCAGATGAGAAATGTCTTGTTTTCAGACACTTAGGAAATGACTTTTTCTCAGTAGAAAATTTCATTCAGGGAGTACTTCCACATTGTTTAACCGTAGCACGAATATCCATAGTAGCAGGTGCATAAACTTAATTGTCTAGAATTCTACAACCTGTGAACTAGTAGATACTTCAAAGAAAGACATCGTCTATTGTCCATAGTTCTGACTTTGTTTAGGGAAAAGTGGATTCCCTAAGCCAGATAAAGATTCTGGTACCCCTCTAGTGTTCGAATACTCTAGTACATACTAGTTTTTGAACTGATCTAAGCATCAGAATTCCCTTGGGGCCACTGGACACATTTTTCTGGAAGTTAGAATGTATGTACATTGAAAAATGGCACACCACGCAAGAATTATCCGAATAGGGTGGAAATCGGTAGATTTGATGTATATGTACAAACAAACAAATGATAACAATTTCAGAAAATTGGTTGATTTATTGAAGAGAAAGAGATTCGCAAGCTCAGCAAGTCAATTACGCTTTGGTGCACCTCCGGCCTTTATGCAAGCAGTTATTCGGTTTGACATTGATTCATACAGTTGTTGGATGTCTCCTCAGAAGTAGCGTGCCAAATCCATTGAGCGCGCTTGGTCGTCAAAACCCCGAGCTGCTTCAAGGGCCCTGCCCATAGTGCTCCAAATGTTCTCAATCAGAGTTCCGGCGACCTATCTGGCCAAGGTAGTGTTTGGCAAACACGAAAAGAAGCAGTGGAAACTCTCGCCATCGGCGGGCGGGGATTATCTTGCTCAAATGTAAACCCAGGATGGCTTGCAATGGAGGGCACCAAAACGGGACGTAAAATATCGTCGACGTACCGCTGTAATGTTTAGATGTACAATCAAAGAAGTTCAACTCTGAAAAGAAATGGCACCCCAGACCACTGACGGGCGATATGCCGGGCGGCAGTCAGAGATGGCGTCTCCAGACCCATCTTCGCTGATCCTTGGGTCTCAGATCGTAGTAGGACTCCTCAGCGAAGACAATTCTGCTCCAGTCAGTGAGATTCCAGGCCAAATAACTGCCTGCATAACCTTCCCCATGGTAGGAAAAGAGTTGTTCAAGCTTTACCTCCAGGCCATGACGGAGAACGGACAACTTGGAAGTCCCTGAAGAGACTGAGATCCGGAGTTGGATGATGAAAAGTTAAACTGGCAAGATGGGGATACACTGAACCAAAAGATATTCGGTGTGATTGTGCAGAAGGAGAGACAGTCCGGCACATGCCTCGGTATTGATTGTGACCAGTCTGCTGTACAGAAAATGATCTTCCAACAAGCAACAGAAAATGCATTGGAAGTGCTCAAGTTTTAGTCAAAAGTAATTTAATCACAACTGTGTAAAATGTGTGTACACGTACCTGAATAATAATAGGGGCCAGAGGTGGACTAACGCGTTGTTGACTTCCTCAATCTGTGAAGCTCTTTCTCCTGAATAAATCATCCAGTTATTCGGGCACTGTAATCATTTGACTGTACAAATATTTTTTTAATTTTTAATATTTTTTTGAGTATTAGTAGGTGAGGCCTTACCTGAAGATTGAACCAAACGGAGGCGTTGAGTTAATGGAAGAGAGACAGAAAGAATGAGAATGGCTGTTACAGGGAAAGAAGCCAAACAGTATCGAATCACGGTGCTGAGCGTTTAAACTATTCTTGCGAGTTGCTCTGGACTCGGGAAATACCGGGAGTCACTTACAGATCTTCATGCTGCAGAGAAACGCTGTCTGCGTCCGTACTCTGCAAACAACTAGGAGGTGCATGACGGAGAGTACTTCGCACTGTACCACGTTTTAGGGTTTCTTCGCGTTATATTCGCGTACGGAGTGCTGAATGAAAGCTTCTGCGCATGCTCTAACATTCCAATCTTTTCTCAGCGGCCCCTGCAGGAACGATACGCAGAAGGTTGTAATATATTTCTAGCAAAACAATGGTTCTTGCAACATCTCATATAGGCTTTCACGGGGTAGTTAGCTTCTATTCTCAGGCGTCTGCCAATCTAGGTTTTTCAGCATGTCAAAGGTCAAACAAAATTGTGGCCATTCTTTTCTTTGTTTACTCTCAATGCCCCCTGTTAGTTCTGCTTGATATGGATCGCTCACATCTGGGCAATATTCTAGGAAGGGACGCATTGATGTTTCGTAAGACACATCTTTGGAGACTGCCTGCCGTTTCCCAGTGAACTACTAACGGCCCCAAGACTGCCGCAAGCCTCTGGGTTTGTCCAGACAAGTGTTATTTTTCGATAGCAACCCTGTGTTACAATGGGTGGTGGTGGGGGGGGGGGGGGAGGGGGGCTGGCTCATAGCAAGCTGGAATAATTTCAGGTCGAGGGGAATATACATAACTAGCTTTGTTAAAGTGGAAATATGTCGTACCGATCGGTGGAAACCGAGGTATTAGTAACAGTTCTTGTAGGCGATGTTAGACAGCTTTCAGACACTTCAAGACTTCATGATATATAATTAGATAGCCATACTGTATGATAAGAATTCATGGACAGCTGTGTAAAAAACCATCATTAAATTTTTGAATTTTAAGTGTCTATTTTTTTGAGATTTTATGTCACTCCGAGGACCATAATACGTTTGTAGAAGAGCCGTCTGTTCGTTGTTGTAGCGCCAATTACCTCAAGTGACCAAAGTAGTGGATACGACTGTTGAACGTAACAACACGTGACAAACGCGTGTAGTGCTGTTGTTAGTGACATCAACGGAAACATGTTGCCAAACACTCTACAGCGTGCGCGGAAAGTCTGCCCCCGTCGACAGGGTGTTTTTTAAAAACGTGACGGACATATACGGCAGGGGGTGCAGGCGTTTCCGCCGGTTACACAACGGCACTTTCTGGCGGCTGTTTGTAAAACATGCGTTCAGTCACCTGCTTTCGCAATGTGCTGGCAACTCAGTTACCGTTCTTCGCTTCCGTAGTATGGTTGTATAGCAGACATGACTCATCTCCTTGGTAAGATATTAGCATTTTCCAGTATGTACTAATCACGCGAAGTATGCCACCTGCTTTGTCCGCAACTGAGCCCATGTCATCATTTCGTTTGATATGTCTGACATTAAGCTTTCCCGCAGGTATCATCTGAAGGTGACGACGAGGTACGTACCAAATATCGTATTTCGTCAACGACTGCATCGGGCTAGGTAACCAAAAGCAATAGAACGTTTGAGATGATATCCCTACAAATCGTTACACCCAGTAATTTATGTGAGTTTGTTTCCAACTATGGCTCATTGATACTGTGATCATTGGGTGCTACATTTTTCGTTTTGCGAAGCTGAAAGTTTTACATTTCTAAACATTTAAAGCAAGCTGCCAGTCTTTGTACCACTTTGAAATGTCTTCATGGACTGAGTGGTTATTTGTACAGTCCTATAGATAAACGAATCAGCTGTACAAAATCTGAGGTTAGTATTAATGCTATCTCCTAAGTCATGAACATCAAGAGGCCCGAAGCAAGCTGACGTATTTCAGCGCTTCTGGTGACAGTTGACAAAGTTCATACATCCTTTCTAACAGATTATACTGTGTTGGACTTAATATGTAATTATTAATACAGTCATAGAATAGTTCTGAGCTTCATTCAGTAATAAATTGTGCTTCTTCCAGTCCTTCGTCTCCCATGAAACCGATATGGTTTCCTCCACCCCCTAATTAAGTTTCTGAGTACCGCATAGTTATGTAGCATTCGAAAACTGGGAAAATACGGTCACAAAGACTTCAGAATGGGAAGACATCTCTCATCAGTGCAGATCGGCCGGACGAAAGCACAACAGGCACAACCCTACTTGTCACAAATCTTGAAATGTATATTAAACCACGGAAGTGGCGGTTAACATACTAGTAGATTAAGTTGTCTGGATATTCGCATCAGAAGTCCTTGGAAGATATCCTGAGCTTAAAGCAGCTCCTCCCATCCTTTAAAATTGCGCATATGGAGCCGCAAATACGCGCGCGAGATCGGTTTTGAACTCGCAATGTTCTCTATGTCGCGACGCTAGTCACGACGTCATACTGACGTCACGCAGAACGGGGCACTGATTGTGCAATCTGGTTCCCCCTGCTGGAAAACAGCTCGCCGCATCAAAGTCCGGCTGCAGTAGTATTCCGACTCTGGACCTAGACCAGGAGCCTTGCGCACCGCTACGTTCTGGACGCGTCTGCAGAGAAGCTGTCTTTACCTGTAATGGGTGTCGAATTGCATTTGCCAGAACGTTCCGGCAAAAGATCTTCATACATCGTTTCTCGCCCAACTACAATATTCCATCAAGTGTCACTGGCGCACATAGTAAAATACTTTCCGATTCTTCGCCCAACCTATCCTCTCATCAGATGTTGCAGATTTCCGGAGAAAACTAAATGCAAGTGCAATAAACTGTGAAATTTCTATTATACTATTTGAAAACTGTAATGTGATTTGGATATTGACAGAAAGATCAGAAAATGGAGTCTGTTTTGACTTACGTTTCTCTTACATGTTCCATGGTCTTTCAAAACAATCACATGAGATATACTTGTAATTCGAAAAATAAAATGAAATAGTAAGCTGTGTGTAGGCACATATCTTTAATGTGGCTCACATCGTTCGCTCAGACATGATAGACATAACGAGTGAACAATGCAAGTAGTATCTCATTAAGAATTCAACAATATGGGACTTGTGAATGCACCTTGATGCAAAACACTTTTTTTCTTATTTATTTACTTATTTATTCCCCAAACTAGTTTCAGCGACAACTATCGCCATCACCAGTGCGTTCTTTAAATCTAAAACATGCAAAAAATAGCACAGTTATACAAAAACTGCAACACATTATTACATCTGTACTGTTTGTTTTTCGAATATAGTTTTCTGTGGATGCTTTCATACTACCTTATTTATTGTAAGTTATAGCATGTTTTAAGAATTGCTGTCGCTGTTTGCGGCATATTTTCTGACCGTTTTCTGTTGCCGTTTTTATCGGCAGACATCACGTCATCGGCTGTTAGTAAACAAATACTAAAACATGAACTTAAAGTATGTCAGCTTTATGGAATTGGCATAGCGGTAGTGTTGTGGATCCAGTTTTGAAGTGTACTGGACAGCTACTTAGTTTTTCGTGTAGTCATGTTCGATGGCGGCTATTAAGCCATATGACAGGAGCTTTCATTCTGAGCAAAAAAAATTTAGTAAATATGGGCTGTAAAGTGAATACTTTAAGAGCTATGAGCACTTGTTCATCTTCCCTGCTCTGAAACACAATTCTCATTCTAAGTAAGAGCTCATAGCTCTTAAGATATGCATTTTAGAGTCCATGCTTACTAGACTTTTCTGCTTCGAACGATCGTTCCTGTTATACTCCTGAACACTGGGCATCCCCCCTCGGACACCCAGTACAGACGTTCCGAAATTCTAGATAAGGACGTGTGCTACCAACAAGAACGCTTATGTATCATTTCCTAAATACCAACTGTGTGCTGAAGGGCAGAAGTCAAGTCGTCAGTGTCACGATGCAGACGATGCACAATTTGTGATGTTGGGGTCTCGAGATACGTAGGGAGTAACAACCATAAGCTACGTGATGTTTATAACATCTATTAGAAAGAAGAGGGTGTTTTTTTTAATTTTTCTAAAGTTTCATTTGAGTGGCTGAGAACCCGAAAAATGTTACTGTCTATGTGTGTGTGTGTGTGTGTGTGTGTGTGTGTGTGAGTGTGTGTGTGTTGTTCGTGTGCGAATGCATGTGTGGTACGCAAGCAAGATGGCTTTTATCAAGCTATTGATTTCGAGGCATGGGTTTCAATTGACCTCATTGTCTAGATGACGACATTCATTCAACCAACAGTATTTTACTTCTATGAGATAACGCTGTATAAATAGCTAAATATGCGTATCTCAAAGAAACTTTCCCGTCCGTTGCTCTATTTTCGGTTACCGATAAATACGCTTTATCTGTTCCGGTACGACGCAGAGGTACAGCGAAGACTATCGCCCCTGCCACGGGTCTTCTGTATGACACAAACAACCATAGAGCGTAGCAACGCGAAATTTTGCCCTCCTGCTCCAATAGTACCGCTAAAATACCGGGAACATGTTCTTGGGAAATGCCGGTAAAAACGTAAATAACACCATATTGCTTTACTGTCCAGTACGAGGTGTGAAGGAGAGAACATCACAGTTTAACGTTCCCTCGACTAGGAGGTCATTGGAGATGGAACATTAGCTCGGATTGAGGGAGGACGCGGAAGACAATCTGCCGTGCCTTTTCAATAGAACCGTCCTGCAAATTGGGTTAAGTAATTCAGAGAACTCGCAATTTATCTGTGTCTGGATGGCCGGACGGGGACTTGAACCGCTGTCCTGCTGAGTACGAGTCGAGTGTGCTAGCCAGTGGAACCTCGCTCGGTGTGAGGCTTGAAAGAAGCACCGAGCATCACGGAGAACATTACCCTCGATATTCAGAGTGTACCCACCGCCGGTCGAGAAACAAATACTTTCTCGTACATTTTGCCAAAACTGTACAATAAATTCAAAGAAGACAAAATCGGACTCATACAGGTTAACCAACCATGTTTCTTTCCGCGCACCATCGACGAATGGGACAGAGAATGTGGTTGTGGAAGGAGAGGAACGATTCTGCTACTATATTACGTAGCATGTAGATATTACTAGTATGTAGATCTACACGTCGAGATGACGTTTCAGGAAATCTCAGGCAATGAGGCGCTACGAAATATCTTTTTTGTAGAACTGGCGCAGAAACTATAATCAATTACATGATTTTAGGATTTACAGACTTATAACTTCAACAAGCGCGAATATACAGGGTGAGTCACCTAACGTTACCGCTCGATATATTTCGTAAACCACATCAAATACTGACGAACCGATTCCATAGACCGAACGTGAGGAGAGGGGCTAGTGTAATTATTTAATACAAACCATACAAAAATGCACGGAAGTATGTTTTTTAACACAAACCTACGTTTTTTTAAGTGAAACCACGTTAGTTTTGTTAGCACATCTAAACATATAAACAAATACATAATCAGTGCCGTTTGTTGCACTGTAAAATGTTAATTACATCCGGAGATATTGTAACCTAAAGTTGACGCTTGAGTACCACTCCTCCGCTGTTCGATCGTGTGTATCGGAGAGCACCGAATTACGTAGGGATCCAAAGGGAACGGTGGTGGACCTTAGGTACAGAAGAGACTGGAACAGCACATTACGTCCACATGCTAACACCTTTTTATTGGTCTTTTTCACTGACGCACATGTACATTACCATGACGTGGAGGACGCATAAATTGGCCAGACCGTTCTCCTGATCTCACACGTCTGGACTTCTTTATGTGTAGTACGTTAAAGGAGAATATGTACCGTGATGTGCCTACAACCCAAGAGGATATGAAACAACGTATTGTGGCAGCCTGCGGCGACATTACACCAGATGTACTACGACGTGTACGACATCCATTACGCCAGAGATTGCAATTGTGTGCAGCAAATGATGGCCACCACATTGAACACATATTGGCCTGACATGTCGAGACACACTCTATTCCACTCCGTAATTGAAAACGGAAACCACGTGTGTACGTGTACCTCAACCCTCATGGTAATGTACATGTGCAACATATGAATGCAACAGTTTCACAGTCGCACAGTTTTCCCTGTGCTCTGTCAAAACATATGTTTTTAACGTTTTCAAATTTTTCCGTGTGTAGACCGGCAAATCCTGCATATGTCCAAGCAAATCTGAACATGTCCTGGAATTTTGGAGAGCGAAGTTGATTATGTATGAGTGCCTGAACTTTGATAATTGGCTCACGATCACGTAAACAATACTGCTCTGTGTACCTGTGCAGCTTCGCAAAATCATAGAATCTTTTCACAAATTATTTCACTGCCGAAAACCTCGCATCGGACGGACGGACGGACAGATAATAATTGTCTGAAAACAAAAAATTGAACTTTTCACTCGAGGGAAGAGTTGAACCAAGGACCTCTCGTACCACAGCTGCTCACGCTAACCACGGGACCACGGCGCTCCTGAGCTCACACTTTCCTTGATGTTGCCTATCTTTTGCATGTACTACTCAGTTTGTATATTTTGCTTTTTTTTTCATAGTTCCACACAAATTCTTCATGCTTTCTCGATTGATCTGTGTTCAGTTTTTCAAGGCCTATCCACTGTGCCAACTTATAACTAAAGCTAAGGGGGGTGCGATGGGGAGGTTCCCTTGTTAGATATTTCTACACCCCTTCCCCCCCTCACTTCGTTATTTTAGAACCCACTCATAACGTTCATGAGGCTGAGTCGAATCAAAAATATTTCTTCCCTCGTTCCTTTCCTCCACTGCTAAGTTTCCTCGATTTCCCAAGTGAAAAATTCGATTTTCGATTTTCTACCGGCGCAGATAATGTTGAACTGAGAGCTCTTCATGAAATTTAAGGGTGGTTTTGTCAAAAACAAGGGATTGTGGAGCCTTGTGAAATGAAGAGGTTGCCACAGGAGTGAAACTGGTGCTGCGGCTCATCGAATCGGCCAGAAGAATGCACTACTTTTGTGGCAAAGTATCCACTCTGATCAGAGTGTTTTTCAGTATTTATAGAACAAATGAGTGATGACGAAACATTCAGAGTGACACATTTCCTTTGGAGTGCAAATTCGTGTGTTCCTGAGACAATGCGTCACTTTAGATACGTCTCGTACCCAGTGGAATTCAGGACTGCCTTAATCTGAAACTGCTGATCATTCGTCTTCCAATCGTCCCTAGCAAGGAGTCTGGTATCGCGGCAAGAGAGAAAGAGAGAGAGAGAGAGACAGAGTGACAGAGAGAGAGACCTTCGCTCGGAGGCGGTCCGTTTGTCAGGTGTGTGGTCAGCGGTGTGACGCGCGAGGGCGCAAGAGGTCGCAGATGTGGCCGGACGCAACCTGACTCACGCAGCTGATGCGCTTTACGTGTCCCGTGATTCAGTGGACACTGGAAGATAACACGCGATCCTCCTCGGCTGCCCTCCGGCCCCAAAAAAACAGGGACGCGCAGGCGCTCGGCTCATCACGGCAGCCAGTCAGAACATCGCAATCTTCTGCCGATAACCCGCTTCCGCAACCCGGCGCCAAGGGCTCGCATCTGGCACGCTGTACCAGACCGCCCGACTTGCAGAATCCTCAACACGGAAAATCAGTTGCGTAGTTTCCCGTGTTAATCAGGGCTTACAATTCGTCTGATGCTCCCCTCTGTTCTTCTCGTTGCGCGTGAACATTTTCCTCTCTTCGTCGTACCTGTTCCACTTCACTCGATTTCACACCAGTTACACGCAGACACACACACCTAGACTAACAATCGGAAAGTTACGTGCTCTAGGAGATCCCTCCTTCCTCCAAAGTCTAACAGAAAATTAGAATAGTTTTAGTGTACAGACTCAACAAAATTTTCCTGGGTTTGTGACCGCATTGTCAGTATGTCAAACTACCGACGTTTCGGTCACTGTTGCAAGTGACCTTCTTCTGGGTGTTTTTTTTGTTTACGTCTCTAGTTAAACATGCTGGCAATGCGATCACAAACTCAGAAAAATTTTATTGACTGTGATTTTTGTGTTGGCAGAAGAGCCAACACCGTGTTACTAAACGAGGCCGAAATTCACGCGTTTTAGCTCACGCAGGCTGGCGTGAGGAGGGAAGGACTATACTGACGTGAGGTCTGGGACATGACAAGGAATTAGAATTCAGAAAGCGGACGTAATTAGTTTGATACTTTAATAAATTAATATTGAACGTCGCTCTTGACGGTACATGATTCAAAATATTATCTGTTCAGAATACATACTTTAGGATTTGGCGCCTTGCTAGGCCGTAGCAAATGACTTAGCTGAAGGCTATACTAAACTGTCGTCTCTGCAAATGAGAACGTCTGTAGACAGTGAACCATCGCTAGCAAAGTCGGTGTACAACTGGGGCGAGTGCTAGGGAGTCTCTCTAGACTAGACCTGCCGTGGGGCGGCGCTCGGTCTGCAATCACTGATAGTGGCGACACGCGGATCCGACGTATACTAACGGACCGCGGCCGATTTAAAGGCTACCACCTAGCAAGTGTGGTGTCTGGCGGTGACACCACAGTCATAATGGCCGCGAAGGCCTACACTTATATGTGTACAGATGTTTGGCAAGTAACATCAGAAATATGAACAGGAGGAAATTCTCCGACGACAAGTGCCTTTTCTCTGTCTGCACACGCAGTGATTTCTGGTGGTAAATTGTCGACATTTTGATCCATTATAAATGGTCTTTTGAAAGTTGCACTTCACAATCTATTCTCGAAACGCATAGATCTAGAACCATATTCTGTTGTAATGTTTTGTAAATCTTTTTCTTGCTACTGTTCATAAATACTCATCATGAAGGCGTAGGACAATTCGATCAATTCTCGCGCACATGTGAGGTACTGTACGGGGAAAGAAAACTGGAGATAAAAGACACTCCTTGCAGTATCAGCGGTGGGGCCTCGAAGTGGGCGCCATGAGAAAAAAAAATTAAAGAAGAAAGACACACACACAGAGAGAGAGAGAGAGAGAGAGGGAGAGAGAGAGAGAGAGAGATTTGGACGTTGAGGAGGATGTTAAGCTAGTTGGGAAGCCCGGAATTAGTGAGTGTCGAAGCTTAAGGTTTCAGGGTCGCTGGGCTCCCATGACGTTTAATCGTATATGGGTAAGGACTACCAGAAAGAAATAATGTATAACATAGACCTACCAAGCCAAGCACAGTTTACATTCAAAAGTGGAAGAGGGGTTGGCGACAAAAACACACTATCTACAGGGTGCGGCGCTAAAATCCGGACAAATGAAACTTTTTTAAAAAGCAAATTTATTATAACAAAATACAAATAAAAATGAAAATCCTTTTACATATAAGTTGAGATATCTTTCAAGAGTAACACTGCTCGATGTAGCCCCCTTCAGCCGCAATGACCGTCTCCGATCTTGTCCTGAAGCGATCGCACACACTCTTTAAAACAGCGCTGTCCATATTCGCGAATGCTGCTTCGATAGAGATGCGTCATAAGGATGCCTCGTCTTACTGGGAACTCTTTCGAACACGTTCCAAACATAGTAGTGGAGGGGGTTCAAATCCGAGCTATTCTGGGGCCAGAACTTCCTTGACCAGAACATATCAATGTTATCCGAGAGCCAGTTTTGGACGAAATGGTCCGCATGAGGTCGTATTCTGCCATCCGACCCATTGTTCGCTCCCCGACATTTAAACTGACGTCAATTTCCTTAGCGATTGCTTCAAATCTTCGGAAAACAGCGCCTGAGTCCTTTCGATTAGTGCTGCAGTTCGTGACACGCGTTTCCTCGAATGAGGTATCCTCGCCGGCTTAGCGGAACCTTACCTAGATTTCTCCGAAGCATTATACTAGGACACAATATCGTAAACAGTTGACCTCGGGTACGCGAAAAATCGAAGTATTTCAGGTGTCGAACGTCCCGCGCGAAGCCTTTCGATAATCGCGGCTCTTCGGCTGTACTCCGCGCTTGTCCGTAACATCGCGGCCATTTTGACGTTCTGACTGTTTTCTAGATGCCTATGGCCATCAAGAACCCCAATCGCGACCTTCGGCAGAACTGCGATATGGCGGGAGATTCAGACTGAAATTTGTGCAGATTTAAACGCCGCACCCTGTACTCTTAGTCAATATACGAGAGTATTCCTCGATTGGTTCCAAACATTGTAGAAACGAGTTGTTTGATGCCGAAATAGTGAAGGTATTAAAGATTGTTCGAGTCAGTTTAATTTTAGGAGGAGATTTTAATTGTGTTTTGCATCAAAAAGATCAACGCCCGAATTTTAACCTCTGTAAAGAGTTGACTGTTCAAACGAGCGAAATAGATTTAATAGGCACATGGATCCGTACTTCCTAGGCTGTACGTATGTCAGAAGCACCTCTGCAAGTAGTTTAGACGGGACCGAATATCGCATCCCGAAACCACAGTTCGTTAAAGAATCGAACTCCCATGTAAGAAGTAGCGTCTAACGTCTAATTACTTTCAACTGACCTAATCTGTTAAAGATTTTTCGTTGAGCATGTAAAATCTTTGTGGTTGAAGATACAAAACCGTAATTATGTTGGTTTTGTTAGGTTCGGACTATTCACCAATAGCCTAGAGAAAAACCTAGCTTTTCACGCATGACACTTTTTATGAGGTCATATCTCGTGAACTACGCGTCGTACATTGCTGTATTCAGTGGTACCTGTGGATGCTGTCCGGAAAATGTTTTGCTTACAGAGTAGATAGTAAAAAACCTCTAAATTTAAACGCCATGCTTGTTGCTGACGTTTTACTACATCTACGTCATATTCGGAGAGCCACCTAATAGTATGTGGCGGAAGGTACTTTTTGTACAGCTAACTGAGCCTTCCAATCCTGTTCGACTGGCGAATAGCGCGTGGGAAGAATGTTAGCCGGGAAACCTCTGTATTGGCTCTAATTTCTGTAATTTTCTCCTCATGGTTATTACGCGAGACGTATGTGGGGGGAAGTGACATGTTGTCTGACTCTTCCCGGAAAGTGCTCTCTCGAAATTTCAATAGTAAGTCTCTCCGGGAGCGATGCATAAACGGCGAGAAAATAGCAAGCGGAAGATTTCTTTCCTTTAATTTTCCTGTGAGGGGTGTCAGCGGAAAAAGTTAACTGAAGCTTTGAAATCATGTGTAAAGTTTTTTGGGCTCTCATTCTTATATACTGGATGAATATAGTCCGGGAAATTCTGTTCGCTCTGAGTTACACTGCCTTAAGAAATATACATAGTTTATAAATTTAATACTTCACTTATTGTGTCAAATCTTTAACGTAAGGTTGGATTTCTTAATCAGTAGATTATGACAGTATTTCATATTTTTAAATTCGGTTTAATTATTATGTGAAATAGAGAAACTCGTATTATTATTCCCCCTGGAAGCTGTCAGATAGGCAACTCGCAATCGGCATCAGATTACCGACTGACCGTTTCATCCGTTAAGTGGCGTGGATAAATCGCGTCGTTATCGACTAGCGAACTCTTTTAGTGGAGGGAGGCGTGTCGTCTGTCATTCAGTGTGGGAAGCTGCGATAAGGGAAACAATGGGTCATCAAAACGCTTCTGCTTTGGCGCCGCATAATTACCGACTTGTGTCATACGCTTTAAACTACTCTCAAACCACCCACCAGCCAATCAAGTGTTACATAAACCGTAAAGTATTTCTCAGGTTAGAGTCGCTTACCAGAGGGGGGGGGGGGGGGGGATATTCTTGACTGCTACGATTTAGAAAGGCAATTCAACCGAAAGGGACTACTGAATTGCGAGAAGGAGCTTGTTATCAATATGTATGCTGTAAATAGAATTAAAAACACTTTTCCCCTTGATGGAGGCAACGAAAAAACTGAAGTAAAGAAACATTCCCCCGTTTTGGCGTCTTTCGTCTAGAAAGAAAAAAAAAATCTGCAGACAAGAAAACTGTTCATTCACTTAGCGTACACTTCACATACACACAAAAATATATTTTTTATAGGGAGAAGATGTGAATTCATGTTAATTGAACAATGAATGATAGAGAATGCCAGTTATGAAATTCCATCTAGCAAGCTATTCACTTGTTCACTGTCCTGTGGCTGTCAATACTCAAGCTATTACCATCCACTTGACATTGATGAATTTTCAAGGTTCGTCGATAACAACTGCTGGCAACACTTATCAAAAGAAGCGCTGAAGAGTAACAGACTTCAGTATCGGAATTAAATACAATTGCGGCCAGAAGTGGCTATTAGAACAAAACTTGAACCGTATTGTTGATCACGTGAAGAGTAAGTTAATCTCTGTGCAGAGATTCAGCGAACGATACAGTATAGACGCAATAATTGTTAGTATATAGCAGTGCCTATGTTGTTTCGATCTACTCTGCACGCATGCATGCATGCATGCATGTCTGAAGCAACTGCTGCGAACGCCAGAAACTTCAACTGCTCAATGTATTGGTGACAACGAAAATCCGTGCTGGACCGGGGCTCGAAACCGGTTTCCCGCTTTACGCGAGCGGTGACTTCCACATGTCACCGTTATGTCTACATCCTATACTGTGCCTGAAAACAAGACACCGGCGTTAACCACATGTCTCGTTCTGTACAAGAACCACAGTATCTGCTCGTGTGCGTGTATAGGATGTAAACATCACGGTGACATATGGACGTTTGGGTCTGTCCGGGGAGTGCTCCCGGATAGCCTAAGCGATTAAGCGACTGCTAGCGTAAAGCGCAAAATCCGGTTTCTAGTCCCGGCCCGTCACAGATTTTCTGGAGTTTCACCATACTCGCAAATGCGAGTATGATTCTTGCAATAATTGTTTTATGGTACCATCGGAAATGAGCTGCATAGCCGGCCGCTGTGGCCGAGCGGTCCTAGGCGCTTCAGTCCGGAACCGCGCTGGTGCTACGGTCGCAGGTTCGAATCCAGTCTCGGGCATGGATGTGTGTAATGTCGTTAGGTTTAAGTAGTTTTAAGTCTAGAGGACTGATGACCTTAGATGTTAAGTCCCATAGTGCTTAGAGCCATTTTTTATTTGAACTGCTTATATTCCGGAAGCAGTTCTTTCATCAACCCACCTTCAAGACCTGAAACTCGCAAAACAGTCTTGCTTCACACAGCGGTTACTTTACGATTTTCCGAGTCTTTTTATGGGTACATTTATCGTCATTAAAACAGATGATTTTGTGTCACAGGAACTTAAATTATTCCTTGCATGACATCTGCTGGGAAAAAAAAATATTTGCAGTAGTGTAACACGTAAGGTGGAGCTCGGTGCATAGATCGTCTGTCGCGTGACGATCGACTTCCAACAGGCACGTCGCTGCCAGTACCCCGTCGCCGATACTAACAGTTAAACACACTTACAAAGGGGACCGCACCACAATCGAATTTTTTTTAAATTCTTGTGGAAGTTGAACTTCAGAGCTCAAGTACCAATCATCCACAGCAGGTCCGTACAACTGTAAAAAGACATTCGAGAAAATCGACTTTGAAGTTTTCCGAGTGTGTTTAATATCCCAAAGCAGAAACAAAATCGATTATTTGATGGACCATGTAGCTCTGCAATAAAATGCTCGCCTACCTAGTCGGGTTTCGTATACCTGGCCACGCAAATCTTTAACCGAAGGTGAAGGTGCACGTTCTGTGAACATTTCCGTGACACCTGAAATACATAAAAATGGGGGGGGGGGGGGGGGGGGGGAACAGAAAGAACTCGAGACTGGAAATCGGTCATTCGAGTCTCATTTCAGTCTTTGTTTTTTTTTTCCATTCACTTCGAAAACCTACGGCATTTAACTATAAAACGCGTTAGATATATGCTTATTGACACATGTCTAATAATGATTTCTATGAAAAATGCTACGTACCGCACACAAAAATCACGTTTTCGTAGCAAAAAATAAATTCTTCATTCTCGGTTTTCAATAAAAGATTGTTAATGAATATTGTTCAAATTAAAAACATTATAAATTTATTTTCCTCGTCTTTGTGTATTTTAGGCATCACGAAAATGGACGTAGAACAAGCATCTTTGTTCAACAGTTTTCATAAATTGTGAACGTACCCAGGAGCCACACATGGCTTGCAAGCATAGGACGTCACGACCTGTCGTATGATCGACCGCATACAGGACGCTGGGGCGACCCATTCTTGAGTACTGCTCGAGTGTCTGGGATCCGTACCAGGTTGGATTGAAGGAAGACATTGAAGCAAGAGGAGGGCTGCTGGATTTGTTACCGTTAGGTTCGAACAAAGCGTAAGTGTTACGGAGATGCTTCAGGAACTCACATGGGAATTCCTGGAGGGAAGGCGACGTTCTTTTCGACAAACACTATTGAGAAAATTGAGAGAAACGACATTTGAAGCTGACTGCCGAACGATTCTACTCTCGCCAACATACATCGTGCTTAAGGACCACGAAGATAAGATACTAGAAATTGGGGCTCATACGGTGGCGTATAGACAGTCGTTTTTCCCTCGCTGTCTTTCCGAATGGCAGACGAAGGGAAATGAAAAGTAGTGGTACAGGGTGCCCTCCGCCTCGCACTTCACGGTGGCTTGCGGAGTATCTATGTAGGTGTAGATGTACTTTAGGGTTTTAAAAGCCCTCGGAAAACTTCAAAGTCGATCTTCTCGAGAATTCTTTAGAGTTGCATCGTACGGCTTTGGCAACTGATATTTGAGTTCTGAATTTCAGGTACCGCAAATCCTTCTGTCAGTGGAATAAGGCATGGCTAACAAGCACTTTTACAAGTTTGTGGTGGCCGAGAAATACTGTGAGCTAAAGGAAATACCGCATCTGCTGCAATATCCGCCCACATGTCACTTTCGCGGTGCGGCGTTAAAGGGCATTGCTTTCTCTGTGCTAGGCGGCAGGGAGGACACTGCATCAGGGTCGTTAACAGACCGAAGGTGTCATGCGGGTCATAATGGGGTCTCGTAATCATCTGACGCACGCAGTTAGGAAACCGACGTCGTTGCTGGCGTAATTCTTCCGACGCCGAAGCGGAAAGTCCAGTTCATTCCCTAGTTTTGCTGCACACAAGGCGTATCGAGATCATTATGCTGACACCCTCTTTGGTCATTACAGCTTGAAAGACAAGAAGATGGCATTTATACATTTGCTATTACTGGCCGGCGGTTTCTCCTTTGCTCTACTTTCAGTTAGACGGTGTAGTGTTTTCAAGGTAACTGCACTCTTTCTAAGAGCAAATCTATCACTCTGCGTCAATATATGCGCTCTTTTGAAATTTAATGACTACGTGTCAAACCGAGACTCGAACTCGGTGGGTTGACAACATCGTACGTGAGTCCTGCCTGAATGCTCAATCGGGTAAGACAATTACCTGCAAAAGGAAGAGTTCCGGGCTCGAATTCCAGTCCGGCATACGCGCCAAACCTGTCAGGCAGTTTCGATGTGTTCCGCACTTCCTCGCCTGCTACGTCGGACATTAGCAGACTACCGTGCCTCAAGAAATAACCACTTGACTGGTGAGATAACAGTGCCCGCTGCTAGTGTGTTAACTGTAAAGGATGCGGAACGTAAGTGGGAGATTCACATGGTCCAAATGGCTGTGAGCACTATGGGACTTAACATCTGAGGTCATCAGTCCCCTAGAACTTACAACTACTTAAACCTAACTAATCTAAGGACATCAGACACATCCGTGCCCGAGGCAGGATTCGAACCTGTGACCGTAGCAGTCGCGCGGTTCCGGACTGAAGCGCCTAGAACCGCTCGGCCACAGAGGCCGCCAGAGTGGAAGAAGAGACACCGTGTGTGATGACGCATCTGGTTACAGCACGTTCCTTTCGACCATTAGCAATGCGCAGTCTTGCGTTCAGATAACAGGTCTTCTACCTATTTATTGATGTCGATAGACCTTGTTGTAAAAAAGTATATAAATAAAAAATAGAAAACTCATGAGAGAAATATTCCAGCCCTTTAAAACAAACGCAGGTGTCCGGCAACATGATGGGCTATACCCATGATTTTTGCACTCTGGAAAAAAAATAAGATTTTAGAACGAAAAACTGAACGAATATAAAATGTCACCAATCAGTTGGAAAGACGAAACAAAAATATCAGACGACACTATCTCGTATTTGAAGATGAATTTGCTACACTTTCTGAAAACGTCACGAAGTCTGTAATACAAAATAGTCCCGAAGTGGGCGAGCGGTTCTAGGCGCTACAGTCTGAACCGCGCGACCGCTACGGTCGCAGGTTCGAATCCTTCCTCGGCCATAGATGTGTGTGATATCCTTAGGTTAGTTAGGTTTAAGTAGTTCTAAGTTCTAGGGGACTGATGACCTCAGAAGTTACGTCCCATAGTGCTCAGAGCCATTTGAACAATTTAATCTTTTAAAAGAAATAACGACTAAGATCAGCTTAAGAATTTCTGCAGGAAAAAAAAAATATAAAAATTGCTTGTCTAAAAATGCAAAAAAAAATTAGGCATTTCTTTACAGTGCTGAAGCTACAACGTCTATATGCAAGCGAATGTGTAGCATTAAACTATAGCTTCGATGAATTAGAAATACTAAAAAGACAAATCATTAGAAATACTGAAAAGGCAAATCGTTAGGAAAATGTTAGCCCTGTGAAAAAGGTTGGAAATTACGAAGAAACGTTGAAATATGTCGAATCACAGGAAACATATCAGAAGTGATGAGAGAAAGAGGATTGATATTTTTTAGACATATAAATCGAATGCAACACAGTAGAGTAATTAAAAAGATCTTCACATATGTGTGGGATAAAACGTCAAGATGAATTTGGATCCCTAAAACAAGAAATTATTTAGAAAAAGTAATATAAAAGCAGAAGACAGAGAAGTCTTTACGAAAAAATCTGCTGAATATGGAAGAATCTGAAGGCAGAAGATTGAAAGAAACTGGTCTAAAGTGGCCAGAAAACAAGAAGGAAAAACGTACTGAACAGATGAAAGAGTACTGGAAGAAAAGAAAAGAAAACAAAAGCAAATACGGAATTAAAGGGCACTTGTTCTTAGTTGGACCATCTGATAAGAAGAAGGACACAAATATCAATAATAATAATAATAATCATTTAACACTTAAAGAAGGTCATGTTGTTTACTATCACGAATCTTATAAGAAATTAGATAGTACGCAAGAGCAATTACACAATGCAGGTACAATAGCCTAACATTTGAGTTATCGTCCAAGAGTATGTGCTAACATAATTTCTGATTGCAATTTATTGAGTAGACACTGCGACAGATATATGAAATGGCAGTGAATAGGAAAGAAGTGCTTTACTAACACGAAGTCCGAAAAGGGAAATGCAAAGTACTCGAGAAAGTTGAAGAAAAGCGAAATTATATATGTTTACGAAAATAGCTGTCGAAATGGAACTTACACCTCATAATTCAGAACTGAGTAGAAAAACACACCCCGATGCAGTAAACAGGCACTGCCACTTAAGCCCGCTAAGGAGCCCTGTGTTGTAAGCACCTCAACGCTCTTCTATGTGTGGCTGCCTTCCATACCCTCTGGGGGGAAAACAGCCATGTACTGGCTGTCCCTCCAAAGAGTCGTGAGACACGTTTTCCGATGTGATTCGGCAGATGTTTGCAGCTTCGTTTTTGTGAAGTGCAGCTGGATTCAAGCCCAGACAAATACTGCTCATTGCGACTTCCATGCGACGCCCGGTGTCGAGGTAAAGCGCCGGTTTGTTGCCCATCTCGAACAAAATGATTCTTAAAGCGGAATTTTGCATACCCATTCGAGAGAGCAGTCCCAGATTAGTGTAGTGCGATATTCGTCTTAGCGATGTTTGCTAACAAGGACAGTAATACAGGGAGAATGTGCTACGGTTCGTGTACCAGCGCACCCCGTGCTGACTACTACCGCCATGCAACAGCACTGCTCAGTCGTTCCTGGAGTACTGGTTACCCTTCGTGTTTTACTGTCCCTGTTATTAAACACCGGCAAAACAAACATCTCGGTACACTACTTTGGTACGCTCTATGTAACGGGCACATAAAATTTCGCCGTAAAAATATTTTATTTTACACATGCACTCCTGGAAATGGAAAAAGAACACATTGACACCGGTGTGTCAGACCCACCATACTTGCTCCGGACACTGCGAGAGGGCTGTACAAGCAATGATCACACGCACGGCACAGCGGACACACCAGGAACCGCGGTGTTGGCCGTCGAATGGCGCTAGCTGCGCAGCATTTGTGCACCGCCGCCGTCAGTGTCAGCCAGTTTGCCGTGGCATACGGAGCTCCATCGCAGTCTTTAACACTGGTAGCATGCCGCGACAGCGTGGACGTGAACCGTATGTGCAGTTGACGGACTTTGAGCGAGGGCGTATAGTGGGCATGCGGGAGGCCGGGTGGACGTACCGCCGAATTACTCAACACGTGGGGCGTGAGGTCTCCACAGTACATCGATGTTGTCGCCAGTGGTCGGCGGAAGGTGCACGTGCCCGTCGACCTGGGACCGGACCGCAGCGACGCACGGATGCACGCCAAGACCGTAGGATCCTACGCAGTGCCGTAGGGGATCGCACCGCCACTTCCCAGCAAATTAGGGACACTATTGCTCCTGGGGTATCGGCGAGGACCATTTGCAACCGTCTCCATGAAGCTGGGCTATGGTCCCACACACCGTTAGGCCGTCTTCCGCTCACGCCCCAACATCGTGCAGCCCGCCTCCAGTAGTGTCGCGACAGGCGTGAATGGAGGGACGAATGGAGACGTGTCGTCTTCAGCGATGAGAGTCGCTTCTGCCTTGGTGCCAATGATGGTCGTATGCGTGTTTGGCGCCGTGCAGGTGAGCGCCACAATCAGGACTGCATACGACCGGGGCACACAGGGCCAACACCCGGCATCATGGTGTGGGGAGCGATCTCCTACACTGGCTGTACACCTCAGGTGATCGTCGAGGGGACACTGAATAGTGCACGGTACATCCAAACCGTCATCGAACCCATCGTTCTATCGTTCCTAGACCGGCAAGGGAACTTGCTGTTCCAACAGGACAATGCACGCCCGAAGGAATCCCGTGCCACCCAACTTGCTCTAGAAGGTGTAAGTCAACTACCCTGGCCAGTAAGATCTCCGGATCTGTCCCCCATTGAGCATGTTTGGGACTGGATGAAGCGTCGTCTCACGCGGTCTGCACGTCCAGCACGAACGCTGGTCCAACTGAGGCGTCAGGTGGAAATGCATGGCAAGCCGTTCCACAGGACTACATCCAGCATCTCTAAGATCGTCTCCATGGGAAAGGAGGAAAGGTGGATATACACTGTACTAGTGCCGACATTGTGCATGCTCTGTTGCCTGTGTCTATGTGCCTGTGGTTCTGTCAGTGTGATCATGTGATGTATCTGACCCCAGGAATGTGTCAATAAAGTTTCCCCTTCCTGGGACAATGAATTTACGGTGTTCTTATTTCAATTTCCAGGAGTGTATTTTTATTTTACAAATATCTGCTGCGGTCGGCAAATATCACACTGCTTTTGCAATTACTTAAATACAACTTTCTGAGCACAGTACAAGTGTGCTGAACTCCGGCCGACCTCAAGTTAATAATTGGATCTCGTGAGCTGCAATGCGAAACCGAACTGTTATGTGCCCGATGTGTGCGTTCCTCGTACATTGGTGAACGACAAACTCCACTGCAGACTATCCCTACGTGTTGCCGTCTTGACCCAGCTCCCTCAGCATTTACAACTGCATTGAGCAAGGGGTTATCAAAACTGGAGCACGGATCAATGGAAAAGTGTTGCCTGTTCTGCTTACACCAGGTCGACGGACGTGTAAGGTTACGCCGCCATCCAGGTGGTCGACCGACTAGAACACGCTCTGCGTCGCGGACGCAAGCCGGTGGCTGCAATATTATGCTGCGGAGGACATTCACCTTTTCTCCCATAGGACCTGTGTTAGTAATTCGAGGCAAGATGGCAACAGTAAAGTTCGGAACATTATTACGGACCACTTGCGTCTTCCCACGCTTGTTGTCTTCTCCGACGGCGCTGAGATCTTCCAGCGGGATAACTGTCAGGCTCACTGAACCGGACTCGTGTTGCTGTGGCTTCAGGAGCACAGTAGTGAAGTAGCGTTCTTGCCTCGGTCACCAAGTTCTCCTGATGTGAACCCGATGGATCCCATCTAGGACGGTATCGTGCTCCAACTCCACCCAGAAACCACCGGCCCGCAGTTTACGGGAATTGCGTGGCCAGTGCGTAGACCTCCAGGAACCTAGCAAGTACTTGTCCAAAACCTGCTGTATTTCGTTCCAGATGTGGACCAGCTTGCTATTAAAAACACGGTCATAATGTTTTGACTCCACCAGTGTATTTACTACATCACACCAACATTCGAACTGTCTTTCATCTTTCATTACAACCTATTACAAAGTAAGCTTGTCTTCATTTTATTTTCTTACGTATTTATTTTTTATTTTATTTTTATTTTACGCGTCTAGTTCCGTAGAACCAAACTGAGAAGAAAATCTGCAAGGTCACTTAACGTGTCAGCACATGAATTTACAACATAAAAGTAATAACAGATAATATTAAATGTTTATGAACCCAAAAAAAGACAAGCCATAAGTTAAAATTAACGCAATCAACATTATGACGTAGGAATCAGCTTAATTTTTCAAGGAACTCCTCGACAGAATAGAAGGGGCGACCCATGAGGAAACTCCTCAGCTTCGATATGAAAGCGCGTGGATTACTGGAAATGGATGCAGCGGTATATATACTGCACACCCTTCTGCACAAGAGTCATGGAAGTGCAATGCAAATGCAGATTTCTACTTAGTATTGAATGAAAGCTGCTATTTCTTGAAAAATGGCAACCTTAAGTCTATGAACGAGATCCCGAATGTGCGCTTTCCATGACAGTATACTATCTATCTGAACACCTGGAAATATTCGAACTGTTCAGTTTCACTAATCATACGCCCATTCCGTGAAATTAAAAAGTCGGCTTTGTTGAATTGTGTGTTAGAAACGTGAAAACTGAGTCTTACTGAGATTTAGCGTTAGTTTATTGTCTACAAGCCATGAACTTATGTCATGAACTACACTATTTGAAACAGTGCCAGCGTTGGATACAGCATCCTTTACTACCAAGCTAGTGTAATCAGTAAACAGAAATATTTTAGATTCACCTGTAATACTGGAGGGCACCTTTTTTTTATGCGGCCCGCCACGAATTCCTTTCCTGTGCTAACCTCTTCATCTCAGAGTAGCACTTGCAACCTACGTCCTCAATTATTTGCTTGGCGTATTCCCATCTCTGTCTTCCTCTACAGTTTTTGCCCTCTACAGTTCCCTCTTGTACCATGGAAGTCATTCCCTCATGCCTTAGCAGATGTCCTATCATCCTGTCCTTCCTCCTTATCAGTGTTTTCCACATATTCCTTTCCTCTCCGATTCTGCGTAGAACCTCCTCATTCCTTACCTTATCAGTCCACCTAATTTTCAACATTCTTCTATAGCACCACATCTCAAATGCTCCGTTTCTCTTCTGTTCCGGTTTTCCCACAGCCATGTTTCACTACCATACAATGCTGTACTCCAGACATACATCATCAGAAATTTCTTTCTCAAATTAAGGCCGGTATTTGATATTAATAGACTTCTCTTGGCCAGAAATGCCTTTTTTGCCACAGCGAGTCTGCTTTTGATGTCTTCCTTGCTCCGTCCGTCATTGGTTATTTTACTGCCAAGGTAGCAGAATTCCTTACCTTCATTGACTTCATGACCATCAATCCTGATAAGTTTCTCGCTGTTCTCATTTCTACTACTTCTCATTACCTTCGTCTTTCTCCGATTTACTCTCAAACCATACTATGTACTCATTAGACTGTTCATTCTGTTCAGCAGATCATTTAATTCTTCTTCACTTTCACTCAGGATAGCAATGTCATCAGCGAATCGTATCATTGATATCCTTTCACCTTGTATTTTAATTCCACTCCTGAACCTTTCTTTTATTTCCATCATTGCTTCCTCGATGTACAGATTGAAGAGTAGGGGCGAAAGGCTACAGCCTTGTCTTACTCCCTTCTTAATACGAGCACTTTGTTCTTGATCGTCCACTCTTATTATTCCCTCTTGGTTGTTGTACATATTGTATATGATCCATCTCTCCCTATAGCTTACCCCTACTTTTTTCAGAATCTTGAACAGCTTGCACCATTTTATATTGTCGAACGCTTTTTCCAGGTCGACAAATCCTATGAATGTGTCTTGATTTTTCTTTAGCCTTGCTTCCATTATTAGCCGTAACGTCAGAATTGCCTCTCTCGTGCCTTTACTTTTCCTAAAGCCGAACTGATCGTCACCTAGCGCATTCTCAATTTTCTTTTCCATTCTTCTGTATATTATTCTTGTAAGCAGCTTCGATGCATGAGCTGTTAAGCTGATTGTGCGATAATTCTCGCACTTGCCAGCTCTTGCCGTCTTCGGAATTGTGTGGATGATGCTTTTCCGAAAGTCAGATGGTATGTCGCCAGACTCATATATACTACACACCAACGTGAATAGTCGTTTTGTTGCCACTTCCCTAATGATTTTAGAAATTCTGATGGAATGTTATCTATCCCTTCTGCCTTATTTGACCGTAAGTCCTCCAAAGCTCTTTTAAATTCCAATTCTAATACTGGATCCCCTATGTCTTCTAAATCGACTCTTGTTTCTTCTTCTATTACATCAGACAAATCTTCACCCTCATAGAGGCTTTCAGTGTATTCTTTCCACCTATCTGCTCTCTCCTCTGCATTTAACAGTGGAATTCCCGTTGCACTCTTAATGTTACCACAGCTGCTTTTAATGTCACCAAAGGTTGTTTTGACATTCCTGTGTGCTGAGTCTGTCCTTTCGACAATCATATCTTTTTCGATGTCTTCACATTTTTCCTGCATCCATTTCGTCTTAGCTTCCCTGCACTTCCTATTTATTTCATTCCTCAGCGACTTGTCTTTCTGTATTCCTGATTTTCCCGGAACATGTTTGTACTTCCTCCTTTCATCAATCAACTGAAGTATTTCTTCTGTTACCCATGGTTTCTTCGCAGCTACCTTCTTTGTACCTATGTTTTCCTTCCCAAATTCTGTGATGGCCCTTTTTAGAGATGTCCATTCCTCTTCAACTGTACTGCCTACTGCGCTATTCCTTATTGCTGTCTCTATAGAGTTAGAGAACTTCAAACGTATCTCGTCATTCCTTAGAACTTCCCTATCCCACTTCTTTGCGTATTGATTCTTCCTGACTAATGTCTTGAACTTCAGCGTACTCTTCATCACTACTATATTGTGATCTGAGTCTATATCTGCTCCTGGGTACGCATTACAATCCAATATCTGATTTCGGAATCTCTGTCTGACCACGATGTAATCTAATTGAAATCTTCCCGTATCTCCCGGCCTTTTCCAAGTATACCTCCTCCTCATGTGATTCTTGAACAGGGTATTCGCTATTACTAGCTGAAACTTGTTACAGAACTCAATTAGTCTTTCTCCTCTTTCATTCCTTGTCCCAAGCCCATATTTTCCTGTAACCTTTCCTTATACTCCTTCCCCTACAACTGCATTCCAGTCGCCCATGACTATTAGATTTTCGTCTCCCTTTACATACTGCATTACCCTTTCAATATCCTCATACACTTTCTCTATCTGTTCATCTTCAGCTTGCGACGTCGGCATGTATACTTGAACTATCGTTGTCGGTGTTGGTCTGCTGTCGATTCTGATTAGAACAATCCGGTCATTGAACTGTTCACACACAGTAACACACCCTCTGCCCTACCTTCCTATTCATAACGAATCCTACACCTGTTATACCATTTTCTGCTGCTGTTGATATTACCCGATACTCATCTGACCAGAAATCCTTGTCTTCCTTCCACTTCACTTCACTGACCCCTACTATATCTAGACTGATCCTTTGCATTTCCCTTTTCAGATTTTCTCGTTTCCCTACCACGTTCAAGCTTCTGACATTCCACGCCCCGACTCATAGAACGTTATCCTTTCGTTGATTATTCAATCTTTTTATCATGGTAACCTCCCCCTTGGCAGTCCCCTCCCGGAGATCCGAATGGGGGACTATTCCGGAATCTTTTGCCAATGGAGAGATCGTCATGACACTTCTTCAACTACAGGCCACATGTCCTGTGCATACACGTTACGTGGCATATCATTTATACACTCCTGGAAATTGAAATAAGAACACCGTAAATTCATTGTCCCAGGAAGGGGAAACTTTATTGACACATTCCTGTGGTCAGATACATCACATGATCACACTGACAGAACCACAGGCACATAGACACAGGCAACAGAGTATGCACAATGTCGGCACTAGTACAGTGTATATCCACCTTTCGCAGCAATGCAGGCTGCTATTCTCCCATGGAGACGATCGTAGAGATGCTGGATGTAGTCCTGTGGAACGGCTTGCCATGCCATTTCCACCTGGCGCCTCAGTTGGACCAGCGTTCGTGCTGGACGTGCAGACCGCGTGAGATGACGCTTCATCCAGTCCCAAACATGCTCAATGGGGGACAGATCCGGAGATCTTACTGGCCAGGGTAGTTGACTTACACCTTCTAGAGCAAGTTGGGTGGCACGGGATTCCTTCGGGCGTGCATTGTCCTGTTGGAACAGCAAGTTCCCTTGCCGGTCTAGGAATGGTAGAACGATGGGTTCGATGACGGTTTGGATCTACCGTGCACTATTCAGTGTCCCCTCGACGATCACCAGAGGTGTACAGCCAGTGTAGGAGATCGCTCCCCACACCATGATGCCGGGTGTTGGCCCTGTGTGCCTCGGTCGTATGCAGTCCTGATTGTGGCGCTCACCTGCACGGCTCCAAACACGCATACGACCATCATTGGCACCAAGGCAGAAGCGTCTCTCATCGCTGAAGACGACACGTCTCCATTCGTCCCTCCATTCACGCCTGTCGCGACACCACTGGAGGCGGGCTGCACGATGTTGGGGCGTGAGCGGAAGACGGCCTAACGTTGTGCGGGACCGTAGCCCAGCTTCATGGAGGCGGTTGCGAATGGTCCTCGCCGATACCCCAGGAGCAATAGTGTCCCTAATTTGCTGGGAAGTGGCGGTGCGATCCCCTACGGCACTGCGTAGGATCCTACGGTCTTGGCGTGCATCCGTGCGTCGCTGCGGTCCGGTCCCAGGTCGACGGGCACGTGCACCTTCCGCCGACCACTGGCGACAACATCGATGTACTGTGGAGACCTCACGCCCCACGTGTTGAGCAATTCGGCGGTACGTCCACCCGGCCTCCCGCATGCCCACTATACGCCCTCGCTCAAAGTCCGTCAACTGCACATACGGTTCACGTCCACGCTGTCGCGGCATGCTACCAGTGTTAAAGACTGCGATGGAGCTCCGTATGCCACGGCAAACTGGCTGACACTGACGGCGGCGGTGCACAAATGCTGCGCAGCTAGCGCCATTCGACGGCCAACACCGCGGTTCCTGGTGCGTCCGCTGTGCCGTGCGTGTGATCATTGCTTGTACAGTCCTCTCGCAGTGTCCGGAGCAAGTATGGTGGGTCTGACATACCGGTGTCAATGTGTTCTTTTTTCCATTTCCAGGAGTGTATAAATAAAGAACAGCAGTGGTCCCAACACTGATCCCTGGGGCACCACCCACTTGACCTTACCCCACTCAGTTCCGACATCACAGCCATTCTCAACACTGTGAATATTGACATTTTGCTGTTTGTTGTTAAAGTAAGAAGTGAAGCAACTGTGAGCTGCTACCTGTATTTCATAATGGCCCAACTTCTGGATCAATATTTTGTGATCAACACAATCAAACAACTTAGTTCAATCAAAAAATATGCCTAGCGTTCGAAACCTTTTGTTTATCCGTCCAGGACATCACAGAGAAAAGAGAATATAGCAGTTTAAGTTGTTAAAACACTTCTGAAGCCGAACAATACTTTTAATAGCAAATTATGTGATATAAAATGATCAATTATCCTTATATACACAGCCTTTTCAATAATTTTAGCCAACACTGATGGCGTAGAAATAGGTCTAAAACTGTCTACATCATTCCTTTGTTCTTTTTATAAAGCGGCTTTAGTACTGAATACTGTAATGTTTCAAGAAACTGAGGATTCTCAAAGGAAGAATTACAAATATGGCTGTATAAGCATTACAAGAGCAAGTCATTATCACCTCCGTGATGGCCCGACTGCATGTCGTTTGTCACAGAAAACGTGAGCAGCCACCTGAGCACCCCCGCGTTACAGATTTCGTGTGCTCAGATAGGATAAAAACAACGAAAAATTAGTTACTTATTATAAGGTATACACGTCCTTAACTATACTGCCGGTGGAAATTACAACAGCTTCAAAGACAAAACCATTTTGTTAATAACTAGTGTGCGAGGTATTTCATCATTCGTGAAGTACAAGGTACTAAAATTCGGACCAAACAAAGCACACATGTCACAGTAAAGGGTGCCCAAAAAGTCATGTCAGTGCACTCTGGCGGCAACGCAGGCGCCTATTCTAACGTGCAAACGATCGTAAAGCTGCCGAATGGCATCTTGCGATAAGACAGTTCGAAGCATCTCGCACCTTCTGATGCAGTTCGGGAGTGGTTCTTGCAGGCTCTGGAGAGCGAGTAAGATCCCGCTTCACTTTGTCCAGTATGTGTTCAGTTGGCGGCTGATGTTGTGGTGCTGTTGCCCGGGACAGTTGTTGACCACCATGAAGAGCACGTTGCGTCGCGGCAGCAGTGTGTGGACGTGCGTCGTCCTGCTGAAAAAGCGCATCACCTTCCTGTCGGAGAAATGGCAGGAGCACGGCGATAACAACCTGTGCGGTGTAGCGGGCATTAGTCCTTTACGCTGCAGAAACAACAAATGTGATCGCAAGTTGTAACTGTCGCAAGTTATAACTGACTATGAAAGCTGGGTGGAATTTGTGTATCGTGCGGGAATACAGTCCAGAATAAGCCGCTCACCACGTCTGCTCGGTACAAACGTACGTCCATCACTCGCGTACAGGCGGAACCTGCTCTCATCGTTGAAGACAACAGAGCACCGTTCCACTCTCCAATCGCGTCCTTCGCGACACCAGGATTGCGGTGTTTGGCGGTGGCGTGACGTCAGTCGTAGCCTGGTCAGACGCACAGGTGATCTTAATCCTTCCCAATGGTCCTTCGCGACACTTCGGATGCTACAAGAGCCCAGATGTCTTCCCTGAATGATATTCGGTCGGCCACTACTGCTTTCACAACGCGTCGATGTTGTTGTGCACTACGCGGAAGTCCGCAAGCTGGTCTGTGGATGTGCGAATGACCACGAGACTACTGTTGAAAGAGGCGACACACCACCGATATACTGTGCCCAACACGGGCAGCAACTCGTCCATACATTCATCGATCTTTCCGCAGGTCCGATATGCGACGCTGCTTAAATAGTTGAAGCTGTCCAGCAGGAGTATGTACTCTTCGGCGTACTGTAGAACGAATGTTGCAAACACGGTTCACCTCCAAACTCCGCATCCTTACTGCTGAGTTAAAAGAGAGAATGCACAGGCAGGCCTTTTGAGCGTCATATGACCGCCAAAATGAATCAATAACACTACAACCCATCAGTATGCACAGATTATACTCTGGAGCCAGTATACAGGCCTTTTGGGGTTTGAAATATTTTTCCGGCAGTGTATAATTCAGAAATCGACTGAATTTGGCTATTAATAAACCCATTGGCGCTTACCTCTACGACCGAGCGGTTCTAGGCACTTCAGTCCGGACCCACGCGGCTGCTACGGTCGCAGGTTCGAATCCTGCCTCGGGCATGGTGTTTGTGATGTCCTTAGGTTAGTTAGTTTTACGTAGTTTTAAGTGTAGTGGACTGACGACCTCAGATGTTAAGTCCCATAGTGCTTAGAGCCATTTGAAGCATTTTTGAAACCCATTGGCAATGCACCACGCCTTAGTCAGAATTTGTGTTTACAGTTGTATTATGTAATGACCACAATGGAATGCGAACGTACATTTGAAAATGTCGTTAGCAGACGAACACGTTCTCGTGTTGGAGAACCAACGGCACTGCTGACATGCAGCGCGGTCACGGAAGGCTCATTGTGTGCGGCCGCTGGTACATTTCCCCTCGCGTCACAAGGTCAAAACAACTCGCTATGTTTCCGGAACCGGCATGCCTGATTGCAGCGCTAGTATCTTCTGTTTGTATTGAACAAGGGACTTCTTATTTGATTCCTTTTCGTTTGGCTCTGCTTCAGTGACGGATGAATTTGTAAAGCTCCTTCCCCCCACCCATCTAGTACTCAGTTCATTAACATGGATAATCCAATTTGTCATTTCGTATCAGCTATATCTTATTAAAGATTTTATGTCCAGTAGCTATGGAATTTCACGAATAACTGACAAACAGTTAACAACAAACACTTCCACAATGAGATTTTCACTCTGCAGCGGAATGTGCGCTGATATGAAAGCTCCTGGCAGATTAAAACTGCGTGCCGCACCAAGACTCGAGCTCGGGACCTTTGCCTTTCGCGGGCAAGTGCTCTACCGTCTGAGCTACCCAAGCACGACTCAGGTCCCGGTCTCCTCTGCCAGGAAGTTTCGAATCAGCGCAGACTCTGCTGCAGAGTGAAAATCTCATTCTTCCAGGAAAGCTTGTTCTGCAAGGTCCGCGGGAGAGCTTCCGAGAAGTTTGGAAGGTACTAAAGTAAGGAAGTACAGGTGTGAGGGCGGGCCCTGAGTCGTGCTTGGGTAGCTCAGGTGCTAAAGCACTTGCCCGCCAAAGGCAAAGGTCCTGAGTTCGAGTCTCGGTCCGGCATACAGTTTTAATCTGCCAGGAAGTTTCAACAAACACTGCCGTTGAACAAACAACACTGCTCCCGAAATGAAAATTTTTGACACAGTTACTGGTAACGCACATGCTTTAAACGAGCCAATGCTCATTGTTATTGTTGTGTACACTATAAAACGGCGTAAGAAATAGTGTTTCAAAAAGGTTTCTCCTATTTCACAAGACGGTACACGAGTTGGAGAAAAATACGGAAAACCCGCGAGAAGCGCTTGCTTAAAAGTAAGTGCGTGTGCTAGCCAAGCCTAGCGTGTGCTAGCCAAGTGAGTACCGCTGTATTTGAGCACGAGCGGCACCTGTGTAATGTCCTCAGTAAATTGCAAGTGTCAGAAAATTTGAAAGTTTGTGATAAGTTCCTGTCGGGCCAAACTGCTGAGGTTATCGGTCCCTAGGTCTACACACCACTTGATCTGACTAAGTTACGCTAAGAACAACACACACACCCATGCCCGAGGGAGAACTCGAACATGCCACGGGGGGAGCCGCGCGAACCGTGGCAATGCGCCCCAGACCACACGGCTACGAAGCGCGGCGCAAGTGTCACAACAGTGTTCTGTTTACTTGTGAATGCACTACATCGCAGCTAACTGCAGTCTAACGAGGGCAAATGTCGGTGCTCGTGTGGTGGGTGCATCCGTAACCAAGGGAGACGAAGTGTTTGGTGTTTCAAAAAGAACAGTATCGAAGATTTATACCGCACATAGGGAAGGCGACACGAGGCCCCAGGAGTAGATAACATTCCGTTAGAGCTACTCATAGCACTGGGAGAGCCAGCCCTGACAAAACCCATCTGGTAAGCAAGATGTATGAGACAGGCGAAAAACCCTCAGACTTCAAGAAGAATATAATAATTCCAATCCCAAAGAAAGCAGGTGTTGACAGATGTGAAAATTCCCGAACTATCAGCTTAATAAGTAACGGCTGCAAAATACGAACGGAAAAACTGGTAGAAGACCACCTCTGGGAAGATCAGTTTCGATTCCGTAGAAATGCAATACTGACCCTTCGACTTACCTTATAAAAAAGATTAAGGAAAGGCAAACCTACGTTTCTAGCATTTGTAGACTTAGAGAAAGCTTTTGACAATGTTGATTGGGATACTCTCTTTCAAATTCTGAAGGTGGCAGGGGTAAAATACAGGGAGCGAAAGGCTATTTACAATTTGTACAGAAAGCAGATGGCAGTTATAAAAGTCAAGTGGTATGACAGGGAAGCAGTGGTTGGGAAGGGAGTGAGGCAGGGTTGTAGCCTATCCCCGATGTTATTCAATCTGTATATTGATCAAGCAATAAAGGAAACAAAAGAAAAGTTCGGAGTAGGAATTAAAATCCATGGAGAAGAAATAAAAACTTTGAGGTTCGCCGATGACATTCTAATTCTGCCAGAGACAGCAAAGGACTTAGAAGAGTAGTTGAACGGAATGGATAGGAGGATATAAGATGAACATCAACAAAAGCTAAACGAGGATAATGGAATGTAGTCAAATTAAGTCGGGTGATGCTGAGGGAATTAGATTAGGAGATGAGACACTTACAGTAGTAAAGGAGTTTTGCTATTTGGGGAGCACAATAACTTACGATGGTCGAAGTAGAGAGAGTGGCAGTGCCATACAAATACTTTCCGAAACGACTTTCTGACACTTAAATCTATACTCGATGTTAACAAATTTCTCTTCTTCTGGAACGCTTTCATAGCGTTCCAGAAGAAGAGAAATTTGTTAACATCGAGTATAGATTTAAGTGTCAGAAAGTCGTTTCGGAAAGTATTTGTATGGCATGCAGCCATGTACGTAAGTGAAACATGGACGATAACTAGTTTTGACAATAGAATAGAAGTTTTCGAAATGTGGCGCTACAAAAGAATGCTGAAGATTGGATGGGTAGATCATATAACTAATGTGGAGGTATTGAATAGGACTGGGGAGAAGAAAAGTTTTTGGATCAACTTGATTAGAAGAAGGGACCGGTTGGTAGGACATGTTCTGAGGCATCAAGGGATCACCAATTTAGCATTGGAAGGCAGCGTGAAGGGTAAAACTCTTAGAGGGAGACCAAGAGATGAATACACTAAACAGATACAGAAGGATGTAGGTTGCAGTAAGTACTGGTAGATGAAGAAGCTTGATAGAGTAGCATGGAGAGCTGCATCAAACCAGTCTCCGGACTGAAGACCACAACAACAACAACAACAACATATACAGAACCTAGATAGGAGTAGCTACACTCGTATCTGCTTTTGCGTTTGCACCGGAATACCGGTATGTTGCGTGCTGGTTACTTCATGCCAGTCTGATGTTTGTTATATGCGGTATTCATTGTGCTGCAATTTTAGCATCTAGCAATTTATTTCCTTTAAGAATAAGTGCGTGTGTTCAGAGAAGGAGACAATGCTATTTTCAACAATTGAAATTCGAGCTAGAACAAAATTCAGCGATGACATTAGTCTAATAACATGTTTTCGTAAAACAGAACGTTCACGATTTTCACAAAGGGTTGGAGAAGAGTATGCAACCTTAAGAAAACTCCGAGCGAGGTGGCGCAGTGGTTAACAGACTGTGCTCACCTTCGGGAGAACGACTGTTCAATCCCGCGTTCGGTCATCCTGATTCAGGTTTTCCGTGATTTCCCTAAAAC
Source organism: Schistocerca gregaria (assembly GCF_023897955.1). Taxonomy (NCBI): domain Eukaryota; kingdom Metazoa; phylum Arthropoda; class Insecta; order Orthoptera; family Acrididae; genus Schistocerca; species Schistocerca gregaria. The sequence goes on along the minus strand of NC_064925.1, from coordinate 7,276,870 downwards.
GCTTCAGGCAAATGCCGGGATGTTTCCTTTGAAAGGGCACGACCCACTTCCTTCCTCATTCTTCTCTAACACGATGGGACCGATGACCTCTCTATTTGGTTCCCCCCCCCCCCCCCCAAAAACAACCAACCGTGAGAATACGCAGTCTGCTCCTCACAATTCAGAGTAGTTAAAGTGAGCTTCCGACAAACGTGCATCGGCGGATACTAAACTGATTATTAAAAAGAGGTTGGAAATAATAGTATCATCGACTCGATTTTTCTTTGTGAGTTTCATTTGAATGGAACTCACTTTCGTCATTTTAATCATAAACGTGGTAAACTGTTTGTTTACCTTTTCGGTGCAAGGTTTATTGAGGTGCTAAAATTGGGTGTGTTGGCTGATATCTAACGGTAACTGTCCCAGAAAGGTTGAAAATCACTACTGTAAGGAATACCGCAACTCTTTTCTGGAATGTCCATTGCGAGGAGAGAAAACCAGCGACACTTAGACGTCATTACTAAACAGCGCAACTTCTTTTGACACCCTTCCATTTTTTTCTTTATCGGTTCAGAACCAAATATATTTTGTTTTATTATTATTATTTTTTACTCCCAGTATATTCACAGAAATAATGCGAACACTACTCTCATTGTACTATGTCACACTGACTCTCATTCGGGTTTTGAAAATTCATATATGCCAATTCATAACATGATGTCTGGCAGAAGCTGACCCGAGTGAGCGACAACTGTTCTGGTCAGTTTAAATTCGTTGTCATCGTGAGAGTTACACACACACACACCTGCGAAATGAAAACTTATCTCCGTAAGCAGCTGTATCTCTGTAACGAATAAAGATTAAACGTTTGTTATACAGTCCGCCGCGTCTGGTCTCGCGGTAGCATTCTCGCTTCCCGAGCACGGGGCCCTGGTTCGATTCACGACGGGGTCGGCCATTTTCACCTGTACCGAGATGACTGGGTGTTCTTGTGTCGTCTTCATCACCATTCATCTCCATTATGGTCGGAGAAAGGCAATGGCAAACCATCTCCATTAGGACCTTACCTAATACGGCGGTGCGGGTCTCCCGCATCGTTCACATATGCTCTGTCAAGCAGCATGGGTTTTCATTTACATTCCATACAGAATGTTTTATTCGGATTAAGCCGGCCGGGGTGGCCGCGCGGTTTGAGCGCCATGTCACCGACAGCACGACTCCACCCGCCGGAGGTTCGAGTCCTGCTTCGGGCATAGGTGTGTGTATATGTGTGTTTGTGTGTGTGTGTGTGTGTGTGTGTGTGTGTGTGTGTGTGTGTGTGTTGTTCTTAGCATAACTTAGTTTAAGTAGTGTGTAAGTCTAGGGACCGATGACCTGAGCTTTTTGGTCCCTTAGGTATTCACACACACTCGAACTTTTTTTTATTCTGATTAGTCAATATTACCACTTCCTAATATCTGGTGTTTTATTCTCCTACTTTTAATCGTAAATAGGTACGAGCTTCGTCTATCGCACAGTGTTATTTGACCATGTTGCTGCGTATTCCCTTTCCCCCCTCTCCCCCCCCCCCATACCCCCCGGCCCCCTCACTACCCCGATCCCCCTCCCCCCTCCTCCCTACCCCCTACCCCCTCCCCCTCCCCCCTCCCCACTTTCCATACGCATCAAGTATTACGTGTGGTATTTCTTCAAATAAACTCTGTATACTCCACGACAAAATATAAGTCTAGATTGAAAAATAATCGGTTCGAGCATACACGTTGTAGTTATCGAAGATCTATTTTTGCAAGCGATGGAAGCTGTGCTGGTATATTTGCATTTTAGCCGGCGTTCTTGCTCCGCAGAGAGCGAGACGCCACAGTTCGTTGTTCTTCCCGTGTACCGCTATTAGAGTTTCTGTTGTTTCTGTTGCAGGTTCCCTCATACTGAGAGACGGCAGTGTAGGCACACGGAGAAATACATTGCAGCCAGTGACGGTAACAACTGAGAACTCAATCAAGTAATTTCATCTGATAGTAAGTAGTATGAAGAAAATAGCCGCTTAATTTGCGCTGCTAACCATTATCTGGTGGTTCACTGCGATTCTCCAAGTCAGCGGCGAAAACCGCACAAACAGTCGTACCGGAAAATTAAAGTAATGTGGAGAGATGCAACGGAAAAATCGAAGTAACCGAAAAAAACTAATTCCGTGGCTCATGAAAAGCACCTGGTTGTTTCTGGCATGTGAAAGAATTCTTGCGAGGCAGTTTGAAGGACAACGCCCAACAAGAACGCGTAACACTACATAGTAGAAAGTTTCCGAACATCTTTTCCCGTCTGTCCCAAAGACGTCAGCTGGTAGTGTGGAAGACGAGCTTTACCAGCCCCTTGCATGTACCGGGTGATTCAAAAAGAAATAACGAGTTTCGATTGTTTCTTACAGAAATCTATAAAAGACAGAAACTCACTGCGCATGTCACTGAGTAGAGGAAGGTTCAAAGTTTTGACACTAGTGCTCTGTTGTTTGTTTCTAGGAACATGGCGAGTGCGCCACAACAGAAATCATTTTGTGCATTGGGTAGCAAGATCTTATTCATTACTTTTGGCCTTCCACGTCACCAGACGTCACACCTGGTGATTCTTTTCTGTGTGGAGTGCATAACAGAGTCTCTTTCCCACCTATGGCAGCTGCTCTTCAAGAGTTGAGAAATGGAATTGTACAAGCTGTCGATTCAATAAACGGCGACCTTTTGATTCGTGTCTGGAATGAAATTAACTACCGTTTCGATGTTTCTCGAGCAGCGCATGGTGTTTATGTTCAGTATATGGTACAGTGTCTGGGTCAACAAAAAAGTTTTAATCTTTCTCTATCCAGTGACGTGTGCAGTGTTTCTCTCTTTTTGTACCATCCCTGAAATAAACAAGTGAAATCTAAGCTTTCTTTTTGTATCAACTTCTAACTGTATTCTGACAACTGTATTCTGGTGACCTGAACATACGAAGTAGGTGGTAAACCCGTAAGGAGACGCGTGTAGGTTGGTTGGTTGGTTTGGAGATTAAAGGGTCTAAACTGCGTGGTTATCAATCCTTTTCTCCTTAGACAGGTCTCAGATGAAAACCGTACTCCAAAGGAACCCTGTCGCTTGAAATCCGAGGAACAAACAAAATGCGTAAAACTATGTGTGTAACCACACTGAAGAAGGAAACAAAAGTATCAAGCCAAAATTGAAAATATTAACGAAAAGGAAAGAAGCGCGCTTGTAGAAAAGAATGACTACCAGATTGGTATTTTATAATGGTGGCTGTATTGTGGATGTGGGTAAGAGAGGTCAATCCGTTTAATAATCCCAGCATGTAATTATTTATATTGTTTTGCTTGCAACAAGTTTCACGACAACTGTAGCTATTTTAAATGGTTTTTCTTCTTTTTTTTATTCCAATCTTTCATCACAGTATAAAGTCTTTCGACGATGACCGGTTTCAGTCGGTAATGACCATCTACAGATCTGTTCTACACCATGTCCTAATGTGATAAAGCTGTAATGGTATCGGCTTTATCCCATTAGGACATGGTGTAGAACAGATCTGTAGATGGTCATTACCGACTGAAACCAGTCATCGTCGAAAGACTTTATACTGTGATGAAAGATTGGAATAAAAAACATTTGACAGTACCTGGATCACGGTTTGTATTAGCGACTATGTCGCAGCTTGTGAGATGACTTTTATTGTTCTGACTTTTTTAAAATTTATTTGACTTTGGTCTCAAAATGCATTTTTGCTTGACAAATGGCTTGCTCTCAGAGGCACCGATAATACATTTTTATATAAGCTTAACTGTAATACCACTAGTTTTGCTACATTTTGTTGTCATACGCTCTAATCTTCACGCCAAATATCCTCCGCGTGCTGAACGTTACTGCGAAGATATCGAACAATTCCGACAATGCTCGGCTGCCTCCTCACGTCGATAGTCACCATTTGTTTAACAAGTCGATCATTTTGTTGCATTTATTTAAAGGTTTTTTTCTTCGGTCATTGACTGTGTCCGTTGCCATCTCTTTAATGCTTAATAATAATAATAATGGCATGTGACGAGGGCCTCCCGTCGGGTAGACCGTTCGCCTGGTGCAAGTCTTTCGATTTGACTCCACTTCGGCGACTTGCGCGTCGATGGGGATGAAATGATGATGATTAGGACAACACAACACCCAGTCCCTGAGCGGAGAAAACCTCCGACCCAGTCAGGAATCGAACCCGGGCCCTTAGGATTGACAGTCCGTCGCGGTGACCACTCAGCTTCCAGGGGCGGACAATGCTTAATAATGATCATACGTAACTATGCGCATAAATGTGCGTGTCTCCCCAAGCTGCATTGTAACTTACGGGCTTCTGTTCTCACTGTGTTCAGCTTCCCTGCTCTTGTGGCTGGAGGCTGCACAGGCACCTGTCATACACTATCTGACCAAAATCGACCGGCCAGTCCTACGTAATGCGGGACTGACCACCAGGTTTCGCGACAGGCGGACCCGGAACTATGAAAGATGAGTACCCCCACTCCTCCCTCCCTTATTCCCTTCTCTCTCATATCGATGCCCCTGGCAGATCCTGTGGTTTACTCATCGTCATCACTGTTGTGTTTGGTGCTGTTCTCCTGTGCGTCAAGAGCTGTGGTTTTAATTGTGTACTCGACCTGTTTATCGTCCATGACTGTTCCGTGCTACGCCGTCCGCCACGTCGTTGTTTTATTTAGATTTATGACTTTTCTGCTCCAGCCATACTTTTCCTGGTGCCTTTTAATCAAGTGTGTGTGTGTGTTTTTGTTAGTGTGAATTACATTTTTCAGATTTTTATCTCCGATTTAGTCACCACTTTGAATCCTTTCTTTTCTTCTGTTCTGCCTTTTTAGTTTTGTATATTCCGCCATGTTTTCTTCTGTATATTGTTTTAAATGTCTTCTTGTCTATTTTTGTCTCTTGGCTGAAGAGCAGCGCTTATGCTGCTAGCAGCCCGCCCCTGGTGGGCGATGGAAATAACAATAAAGGAAAAAAAAGAATTGCTCTGTCAGAGAGGTCAGTGATTTAAGACGTGGCCTAGTCACTGGATTTCACCTCAGCGACGAGCTCATCAGGGAAATTTCAACACTCCTAAAGCTGCCCAAGTCGAATGTTGATCATGTGATTGTGAAGCGGAAACGCGAAGGAACAGCCTCAGCTAAACAGACGCCAGGCGACCTTGTGTACTGACGGTCGGTGACCGTCCAACATTGCGAACGATGGTAGTAAAAAAATTGCGCGAAATCAGCGAAAGGAATCATTCGTGGGTCCCAGAGTGATATCAGCGGTCGAGCTAGAACGACGATAGTGTGTAGGGAGTTACAAAGAGTGGGCTCCTCATAGGCCACACATTTATGTAGTCAATGCTAAGCGTCGGCCGAGGTGGTGTAAAGAGTGACACCAGTGGGCAGAGTGTGACTGGAAAGCGGTCAATCATACATACATCACCTCGGTTCCGAGAATACCGGAACCTGTACAGAAAACTGGAATAGAGATCAACATAAACATCATTTCTTCCCATTTTACTGCTCATGAAAACCACACATTGCATGTTGAACCACCATACAGCGAGATCTTCAGAAGTGGTGGTCCAGATTGCTCCACACGCCGGTACCTCTAACACCCAGTCGCACGTCCTCTTGAATTGATGCATGCCTGTATTCGTCGTGGCATACTATCCACAAGTTCATCAAGGCACTGTCGGTCCAGATTGTCCCACACCTCAACGGCGATGCGCCGTAGATCCCTCAGACTGGTTGGTGGGTCACGTCGTCCATAAACAGCCCTTTTCAATTCATCCTTGGCCTGTTCGATAGGGTTGGTGTCTGGAGAACTTTCTGGCCACCCTAGTCGAGTGATGTTGTTATCATGAAGGAAGTCATTCACAAGATGTGCACAATGGGGAATCGAATTGTCGTCCATGAAGACGCATGCCTCGCCAATATTCTGCCGATATCGTTGCACAGTCGGTCGGAGGATAGCATTCACGTATCGTACAGTCGTTAAGGCGCCTTCCATGACCACCAGCGGTGTACGTCGGCCCCAAATATTGCCACCCCAAAACAGCAGGGAACGTACACCTTGCAGCACTCGCTGGACAGTGTCTAAGCTGTTCAGCCTGACCAGGCTGCCTCCAAACACGTCTCCGACGACTGTCTGTGACACTCATCGGTGAAGAGAACGAGATGCCAATCCTGAGCTGTCCATTCGGCACGTTGTTGGGCCCATCTGTACCGCGCTGCATGGTGTCGTGGTTGCAAGGTTGGACCTCGCCATGGACGTCAGGAGTGAAGTTGCGCATCAGTCAGCCTATTGCGCACAGTTTGAGTCGTAACACGACGTGCTGTGGCTGCACAGAAAGCATTATTCAACATGGGGCGTTGCTGTCAGGGTTCCTCCGATCCATAATCCGTAGGTAGCGGTCAACCACGGCAGTAGTAGCCCTTGGGCGGCCTGAGCGAGGCATGTCATCAACAGTTCCTGTCTCTCTGTATCTCCTCCATGCCCGAACAACATCGCTTTGGTTCACTCCGAGATGCCTGGACACTTTCCTTGTTGAGACCTTCTGACGCGATCGAACGGCGGTATTGACCGTCTAGGCATAGCTGAACTACAGACAACACCAGCCGTGTACCTCCTTCCAGGTGGAATGACTGGAACTGATCGGCCGTCGGACCCCCTACGTCTAATAGGCGCTGCTCATACATAGTTGCTTACATCTTTCGGCGGGTTTAGTGACACCTCTGAACAGTCAAAGGGACTGCGCCTGTGATAAAATATTCGCAGTCAACGTCTATTTTCAGGAGTTCTGGGAACCGGGGTGAGACAAAACATTTTTTGATGTGTGTACTATGTCCTGTGTCAATGCGATGAAAGGCTTTTGGTTGGGCGAAAGCCTGCACAACATTACCTGTTGTCATGTGTGTCATGGGAAGTATGAAGGAGGTGGTGTCACGGTACAAGGAAGTTGTCGTGGTTAGAATGTGGTACTCCTGTCGCGGTTAAGAAAACGCTAAACGCGGAAGAAAACGAACACGTTTTACAGCATTATGCACTGCGTACAGCAGATGAGCAGTTCGGAGTCGATGACTGTTTGCAGCAGCGGCACAATTCAGCCTGTCACAAACCTGCATATACGAGGCAAAGGTTTGTGCTCAGTAATATTCCTGAAATGGACTGGTCCGATGAGAGTCCTGTCTCGAGTCCAGTGAAACACTTTGCTTCATATTCCAGCGTCTAACATCTCACCCTTCTCTGGTTTTCGCTTTTGTGGAACGTCCTCCACACAGATTGAGGCACCTCGTTGCAAGTGTCCTTAGCAAAACTTTACCCGTCAACAAAGGCGAAGGGTTGAGACACGCAATATTAATGTTCACTAATAGGTGTCCAAATACGTTGGATCGGTGTATACAACTTTCCTCTGTAGCTGTAGTAACCGTGCGGAATCCTGTGCCAACAGTGGAAAATTTCAAGTAACGAGATATATGCTGGGAGTTCCCGATCATTTAAACGTGACACGGACAAGGAAATTACTTTCACTGTGTCGAGTACCCAATCATTTCGCTGTTGCAGCGAAGCGTTCCTAGCGATCGGGAAAAAAGCGCAGGCCATTCAAGTTCTCAACAACGTCATTGGGAAAAGTCCATAACTACAAGGGTTGCCCAGAAAGTAATGCCCCGCTTCTTTTTCTGAAGCAGAAAACAATGACACAAATGCGAAACGTTACGTATCTGTTCTTTGAGGTCTCTTGAGTGAGCGCGCCAAGTTTCCATCACTTCCGATAGAAAGCGTAGCTGCAGAACAGCCTCAAAGTGGCGTCTGCAAGTGATGTACCTTACAAGCAAAGTGCCGTCATTGAATTTCTCACTCACAGAAAGAAACTGTGGGGAATATTCATAAATACTTGTGCAAAGTCTATGGAGCATCTACTGCCGACAGAAGTACAGATAGTCGTTAGGCACGGACGGTGAGGTCCACGGAGCTCCACGATTTACAGTGGTCGGAGAGACAATCCACGGCTGTCACACCTGACGTGCGGCATCGAACTAATGTTGTCATTCGCGAGGACACTTGGCGCTGCGTCTGTCAATCACCTAAGAAAGTTCACACAGTGAACCACTGGCTCCGCCACCTGGACAAGGATTGGTACCGCCTTTGTTTCATGCTGGAAGAAGGCCATAGAACCGGATGTAAATTTCGTGGAAAAACAGGGTGTGTGTAATTCTCATTATATTCAATAAAAAACTGTTGAAGAAAAAATGCGGTGCATTACTTTCTGGGCTTCCCTCGTATTAGGCTTATATTGCTGACATCGGAATGTTGTAGAATTTTGGAACGTGCTTTATACTCGCGCGTTATGACGTTTCTGGTGACCGAGAATCACCACCGTAGAAAGCAACATGGTTTCCGGAAACAACGATCTTGTGAGACCCAATTCGCTCTGTTCGTCCACGAGACCCAGAAAGCAGTAGATTTGTGCCTAGGTAGATGCCGCAATCTTTGACTTCCGGAAGGCATTCGATGCAGTTCGACATTACCTCCTAAAGAACAAAATACGAAAGTACGAAACATGAGACCAACTGTGTGATGAGAATGAAGAGTTCTTAGTAAACAGAATACACCGTGTAGTTCTTAACAGAGAGAGGTCTGCAGACGTAAAAGTAACTTCAGCGTACGCAAACGGAGTGTTATAAATGGTTCAAATGGCTCTGAGCACTATGGGACTCAACTACTGCGGCCATTAGTCCCCTAGAACTTAGAACTACTTAAACCTAACTAACCTAAGGACATCACACACATCCATGCCCGAGGCAGGATTCGAACCTGCGACCGTAGCAGTCGCACGGTTCCGGACTGCGCGCCTAGAACCGCGAGACCACCGCGGCCGGTCGAGTGTTATGGAACTATTACTTGTGCAAGATAAAGGGCCTTTATAAATTAGTGACACAAAAGTAACCTTTAATTGTGACAAGGATAAATATCTTGCAGAAATGTATTTTCCATTGTTTAATTACAGAAATGTTTGATACAGCACTGAATGCAGTGTGTTTTCAAGTTTTAATCCCACCTAACACTGTTAGTTCCCGACGTTCCTGTTACGTGGCACGCGCGTATGAGTTATTCCAACAATCATCGTGGAGTCGTATAATGGTACAGAGTGTGCACAGTCTTGTCTATGGTTTCACGAATCTACATTCGCTACTATGGTTCAGAGAAAATTCGGGACTCAAAGACAGAGTGTCGTGTTCAGTTACTGATACACAGCCAGATTCGGTGAAATGATTGTACCCATCAATAACAGCTGTCGGCCAGAAGGCTTCAAAAATGGTTCAAATGGCTCTGAGCACTATGGGACTTAACGTCTATGGACATCTGTCCCCTAGAACTTAGAACTACTGAATCCTAACTAACCGAAGGACAGCACACAACACCCAGTCTTCACGAGGCACAGAAAATCCCTGACCCCGCCGGGAATCTAACCCGGGAACCCGGGCGCGGGAAGTGAGAACGCTACCGAACGACCACGAGCTGCGGGCTAGGCCAGAAGGCCTCGTGGCCAAAAACAGTGCTCAATTGTGTGCGCGCGCGCTAGTGTGTGTGTGTGTGTGTGTGTGTGTGTGTGTGTGTGTTGTCTGGCCGAAAGCTCACATGTTTAGCAGTCCTTTTGTCGAGCCTCCCTGCGAATCAGCATCTCGTCTATATGGTTAGTAGCATTCTATCCTTTTCAGAATATTGTCATTAATTTATAAACACCATGCGTATAAATGATCTAATGGATAACGTCGTAAGTTCCATGAGCCATGATGGTGTTAAATACTTAAGACGTTCAGGGGTATAAAGTTGTAGCTAAATCGAGGAATAATCGCAGAGGATCGGTACTTGTCGCAGGGATTGACAGTCGTCTCACAAAATAAACAAATGTAACCCGTGTCCATAAACAGCTAGAAAGATCCGTTGCAGAAAAATCACTGGAGGCAGCCACATGCTTTAAATAATCGACCGTACGTGTACGAAGCGAATTTAAATGGAACATAAAACTGATCGCAGGTAAGGCAGAGTGAGACACATCGGAGGAATCCTCAGGAAGCAGGTTACAAATTCCCCGTTCGTCCAGTGCTTGAATACTGCTCTTGGGTCTAGAATCTGTACATATGGGACTAACAGAGTAAATAGAAGAAATACACTGAAGAGCCAAAGAAACTGGTACACCTGCCTAATATGGAGTGGGGCCCCCGCGAGCACGCAGAAGTGCAGCAGCACGACGTGGCATGGACTCGACTCATGTCTGAACTAGTGCTGGAGGGAATTAACACAGAGAATCCTGCAGGGCTGTCCACAAGAGTACAATAGGGAGGAGATCTCATCTGAACAGCACATCGCAAGGCATTCCAAATATGCTCAATAATGTTCATTTCTTGGGAATTTGGTGGCCAGCGATCATTACAGAGCCTCTACCAGCTTGAGCAGTCCCCTGCTGACATGCAGGGTCCATGGATTCATGACGTTGTCTCCATACCCGTACACGTCCACCCACTAGATACAATTTGAAACGAGATTTGTCCGACCAGGCAACATGTTTCCAGTCATCAACAGTACAATGTCGGAGTTGATGGGCCCAGCCGAGGCTTAAAGCTTTGTGTCGTGCAGTCATCAAGGGTATACGAGTGGGCCTTCGGCTCCTAAAGCCGATACCGATGATGTTTCGTTGAATGATTCGCAAGCTGTCTCTTGGTGATGGCGCAGCATTGACATCTGCAGCAATTTGCGGAAGGGCTGCACTTCTGTCACGCTGAACGATTCTCTTCAGTCGTCGTTGGCCCCGTTCTTGCAGAATCTTTTTCAGGCCGCAGCGATGTTGGAGATTTTATGTTTTACCGGATGCTTGATATTCACGGTACACTCGTGAAATGTCGTACGTGTAAGTCCCCCTTCATCGCTACCTTGGACAAGCTGTGTCCCTTCGTTTGTGCGTGAACTATAACACCACATTCAAACTGACTTAAATTTTGATAACTTGCCATTGAAACCCTGGTTACCGATCTAATAACTGCGCCAGACATTTGTTGTGTTATATCAGCGTTGCCGACCGCAGCGCCGTATTCTGCCGGATTACGTATGTCTGTATTTGTATACGCATGCCTATGCGAGTTTCTTTGTCTCTACAGTGTAAATCATACTACGAAAGCCATCTCATGGTGTGTATCGGAGGGTACTTCTGATACCAATAATTGGTCCTCCCCCCCCCCCCCCCCCCCCGCACTACACTGTTCCACGCGCGAATGGCGTGTGGGAAGAATGGTTATCGGTAAGCCTTTGTGCTGGCTCTAATTTCTCGAATTTTCTAATGGTGATCATTAGGTGGGATGTATGTTGGAAGAAGTAGGCTTTACCAGCGTAATAAGTCTTGAAAGTCTACTCGTGTTTGCTGTCGGAGCAGCAGACTTTCAAAGAATTAGTATGCTATCCGATTATTCCCGAAAGGTAATCTCTCTCAATTCTATAGTAAACCTCCGTGATTCTCGCCGCCTCTCTACTAATGTCTGCCACGGGGCTTTGATGAGCATCTCCGTATTGCTCTCGCACCGACTGAACGATCCCGTGACGAAAGGCACCGCTCTTCGTTGTATCTTCTCTCTGTCTCTCTTCTATCAGTCCTACCTGATAGCAGTCCCATTATCATGAACAATACTCGAGAAGGTCGAATAAGCTCCTTATAAGCCACTTCTTTCTTGGACGAATTACGTTTCCTTAGTATTCTTCCTACGAATCTTAGTCTGGCATCTGCGTATCTTACTATTCCTGTTGTGTGATCGTCCCATTTATGGTCGGTCTGAACTGTTATTCCTAGATGTTTTAAGGAAGATGCAGTCTCCAGCAGTTGGTCATCGATAGTGTAGTTCTACAGTACTGGCAATATATTGCATTTATTTACGTTCAGGGTCAACTGCCAGTCAACAGGTAATTCTGCAAATCGATACTGTCTTCTGGCGTCGATACTTTGCTACAGACAACCGCATCATCTGCAAACAGCCTTAAAGAGCACCCGACACTTTCTACTGGATCATTTATGTACATTGCCAACAATAACGGCCCTCTCACACTACTTTGGCGTACTCCGGAAATTACCCGTACATCTGTCGATTTTGCCAGGTTCAGGGCAACGTGTTGAGCCCTGTCTGCAAGGAAGTCTTGAATACAACTGCAGATCTCGTCCGATACTCGATGAGCACCTGTCTTTTTTTTCACTAAACCGCCATTGCCAGACAGTGTCCAATGCCTTACTGAAGTCACGGAACACGGCATGAGCCTGAGCGCCGTTGTGTACTGTGCTATGGATGTTATGGAGGAACAGAGCGAGCTGAGTTTCGAGAGACTTCTGATAGTGGAATCCATATATATTGTTGTGGAGAAGATTTTCGTTCTCCAAAAACGTAATTTTTTAGCATAAAAGATTTTCCATTACTATACAGCAGATTGACGTCAACAATATATTTCTATAATTGTGCGTATCATTTTCGGAAACAGGAATGACCTGAGCTTTTTTACTCTCGCTGGGTACCCTTCGTTGCTGCAGCGATCTACGATAAACTGCTGCAAGAAGGGGAGCAAGATCTTTCGCAGACTCTACGTAGAATCTTATGTGCATTTCATCTGCTCCTGGTCCCTTGCCATTACTGAGCGATGGTAGTTGCTTTTCTATTCCGCCATCCGTTATCTCAATATATTTGCCATTCCGACTTTCGTACTGGAACTGAAAAGTGATGAAGAGCTCCTCAAAGCGTGGTCCGAGTCACAGAAGCGAGCCGGTGGAGACTGCAGTATGCTGTCGTGGGGGACATTCGACATTCACCTCGCGTTCAGCGGGACCTGTGGTAGCAATCAGAGGCTATGGATTGCACGAACATTGTTGCGGCCCAGTTGCATCCCTTCACGACTGGTGTCTTCGCTGACGGCATGGCATCTTACAGCAAGATAACTCTCCACACGTAATACGGACAGAATCGTGCTACGGTGGTTTGAGGAACCTGATTGTGGTCTCTCGTTGATGTCTCGCCCACCAAATTCGCGTGATCTAAACCTGATGAAACGTACAAGGGGCGACAGCGGAAAGGGGGGGGGGGGGGGGGGGGGGAGAGGGGACCTACGGATATGGCATGACCTGTGCGTAGAGGGTAGCCGAATCCAAGTTACTGGGAATCACCGTTGTGATCCAAAGGTACACGCTATTAAACACGTGTTCACAATGTTTTCCCTAATCATTACTACCTGCAATAATTATTCTGGCAGTGAAAGAATACCGGAAAGCCACAGGAATAAAGAAACACATCCTACTTACCTAAGGGTTGATGATCGAAATAAAACCATTCGGTAAAGCAATACTGCCGTGACGAAACACAGTCAGTGTTACGGGTAGTGACTGCGTTAGAATAATCTTCATTTTCCATAGTTTTGTTCTATCTGTAAAACTCTTAAGCGGGAAGTAGTGTTCTTTCCACGCCAATACTTTTCCACCTTGTATCCAGACGCTACAAGAAACGCTGTGCGCATGTCCTTGAATAAAACATCACTCGTATACTTACAGCGAAACGTCGTTACAGACTGCAGAAAAGCGTACATCTTTTCAAAAAACTGTGCAGAATCGTAGGAAGCAGAAAACATCCAATCACCGCACCAGAAGAGGTACAGCTGTCCTTGAGTCACTCTTATTTTATCTTGAACGGAAACATTAGTCACATCTTGCGGCGTATCTCGAACCTTTAATACATCGACTTTCAGGGGAATGTTCTGTAGCAATTTCACGTCTGTCATTTTATTACATGATGGATATGTCTTTGATCTCCTTTGATTATAAACGAATGAAGTGGAGGATCTCTGGTCTCGCGTTCTGTAGGAGGGCGGTTCAGATCTCCGTCCAGATTTAGATTTTCTGTGACTTGGCTATGCCGCCTGAGGCGAATGCCTGCATGGTGCCTTTGCAATTTCGTCTCCCAACCTTCCCCTTTCCGAGATTATGCACCGTCTTACCTCGCAGTCGGCGGGATGTTAAACCCTAAGCTTCTTCCTTCCTTTGCTTTAATTTACGTTTTCAGAATTCTGGACGGCTTTCTCCACCGTTAATAATCCAGATTTCATTTTCCATATTATTCCGCTGCTCTGCTTCCTGAATTTGGACTTAACCTTTGAACGGAATCACATCGTTTCTCAACTTCGCTTCCCAAGGGAATAGTTGTGGTTTTCAAGCATTCCATTATAGTGTGGGTATATCTTACGCAGACAAATGATTAAATGGCACAGAAGCCCGTGCATATGTGTTAGACTCTACTATACATTAAATCTGATGGTATCATAACTTAATCAAATAATGCTAAACAAACAATGTTCAAATGCTAAATCTTCTTCTTCATCAGCCTTTGCTTCTTCAACGATCTTCCTCCACGCTTCTCGGTTATCTGCTGGTATTTTCCACCCATGGACTCCTACACTGGAGAGAGCCATTATTACGTCGTCAATCCACCTTCTTCTAGGTCTCCCTTTTTACCTATCTGAATGCATCACACCTTTCATCATTTTCTTTGAAATTATGCCCTCTGCCATTCTCTCTTAGTGCCCTAGCCATAGTATTCGCTGCGATTTCACAAATTTTACTATGTCCCTACTTTGTATTAACTCGTGTAATTAGGCATTGTAATGTATTCTCCAGCCTTCTTCCTCCCTTGTTGCCCCATAGATTTTGCGTAGTATTTGAGCCTCGGAGCTCGCTTACTGGTACTTCTTTTCCCTACGCCTCTCATGTAGTTCCTCTGGAGGAGAGTGCTGTTTAATAATTATAATGGCAGCTTTCCTCAGCCCACTCCGACCCTTACACACAAGCCACACATAGGTTCTACACAGCACGTCAGTGTCCTGTGCTACCCTGATTACTTCACACTTGAATACAGTGCCGTCTGCGTCGCGCCTTCTCGCCTGCGAGCGGTCTCATAAACGTGCCTCGAAGAATCAATATCGCAGGCGATCAACATCGGCCGTGCCTGCCATCCGATACGACAATCTGTCCATAAACTACTACCTTCCAGCCACAGGTGCGCGAAAGTTACAAGAATTCCCCTAATCCACCATTATATTTATTCGTTTAGCACACTGGAATCGCATTGGTTGGTTCAAATGGCTCTGAGCACTATGGGACTTGACATTTATGGTCATCAATCCCCTAGAACTTAGAACTACTTAAACCTAACTAACCTAAGGACATCACACACATCCATGCCCGAGGCAGGATTCGAACCTGCGACCGTAGCGGTCCCGCGGTTCCGGACTGAGCGCCTAGAACCGCTAGACCACCGCGGCCGACTCGCATTGGGAAGGACGACGGTTCAATCCCGCGTCCGGCCATCCTGATTTAGGTTTTCCGTGATTTCCCTAAATTGCTCCAGGCAAATGCCGGGGATGGTTCCTTTGAAAGGGCACGGCCGACTTCCTTCCCCATCCTTCCCTAATCCTATGAGATCGATAACCTCGCTGTTTGGTCTCTTCCCCCAAACAACCAACCAACCAAACATCGAACTTACTCGTGGCGCAGCAGAGTTGTAATGCGAATACTCGGGCGCGCCTGCAGACCCAAATTCTCACTGTCACTCGATGTTTCTTTATATAATCCGAACACTTTTACTCGGAGGACCTCCCATCGTGGAGGTATCGCAACTGCAACGTAACAAAACAGAGAACCTTCACGGACTTCACTTCGTCTTGTCGCAATGGACCTACTCCTGTGAGACCGATGACCTTGCTGTCTGGTCTCTTCCCCCACAACAACCCAACCCCTAACCCAACACCTACACTTGTCGCCACATACAGAATCTCTGTCTCCAAACGCTTCGACCTTGCCATTCTTCCTCATCCTCTAATATTCCTCTTCTCTCTATCGCTTCTTGGATGCTCCTTAGCCACTTTCTTCCTCTTCTTTTTTCTTCCAGGAAGTGTGATGAAAGTGCTCTCTTTGCCTGTCTGTCTTCTTCCATTCTTTTGCATGCCCTAAGCATCAAAACTGTCTTTCGTCTGTTCTATCTGTAATACTATAATGGCGCCTCCCCCCGTCGGAGGTTCGAGTCCTCCCTAGGGCGTGGGTGTGTGTGTTGTCCTTAGCGTAAGTCAGTTTAAGTTAGATTAAGTAGAGTGTAAGCCTAGAGACCGATGACCTCAGCTGTTTGTCCTATAGGAACTTATCACAAATTTCCTATTGCCATTACTATAATGGATCTATGTCCTTTTTCTTACTTCCCCATTTCTTACATGGTGAAGATGGGAAACTGTTCGTGCTCTTCTCATGTGCTCTATTTCTAGATCTCTTAAGACTTTTTATTTCTTCACCTGAGTTCCCAACACTCACTCCCATAACTTGTTATTGTCTACACGATGGATTTGTACAATCGAATTTTAACCTTTAAACTCATTTTGGAAGATCAAAGTACAGGACTTAATTTTTGGATAGCCGCCCTGCGGTACCTCATCTGTCATTGGATATATCCGTGATGTCTTCCGTCAAGTGATAGGATACTACCCAAATACTTAAACGCTTTTTGCTTCCCTCCTCTCCGCAACAATCCATTTCCTCCAGATTAATTCTCAAACCCCATTTTTTGCACACTTCCAACAATTTCCTACGTACGCGAGATATGTCCACTTCGTCGTTTGCTGCAACGACCTGATTGACAGCATAGAAAAGTGTGTACTTACACTGTACTTCTAGACCAGAGAGCGAATGCCTTCTGCACACACTCATACAACTTAAAACAGTGTGAGAGACAGACAGAGACTTCTTTCATTACATTTGATGTTCGCAAGGCCTCTATGGAAATTTCTTTCGCTACTTAAATGACACATTCGGCCGACTTTCGGGTTTATGGTACTCCTTCCATAAATTTTTGGCAGTTGACCTGACCATCACACCTCGAACAATATCTATATTTGCACTGTGTCACTTGCTATTTGAAGGTCTATGAAGATCAAACGATTGCTTAGGTTCCTTTCCAATCTCTTCTCCATGATATGTCTTAGGGTAATGATTTTATCCACACAAGACCTACCTCTTCGAAAATTAATTTGTTCTTCCACTTCAGTTGTAATCTTTCACAAGTTTAATTTTAAAACCTCGTGTACACTCTGCTAATTGTAATTCTGACAATTATGCCACAATAGCTGCTACACATTTTCTTGCGTCCATTTCCCGCGTTATTTCCTTGTACTCTATCGTTTCTCCTGTTAGCAAATCTTCAAAATGTTTCTCCCAATATGTCAGACTGGTAATCGGCAGGTTTCCTCTATCTCCTGTCTCTTTCCTCAGCCTTGGAACCACTTTATCTGCTTCCGCCACTTTTTCGCCCCCCTCTCCCCCCATCCCTGTCACCCACACCAACCAATACTTCTAGGCGTCCCATTTTGTTTGCTAACTGTTAAGGTATAAAGAAATTATACAAAGTCTTGTTTCAAATTGTCTGAGTTTTATATCAGAATATCCAGTCCCTCATCGGAATATTTACCTCTTTAATTTGTCTTTGCCTCCTAAATGCTACTGCCATCTTTGCACCTAGCAAGAAGTGGTCTGAAACACATTCTGCACTTTGTAGACTCATTAATCATGTATTCTTGCTTTGGAATTTTTGAATAATAAAACCTCTAATTGACTTGATATTTCTGGAAGAACTCTCCCGTGTATGTGGCAACTGGAATCCGCCGGCTCGTTTGTGAAACACCTCTCGTCCCACCGATAACGCTCAACGGCTCAAATGGTAGTAAATCAGCTTGTCGAGACTTTGAGCCGCAGCTGCGTGTTAGCATTGCATGTATCTAGGAACACACGTACACATACACATTCGAGCACTATTGACAAATATTGCAGAGAACAAGAACAAATAAAAGCAACGATAATCAATTTGAATAGCATAACTATGCTAGTAACTGGATATACTGAATGTGAATGGCGAATTACTGTCATAAGACACTGGTCTAAAAAGCTGACGAAGCCTGCAGCACTGTAAAAACGAGGAGAGATGGCCTCTTTATAACGTCAGTCAAGTTTTCAATACAACCAGGAAATAAATAGTTCCAAAAAACATTACACAGCTTTATTACAAGCTGCCAGAAAGAAATCGGCCATTCTATAATTTCAGAAAAATCAGACAAAACGTACCAGTGCACTCAACTTGCAAGGTCTGATGCAAACGAAAACTCCTAAAATGTTACGCGTATTTTAAACCGTTGGGAGGGGAGGAGCAGAGGAAGCGGAGGTTATTAATTTGTCGAAGGACAACGACAAATATCAACGATGCTAAACTCTAAATGACTGATAGTTAGGGGAAACATTTAAGAGAAACGGAGCAGCAGTTAGGACTGTAAACATGATTATCAGTTATAGAAACAGTTGTCGAACATGCTGCAGGCACATCTGCGTCTTCCAGAACTCTATCTGAGGCTATGACTTTAGTACCGGTGCCCTTAGCTGTTCGGTTGTTACCGCCACTATTCGGCAACCGTTGCCGTAGGACGGTTCCGTATTTAAGGCACGCTTAGCACTTCTCGAACTGCCAAGAAAAGCCGCGCTGAGCCACCTGGGAAGCCGTAGCAGTGCATCACGCGTCGCTCTATGCTCAGTCATGCACGATTGTAAAGGAGACTCAACATGTGGTCTGAAACCGGCGAACCATGGCGTTTACCTACATCGGACTTTGCACATTTTATAAAGCTGAATTTAAGAAAACACACTTCTGCGCAAGAGGAAATCGGTTAGAGTCTGACCTCCCGTCGACGTCGCTGTCATTAGAGATTTAGTGCTGGCTCTGGTCTACAAAGATCGTGTAGGGTTTACCCTTGTCGTGAGCTACTTCTACTGATCACATCTTCGACAGGATGTTAATGCCCAGTCTTTCACTTTCTTCCTTCTCTGATGGCACCACTCCGCCTTTCCGAAACCCGGTTTCCCCACAGCTTTCAGTGACTTCCTCCATTGTCATCTTCAGGAGCTGACTGTCGTAACTGATCATGTACTGGTACCTTAACTGATACCATGGTGATACTTTGTAAGAGATACCATGGTGATACTTTGTAAGAGTCGGCCAGATTACACTGAGGTGACATCATGGAAATGCTACGAAATTTACGTATGGATTATGTCGCTGCTTGTGTTGGAGAGATGTCGAGAAGCACATAATTCATAGTACCCCTGCCAAAGTCGCTCAGCGTGCTCCACAACGGTTTTGGTTGCTGTACCAGTTTAAGTAGTCATTACAGTCTGATCTCAACGGCTTCATTGATGGCAGACTTCCAAACTATCGATGTAATTTTTTTGTCACATCAGATGTAATTGCATGCTTGTTTGTGATGTCGACATTTAATTCGCTGGCAGTATACTGTGCAACATTCTCACATTGCACCACATGGACTGATAATGTTAACAACTGCCTAACTTACAAGGAAATTTATAGATTCCTGGAAATTTGCGCCCAAATCTGTTTCTTGCTGCACATGGAAAATCGTTTCATGTTCTTGGATGGCCATCAAAAACAGCTACAATTATGGACTGACAGACCGTGCATAAAATGAAAGGCTCCCTCAGAAAAATTTTAAGCAATATATAAAAAGCGCACGAGGGAGGAACATACACATATGTGGCACTGTCAAAATTTGCATGTTCATAAAACGTTTTGTAACGCCTGCATGTTTTTGAACATCTGTGGGCTTCGATTCAAAGGGAAAAAATATTAAGACTTAAAAAATAGCCTGGTTGTAAGAAAAATAAAAAATAAAAAAATAACCAATCGATACAGAAGGCAATCTGTCCAAAAGTACATGTCTTTGGATGTCTGAGAAATCGAAATGTACTGCTGTTCAGTAATATCTTGCATTTAATATGCTTCTCTTCCCTTTGACATGCTGTGAAAAAGGTAGTCGAGATAGTACTGTGCAAATGAGTGGATTCATTCATTTCTTAGTAACTGCATGCAGCAAGTAAGCATAAGGGATGTAGAACTAAGATCACAAACAGTCAAAAAATATCTGTTGGATGAATGCTCACTCACCTATAGGGTACCTCAAGGATCAGTAATGAGACTGAAGTCTGCCACTTGCAATACTGATGAGTAACATTATCTGCTCATTCATTTCATATAGTCTGAGGTATCTGTTTGCATGATTGATTTCAGCTGCAATTCATTAATATTTTAACCAAAGATGAAAACTTCTTCACCTTTTGTGAGATACACGAATTTACATTTTGCTACATTTACAGCATGTTGCAAATTTATGAACAAGGGTAAAACCTTGTATTTATCTGCCAGGGTATTTGTGGATTTTTGTTGTGATGATACATCTGCAATGGGTTAATTCAGATTTCATACCATGGAGAACATATATTCACCCTTACTGTATTCTTCCAGAAGAAAGCAAACAGAAAATGGAATTGGTAAAAACCATTTGGAAATGAGAGTGAAATTGACTATTTACTGCCAAACAATAGAATATTTGCACAGAATGTGACAGATGTAAATCGCTTTTGAATTTGAAGTTTTCAAAGACCCTGTAGATGCAGGTTAAAAGGAATTAAGGAAAGGTGGAAAGAAACAGGCTCAGAAACGTATATTATGTTAATATATTTAAGAATAAAGAAATATACCAGATCAAATTAAGTAACAAGTCCATCATTTTGAAGTTTATAATTACACAAAAGGGGCAAATGTTTAGTTATGCAAAAGGCAAAAGATGCTGCATGTAAAAATTACACAAAAGAAAAGACAGATGGAACAAGACAGATATAAAAAAAGGTGAAATTTTAAAGTAATCAACGACAGGAACATGAAAGTATATGCAGAATTCATCAAAACTAATTGACAATATCACAAAAATTATGAGAAAATACAATGACAATTTTCCAAGAGAAAAACTGAGGACAATAAGGAAATTACAAAAAATCTTACCTTGTGTAACAAGCATATTTCTTTACTTGATATGCCACACAGTATAGTAACTGACAACAAAGAGAGAAGTGTGCAAACATTCTAAGACTTCTTTAAATGCTTATATTGTTCAGTATTGAATATAATGACATTCTGGTAGTGATATTTGATTTCAAGTGGCGTACACCCATTTTCCTATTGTTTATGATTGTTTCTCTTTCTGCATCTTTATTGTATTCCCTGAAAAACTTGTAGAAGACATTCTGGAACAGTTTTGTATAATTTAATATGGTCTGTTAGTCATATTATCATTTGGTTGAGACTGCTTCACTCCATTTGAGACACTTTGATTTTTATTTCTTCATGCCAACCACATCTTTTGCTGTTTGAAGTTTTTTGTTAAATAATTGCTAAGTGAGAAGACGCATTCAGGAGGATAGTATTTCAAATCCCTGACCAGTCACACAGATTAAGTTTTCTGTGGTTTCCTTGACTCACTTAAGCGTCTGGGTGATTCTTCTAAAAAGGACATGGCTAATTTCTTTCTCATCCTTTCTTCATCATTTAGAGATGAAACCCTAATCTTTCTTCACTCCTTTTTTGTTGAGTAGCTCCCTGTTTAGTCTATGTATACAAATCCTTCATCATCCAAGACACTGAACTTGTTCTGCTATACTACTACCACCACCTAAAGAGAAGGCTGTAGGATGTTTGTGTGATGTCACACACAGTGGGCCAGATCTGGAAAAGCTCTAAACAGACAGAATTGAGGAACAAGTTCTACAATATTTAACAAATGATTTTACAGAATATATTTGATAAAAAAATGGTTTCTACTACTTTCAGCTTCAAAAAGAAATACTCATTTTGTTCACAGTCATATTTATTGTGATATTTCACAAGTAAACACGAAATTCGAAAACATTGCAATGAAACATAGTGGTCGCTATGAATTTGCGTTTGGTGCATTTAGACTATATGTTGCTTGGTATGAAATGTAGCTAAGATTTTAAATTCTTCTTTAAACTTGGTAGGGGATCAATATATGCCTCCAGTCTCAAGAAAATGGATTTTATGTAGCACTTTCACTCACAATCATTCACTTCTGACTTCAAGTGTGCAAGAATTAAATCTTAATAAAATGCCTCATTCCTCATAAACTATTTAAGATATCTAAATAAGATTTTGAAAAATGCTTGCACTAAAGAGGCAAGTATTTCGCCATATGCTTAAAATGTGGAACTTACTTATCTAGGGAGATATAGCAGAAGCTATAGTTTTTATCTTATTTTTGTCAAACCAATACTGTAATTTTTAAAGTCATCGACAGCTAATGAAAAGAGAATTTGTTAGTATGAAAAACACGAGAGTTTTTTTATTATGTTACTATAAACCGTTACAATGAAACTTACCAAAGGCTATTGTTTCAACATTTCAGTTATCTTTGAAACATTAAAAAATACATAAAACAATGTACCATCTCTCCATTCCTATCACTGTAAAGAGTGAGGGAATGAATCTTCTTACTACAAATATCTCTTAATTCATCAGTGATACTGACTTTGGCGAATAGCTGATAAGATTCTGCAAGTTGTCAATGTTTTATGGTTTCAGAGGTACAAAAGACTTTTATTGGGTAAGTTATAGTTCGCAACAAAAATGCAGAATTGTTCTGTTAGTTATAACACGTTTGACATCTGTTTAGCTGTGGTTAACATGGGTATGAAAATATGATAGTCATTAGTTTATGACTCAACTGAGACAATCTAGAAGGTTAAAATAGATTATATATAATCACCACATCAAAATAACATTAAGGTGAAGATGTTCACTACCTAACTGCAAATGAGCATAGGAACAAAATGATTGTTCCCTGCAAATTACTTTCACATTTCGCAGGGGAAGAACAGGACGAAAATCCTTTGGTAAGTTTAGTCTCACATTTGACTATTGAGAGTACAGTGGGTTCCAAGATTCTACCAGAACTGTAACAGTATTGATGATTTATTTTTGTCTAAAATGTTAATCTCTTTTCATATGAAGAAGTGTCATTAGCTATGAGTAATGGCTACATTTCTGTTGTTGACAGGTTTAAATTTGCCATAACAAAGTATAATTTGCACAAACTCAGCTTCCAGTAGCTATTGCAATAGAATCCTGTAACACAACACATTTGGCGACATAGAAGTCAACAGCTTATGACAAACTTCATTGTGTCAGTTTACAGTAACATAAGACAAGAAATTTCATGTTTTTCATACTGTTTCACTAGCTGGCAATGACTTTTAAAGGAATACAGAACTGGTTTGACAGAAATAAAATAAATTCTGTAGTTTCTACTATACAACAATCGATAAAAAAATTTCAATATGTTAATCACATAGCAAACGACTCTCCCCTTTGTTTGCTGTCATTTGCGAAAATCTCGTTCTAATATCCAGAATGGTTTACGAGATATTAGGCATGTTATGTATATTTCAATTCTTGCACAAGAGCGATCAGGAGTGAACACAATACATCACTACATCTTGAGAGTGGAGGCAGATATTAATCCCCTCCCAGACATAAAGAAAAAAATCAAAGTTTCGCGACATTTTATACACTTCATATATGATCTAATTTGCACAAAAGTCAGATTCACAGCAATCCCTAATTCTCAATGCAACGTTTTCGAATTCTGTGCTTATATGTGAAATATCTCCAAGAAGCTGGCATGTAAAGCTACAAGTAACATAGAAACCAATTTTTTGTTCAATAGATCTGTAAAATCGTTTGAGAAAGACTGCTGGGCATGTGCATCAATCTGTCAGTGCTGTATCTACTCCATGTGACATCAAATAAGTGGGCTTCAGTTCTTTCTTTAGATGGTAATGGTCGTAACCTTTTCTTAAATGAATTCTTATAATCTACTTCTCTGATTTTCTGTTTAAAAATTTGTTTATTTGCAGCTTTACATCTACTTTTACTCTCCTTCTGATGGGTCTGCAATTATTTGTAGTTTTACAGTCGTTAAGAACTTTCACATGCTGTACAATTTGTTTATTATCCCATAAAAAATTGTCAGTTTCATTTTTTGTTGCATTTTATCCTTTATATGTTTTCTTGACTCATGATTCCTATTGCCAAAATCACTTTGAAAGATCATGTGAATGGAAGCTGAAGATAATGGGAGGACATGAACACACTTTAGCTGTGACTTGGAGTGTGTACTGTATAGACATACTTTAAATTTGATAAACAATTAAATTATTAATGCCATTGTGGTCACTGTGAATGTTAAATGAGTCAGGAATTGTGAAAACAGTTATGTATAATAAACCTGATGAGTTTCAAGTATAAATTCTGTTGTAGGTTACATGAATGAATTCCATACAATATCTTTTGTTTATTTATAAAACAACTATTGCTTTTTTTAGATTGCTTCGCTACTTGTAATTTTTTTCATTTTCTTGTTTACAATACAGCGTATACCTGAAGTTCATTGCTGCTCCATTACTGTGCAGGAAAGTGCATGACATTGCTTTGAACTAATAGTAGTAGTAGTAGTAGTAGTAGTAGTAGCAGCAGCAGCAGCAGCAGCAGCAGCAGCAGCTTTATTCATTCATAGATCGCTTGTTTGAAGGATATAGGACATGTCAAAGTATTAACAAGTTTAGACCAATTTAAAATAAGCTAATTCATATACATCCACATTTTCAGACTTTTAGTTAGAGACAATAATTACATTTACTCCTGGTATACAATACTTTTTGTACAAATAACTTATTAAATAATGTAATGTCACACTATTCACTCATATCTCACTATCAGTCACTGCACCCACTATACACACATTGTTTCCTAACAATTCAATCACTACACACACACACACTGGTGATCTCTGGGCCATTTTGTGTAACGCAATTTCCCATTTGCTATCCTGTAAAACTGATTCAGCAACCCTCTATAAGGGGTGAGATGTTAAGCTCAGAAAGAGGAAGACATGTTAGTATTGTGCTATGCATAGCTTGGGGGTAAGTATTTCTAGAAAAGGAAAAAAGAAGGCAAAAACATAGTGTGATGGTGTTATGTGGAATGTTAGATGTTTTGTAATCATTATTTATTTGTATAACATTTCTTCAGCAAATCACTACTCTGTTTATCTAAGTAAACCTTCAGTGTATAAAATGTATTGCATAACAGGTACGTTTTAGCTGCCTTTTTAAATAAATGTATTTTTGCAATTTCTTTAATCCCATTTGTTAATTTATTGTACAGTTTTATTCCTTGGTAGAAAATGCTGTTTTGAGTTTTATGTTTATTTTTTCTTGGTAAATGTCAGTTGAATCTATCTCTTGTTGCGTGGTCATGGACAAAGTTGTTTGTGCAGTTAATAACCAGTGTTATTTTTGGTGTGTCCAACTGATTGGTAAATGTATTCACATGGAGCAGTTAAAATCCCCAGTGTTCTGAACAGATCTTAAATTGAGATCGACTAGTATTTTTGGTTATTATTCTTATGGCTCTTTTTTGGAGTTTAAAAATTGTATTCATATTTTGTGCCTTTGTTCCCCAAAAAAGAATGCCACAGCTAAGAGCTGAGTGTATATATGAATAACATGTAACTAAAAGACACTGTATGTTACACACTGATGATAGGACTCTAAGGGCATAACAAGCTGATGACATTCTGTTTGCGAGTACCTTTGTGTGTTCATGCCACTTCAACGGAGAACCAATATTCATTCCTAGAAATTTTGCATTTGTTACACAGTCTATAGAGGTGCCATCTGTATTTAATTTAACATTGTCATTTTTCCTCTTCAAACTGAAATTCATGGCATTAGTTTTCTTTGTGTTCCTTGTCACTTTATTACTTATTGACCAAAAATAAACTTCCTTGAGAGTTTCATTTGCTTTCTCTGGAAGGAGTTCTTTTGTTTTCTCGGTGACTATAATATCGCTGGCATCAGCAAAGATAATTTTTTCACCATGAGTAACACTTCTGGGAAAGTCATTGATGTATATCAGAAATAGAATTGGTACTAATATGCTACCCTGCAGAACCCCTGTAATAATGCATTTTTGTTCTTATAAGTGTTTTACTAAATGTTTAGACAGTATTTACAGTATGTGTTAGCTCTATTCTTTGTGCCCTACCTGCTAGATATGATTGAAACCAGTCATATACTACCCCTCTTATTCCTAATGCTTCTATTTTATTTAATAGAATCTTGTGGTCGACTGTATCAAAGGCATTAGAAAGGTCCATAAATGTGCCTGTGCCCCACTCGTCTGACTGACCCCATATTTTTGCCACTTCAGAAACCAAACTGTGATTCGCTTAAAAGATTTATTCAGATAATTCATTAATCTGTCTTTCATAATTACTTCAATTATTTTTCAGAATGGTAACAGCAGGGAAATGGGCTCTTAATTCTCTATGTCTTCTTCATTGCCTTTCTTTAAAAAGGTACAACTGTTGCCTGTTTTATCTGCTCTGGGAATGTCCCTGATGTGAAGGATTCATTTATTATATTTGTTAAAGGACCTTGTGTAATCGCTATGCATTGTTTCAGTACACACATTGGTACTTCATCTAATCCTACTGACTTTTATTTCATAGTTTTTGAGCAGTTTTATTGACTTCATTCTCTGTGGTTGGAAGTAACATCATTGTATTTAGTGCAACATTATTTACAGGTGTTATGTTTGTTTTGGGGAATTTTTGCTGTACCTTCTCTGCAATACTTGAAAAATGCTCGTTTACATAGTTTGCTAAGTTTATTACCGTATTTCCCTCCCTTAGCAGTATGTTATTCTTCATTTGTTTGATTCTCCCCATTTCCTTTTTTTAACATCCCAGACTGCTTTGCTTTTATTCTCTGCATTATATATTATTTTGTCATTAAACGACTTTTTTGCAGCAATCGTCACCTTCCTGTAGCTCTTTTTGAGCTATGTTATTCGTTTCGTTTCCGCTATTCTGGTTAGACTGATACGGCCCATCTGACGTCATTTTAATTCCTCTTCCAATTCAGCTAACCTATCTTTTTATCCTAGAATTTCGCAGTTTATTTCTTCTATTTAAAAAGTAACAGAAGCAGTTGTGTCATTGTCTATTTAACTAAACTTCTTGCACAAAGATGTACGTGCAGAAGTTGCTAAGTATGTCCTGTGGACTGAAGTGAATGCTTGCGTCTCTCAGTAAACTACTTACAATATTCTTTTTCCCACACAGAAATATTAACATCCCAAGAACTGAACCTGTCACAACACTACCCATGGTATTGCAGCCTGCCAGGAACGGTAGAGTTTTGTGAGGATGGTCACAGCTGTCTCAGCCCAAATCTGAATGCTTCTGAATCAGCTCCTGCTATCAGTACTATCAGTTTTCAAGATAAACACATGCCACTCAATTTAATTTTCGAGCAGTCAGTCTTTCTGTCATTTGTTGTACATTTAGTTGATAGAGTAGCACTTCTACAATATTATTTGGTGAGCAACTACCCATAAAGTAATTACTCAAGACGTTTATCTTAGGATCTTCTATGGTTAGTTCATACATACATATCAAATTAAGGGCTACCTGTCAGTAGTAGTAGAGTCATCTTTAGTCTATCATAATAAGACGATAGTAAGGTATAAGAAACATATCAAAAATAAAATAGTACAACATATCTGTGATAAGTTTTTATTTTGTGCAGTGTAAGACTGTGACTGACTTTCAGGCAAAAGATACACGCAGAAGGATAAAAATAGTCTGGAGGCTTATTGTAAACAAAATAGGTATTTCAAAAAGAAGTTTCTGTTTTATCTGAAAATTCAAATTTATGGTCAGTGGATATTGGTGGCTATGCAATGAGATTATCAGACATTGATTTCTAATACAAAAACAATTCATAAAATGAGGGCTTATTAGTGAGCAATTACTAGGTGAAACAGAAAATCAAATTGATCAGCGAACAGACTGGAGTAGATGATGTAATCATGCCTATAATGAAAATTATATGGAAGTACACAGGGTATCTAATCAGGAGAATGAACATCATATGGACCAAGAAAGTTCTTTGTTGATCCCAGATGTAAACATCAAATGGATATTAATGATAATTATAATGAATATTTCCTCAGACGTAGCTGTGTAACTTGTAAAAAGTTTGAGACAAAGGCTCATGTTATCCATCATCAGGAAAGTACTGCAATAATTTTACTACATTTCCCTGTAGTAAACTCAAAATTATTTTTATGTTTGTTGATGATGGTACTACTAAGATAAGGCGCAGCTTTGCGTTCTTCATGAAGTAGGAATTTTGGATAAATATTATTTATCGTTGCAGCTTCCTTAGTAGCTGGTCCTTCGAATCAGGCAATAATTGTTTCACTGAATTTGATTCAAAGCCAAAACTTATACATGGCAAAGCTAATTTGAAAGGAAGATGACGAAACTCGTTCAGTGCAACCTGGTTATTTGTTATAGGGTCGTTTATTCAGGACTTTGTAACTTATTATTACACTATAAGACAAAAAATATCTGAATATGGTGCAAACCAGTGAATGTGATGTATTTGAATGGATAAACAAATGATTACAACTGTAGAAAAATTGGATGTTTCATTCAAGGGAAAGAGCTTCACAAATTGAGCAAATCAATAACGCATTGGTCCATATCTGATCCTTACACAAGCAATTATATAGCTTGGTATTGATTGATAGAGTTGTTCGATGTTCTCCTGGAGGATATATGTATGTCTGTCCAATTGGCATGTGAGATGGTTAAAATCACAAGATGGTAAGAGGGCCCTTCTCATAATTCTTTAAACCTTCTCAGTTGGGAAGACATCCTGAGAACACACGTGCCAAGGTAGGTTTTGATAGGCATGAAGACGTGCAGTAGAAATTCTCACTGTGTGTGAACAGGCATCATATTGCTGAAATGCAAGTTCAGGATGGCTTGCAATGAAGGGCAATAAAATGGGGAGTAGAATATCGTCAATGTAGTGCTGAGCTGTAAGGGTGCCGCAGTTGACAACCAAAGGGGTCCTGCTATGAAAAGAAATGGAACCCATACCATCACTCATAGTTATCAGGCCGTATGGCAGGTGACAGTCAAGTTGGTACCCCACCACTGTCTGAGGCATCTCCACACATGTCTTTGGCATGGAGTCTCATTGACTGAAGTAGAATTGTCGTCAGTGATAGTCTCGCTTCAACCTGAGTCCCATTGACTGGCGAAGATGTGTCTGGAGATGCCCTGGACAGCAATGGGAACCATCCTGAGAGTTGCCCGCCATAAGGCATTGCAACCAAGAGTGACGGTTCAGGGTGCCATACGTTTTCACAGTAGGACTTCTTTGGTCATCATCCACAGCACCCTTACAGTACAGTGGTATATCAACGATATTCCATCTCCCATTTTATTGCCTTTCATGCCAAGCCATACAGGGCTTACATTTCAATAAGCTAATACCTACCCGCATAAGGCGAGATTCCACTACTTGTATTCATGCCCAACCCTGCCTTGGCCAGCAAGGTCACCAGAATTTCCCCAATTGAGAATGTATGGAGCATTATGGGCATTGCCCTCCAACCAACTTCCGATTATGACGATATAACACACCAGTCAGACATAGTTTGGCACAATATCCCACAGAAGGATATCCAATCTCTATGTCAACCAATACGAAGCTGCATAACTCTTTGTGTAAGGGCCAGAGGTGGCCCAACGCCTTATTGACTTGCTCAAGTTGTAAAATTTGTTTTCTGATGAGTCCTGCGTGGCATGACAAGTTATTAATTTTGATATGTGCTAAAATAGAGAAGTAAAATACCTTAGTGAGAGATGTAATAGCAGTCGACGAGACATATAGAGTAATTATGAGATTCTGGCAACAGACAGGTCATTAGAATGCTCGACGTTTAGTTTTGTAATATCAGCAAACATAACTAGTAAAGTTCTATGAAGACCTGTGAAGCAGTTACATCTTCCTGGCAAGGATATGTTCAGGCAATTAACGAAAATTTTTGTTTTTGTTTTGTTAATTTGGTGAAGTAGACATGCATTTTGCAGACGTCTTTCTAGTTATTGGAGACATATGATGTATTTTTCGAATTTTTCCCAAACTGTTATGTAATTTGCCAACTTACTTTCTGAATTAAAAAATAAGCACTTTCATAGAGAATCTTCTGTTGACCATCCTAAAGCATATAGTCGATCATTGCCAGACGTACGTTGTATGACTCAGAATGCACATGCAGATCATTGATGTATATCAGGAAAAGAAAATGTCCGTTACTGTAGGTGATTGGGTATTTTTCTGGACAGATATTCTGAGATTATAGTGCACACAAAATGCTGTGGCCAGCAGAGCCACAGTAGGCAGTCAACAAGTGGTGAAAACATAGTCGTTTGAGCTGTGGGCAGGTGCTGTAGGGGAAATGCCAAGTGATGGAGGGGAAGTGCCATTCTAAATTGAAGCCTATGCTCACATTTTTTGTAAATATTAAGCAGGGCCCCTTCACGCCTATATTTGCATGGTGACCATGCAAAATGTGTGTCACATCTTTTTTGGTTAGTATCTAAAAAGTATCGCCGAAAATACAGTGATTTATTTTCGCCTGGTTTGCTAATCGATCGTAACTTTCAAAGAAGTGTCATAAGTGGGAAATTTTGAGTAAAAGCTACACATTTCTCTTGTTGCCATGTTAAAATTTGCTTCTTTTGCCAAAACTCAGCGGAGTTTACACAGTCTCATTTTACTGTCATGTTGTGCAGACGCAATTGCGAGAGAATTCTGAAACAGTGGTTTATTAAATTTATTAAGTGAGGATATTAGGAAAAGTAAGGTCAGCACCTCATGAAAAAGCATGTCCTCGGTACGAAATACACATGTAGTGACTTGACTTACGTTGTTTCAAAACCTACAGCATTTCTCGTTTCACCCGTTATCGATTAACCTTAAAAATTACTTCTTTCATTAGAAAAGACTGTAGTTAGTGGAATAAAATGGTATATAATGAAGTTTTGCATAATAACCATACGACAAAATACTCTCCTCTTTGTGTGCTATCATTTGCCAAAATCTGATTTCGATATCTCAAACCGTTTACGAAATATGAGAAACGTTATATTTCATTTTGGCTTTATCGCTGGCACCGTGCGATCGCAAATGAGTGCGCTTTGTTAGATCTATTTTCTCATGTTTCACAGTATTGTTGAAATGTGAGGCCCCTGAAAATTTGTGGCAGATTGGGACTAAAAGCCAGATTTACAGCTCATGATAAGCGCTACATTGTTATTACAAGCAGGCTACTTCCATGGCCTCTGAAGGTTGTGGTGGTGCAGAGACTCTTGATAAAAACAAATGCTAAAGACGCCCCTCACACATTCAGTAATGCCGTTGTACAGTGCAAGAATCATTGGAAAATAACTTATGTACTCATTTGGTTCTGTTGTTTCGATTTGTCAGTAAATTAACTTACTGAATAGACACCATGGTACTGTAGAATTTCTCTTACAGACCTTTCAAACATTAATATTTAGTACACATTTCATATCATTTGGCAACTTATAGAAATATTTCATTCCCATATAGCATGTACCTTTCTGATACCCACTTCCATAGGCTGGGAGTTAATGGTTGGTTGGTTTTGGGGGAAGAGACCAAACAGCAAGGTCATCGGTCTCATCAGATTAGGGAAGGAAGTCGGCCGTGCCCTTTCAGAGGAACCATCCCAGCATTTGCCTGGAGCGATTTAGAGAAATCACGGAAATCCTAAATCTGGATGGCCAGACGCGGGATTGAACCATTGTCCTCCCGAATGCGAGTCCACTGTGCTAACGACTGTGCCACCTCGCTCGGTGGGAGTTAATGCAAGTTACTTTTTAATGTAGTGCTGCGATTATATAAGGCGTAATTGTTTCTAACATTATTGCCATTTCCAACTAAATTTTTATATAAGTTAGTATGTCAACAATAAATGTGCCTGGTACCACTTTTAGAGTATCAAATACTCAGTCACATGACTGTCTAGCCCTGCTCCATGTAATAACCTTCATGGTTTTTTTCTGTTTGTGTGTGAGTGTCCTGAAGGTCCACACACCTGTCAGCGAATTTCCCTAGAATATGAGTCTGTATTGTGCATTACAATATTTTTAGTACACAGACATTAGGGCCTGTACATTTATGGATCTTTTTAGAGCCTGTACTCTTCTCAACATTTATGTGTTCAATATGTTTGTCCCATTTTAGGTCACTTTGAATACAAATGCCAAGAAATTTTGTTTTCCTGTTGTTTGTTATAAGCTGATTCATTGCGTACAATTTACCTAGTTGGTTTGTAATGCAGTTTATTTAATGTTGAATATCTTCATGTTTTGCTGCTTTTACTAATATTGCTGTGTCATCAGCGAACAGAATCATGTTGTGTGACTCAGCAAGCACATCCAGATCATTGCTATATATCAGGAAAAGAAAATGTCCCATTACTGACTCTTGAGGTAACCTGTAGGTGATTGGTCATTCTTCTGACAAGTATTCTGAGACTACTTGTGGTTCTTCATCTACATGTCTAATGGTCACTTTTCTCTTGCAGTTACTAAGAAATGAGTGAATGCATTTATTTGCTAATCCCCTAGTGCCCTATTCAAGGTTGTTTAGAAGAGTTGTGTAGTTAAGCATCTTTAGTTAAGTCTGAAAATATACCTGCTGTTTGCACACTTTTCATTTTTAACTTTTAAAGCAGTGGTTGTACATTCATATACTGATGTCAGTCGATTTCTTACTTTGAAAACAGTGTTGAGACTGACTAATACTCCATTTTGGCTTGTAAAGTTTATTAACTTATTCTACATAATTTTTCCAATACTTTTAAAAAACAGAATGTTTTGGTAATGGGCCTATAGTTTATCATTTTATTTTACTCACACCCTTTGGATATTGGTATAACTTTGGGCGTTTTTAGCTGATCGCAAAATGCTTGAATCTAATGTGCAGTTACCTCTCATTTGATAGGTCAATAATATTTTGGAGGGAGAGCTCTAAGACTCTGCTGGGTATTCCATCAATTCCTGCTGAATGTGTTGTTTTTAGATCTGTAACAGCATTGACTATTTCCTCCTTGCTTACATGATCCACAAACAATGCCAATTTACAGCCTTTGACTTTGTTTTCTGTTGGGTGCTGATCTCATACAAAATTATTTTCTGCTAAATTTTCATGCCATTCCAGTAAAGTAGCTTTTGTGGATATATGTGCCGTTTCACTTGGTTTTGTAATAGTTTTACTGTCATGTAACAAGACAACACTCTAACAGGGTTTCTTATTTTTGCCTGTTTTCATTCTTATGATGTCCCACATAGCTTTTACTTTACTTGTAGAATTTTTATATGCCTATCACTGTGCATTCTTTTTTCTGTTTTATGACTTTTTGTAAAATATTTGTGCATGTTTTGTAGTGAGTATATCTGCTGTGACATCATTTTCATTGCAGATTTCGTGTAGTTCTTTTTTTTATGGCATGAATTCCAAATCCTTTTGTAACCCAGCCATTAGTTCTTTCACTGTTTCTGAGAATTGTCATTTTAATAGAGAAGGCTGTATGAAAATGGTGTATCAGTTTTTCTAGAAATATACTGAATTTTGTATCCAGACTGCATTCATAGACAGTGGACCAATCTTCAATGTGCAGTAATGAGTTAAAGTGGTTTGTGCTTTCCTGTCTCTCCGTCTGAACAGGCCTTGGAAGGCCTAACGATACCGACCTGCCACCGTGTCATCCTCAGCCCACAGATGACATTGGATGTGGATATGGAGGGCCAAATGGTCAGCACACCTCAGTCCTGGCCGTATGTCAGTTTACGAGACTGGAGCTACTACTCCTCAATCAAGTAGCTCCTCAGTTTCCCTCACAAGGGCTGAGTGGACCCTGCTTGCCCAAACGGTCAGCAGACTGGATGGTCACCCATTCAAGTGCTAGCCCAGCCTGGTAGTGCTTAACTTCTGTGATCTGACAGGAACTGGTGTTAACCACTGTGGCAAGGCCGTTGGTGCTTTCCTGTCTGAAGATCCTAAATTTGACCTTAAGTATGTTGTTGTTTGACTGTCTTCCGTCAGTGGTGGTGGTCATTTTTAAAGCTTTGTGGTCACTGAATCCCATACATAATACTTTTGAGAGCACTGAAATTTATCTTTATCACTCAGCATTTGACCCAAGGCTGTTTGGTTGGTGTGATTATCATTGCAAGGTTTACTGTAACATTAAGATTACGTGATTTGATGAGCTTGACTCGAGCAGCTCTCTATTTACATTTACTGAGAAAGTCTAACTATAAGACCACATCTCCTCGTACTTTATTTAAGAATCAGTCCATTTTTTCTATAAATACCTCAAACTTTCCTAATGGGGAATGGTTCACTGAAGACATTACATAATTAAATTCTGAAAACTTTATCACTGCCATCTCAAAGTCTTTCTCACAATTCTGGTGGGTAATATGACTTATATGAGTTACTTCTAGAATGTCCAAGGCGAATATGGCTACTCCCCCACAGTGGCTATCCAACTGACAATAGTAGTAAATCATAGAAACATTTTGTAGGTAGACAAATTTTATTAACATCTCGTCAAGCCAGTGCTCTGAAAGACACATTACAGAAATCTTCTAATTCATGTATTATTAGTAAATTTAAATCAGATTTGTTACGTAGGGACTGAGCATTTTGGTAAAAGGTCTTCATTACTGAATTTGTAGGGATATCTACAGTACCACACACCTTCAGTTTAAATGCTACTCATTTGAAATTGTCGTTGCTGCTGCTTTGGCAAAAAAAAATCGATCAGGTGATTTGATTGCCTCATGTTCCTTCTCAATGAGCGTGTTTAACTGTCTCCTGCTACTAGGTGATTGGTGCTGATGCTAAGAGTTATTGTAGTATATTTTGGTGTTGATGCTTGTGCGGTTGTTACAGAGTCTGTTGAAGTTTCTTCTGATGGCTGAGTGGTTGTTTTCATAGAGATTGCAAGTCTTCCAACTGCTTTAGATTTTTCAGTTACTGGGACAACTTTTGGACAAACGAACTAGACTCACAGTTGCATTGACTGACATTTTGAAATCTTCTTTCTTCTATGTAGTCTGTCTGGTCCAAGTAATGTAAAACCACATCGTCAACTAGCAATTTTTGTCA
Source organism: Schistocerca gregaria (assembly GCF_023897955.1). Classification (NCBI taxonomy): domain Eukaryota; kingdom Metazoa; phylum Arthropoda; class Insecta; order Orthoptera; family Acrididae; genus Schistocerca; species Schistocerca gregaria. Next base: position 7,241,749 of record NC_064925.1, on the reverse strand, counting down.
GTGTTATTGACAGAGTGGCGCCGCTTAAGTATAATTAAAGTTGACAAACTACACTCCTGGAAATGGAAAAAAGAACACATTGACACCGGTGTGTCAGACTCACCATACTTGCTCCGGACACTGCGAGAGAGCTGTACAAGCAATGATCACATGCACGGCACAGCAGACACACCAGGAACCGCGGTGTTGGCCGTCGAATGGCGCTAGCTGCGCAGCATTTGAGCACCGCCGCCGTAGGATCCTACGCAGTGCCGTAGGGGACCGCACCGCCACTTCCTAGCAAATTAGAGACACTGTTGCTCCTGGGGTATCGGCGAGGACCATTCGCAACCGCTTCCATGAAGCTGTGCTACGGTCCCGTACACGGTTAGGCCGTCTTCCGCTCACGCCCCAACATCGTGCTGCCCGCCTCCAGTGGTGTCGCGACAGGCGTGAATGGAGGGACGAATGGAGACGTGTCGTCTTCAGCGATGAGAGTCGCTTCTGCCTTGGTGCCAATGATGGTCGTATGCGTGTTTGGCGCCGTGCAGGTGAGCGCCACAATCAGGACTGCATACGACCGACGCACACAGGGCCAACACCCGGCATCATGGTGTGGGGAGCAATCTCCTACACTGGCCGTACACCTCTGGTGATCGTCGAGGGGACACTGAATAGTGCACGGTACATCGAAACCGTCATCGAACCCATCGTTCTACCATTCCTAGACTGGCAAGGGAACTTGCTGTTCCAACAGGACAATGCATGTCCACATGTATCCCGTGCCACCCAACGTGTTCTAGAAGGTGTAAGTGAACTACCCTGGCCAGCAAGATCTCCGGATCTGTCCCCCATTGAGCATGTTTGGGACCGGATGAAGCGTCGTCTCATGCGGTCTGCACGTCCAGCATGAACGCTGGTCCAACTGAGGCGCCAGGTGGAAATGGCATGGCAAGCCGTTCCACAGGACTACATCCAGCATCTCTACCATCGTCTCCATGGGAGAATAGCAGCCTGCATTGCTGCGAAAGGTGGATATATACTGTACTAGTGCCGACAATGTGCATGCTCTGTTGCCTGTGTCTATGTGCCTGTGGTTCTGTCAGTGTGATCATGTGATGTATCTGACCCCAGGAATGTGTCAATAAAGTTTCCCCTTCGTGGGACAATGAATTCACGGTGTTCTTATTTCAATTTCCATGAGTGTAGTATTGTTAATACTAGTCTGCTGATGGCACCACCTAGGGACAAGGCTAAACAACGGTACTGTGACTTCATAACCAAACAGTGATCATAATATACAGCAGCCAACAAAAATGGTTCAAATGGCTCTGAGCACTATGGGACTTAACATCTATGGTCATCAGTCCCCTAGACCTCAGAACTACTTAAACCTAACTAACCTAAGGACACCACACAACACCCAATCATCACGAGGCAGAGAAAATCCCTGACCCCGCCGGGAATCGAACCCAGGAACCTGGGCGCAGGAATGCTACCACACGAACACGAGCTGCGGACAGCAGCCAACACCAAAATAATTGTGTGTCTTTTAAAATTAGAGAGTTCTGAGTTGCTAGTTGAATGAGGTCAGTTAACACAGAAAACATGTATAGATCTTCATATGGAGTTGAGGCAAATCAAGAATGCGTAACTACGATTAATTTCGTGCATAACATATAGAATGTGATTAGCACATTTATAAACAAGGCTGCTATCGTCTATTTCATGCATATCTTCTGTTAGGAAAATGGAGCATTTCTAAAAGTACAGTAGTTGTTTAGTAAAACATTCAAAATTTCCAAATAATATTTTCATACAAAAACACTGAGGTGTGCACATCACAGTCAATTGCATTCACACCATTTTCTGTGACTAGAACTTTGTTTAACGAAACTCATTTTGAACAGACCTCCACTTTCAAATGATTACCAATCACTACGTAGTGGAACCTCACAGATAGATCGATATTCCCAAGAATAACTCACTCTTCTTCCACTATTTTCACCGAATTCTTCTGGAAAAATATTGCGTTTGTTTTATGTTTCAGTTCCTCAAGGTTTTTATGTGAAATTCTTTCTAAATACTCATTGTGGCTGGAAACACTAATCTTCAGGCTTTCCAACAATATTGCTTCCTCCGTCCAACGTGATCCTTTTCTCTTGCGGTCGCTCTTCTGGATTTCCTGCAGCTGAAGATAGGTAGGCTGGAGAGATAGAAAAAAAGCCTGAAGGTCATTTGAATCAAGCTATGGTTTCCCGCAACACACCTCAAAATGGGCAACGAACTACATTAATCGTAATATATTCAAGCCAAGTGATACGGCAGGCAATAATACACCACAAAGTAAAATATGCATTACTAAATTACCTTCAGAATAGAACTTACTACTGAGTAATTAGTAACTACGATATCCTGCTATGGAACTGAATGGAGCCTCGTATGTCTTATTAAATCGTAGTTAATAAATTTGAAGACATGAACTTAGTTTTCTGCTGTGTAATTTCCATTATATTTTGGTACGCAACAGTTCACAGCCGTAATGAAGCTGAAACTGCATAAAAGTATATTATATTGCTTTAAACTCACGCAAACACAACTTAGTAACCCGCAATATGATTTCTGTGTACTTTAATGAATGACTTTCGCCGCTTCTTGTTGACGTCACTACGTCGAGTTCTCGCAGTTGTTCGGCGTTTCCGTGCACGCCCCTTTCAGCTGTCACTACATGTTAATTCTATTGCCAGTTCAGCCTATTTGAACGGTTTGCAGTGATATCTTTTCGTTTCATTGCATCTTCATTTATGTCATTCTCATCGATACGTTCATTTCATTTCAGTGCATTTAGTGCTGTCACTGCATGTTAAATACATTGCAACTTTAGCCTATCTGAACGGGCTGCAGTGATATCTTTTCATTTTACTGCATCTTCATTTATGTCATTCTAATCGACACGTTCATTTCATTGCACTGCATTTAATACGTTTCGTCCTTATGATAACTTTGTAATCGATACTGAGCTGTATAGAAATCGATCTAAAGATCGAAAGCTGTTGACATTTTATGGACGTTGGGCCCTAACATAACATGTGATGCGATTGTTAGAAGGTGATATCAGTGCTGTTGTGGTGATACTAGCATTGCAGGGAAAGACGAGTTTTGTTAACGTGAAGGAACATTGTCCAGGATATATGCATGTAATGTAGAAAAACATGAAAATGTAATCGACTATATCGTTCCGTCCGTGAAAAGTTGCAAATTGTGATTCTAAAAACCAAATCAGTGTTGACGCCCCAAATAAATTTGTTTGAATGCTAAGATGCTGTTCCTTTTTATTGATCGTGTTTGAGAGTGCCGTCTTTGTTAATATCGTGTGATTTGTCGAGAAGTGCTTCTGTAGTTTCAGCCCAAAGTATTAATGTGAAATAATTGATTGCTCCAGACCCCAACATTTAATAAACGAAAATGCATGTTGACGTGAGATAGCAATTGGGGAACTGCTGCCTGGTAAGTAGTAAGACTCAACTAGAACTGCTTTATAATAAGATACCAGTCTCTGTTGTTACAGGGAACGGGTGTCCACCCATTGCCAGGTACAGTTAGCTGTGTTAATATAGGCCTAACTATAAGAAACTACACAAACGCCCACAGTTTTCAAAATTATTAAATATAAATATGTATCCGTTTTTAGCACTAATACTGAATCATTTCTTGTTTCAGGAAATAAAGCCATTTAAATTACAAAAACATGGGTTGCTGCTCGTGCACAGTGAAAACGAAAAAAATTTTGGTGTTTGGCATTGGAGGAGGCCTTTTAGTCGTAGGACTTTTTATTGGTGGCTTCATGAACATGATAGTTGATAGTGTTCTGAGTTCTGTAAGTATTCTATGCAGATGCAGAAACTGATAGCTGTTGTGGAGAGTATGTTTTCACCATTATTTTTCTCCATAGGCAATGGTTCTAAGGGAAGGTTCCTTGACTTATGATAAGTGGATAAAATTGCCAGTAGACTTGTATATGGAGTTCTATATGTTCAATGTAACAAATTCTGAGGAATATGCAAAGAATCAGTCCATTAAACCAATACTAAAAGAAATTGGACCTTATGTATTTAGGTAGGTTCTGAACATGGCTTGCAGATATCTTTTATAATATATAAGCTGGTTAATGTTTTGGTGAATTATGACATTTTAAATATTTTCAGGGAGTATCACGGAAGGAATATTTTAGGCTGGAATGACAATAATGGTACCATAACATTTCAGAATATCAGAACTTGGCAGTTCGCTCCAGAGCTTTCTGATGGACTTGAGAATGATTTGATTATGACAATAAATGCTGTTCCTGCAGTAAGTGAAAATTTTGCTCTGTTTAGTGTACTAATTTTAATAAAGTACCAACTGGGCATTTGCAGTTTCTCTTCTGATTCAACGAAAAACAAAAATTAAAGAAAAATTAATTGCAATTAGTAAACGTGCACCAGTTGACTGTTGCTGTAGTTGATGAGTATGGTGACTCTGCCAGAGGTATCATCTCTCACAATCCTGGAGAATTTAGTCAAATTAAATTACATTGCCATATATCTAATTTTATCAAAAATAGCCTCTGAAATGACCCTAATAATAAAATGTCATTACTAATAGACAGTTTACATTATGCTAAACATTGTTGTGCTGCAGCCGCTGCTCCCTCGAGGTCAAATCCGTATTTGATGACACTTCCTGTACTAGCCTTATCATGTGGAAATCTCTTCACCTGTTTGTAACAGCTTCAACATACATCCATACGAGTCCTGGCTTCCCTATAAAGGCCCTCCCTCCCTCCCCGTATTGTCAAACTGTGCCTTAATGCCTGAGTATAGGTCTATCAATCAGTTTTTTTTTATTTTTTTTTTTATTTTTTTTTTTTTTTTTTTTTAGTAAGGTATGCCATAAATTTCCCTCAAATATGATTCAGTATCTCATTAGTTAAGAAAAGGGAAATAGTCTGAATCCTTCAGTTACTACATATTAATTCTTTAGTTTCTGTTTCGTTGGTGAATGTGAAGCCAAACTGTACTGTTTTGCTGTTTCATGATTATGTGCAGAATTGTTTGGACCAAGTTATTAGTATGTTTCTGAAGTGCACAGCAGACTTATAGTTGAATGTATTTAATATAGTAATGAGATCTGGTTTTTAATGATTCCGATGCAACCACTGGTCGTTATTATCCTTATGATCCTTTTCTGCAGTCTGTAAATTGTCTCCTGTCATGCCAAGTGCATGCGAGAGTATACCTGGAGGAAAGTAGCCTACATCATAACAAGCCACTAGCTGTTACACACTGACCCTAAGGACCTAACACGCGGATGACCTCATCGCCAATATCTTCGTGTTTTTGTTAAAGTTGCAGATAGGCACAACTGCACACACATGACCAACATCCAGGATTTTCCATAGTTTGTTTGGCCATATGGAAGTATCAGATTTCACTTTTCTGTTTTGACACGCGACAGTCAGTATGGCAGAAACAGCTACTTTCAGCATATCCAATATGTCACTACATACACCCATTGGTAAGCATGTCTCACAAAAAAACCTGAATGATCCCAAAAAAAAAAAAAAAAAAAAAATTACAACAGTCTACTACACTAACAAAAACCACAGGGATCAGATATTTCCCTTGACCCTTATAGCTCAACCGAACCGCAGTTGTCAATACCAAAAACCAACATCTACAATTGCGAAAAATGTAATCGGACATTTCCCTTGACTTATACAGCGCAACTGCAACTTTTGATACTGAAGAATTAACACATACAACTACGAAAAATGGAATCTGACATTTCACTTGACCTATATAGTGCAACTGCAGCTGTCAGTACCAAAAACCCAACACCTGCAACTATGAAGAATAGGATCCAAACCCTAACGTCTCAACAGCCCAATAATGACATCACTACATCAGATAAAACACAGTCAACCTACCATAAACACACAAAACATCACAGGTACTATAAAATAAACACCAAACAAAAATTACTTACAGGAAACAGAATCCAGTGATGTGATCTAGGTTGTCTCCTGCCGCCCCCCCCCCCTTTTTTTACACACACAAAAAAAAACTCCTAAACTACCCTTAAGCAAACCCCAACCTACGCACATCACACTTCCCTGAAAAAAACAAATAAAAAACACAAAATTAACCAAAATCAGTCCAGCCTTACAAAACGACAAAAACTGCCACCAACTGGTCCTCTACAACATAATCATCAAACAGTCCTGCCACCCACAAACCGCCCCATTAACTTCACAACCAGTACCCCCTCTGCCCCAAACACTAATGCGAACACGACCCCCATAACTCATCACCCTCGACCTGTTCGTCCTACCCACCGCCCTCATAAAATGTGAAAAATACAATTATCCCCAGGGATGCTCATCTGCCAGCAGTACTCATCTAAATGAGATTTAACAACTAAATGCTCATAACCTCACTTTCCCAAACCCATGTAGACAAAAATCCATCAGAAACTATATAGCTCCCCTAAATATATTCTTGATTAAAATGCACCAATTTCCCATTACTATGGCCCTCCAAAGATGTAAAAACACAATCAGCATACCCACCACCTGAAATAACAACTCCCCACACCTACAAACCAATCTGGAAACTGCCCCTCCCATACTTCATCGTATCGAACTTAGACTCGTCAATATGAACAACCACACCTGGCCTATCCAACATCTCCCTATAATTAGCATACTCAGAACAAACCTCTCTACAGAAAGAAAGCCAGTCCAACACCATTCTCTCACTTGCACCAGTCTTATGTACACAAAAAATAAATTGATATTATGAAATTTCTGTCATTCTTTGTTGGGCTGGAAATTTTTCGACCCTGCCCACCTTGTATTGAGTCTTTAAACTAAAACCACTCTTTATTGTGTCAGCTGACTGAGCTATCCAGTCATTCTCCTGAGTGAAACCAGTCTGTAGTAATTTAATCAGTTGAACTAAAGTAGTGGCATACAACCAGGGCACACACATCTCCAGAGGCTAGCTCTACCCTCGGAGTTATGTGAAGACACCTTGCTATACACCAAATTTAAAATAATATCAGACCTGGTAGGAATACCAACTATGTAGCTCCAGGCAGGAGTATCAACAATGTAGGAAAAGATAGATTGCTACTTACCATAAAGAAGACACATGAAGTTACAGACATGCACAGTTAAGACACTGAAGTACAACTTTTGGCTGCAGGTTTCAACAGTAAAGGACACACACACACACACACACACACACACACACACACACACACACACACACACACACACAAACGCCAACTCCAGCAACTCAGGTTGGAATGCATTCTGTCTCTCTTTTACTGAAGAAGGCTGTGACCAAAAGCTTTATGTAAGTGCCTTTTAATTGTGCCTGTCTGCAACTTAACATGTTTTCTTTACAGCAAGTGGCAATCTGTTTTTTCCCATGTTGTTGAAGTTAAAAAAAGAGTTATACATATCAATTAAATTATGTACTCAATAGACTACTTCTTTTCATCACTTAAAATTGATTATTGTATTGCTGTGGTTGAGGATGCAAACTAACATATAACTAATTGAGTTGATGTATTGTTAGGGGTACAAAGTTGAGCATTAAAGTTCCTTTAAGTATACGTGAAGAAGAAAGGAACATTGCCAAAATTGAGAAAATGTTTGCATTTCATTTTTCCATAAAGGTGTGATGATGTCCATTAATTAAAAATTGAATTTAGCCATGTCAGATTGTGTGCGTGTTCCATGTGATCCATGTAGTGAAATCTCTCAGACCCATAGTCTGTCTGAAAACATTGCTATAAGAGATATATTCATCAAAGACTTGTCATTAGATTTTCTCACATTGAGTGAAACTACTCACATCCGGACAGTGAGTGAAAAATGTACATGCAGGTGACGTGGCCGCAGAGACCTTTCTCATTTAACTGAAAAAACTAACTGAAGAACAAAACGACTGGTCAGTGAGTTGTCAAAACTATTCATGTAACAAGTTTATTTGCGTGGTCATCTGCCGCAGCAAGCACAGAATTACTTGTTTTGTAAATAAAACTGCCTTTTCTTGCTGCAGCTTAATTTATTTTTCCCAGACGCATTTAGCCTTTTTCTTGCTCCATGGCATCTTCAATGAGCTCTATAATGATAGTTATGTTGTTTTTAGATTATCAAACAGTTCACTTTGTATTTTATTATGTAAATAAGTAATTACTTAATTTGCTGGGCTCTGCACTTCATCTCATCTGGTCTGGAGGTCAGACTACCACTTCATTTCTGAAACATAACCACAATTTTGTATTCCTAATTTTCTCACATTGTTTCTCCTTTTTTGTGGTGTACTGTTATTCTTTTTGCCACTAGTTATAGCTACTTGTTCGAACAATGATTTTAAAAATGTAAACATTGTCTGGCGCTGATAACCTTGTTGTTGTGCGCCCTAAAACACTAATCATCATCACTGTGAACATCATCACGTCTTTATGTATTTCCTCCTTTTTGTTTTGTTTACCTGTATGTTGCCAACCTAACAAGCAAAGTATACGTTTAAAACTAACTTCTGCATGCGCACGCTTTTGTGTGTGTGTGTGTGTGTGTGTGTGTGTGTGAGAGAGAGAGAGAGAGAGAGAGAGAGAGAGAGAGAGAGAGAGAGAGAGAGAGAGAGAGAGAGAGAGAGAGAGAGAGAGAGAGAGAGAGAGAGGGGGGGGGGGGGTTGCTTTTGAGTTGTAGAGCATTCAATATCAATGTAATAGCTGTTTTGGTTGCAATGTTCTGTGGAGTAGTTCATGGACAAGTGAGTGAAAAGTGTTGGGTGAAATTGTTATTATGATAATGATAATGTTGTCTTCTTTAGGTACGTTATTCCGTTATTTTATCTATAAGTGAAACAATGAATTGATCGGCATGTGTACTTGATCATTCAACAGGAGTTTCCTTTCTGCTTTGGTTTTCTCTTAATTTCCCTGCATGGTTAGGTGTTTTTTTTATTGTTGATTCTAATTGTTTTCACTCTCCAGTGGTTGGTTTGCACAGTTATGTTCTCTTAGGTGTTCTGCTAATGTAAAGTGGTTTGTCCCATACTTCCAGACTCGGTGTTCTTTGTGTCTGACATCAAACGTTCTACCAGTTTGTCGTATGCGTCTTGCTTCAAAAGTGATACACTGTAGTTGATATATACCTGTTTTTCTGGTATTTGTCTGTTTTTTGTAAGTTTTTCGGCATATTTTTATATAAAACCCTCTCTTGTGTATGTTATGTTTATTCCCTGTCTTTTCAAAATGTTGATTTTATGTGAGAGTTTGCAGACCACCGCAGACAACACCACACCAGAACCAAACACAAACACTCAGTACCATAACAACCATACAGAACAATCAGAAAAAGATGGGGAAAAAACCACAAGATGGTACACAATGACAAACATACACAAACTCTCACATAAAATCACCAACATTTTTAAATGGCAGGTAATAAACATAGCACACACAGGAGACAGTTCTATACAAAAATACATCCCAAAACTGACAAAAAACAAGACATGTACCAGAAAGCAGGTATGTCAACTACAGTGTGGCACTTGTGAAGGCAGGTACATAGGACAAACAGAGCAAACATTTGATGTCAGACACAAAGAAAACATGATAGCCTGGAAGTATGGGATAAAACCCTTCACATTTGCAGAACACCTAAGAGAACATAACCACAAATCAACCACTGGAGGAGATGTGAAAATAATTAGAATCAATGATAAAAAACACCACCTAACACTGCAATGAAATTACCACATGCAGAAAATCAAAGCAGAAAGAAAAACCCTGTTGAATGCTAAAGTACACCCGCCAAATAATTCATTAAATAATGGGGGGGGGGGGGGGGGATAATGCTCCTGAAGAGGATTAATATCGTAGTAGTAGTAGTAGTAGATGATGATGCCCAACACTTTTCACTCACTTGCCCATGAACCCCTCCACAGAACATTGGAACCAAAAGTTTCAACCACACTCTTAACAGTTATTACATTCAGATTCAGTGCTCTTAAACTCAAACGAGCAACCCCTCCGAGTGAGCGCGCACACAAACTTAACCTAAAAAAGAAAGAGAGAGAGAGAGAGAGAGAGAGAGAGAGAAGAAGAAGAAGAAGAAGAAGAAGAAAAGAAACATTCTGAACAGTGCGAAAAAGTTCGGAATACAAAATTGTGCTTATATTTTGGAAATAATGTGGTGGTGCAATCTCCGGACCAGATGAGAGGAAACACACATCCCAGCGAACTGTAAGCAAATACTTATTTACGTAAGAAAATGCAAAATGAACTGTTTGATAATATTAACAATACTGAAACTGTACCGTTATAGATTCCATTGAAGATGCCTTCGAGTAACAAAAAGGTGAAATGTCTCTGGGAAAAATAATATAAGTTGCAGCAGGAGAAAGCGGTTTTATTTACAAAAAAAAGTATATAATATTCATGTTCTCATCATTTGCTATCTTAATTCCATTCTTTACTGTACAATTCTATTTATGAAGAATAAAGTCAGTGTAAATATTAAAAACAGCACGAGATAGTTCACACCCTTGGCTTTAATCTTAGTTAATAATTATATCTTCTGTCTGATCACTATCTGTGTTTGTTTCAGTTGATGACTATTAACTTCAGTGAAGTTCGTAATCTTATTATACATAAATGATCTAGGAAGGCTTGAAGTTATTACTATTTGCAGGTTCCCACTGGGAAATTTTCAGAAGTAGTCAAAAAAAACTGAAACCATATTAAACTTTAAGATTTCAATATCAATTAACTATTGTAGACAACATAACTCCAAATTGTCTATCAACCAAGAAAGCCAAAGGAATAGTTAATGAAATCTCACCACAAACTTTCAGAAGGAAACTACAAAAGCATCAGCTAGGATTAAGTAATGGATGCAAATTCCATGTTCAACACATTTCTAAGTAAATTTGTCTGTGCCCTTCACAGCTGTGTCCCAATGAAAATCGTGACTTACGGTACCAGTGGTCAGCCATAGGAACTGTGGATGACAAGACATTGAAGTATCATTGAACAACTGTACATATGTGCAGCTGCTTTCAAATTGTGAAAAGTATGGTAAAACTCTAGACCAGGGCCAGGGGCGTAGTTACATGTTTTGTACAGCAGTGTTTTCAGCACTCGCCACGAGGTGTGCTAGGAAGAAAAGAGGATATGTCAGCTGCAGGTTCTATGCAGCTGGTGAGAGAGCAGCGAGCAGATGACGTGTTTTGAAGGATATTGTCAAATTATCACGTCAGTATATCACAGCCTCTGAAATCATAACATATTGGAAAAAATGGGCATATATTTTGACAACCAAGATTATTAATTTAATTTACACCATGGTATTAAATCCTAGTCAGGCCAAAAGGTAAAGCATTGCAGTATATTCAACAATCAGTTCCACGAGCTTCCAGTCAGAGATTACTCAAGTTTCTTCCAGAGAAATTGGGTAAATAATCAACTCTCTTAAAAGTAAAAATTCTCAGTGGATTGATAATATTTCAAACAAAATATTAAAAGCATATTCTTCAGCTATACCTGCTACACTGTCATATATATTTAATGCACCTCCTTCGCAGGATATCTTTCTAGATGCGCTAAACTATGCCATTATTAGACACCCTTACGAGAAAGACAGTTAAGCAGGTTTTAATAACTGTTGACCTGTTACATTATTAACTTATTTCTCAAAAAATTTGGAAAAAGGGTATGCATTTAAGAATGGTTAAGAATATTTGCACCCCCCTGCGGGTTCGGGGGTAAGAAAAGGCCCGCGGTATTCCTGCCTGTCGTAAGAGGCGACTAAAAGGAGTCTCAACCCTTTCGGCCTTATATGATGGTCCCCTCTCGGGTTTGACCTCCATCTTTCTAAATTGTTCCGAAGAGCGAGCCACTTGGGGGAAGGGTGCCTTACTTGGGGCAATGTATCTGTCGTGCATTGAGACCTTTAGCCGGCTTTCTCGTCGTTGCAATGGTGTCCCGCTCGTTTTCCATCTCTTGGGCGAGGATACGGCCCTGGGTGCGATGACCACGCTGCACTGTGCAGTGTTGCTTTTCGCTGCGACGACGACCTTATAAATTTTTGCACCTAAGATCCACCACGGTAGCCAGTCCGTTGTGGTGGGGCCGCCATGTACCCTGTTGGTTGTAGCCCCCTGACAACACAGGGATCACTCTACTGATGCCTGCGCCGTTTACTCCCCATGTATGCCAAGGAATAGATGCCCATCTCCCTGGGGCATCAGGACTTGCGGCAATGGCCATCCTGCCAGGTGGCTCTTGATGTGGCTGGGTGGCGCCCATGGGGAGGGCCCTTGGTCGGAGTAGGTGGCATCAGGGCGGATGTTCCGCAATGAAGCATGGTACATCATCTCTTGCTGGTAGCCAGCCACCAGCAGTCTCTAAGCGTTCAAGGGCTCATTTTAAAGCTAATGTTTATGACCCCAAATCGTTCCCATCCCTGGCCACACCATGGAAGTAACGAAAGGCAATGAATGATAGTGACATGTATTCCCCCAGGTATCTCGTCTGTACCAGAGCTGATGGGGAATCCTTTGTATCCATGAAGCCTCAGTTCTTTGTAGAGCATTTGGAGGACAAATTTGGGAAGGTGGAGGGCTTGTCTAAAGTGCGCTCTGGGTCAGTTTTGATAAAAACGGCATCCTCTGCCCAGTCACGCAGGTTGCTTGCTTGTGACAAGTTGGGGGATGTTCACGTTGCCATCACAGCACATAAGAGTTCTGCAGTCTGATGACGAGCTGCGTGCCAACTTAGAGCGTAGAGGTGTTTATTTCGTCCGGCCCGTTCATTGGGGTCCGAGGGACAATCAGGTTGCTACCGGTGCCCTCGTCTTGGCCTTCGAGGGTGATACATTACCGGAGGAGGTCAGGGTGATGGTCTACCGTTGTGACGTCAAGTCCTATATCCCTTCCCCGATGCGGTGCTTTAAGTGCTGGAAGTTCGGCCATATGTCTTCCCGCTGTACTTCCAGCCTCACATGTCGAAATTGTGGTCGCCCATCTCATCCCGATACTCCGTGTGCTCCGCCTCCCATCTGTGTCAACTGTGGAGAGGCACATTCACCTTGCTCACCAGACTGCAGGATCTTACAGAAATAATGCAAAATCATGGAATATAAGACCCTGGATCGACTGACTTACACTGAGGCTAAGTGGAAATTTGAACGGCTACATCCCGTGCGCATGATGTCATCTTATGCCTCCACTGTCACTCCTGCTCCAGCTTCTTTAGCTGCACCACAGTCAGTCAGCTCTCAGCGTCAGAGGACCTCACCTGCCCCCTTGACGATGGGGGGCCCCTTCTCTTGCTGTTGCTCCCACTCTTATGTACCTTGGGAGCAGCACCCACTAAACCACCGGGGGCACCAGTCCCCACTTCTAAGCCAGAGAAGCATAAGTCTTCTTCGGCTTGTCTTGCTCGGAAGGGATCCCTTGGGTCACTTCCTTCCCAAGTTCCTACCAGCGGCACAGCAGACACAGGCCGCTGGTCGTCGAGCTTCGCGATCATCTTCGGTTCCGGAGACTGACACCAATCAGCCCTCTCAACGACGCCAACCGAAGGAACAGTGAAAGAAAACGACATTGAAGCCCCGTAAGATCAAGGCACCTGCGATGGCTCCTACTCCACCACTACCTACAAGCTGTGTGTCTGAGGATGAGGTGGAGATTCTTGTGTCTGCTGAGGACCTCGATCTCGCCGGTCCCTCGGACGCAATGGATAGCATTTGCATGGGTGCTCCATCAGAGGCAGCAGGTGACCCAGTGGCGTAATCTGCCTTCCCAGTCCCGTCACGCCTTTCTCAGCCATGGACAACACCATCCTCCAGTGTAACTGCAGCAGTTTCTTCCACCATCTAGCTGAGCTCCGCCAACTTATCAGCCTTCACCCTTTCCTCTGCATTGCTTTGCAGGAAACTTGGTTTCCGGCAATGCGAACCCCCGCCCTCCGTGGCTATCGGGGTTATTATAAGAACCCGGCAGCTTATGAAAGGGTGTCTGGTGGCGTCTGCATATATGTCCTAAACTCTCTTCACAGCGAGTCTGTCCCTCTCCAAACACCTTTTGAGGCTGTCGCTGTTAGTGTGGACACCACAGGCTGTTACCGTCTGCAGTCTTTACCTTCCACCGGATGGTGATGTCGCGCAGCATGTCCTGGCTTCTCTGATAGCCCAATTGCCGCCACCTTTCTTGTTACTGGGCGACGCCCATAACCATCTGTGGGGTGGGTCAGTGGCAACAGGTCGAGGCGCCATCATTGAGCATTTATCGGCACAGCTTGATCTCTCGATATTAAATGATGGTGCCTTCACCAGTGTGGCGCATGGCACATACTCCGCCATTGACCTATCGATCTGTAGCCCTAGCCTCTTACCGACTGCCCAATGGAGAGTGCATGACGACCTGTGTGGTAGTGACCACTTTCCGATCTTTCTGTCACTGCCACAGCATCAATCTTCTGGGCGCCGTAGCAGATGGGCTCTGAATAAGGCTGACTGGGACTTGTTCTCCTCCACTGTCGCTATTGAGCCTCTCTCTAACGATGACATTGATGATGCAGTGGTTCAGTCGGTCACCACCGGCATCGTTATTGCCTCAGAATCGGCCATTCCCCATTCTTCTGGGTACCCTCGGCGGCGGACTGTGCCTTGGTGGTCTGCTGAGATCGCAGAAGCGATTAAAGCTCGCCGGCGTCACAAGCGACATTCGTCAATTGAACACCTTATCGCCTTCAAACGGCTGCGTGCGCGATTCCGCCGCATTATCCGCCAACACAAGCAGGAATGCTGGGAGCGGTATGTGTCCACCATTGGCCTCCATGTCACTCCATCGCAGGTCTGGGCCAAGATTCGACGCCTCTATGACTATCGGACCCCTGTCAGCGTCCCTGCGCTTTCACTGAGTGGAGCAGTTTGTACTGGCTCCGACGTCATTGCAAACCACTTGGGAGAGCACTTTGCCCTGAATTCCGCTTCTGCCAACTACCCCTTGGGCTTCCGCTCCATTAAAGAGCGGATAGAATGTCGGAGTCTTTCTTTTCGCACCCACCATCCTGAATTGTATAATGTTCCATTCAGTGAGTGGGAATTTCGCAGTGCACTCGCCGCTTGTCCTTATACCGCTCCTGGCCAGATAGCATCCACTCTCAGATGCTGAAACACCTTTCAGTGGACTGCCAGTGATTCCTCCTAGATCTTTACAACCGCATTTGGGTCGAGGATGAGTTTCCGTTGCAATGATGGGAAAGTCGTCTTGTTCCCATTCTGAAACTGGGGAAGAATCCTTTAGAGGTGGACAGCTACTGTCCCATTAGCCTCAGCAACGTTCTTTGCAAGTTGCTTGAATGGATGGTGAGCCGGCGCTTGAATTGGGTACTGGAGTCTCTGGGCCTTGGGGCTCCGTCTCAGGGTGGGTTCCGTAAAGGCCACTCCGCCGCCGACAATCTGGTGATCCTGGAGTCGGCCATCCGTACTGCCTTTGCCTGCCGTCAGCATCTGGTCGCTGTCGTTTTCGACATGTGGAAGGCGTATGATACGACATGGCGTCATCACATCCTTTCTTCTCTTCATGGATGGGGTCTTCGGGGCCCTCTGCCGATCTATATCCGCAATTTTCTGTCGTATCGTACCTTCCGCGTGTACCTCGCGGCCTCATATAGTTCCTCCCAAGTCCAGGGGAACGGTGTGCCACAGGGTTCTGTTCCAAGTGTCTGTCTGTTTTTAATAGCCATTAACGGGCTCGCTGCGGTGGTGGGAAATTCTGTCTCCGCTTCCCTGTATGCTGACGACTTCTGCTTTTACTACCGCTCTATTGGCATTGCAGCTGCTGAACGTCAGCTACAGGGCGCAATCCGCAAGGTGCAGTCTTGGGCTGTAGCGCATGGTTTTCAGTTTTCGGCAGCCAAGACCTGCGTTATGCATTTCTGCCGGCGATGCACTGTTCACCCGGAGCCGCGGCTTTATCTTGACGGCGAGCTTCTTACAGTGGTGGAGTCACATAGGTTTTTGGGGGTGGTTATTGATGCCCGGTTGACTTGGCTGCCTCATATTCGACAGCTTAAACAGGCGTGTTGGCGGCATCTAAATGCTATGCGATGCCCGTGCCACACCAGGTGGGGCGCCGATCGATCTACTCTCCTACGGCTATTCCGGGTGTTAATCCAGTCCCGTCTGGACTATGAGAGTCTGGCTTATGGCTCAGCATCCCCATCTGCGTTGCAAGTGCTGGACCCAGTAATACACAGCGGGATACGACTTGCCACTGGTGCCTTCCGGACTAGCCCTGTGGACAGCATACTAGTGGAGGCAGGTGTCCCTCCCCTAAGTCTAGGGGACCATTCCGAACAACGCTCCTTGCCAGATGGCTGCAGCGTTTACACTGCTGAGCTGATCGCCATCTTTCGAGCCCTAAAGTATATCCGCTCCTGCTCAGGTGAGTCCTTCGTTATCTGTAGCGATTCCCTGAGTGGTTTACGAGCTCTCGACCAGTGTTTCCCCTCATTCTCGTCTGGTGATGGCTATCCAGGAGTCCCTGTGTAGTCTTGTGCGTTGCGGCTGCTCTGTGGTCTTCGTGTGGACCCCAGGCCATGTTGGGATACCCGGCAATGAGAATGTTGACCGCCTGGTGAAAGAGGCCACCAGTACACCATCTCTGGACATTGGCCTCCCGGAGACAGATTTGCGAACGTTCCTACGCAGCAAAATTCTGGACCTTTGGGACATTGAATGGTGTGCCCTGCCTTCACGAAACAAACTTCGGGCCATCAAGGAGGCTATAGGTGTGTGGCGCTCCTCCTTGCGGGCCTCTCGCAAGGAGTCTGTTGTCCTCTGCCAGCTGCGCATTGGGCACACATGGCTGACGCACGGCCACCTATTGCGACGTGAGGACCCACCTTTGTCGCTGTGGCTCCGTTTTGACAGTGGTCCACATTTTATTGGACTGTCCACTTTTAGCTGTGCTCAGGCAGTCGTTCGCACTGTCTGACACGCTCCCTGCACTTTTAACCGATGACTCTGCTATGGCTGACTTAGTTTTACGTTTTATTCGGTCAGGGGGTTTTTATCGTTTAATCTGAGTGTTCCTGTTTCATTTTATTGTATTGTATTGATTCTGGCCTTTGGCCTACGATTTTTAACTCAGTTTTTAATGTGTCCTCGGTGGTTGGCTTTTCCTTTTTTTATCCCTATGGTTGGCCAACCACCGCCACACTCTGTGTGGTTTTACTTTGTCTTGTCTGTTCTTTGTCTGAGTATTTCTTGTCCTGTGTCGTCTGCCGTCTTTCCTGTTGTTAGTTATCCTTCTCTTTAGGAGCTCTTAGTTTTTTTTTTTTTTTTGTGGAAAAAGGGACCGATGACCGTAACAGTCTGGTCCCTTTAACCCCCCACAAACCAACCAACCAAGAATATTTGCAAATGGGAGTCAGTCTCAGTTTGTACTCCAGAAGGGCATATCCATTGAACATGCAGTCTACCGTTTTGCTAACGATTTATGAAAATATCTGGCTGGAATTTGTTGTGCTCTGTCCACAGCATTTAAGTACCTGCGTATCACAACATTCTGTTTGAGGAACATAAACTCTTTGACTTTCTAAGCAGAATAAATAAATGTTTAATTTCATATTTAACAGATAGGAAGCGAAGGGTCGTGTTAAATAACTCATACAGTTGTCGTGATGAATCTCCATCTGAGTGAGGACACATTGTTACTGGAATGCTACAGGGTACATTTCTGGGATCACTCCTGTTCTTGTTATAGATAAATGACCTCCCACCTTCGACTGATAAGCTCTCCTGATGATCTATCAACCATAATCAAGGCCAACATAGATACAACAATGGGAAATGCAGAAATGAAATATTCAGAAACATTATTTGTTCTCAGCAAATGGTCTGCCACTTATTATGAAAAGGAGAGAATGCTACTCAACATTTAGCAGAGATGTTGAGCCGCAGACAGGCACAACAAAAAGCCTACTAAACACACAAGCTTCCAGCCAGGAGGCCTTCTTCCGAAATTGACAACACACATACATCTATCCACATTCACGGAAACCCAGCTCTCACATATGTGACCACCATCTCTGGCTGTTGTGGTCAGAGTAGAGCCTATCCCCAATAGCCAGAGACAGTGGTCATGTGTGTGAGCTGTGTTCCAGTGAAGATGTGTGTGTGTTGTGTGTTTTGGAAGAAGGCCTTCTGGACAAAAGCTTGTGTGTTTAGTTTTTGTTGTGCCTATCTGCAATTCAACATATCTGCTATATGGCGAATAGCAATCTATCCTTTTCATAATATTGTCATTTTCTGTTCTGGATTTTCCATTATTTGATGTGGTCTATCATTTATCTTAGAAAAAAGAAAACACAGTTCATTCAATTCTACATACACAAAGAAATATCAAAACAATACAGCATGAGGAAATACATAAAATCTATTGTCTAAAACTTACGGGAGATTTATATAATATGGGCATTTTCGTGAAGTTATTCCTGTGCTGTCTATGATCTTTACGTGTGTCGTAGTTGTGGCTTTCATTATCACATAAGCAATTGCTCTCAAGGCTGTTAATTTATAAGGAGGTGGAATTAGTGGAGGGAGAGTAGTATCTTAGATATTATTTAGGACAGTCTGCTGAACATTTCATGTAGTAGTTCCCATTTACTTGAAAATGATGACCTGTTTCCTACATTAATACTCAGTGAAATTCAGAGAGGAAGTTACTGGCCATCACTTGCCATCAGGAGGTGAAATATTTAGTGCTGCCAGTAGTTATGCATAAAAGTACAAGAGCTATCCTAGCTTCTAGAACAGTTAATTCTTTTCTTGAGGAGGAGAGAGGGATAGGTTGAGTGAGGTTAGAAAGGAAGGGAAGGTCACTCAGACCCCAGGATGAGATGGTTTTCCTAATGTAAGGAGGGAATTCTATTTTTGATACTACATTAATGTCTACAAGAGCTTGTACCCCTCCTTAGGTGTAGTTTGTTAAGCTAAGCTGTTAACCTATCACTGGTAAAAAGCTGCCCTTGAAGTACTTCATTGACTTGTTACCTAATGAATTTAATTTATTTTAGTTTCATGAGCATCTTTAAAGATCTCTTGACATTGTTTCCAGTTTATGGATTAAAATTTATTTTATTAAGCTATGCTAAGTTAAACAATGTTATGGAGCATGATCTTATCAAATATTCACCTGCATCACAGGGATTCTGAGCTCTTATCAGGCTTGCTTCACAGTCGAAGTATATATAGAATGGACTTTCTCATATTAAAAGTTCTCTATGTAGTTCTAGCTTGTCATTTCTGTTGTACCTAATACCATAACAAACTTGAAAATTGAGAAACTCGTTGAGTGTTAGTCTGAAGCAGTAACACTGTGAAAATTCTGAAAATGTTTCCTGTATTTTCCAGACTCTTAATTACCTAGCTCGTTTAATGGGACCTGTGGAACGAGTTTTTCTATCATCCTTGTTGACTGTGTCTGGAGAAGGAATGTTTATAAACAAGACTGTGAGAGAATTGTTGTTTGATGGTTACCAGGACCCAATACTGGATGTTGTAAATAAATTGAACACGTCTATTTCAATACCATTTAAGCAGTTTGGATACTTTGTTGATGTGAGTATGTACAAGCATCTTTGCATTTTGAATTTTTATGAGTACTAATCATAAAAGTTTAAATTATTACATTGAAGAATAAAGTTAGGTAATTAAAGTTTTGTTTGTTTGTAGTTGCAAGCCTGCAGTTGCAGTGCACATTGTAATACCTATGCCACAGACCAATACCAAATGTAACAGCAACCAAAGCAAAATAGTGCAGCCTATTGATGAATACTAGTACTGTGCGTTAATTCATTATGGAAATTTTGCACCTGTGTCAGGCCGATCCAGGCAGCTAAAGAAGTCCTAAGAATTGACATGACATGGTTGCAATATTTCCACTTCTGCCGAACCTCCTTTTTTTTTCCTCCTGTAGCAACATGCTACAATACTGTGGCACAGGTACTTTGATGTGTACTTGTACTGCAAACACATACCTGCAACGAGACAAACAGTTACGTAACTTTATTAATTTCTTTATATTTATGGTTGCTCCTCAAATTACTAAGTTGTTCATCCACTATAATGAGATGAAAATGCTCATTTCAACTTTGAAAATAAAGAAATGAATCATCTATAAGAGGCAGTCAAATTAAAAAAAAGAGGGGGGGGGAGTAAATGGTTAATTATTTCAAAACTAATCACCGTAACTGTTAAGATATTTATTCCACTGTGAGATAAGACAGCCAATGCCTTCATGGAAAAGTATTTCCAATTGCCTTCAGAACCATCAGTGTATCCAGGCATGCACCAAGGAGGTATTGACGCAGACATGCGATCTGACCTTTAGCACTATGGTCGTACGTTTGGCCAGTGCTAAAATCGCCCGGTCAACGTCTCCTCTTCCTCCCGTCACCTCTAATACACAAGCACCTTCATCAGCTTCTGCCAAGGCTAAGACACAGAAGTCAGATGCATGGGCCTTCAAGAAGGAACCGTCCCGTGAATACTTCTTATGTACCCTGAACTCCCAGCCTTCGACCAGTACTTTGACTAAACGACTTTCCAAGAGGGCTCATAAAAAGAAAAGTTCTCCTTCTCCGCCATGGCGCGTTTCTTCTCCTGCGCCACCCAGCGGTTGCCGCCCCAGGCTGTCATCCTTTTCGCCTGGCCGCACTGCTGGTAGCTGAACATCTGGCCATTCACCAGCGGATGAAGCTCCCCCTCCCGACCATCTTAACATGGTGCCCGACGAACCTATTGAAAATCCACCTATTGATAGCGGCAGCAGTTCTTGCTCGAAGCCAGGCCCTCAGCTGCCTTTGAAGTGACCCCTTCTTGCTTCTCCTTTTTCTTCTCACGATGGCACTTCTTCATTGGAATATTCGCGGCATTCGCTCCAACCGAGAGCACTTAACATTGCTGCTATGCTTGCACTCTCCGTTCGTAGTAGCTCTCCAGTAAATGAAGCTATGCCCATGCGATTTTATTGACTTGGCAAACTATACCTCTGTGCGTTTTGACCTAACCTCTGTGGCAGGTATTCTGGCTCATGGAGGAGTTATGTTGCTGGTTCGGGGTGATATCTATGCCGATCCCATCACATTGCACACCGATCTGCAGGCAGTTGCCGTCCGCATTACTCTCCCCACTTTCACATTTTCTGTTTGTACTGTTTACACTCCATCGTCTGCCGTTACTAGGGCAGACATGATGCAAATTATTCCTCAGCTACCTGCACCATTTTTGTTGACTGGAGACTTCAATGCCCACCATCCCCTTCGGGGCTCTCCAGCATCCTGCTTGAGAGGCTCCCTGTTAGCAGACCTTTTCAACCACCTCAATCTTGTCTGTCTCAATACTGGCGCCTCTACTTTTCTTTCGGACACAACTCTCACCTATTCCCATTTAGACCTCTCTATATGTACTACCAAACTTGGACATTGGTTTGAGTGGTACGCTCTTTCTGATACGTATTCAAGTGACCTCTTCCCTTGTGTTATCCATCTCCTGCATCATACCCTCTCTCCGTGCCCAACTAGTTGGAACATCTCTAAAGCAGACTGGAGGCTCTTCTCTTCCAGGGTGACATTTCAGGATCAAAACTTCACAAGCTGCGATAGTTGGGTCACACACCTGACGGAAGTCATTCTCACTGCTGCTGAATATTCCATCCCTCATACTACTTCTTCTCCATGTCACGTACTGGTCCATGTCACGCTATACGTCCTCGTTGACGTGCTTTACGCACCTTTAAACGCCACCCCACGATGGCGAATTGTTTTAATTACAAACAATACGTGCGCAGTGTCGTCATGTTATTAAAGAAAGCAAGGAAGCCAGCTGGGCTGCTTTCACAAACTCCTTCAACAGTTTCACTCCTGTTGTCGGGGGTAGCCTGCACCGGCTATCTGGCACTAATTCGCAGAGGTTTTGATCTCCGCTCATTACCACCCTGCCTTCCACCCCCGAAAACAGGCAGAGGAGGCAAGGCCACCTAACTTCCGCTCCTTGAATCATGAGTTATAATGACTCATTCACTATGTGGGAACTCGAAAGTGCACTTGAACAGTCACGGTCTTCCGCTCCGGGGCCTGATTCTATTCATGTTCAGATGCTGAAGAACCTTTCTCCTGCGGGTAAAGGTTTTCTTCTCAGTACTTATAATCACGTCTGGATTGAGGGTCATGTTCCCACATGCTGGTACGAATCTATTGTTTTCTCGATTCCTAATCAGGGGAAAGACAAGCACTTGGCTTCCAGTTATCGACCCATTTCCCTTATCAGCTGTGTCTGTAAGGTGATGGAACAAATGGTTAACTATCGTTTGGTTTGGCTGCTCAAATCTCAACGCCTACTTACCAATGTAAAATGAGGATTTCGTAGGTGCCGCTCTGCTGTTGACTATTTGGTTACCTTGTCGACCTTCATTATGAATAACTTCTTGCGGAAGCACCCGACCGCGGCTGTGTTCTCTGATTTGGAGAAGGCTTACGACCCCTGTTGGAGGGTGAGCATTCTCCGCACCATGCATACATGGGGCCTTTGCGGTCGCCTCCCTCTTTTTATTCGTTCCTTTTTAATGGATCGACAGTTCAGGGTACATGTGGGTTCTGTCCTGACAGACACCTTTCCCCAGGAGAATGGGGTGCCACAGGGCTCAGTTTTGAGTGTCGCTCTCTTCGCCATAGCGATAAATCCAATAATGGATTGCCTTCCAGCTGATGTATCAGGCTCCCCTTTCGTAGACGATTTTACCATCTATTGCAGCGCGCAGCGTACATGTTCCCTGGAGCACTGTCTTCAGCGTTCTCTTAACTGTCTTTACTCCTGGAGTGTCGCCAATGCCTTCCGTTTTTCTGCTGAGAAGGCGGTCTGTATTAACTTCTGGCGCTACAAAGCGTTTCTCTCACCGTCCTTACATCTTGGTCTCATTGCTCTCCCATTCGTGGAGACAACAAAATTTTTAGGTCTTACATTTGACAGAAACTTAGCTGGTCTCCACATGTCATATTTGGCTGCCCATTGTACCCGTTCTCTAAATGTCCTCCTTGTTCTCAGTGGTATGTCGTGGGGAGCCGATCGAACCGTCCTACTTCTCCTATATTGGTCGATCATCCGCTCCAAGCTGGGTTATGGGAGCTTCATATACTCCTCTGCACGGCCGACCATTTTACGCCGCCTCAACTCCATACAGCATTGGGGTTTACGTCTTGCGATCGGAGCGTTTACTAGTCCCGTCGAGAGTCTTCATGTTGAAGCCGGTGAATTGCCACTCGCCTACCGGCGCGATATACTGCTTTGTCGGTATGCCTGTCGGCTACTGTCAATGCCCGACCACCCGTCATATCGTTCCTTTTTTGACGACTCTCTAGACTGTCAATATGGTTTGTATGTATCTGACCCGCTACCCCCTGGAGATTGCTTTGGTCGCCTCCTTCAACACCTTGATTTTTCACTCCCTGCAAACTTTAGAGTGGGCGAGAGCCACACGCCACCTTGGCTCCAGGCTCAGGTTCGCGTTCACCTTGACCTCAGCTCGCTCCCAAAGGAGGTTACCCCCGGTTCGGTATACCACTACCGTTTTGTCGAACTTCGTTCGAAGTTCATTAATATGACCTTCATTTATACAGATGGCTCTAAGACCAATGACAGGGTCAGGTGTACTTTTATTGTCGGGGCACAAAGTTTCAAATACCGGCTACATGGCCATTGTTCAGTCTTTACAGCTGAGCTCTTTGCCCTCTTCCAGGCTGTTCTTTACATCTGCCGCCACCGACATTCTGCTTATGTCATCTGCTCCAATTCTTTGAGCGCCATCCAGAGCCTCAGTGATCCGTATCCGGTTCACCCTTTCGTGCACCGGATCCAGCGCTCTCTTCAGCAGCTGGTGGACGACGGTTCTCCGGTTAGCTTTATGTGGGTTCCTGGCCATGATGATATCCCTGGGAACGAAGCTGCAGATGCCGCGGCCAAGGCTGCGGTCCTTCAGCCTCGGACAGCTTCTTGTCGTGTCCCTTCATCAGATTGTACCAGGGTCATTTGTCGGCGCATTTTATCGCTGTGGCATGCCAATTGGGCTGCACTTATGGACAACAAGCTTTGGGCCTTGAAACCTCTTCCTGCGGCTTGGACGTCCTCCTCACGCCCTTTATCGGCGGGAGGGGGTCGTTTTGGCCCGGCTACGAATTGGACACTGCCGGTTCAGCCATCGCCATCTGTTGGCGGCTGCGCCGGCGCCGTTCTGTCCATGTGGGCAATTGCTGACTGTCCGCCACATTTTAACGTCCTGTCCGGATTTTACTACACTGTCTTGATCTGGGCCTGCCATGTACTCTGGATGCCATTTTAGCGGATGACCCAGGAACTGCTGCTCGCGTTCTTCGTTTTATCAACTGGACAAACCTGTCTAAGGACGTTTGAGTATGCTGTTGTTTTTTTTAATCCTACGCCTGTTAATACGTCTTTTATAGTGTTGTCCCTTTTAGTTGCTGTTTTAACCTTGTGCCTCGTGGTGCATTCCTAACTTAGTCTGGGCGCTAATGACGATTGTAGTTGTGCGCCCTAAAACTACAAAAAAGAAACACACACACATTTTGCCAAGGTTGTTTAAACTATGCTACAGAAGTTTTGCTGGGGAGCCCTTACACATCCTCTATAAAATACCTTCTCTCTACATGTTTCTCCCATGTTTTTGGAGGCCTAAAGAAAGGCAGTTGTGGCCATCAATGTGCTTTTGGTGAACAAATGCACGATTCAGTACAATGATAGTTAGATAGACAACCGCATAGATTTTACCATTAGGGCACTGATGGTCTTGCCTCACATTGGGGAAAAATGTATTTACAGTTATGGCAATTACTATTGAAATAATAAACAGTTTACTTACTTTTTTTCCCATCTGTCTTTTCATTTCACTGTCCCTTATAGTTCACTTCATAAGCTGCTTAGTTTTAAGAGAGTATTATTTCTTCTCTGCCTCATACAAACTCACTTAACAACTCACAGCAGTCGGCACAGGTGCCAACTCTATTGGACCTGAGGGGGGTCCCTGAGCCCCCTCAAAAATTCTTTTGGGGGGATGGACCTCCCTCACCCCCCCCCCCCCCAATAATATTATAAAATTACTAGTTGTATTAAGCTTTGTAAAATCACAAAATTATGTTGCAATTTTTTATTTTCCTTGTTTGACGACAGTTACTCTTTAAAATACATTCAGTAATGAGTTAAAACAAATAATTATTATGGTAGTAAGCAGGTTAACTGAAAATGAGTGGTGCGAATCATGATAGTGTTACGGTGCTGCAGGCACAATTAGAATTTGTCCTGGTGTGCAAACCTTCGGGTAAAGTCTGGCGCCAGTGCTGTGGCTGCGGCGGCATGAAAAGGGCTGGAACCCTGTGCCTTGCATCGTCTTGGCACTTAAACATTCACACTGTGACTATATAAAGCCCACCCTGCTGTCGTAGTCATTCAGTTTGGATAGTTTTATTCCGTGCATGCTGTAGACGTGTTTAGTGTTCCAACTTTAGTGTCTGGTGGACTATTTTATATGACTATATTTTATTCTTTCTCTTAGTGTATTGTGAATTAAGTTTGCAATGGATAAATTTGTTACCAAAAAAGCACGCTTGGGAGTTCAAGTCAACCTCCAACAATTATTGTGTCGTTAGTTGCTTCGTCCTCCAACAATTACTGTGTCGTCTGTTGCTTCCTCTTCAGCCGAAAGCTGTTCACAGCTGATACCTAGACAATGCGGTAAGCGAAGATCATTTCAGTCTTAATTGATCAAATATACATGGCTAGACTATGAAGTATCTACCGAAAAAGTTTTTTGCAAAACCTGCAAAAAGGCAGATGCTAAAAGTCTGATAATGATCTTCAAAAAAAAGGCTGCATTTACTTCCATAGTGTTTACTAACTGGAAAAAAACCTTTGGAAAAATTCCATCTTCATGAAAATACGTTAGCACATAAAGAAGGTGTTCTGAAACTAAATTCTATCACTAACTGAAGTGTGGCCTCCCAATTGAATGAATAGTTAGTGATATGAAGAAAGGCCGTTTAGCTCTTCACACAGTTTTAACTACGATGCAATTTCTATGCTGATAATGCAGATTTCAACCGTTGAAACTCCGAAAGAATGATATACCTCAGTTTAAAGATCGGTTAGGGCATTCGAGGTGTAACTGGATGTCCCATGATATTCAAAACGATATCATTGATCTACTAGAAAAGTGTTTGTTGAAAAAGGTATTGGCTTCAATCAAGAACAGTGAACATTATTCTATTATGGTTGATGAAACGAGTGATTCTTCGATTCACAAACAATTGTCATTTTGTATTCGCACTGCCGATGTTCCCTTAATCATTCAACGAAGGCTTTATTGGCTTATACAAGACCCCCAACATTGAATCACAAACTCTGTTTAGTATTTTAAAAGATGTTTTTGCACGTCTTGATTTGTCACTGGATAACTCAAGAGGACGGTGCTCTGATGGTGCCTCAAATATGAAAGGTAAGTTCAAAGGACTAAAAAAACTTAGTTTTGGATGTACAACCAAAAGCACATTATGTGCACTGCACTGCTCACAATTTAGGATTGGCAGTTGTAGACAGTCTCCGCCCTCTTACGTCTGTGAGGGATATTATGGCTTTAGCCAAGGACTTAATAAACACTGTAAGGGAATCCGACAAAAGGATGGGACTTTTCAGAAGCATATACTGTGAGAGTGCCAATGACCAACCTGGTCTATAACCCCTTTGCCTGACTTGATGGACTCTGCTAGCTTCTAGTACCTTGAGAATACTGGAAAAACGCTGAAGAACTTCTAGAGTTTTTTGAAACATTTTCTGCAGAGGACAAAACAGTGGCAGGTTACAAATGTGCAGGCTACCTTGAGTCAATGTTACAATTAAAGACATACTTCTTTCTACATCTTTATTGCCATGCAATGAACCCAGTAGAGGATGTCAGTGAAAAAATTCAATGCCCTCATCTAAGTGTTGCTTATCTGGAAAAAATATGTGAGGGCTTGATTTGTATATTGGATGGAAGGTGTGATAGTTTTAAACACTTTTGGGAATTGTGTTTAAAAGAAAAACCTTCACAAGTTGATGATCCTTTGCTTCTTCGGAATCAAAGTATACCAAAGAAGTATGAAAACAATGAAGCTAGCTCACCACACACTTTCAGAACAGTAAAGGAATACTACAAAGCTATTTACATTGAAGTTTGTGAAACGATGCAATCTTGCATTACTGAGTGGTTTGCTTCAACTGGACTCGCACTTGTCATTGCAGTTGAACAAGAGTGCTTTTAGTGAAGAGAGGTGAAACAAATTTGGAATATCAACTGAGTTTTTCAGAAATGAGCTAGACATTGAGAGACTGGGCTTAATTTGAATATGTTACCTTATATCGATAATAAAAAAAAACTGGTCTTAAAAAACATGCGTGATTCAATAAAGTACATTACACAAGAGTCTGCAGTTGGAGAAATGTTATGGGAAGTAGTGAAGTGCATCAAGCTTGTCAAAGTAGTTCCAATCATGACAGCAACAGCAGAATGGTGATTTAGTGCCCTTAAACGTCTGAAGTCATATGTCCAATCAACAATGAGGCAGAAGCTGTTGAACAACTTGCCTGTTCTAGATGCCCATAGAGATATTCTGTATGAATTGGATATCCGAAAAGTCATCGACTTCATATTCAGTAATCGAGTCAGATGGTCGAAATTTGCACCTTTCTTAAGACATCTAGCCCTAATAATAGCATTTAGAGCAATATTAAAAATCTTTATAAAACAGATAATTAAATAAATCCATAACGTCAAATTTTCAGTTTCGAAATATTAGTACTAGTTCAGTATTGTATTACTATATTAGTTATTTTCAAATACTTAAATATTTTCAGGGTGTAAGACCCAGTTAAAACTGGCTATTTACATACTTTCTGACTGAAAGTATTAGGCATAGTTTATTAACTTTATTGTAGCATTAACTTTGAGATATTGTTTTTATGTAACGAACTCTGACCCCTATTGAAAGTAGGCTTAAATTAGGTGTTTCACTTATTAATCAAAGTGCTATTACTGTGTGACAGCAATATTTTATGTTTTATTCTTTTAATGATAGTTTAGGATTTATTTGAATATAATTTCAGTCTTTTCAGAGCTATATATTCACTGCTCCACCATAACCTATAAGCACAATTATTACTGTAAATTAAATCAGCTTTTTTAAGAAAATACTGTGCATGTTTTTTCTGCTTCGCTTTTCAAAGGCAAAAAATGTGTCAAGCTTGTTGAGTTTCCCGGATTGTTGAGTAATCGAGAGTCCAGTTTCAAGGTTCTAATGTTTATCATATGACTCTAAAACGCTGAAAAAAAATTTTGAACTCTTTATTTTTCATCTACAATTTAGAAAATTTCCCAGGGCAGAATCCGCAGTATCCCCCACCCCCCAATATTTTTTATAAGTCTTCGGCCATGGCTGTCGGATAAGGAAATGAAATTAGTAGTTCTATTTGGTAATGTAAACTAATTATAATTGACATATTGTCATTGAGACGTCAATCATTTACGGGAAAGAATCGTCGTGGCAATTGGGACAGTTACACCTGAATACATGGCGAGAAGTAGAACATGAGCAGGGCAAAAATGGGTCCCATGTTGACATCTACTAACATTAAACAAAACTTGAAGGAATTCTCTTTCATGATCCGTACTATTTGATGTAATTTTTCATAATTTCCCTATTAAAATTATATTTAAAACTAGGGAGTTCTTTTTCAAACACCCTGTATTATATTTGCAAACATTGATTATTTTCATTGATATATTAGCCCTTGGGGCACTTACTCCTTGTTATGTAACAACCTTGTCAGTCATTGTCACCATCTGCCTTGTTGAAACTGTTGCCTGTTTTCGACCTTTTGTGCTACTTCATTTATTTATCTGTACTACCTACCATCAAAAAACATCTTGTCTCTATATCTTTTCTAGTACTGATTTCCATGCTGTTAGGTGGGTCCATTGTAATTACCAAATTTTCATGCAGCACTTTGTTTACAGTTCACTATAAATTGCAGGGCCTTCTCCTTATTGCCTTTTATTGATTTATTTGCAGAATTGAAACTGCCTTTCTTTTCATCGCATCACTTACATTGCTTCTATGTGATTCTTTCACTTTCTGTGGTTTACTTTTAATCAAACCATACTGATCAGCTGTTATTGCCATCTCCTGCATTGTTTTATTTACTAAATACAGTTGGGGGGGGGGGGGGGAGAGGAGGAAGTGATGACCAGTGTTAATATGTGAAAGCTTAGCCTTTTGGGGGTCTACAATTCTTTTTGTGGATACGTGTGTGTTGAGCACGGGACCCCGAGCTCTTGCAACTCTTTCCTTTACAGACCGCATACCTTCCCTTTCCACATCCATCCCTGTCCACGATCCTTCCACTTCCACTTCACCTTCCTCTTCCGCTTCCCCTTCTCCCTCTCTTTGGGTGTATGTTTTACGCTTACATCTGGAGATGGTCGCCTGTGCCCAAATGAAGTGGTTTCTCTTCTTTTTCTCTCTTCAGTGTAACATACCTATTCTTACTTTGCCCTTCTCTTTCCTCAATTCTTCTCTTTACCTTCTTCTCCGCTGCAGCTTTGGAGAATTCTTCTCTAGTTTCCTTTTCTTTGTTCCTCTCTTTCTTTCCTCCCGGTCATGTCGGAAGGCCGACCCACGTGTTCCTAAGCGTACCAGTGATTGGGTAAAGCATAATTCCCCACCTCAGGCAGGCGAGTAGGGCACATACGTACTCCTTGATAAAGGCGACGCCCAGGGAGGAGTGATTACCCGAGTTGTTACCTTCCAACTATGCTGATTGGCCCCTCCATTTGTTTCTCAGGAGTCCCTTAGAGAAAGCCCCCACCAGAAAGGAGCATGCCGTAGGAGACGTCGGTAATCGTGAGAGGTACTTTCACAATGGTTTCTTCTAGTTCAACTAACACCCACAAGAGAAAGCTAGACAAGTCTCAGCCACAGACAATTCTTCTGTCAGTGTCAAAGTTCCTAGTTGTTTTTTGGTCTAACGAAGGTCAATACTTCTCAACAGTCAACCCTTTCATTGTTCATAAGGGTGTTGACGCAATTGCAGGTCCTGTAAAGTCTTGTTCCCGGTTACGAAATGGCACCTTGTTGTTAGAAACAGACAGTGCTCTCAAGGCACACAAATTGCTTTGAACTACACTGCTGCACATCTTCCCTGTCCGAGTGGAAGCCCACTGTACTGTAAACTCATCACACGGGATGGTTTATACGAGATTGGCTCCATGCTAAGTGTTGTACTGTTTGAAACCACCTTAAATACAATTACGGATTGTCTCCTTCCCGATGTCTCAAACGCTCTCTTCGTCGACAATTTTACAATCGGCTCTCAACGGACCAGTCTTCTTGAACGACATCCTCAAGGATGCCTCGATCGCCTCCACTCGTGGAGTGTCGAAACCATCTTCAGGTTTTCTCTGAGTAAGACAGTCTGTGTAAAATTTTGGTGCCGTATGGAGTTTTATCTGCCTTCCCTATACATTTAGGCACTGTTGACCTTCCGTTTGCGGACCTCGCCAAATTCTTGGGACATATGTTTCACAGAAGACTGTGCTGGTCTTCCTACATTTCCTACCTTTCGGCTCGGTGTCTGCGATCCCTCAACGCCCTCCCTGTTCTGAGTGGTACCTCCTGGGGAGCAGACAGAGGGGTCCTCCTCTACTTACGTTGCACCATAGTGCGCTTGGAATTGGACTATGGAAGTAAGTTTACTGCTCTGCACAGATGTATATTCTTCGGCGTCTAGATTCTGACCATCCTCGTGGATTGCATTTAGCATCTGGAGCTTGTTACATTAACTCCATGGAGAGCCTTTACGCTGTCCAATCGGCAAGCTGTTCTTCTGAGTCATTATGCTATTCATCTGTCTTCCATGCTTGCTCATTCGACACATGCTCTCTCTCTCTCTCTCTCTCTCTCTCTCTCTCTCTCTCTCTCTCTTTCTCTCTCTCTCTCTACACCTCCATGTATTTAGGGTATGCAGGCAGCTCTTCCTCTCTACTACCACTGGAGTCTGCTTCAGTCAGCTGCTACATTCGTTTTCCTTCCAATTTCCTGAAACTTTCTTGACAAATGGTGGTATGATGCCACCTTTGCTGTGCCCGGATCTGCCTTTTCTGTGACCTTTGTCAGCTTCCCAAGGATAGTACACACCATCCAAGACTCCAAGCTCTTTATCCTGTCCCCCTCTGGTCCACCAGATTCAGGACTGCATCCACATGCCCTACTTGGGGCATCTCTGTGGCAATCCTCTGGATCTGCACCCCAGTTGGTGCTGCTCAGGCAGCGGAGGGCATTGAGGTGCTGCCAGCACTTCCGCTTAAGCTGCCAAAGGTGAAGAAGCCAAGTCAATCGGGCATCAAAAACCAGTCCTAAGAATAGATATGTCTCCACTACAGTCAGTGGATCATCGTTAAGGTAAAGTTCTGGTTCTGGATGAACGGTACGACGGCGACAGAAGTGCATAATGCGTGACTTTGGGGCCGAAAACTGGAAACTCTCAGCTAGAGTCCATGACTGTGCCTTGTGGATGGCTCCCTGTAGACACTGCTCAGCAACACCAGTATAGGTGGAGCAGTATGAAATGCAAAAGTCATCCGCACACAAAGAATTTGAGACGGACGGCCTTACAGCTGCTGCTAGACCATTAATGGCCACTAAAAATAGACACACTAAATACAGACCCCTGCGGGACCCCATTCTGATGGATATGGGAGGAACTATGGGAGGCACCAACTTGGACACGGAAAGTACGAAGTGACAGGAAATTTTGGATAAAAACCAGGAGCAGACCTCGGACACCCCATTCTTATAATGTGGCAAGGATATGTTGTCAGATGGTGTCATACGGTTCTCATCAATCAAAAAAGATGGCAACCAGGTGTTGGAATCTGGAAAAGGCTGTTCGGATGGCAGACTCAAGGGATGCAAGATTATCAATGGTAGAACGACCCTGGCGTCAGCCGCCCTGACATGGAGCCATTGTAGAGTGCGAAAGGCTTGGGGGGGGGGGGGGGGGGGGGGGGGGGGGGGGGGTAATTGTCCGAAGATGATGCTCGAGCATAGTGCTCTGCAAAGTGCTCAGCTATTGTGTTTGTGTCAGGAGATAACACACCATTTATATTAACACCGGGAACACCTGTTGGGGTCTGGTACCTGAAAACACGTTCGATCTTTGTCCAGACTTAGGAAGGTGACGGCTGGATCTACGCTGCTGCAGCTCTACAGAGCCCTTGTTCAGTTCTGCCTTGACTATGAGAGTCATGTTTATGATTCGACGGTGCCCTCAGCATTGCGTTTACTCAACCTAGTGCACCACTGTGGCATTCAGCTAGCGACAGGAGCTTTTAGGGCAAGTTCGATGACCAGCATCCTTGTGGAGGCCAGAGTCCCTCCATTGCAGGTTAGGCGTGCACAACTGCTGGCCAGTCACATTTCACACGTTCGTAGTTCTCCTGCGCATCCAAATCACCATCTTCTTTTCCCACCCACAGCGGTTCATCTCCCGCATCGGTGGCTCAGGTCAGGGCTTCCAATTGCAGCTTGTGTCCAATCCCTTCTGTCCGAACTGGAGTTCTTGCCTTTACCACCCATACTTGAGGTCCATTAATGTACACCTCCATGGTGTACACTTAGGCCGCAGCTCCGCCTGGACCTTTAATATGGCCTTAAGGACTCGGTTAACACCGCAGCTCTCCGCTGCCACTTCCTCTCGATTCTTGACATGTACCATGGCCACGAAGTGGTTTACGGCGATGGCTGGATGGCTGATGCTCACGTCGGCTTCGTGTAATTCCATATAGGACACATTGAACACCATTCCTTGCTTGATGGCTGAAGTGTTTTCACTGCGGAGCTGGTGACTGTATGTTGTGCTCTTGAGCATATCCATTCATGCCCTGGGAGTCACTTCTTCTGTGTACTGACTCTTTGAGTAGCCTACAACCTATCAACCAGTGCTACCCTCATCATCCTTTGGTAGCGACCATCCAGGAGCCCCTCTATGCCCTGGAATTGTCCAGTCGTTCAGTGGTGCTTTGTGGGCCCCAGGTCATGTTGGAATCCCAGGCAATGAACTTACCAACAGGCTACGCGGAAACCGCTTATGGAGATCAGCTTCTTTGCAATGGACCTGCATTCAGTACTATGCCGCTACGTTTTGTGGTTTTGGAAGACGAAATGGCTTAACCTCAGCACGCACAACAAACTGTGTGCCATTAAGGAGACTATGAATGTGTGGCAGTCCTCCGCGCGGGCCTCTCGCAGGGACTCTGTGGTTCACTGCTGGCTCTGCATTGGCCACACTTGGGTGACACATGGCTATCTCCTGTGCCGTGATGACCCACCTCAGTATAAGTGCGGTGCCTGGCTCACAGTGGCCCATATCTTGGTGAGCTGTCCTCCTTTGGCTGCCCTGCAATGGACTCTTCAGTTACTGGACTCGTTGCCATTAATTTTAGCTGACAATGCCTCATCAGCTAATTTAGTTTTACGTTTTATACGTGATGGTGGTTTTTATCATTTTATATAAGTTTTAACGCATGTCCTTTGTCACTTTGTGTTCTGCACTCTAACACTTTTAGGGTGGATGTTTTAGTGTGTCCCAGATTGGCTGGCTTTCCTTTTTATTCTCGTGGTTGGCCAGCCACGGTCATGTGCTCTCTTGTTTTTACCCTTTCTACCTGTTCCTTGCTTCTCTCTGTGGTTTTCTTGTCCTGTTTTGTCAATAGTAGTGTTGGTTGTCCTTTTGTTGCTCTTCCTTTCTCCTGTTTATTGTGCTGTACATCTCCTTTCTTTTCTTCTTCCATTGTGCAATTATTTTACCTGGAACAAGGCCCAATGACCTCGCAGTTTGGTCCCTTCCCCCCTCTTTTAACCAACCAACCAACCCCAATCAAACCATGAGCTTCCAAATTTTACCATCATCCTAAGATTCTCAAATCCTATCAATGTGTTCATCCCATAGTCACTGGCTTCAAAGCACCCACTGAATGTTTATCTGCATTTGTTGCTAAACATCTG
This sequence comes from Schistocerca gregaria, assembly GCF_023897955.1. Taxonomy (NCBI): domain Eukaryota; kingdom Metazoa; phylum Arthropoda; class Insecta; order Orthoptera; family Acrididae; genus Schistocerca; species Schistocerca gregaria. Next base: position 7,207,534 of record NC_064925.1, on the reverse strand, counting down.
CAACATAGAGTACAAAGATCTCCCTTGTATATTAAAGACACCAACCATTTCCTAGTGTACCCGAAAACTGTTCCCATTGCTTACCCGCCACACATCTTACTTGCCACCAACGAGCCACCTCCATGTATACTAATATTACCCATGTACATTGTATGTCTGCTGCTGAACATTAACAGCTGGTTCCAAACCTATTACGTCTTTCCTACTCACTTTTTTAACTTATGAACAGCTGCTTTACCTTTGGATAGGCAAATGTACAAACAGATGAAGGGTATGGCCATGGAAACCATGATGGCTCCTTCCTATGCCAATCTTTTAATGGGTCGCTGGGAGGGCTTTCCTGGGAACAGTAAGCCTTTGACCTCTGGTTAGATTCAGATACCGCGATGACATCTTTGCCATATGGAGTCTTGGTGAGGCTGACCTGATGAGACTTTTGATATCGCCAAATATATTTTCCCAATTAAATTTCACAGGGTCCTATTCTGAATATTGTGCAACTTTCCTTGATGTTGACCACATCCTTATTTAGGGACAGCTACACACGGCTGTTCACATGAAACCTGCAATCAAACAGTACTTACTTTTATGTTGTGGCACGCCTAGATGACAATTCAAAGTATTTAACTTCTGGCAGAGAGAGAGTAGGTGCTATAACATATAATGAACATTAAGTTTCAGTAAAACACTTTAATTACAGATACTTAATGTTGGAAGACATCTATGTACGTATGAGGGACCATATACATTTGATGCAATCGCAGAACACAAAAACAATTGTTTCTATACATAGAACAACAGTAATGTTGCAACTGTTTGTTAGTTCTTGTGATGAATGTCAGACAAATATCACTTTACATTTAACTATGAACTTTGGTACATCATTCTGGCTAAAGAAACTAGCTCACTTCTGGATCTGCACTATGATGATATCGCTATTGGAGTGATTATTCAGAGAGTGGGACCAGTGGCTCTTTGCTTTAAGGTAATTAGACTTCCAGCAGCGGCGGCAGCATATGAAACCTCTTGAGAGCGAGAATAATTCTACAGCAGAATCACTGATGTGAGACTGCCACAGTTGATTTTGGTGACATCAGTGTAGCCCAGAGGAACCTTGGACTACTTAAGATGAATGGCCCAATATTTGAAATGAAGACTCTATGCTCCCAGTGCTGTTTATCTTGCCAAAAATTTTGAAGAAAACTTTGTCCTACAGGCAACAATACTTCCGACCAGACATTACAAAACATTTCTGCAGCAACCATTAATAATTATCCTGCCAGTAACTTACCATCACGTGGCGAGGGCAATAGGAGGAAAGTGTAATCTGTAAGTATTGCTAACATGACTGTGAGGAGTCGAGTTTCTCCTTGTGACTTTTGAATGTTCGGACGAGCCATTGAGCTCCATCGTTAGGCTGATGGTGAAAACGAGCAGCAGCGATATGGTGAATGTTACTATCATTAGTACAAAACTGTTGAAATTCGACCGGTGTGAATTGTGGTCTCTTGTCTGAGACAGTTACTGCAGGAAGACTTTGAAGACGAAAATAGAGGACCAAGCGAATACGGAATTAGCAATAGTGGTGGATGCCATGGCGCTACAAACAGAAATATACAGTACACATCTGCCACCAACAACCACTGTGTGTTCCAAAATAAACCCTTGAAATCACTGTGCAAGTGCGGTCACTGGAAGAGGATGGCGGTGGAGTGGACTGATGATCCACAAACAAGCTGTGCGGTGAGAGGTTGTTTGCTGAATCCGAGCACCCTTGCAGTGGCAAGTGCAGTGATGCCATGCCAGTTGCTTTGTGAGAACTATGCCTCAGTGATCTCAGTGCAACAAAGACAAAACTTCCTGCCGGAGGGAATCACAACCCATGCATCATCTTTCTCTGTATGTAGCAGCAGAGCACCTGACTGTGTGGATAGCATGTTACAGTGAGAAAAGTAGGTATACACTACTGGGTGGGAAATTTCTTTCAAACTATGTGACCGCCCATGGCAAACATGTTGCAAAGCTAATGTTAGAGCCAGGGTGGAAGCATTTACTCCAGCAGTATGTAAAAACCCAAAGAAAAATTTTGAAGAATTTCAAATTAGAAGTGTCAGTTTGATAATATGATTCCTCAGATGAATCACACTGTGTCGATACCGGCCATTAACAGAGACAAGAAGTCGGCATCCAAATGTTGAGCAGGGGCCTGTACAATAACTCGTATTGATAATTAGACAACAACAGAGCCAAATGTTGTAATGTTTGCACTCTTTATGGAAGGAAGAGCTTGGAATTTTGTGAATTGTGGTTTATTTGTCTCATAATGTACATAATCTAAATCGTTTGATTCAGGTACAGGAGGTATGTCAAAATAGTGGTAAAATTTCACCATAAACACACACCAGCGGATGTTTTCAAACAGCATTATAACAACAATAATAATACTATTTTGTTGTGTTTATATACAATAAAATCTAAAACTTAATTGCCCCTTTCTCAAATTATTGTTTCATATTCTATGAATAGTAGCATGTCTTCCTCAGAATCTGCTGTAGCCTCATTTTTTAAAATTTCTGGCTTCTTATTAAATGTGTTTTTGCCCACTGACTTGTTATATATTGTCATCCCCAAATGCTGTGGAGTCTGTGCATATAATTTGAACTGGTGTGTGGGTAGCATAAAATTATTTTTGTTTCTCATGTTGTGTGTGGTTAAAATGATTCTCCTTAAATAATTTTTGTCTCCTGTGTAGGAAAATTATAATTTCATAAATGTATATGGATGGAACAGTTAGGATTTGTAGTTTCTGAAATAATGGGTGACAAGACTTTGCTGTGCAGTGCACAGGCATCTGACAATTTTATTTGCAGTTTCAGGATTGGAGATACACTACCTGACCTTTACCAGAAAATCGTTCCATATCTAATAACAAATGCAAAACTGCATAGTTTGATAGGAAGTAAATATTTGTGTTTCAGCTTAAGTTCTTCTCCACATTTAGTCCCAAGAATTTGATGTGTCAAATTCTTTCATAAGTTGATTGTTATGTTGAATTTTAAGTTCCACGCGTTTCGAATATCTGGTTCTGAAATGTACCGTAAGGGTTTTGTTTTCCTGCTGCAATGTTGAGTTTCAACCCATTTTACTGGAACCAGTTTTATAGTGTATGCAGTATGCTTACGATGTAGCTCCAAATTTGTTCTGCGTAATCATCTTCAGGTACAGCAGAAGTATTGACTCCAACCAGAACTTACGGAGAATTTATATTTACGGGTAGAATAGGAAGAGGATTGGTCGCAAAATGGAGCCTTTAGGCACACCTTGTGATTCTGTACTCCATTTAGAATAACAAGTCACTGCATGTGAGGTGATAGTTACACTTTGTTTTCTGTTGTGGAAGTATGATGTGAAGCAATTTAGAGCATTGTCCTTAATCCCGAATGTGTTTAATTTGTTGACAAGCAAGTCATGGCTCAAGAAGTCAAATGCTTTTGTGAGATCATAGAAAATACCTGCAACTTTACTCCTCTGATCCAATGATTTGCATATCTTTTCAGTAAAGTTATTCACTATATCAGTTATTTATTATATATTTATTTTCGGTTCTTGACTTACGCATGAGTTTCTTCCTTACGTGCAGCAGCCGCGTTGTTTTCCCTGGAAATTGGTTACTTATAACAATATCACTTTTTACAGTAAAATTTTTTGTTTGGTTTTCATCTACTTTCTCTAACATTTTTGACAAGACTGGAAGAATAGAAATATGGGAATAGTTTTCCGTGTTTTCCCTTGACCCCTTTTTCAACAGAGGTCTGAGTTCGGCATACTTCAAAACATCGGGAAAGTATCCCTATTCAGAAGATTGGTTGAATATTTTAGTTAAATGAGGTGTTATGTGACACACTGTTTTAATCACTTTCATGGCTACCGCATCCCGCCCAATAGAGGTTTTATTTTTTAGTGATAACATAACATTTTCCACATCTTTTAACGTGACTTTTTTTAAGCCTGAAGAGTTCTCAGCTTCTTTGTGGAGTCCAAAGGAATTTACTTTACTCTGATACATCAACATCTAACTTTGCCACATTTATGAAGAATTCATTTAAATGCTGTGATATTTGAGCTGGGTTTACAATAAAGCTGTCATCTACTTTAATCCTAGATATTTCATTACTGCCAACTCTTAACACCTAACTCTGATTTGACAACAGGCCACACTGCTTTTGTTTTACTTTTATGTTGCACAGTGAACTTATTGCTGGCAATTTATTTGGCTGCCTTCACAGCATTTTTAAATATAGCTTTATAATGATATACATACTCAGTAACATGTATCGCCTTATTAACTTTCAGCTCATTGTAGAGTTTCCTCTTCCTGGCACTAGAAATTTTTACGTACTGAGTTATCGATTTAAGTTTATTAGTAGTTGTATTCCATGTGGTTCTAAATGTAAAAGTTTCGTGAAATATATCAAGAAAGATACTTTAACAATTTTTAAGTTTCTACTACTCAAAATACAGCTGTTGTAATGCCATTCAGCCTCTCTTAAATTATTTTCAAAATGTAATTGAATCTTGTTCATTGGAGTTCCTTTTCATATACCTTCTGTTACATGACATTTCTTTGTTAATTTTTGGTAGTTCATTGAATAATGATCTAAATCTGTGCAAAATTTATAAACACCTCCAAATACATAATTTGTTAAAATATTATCAATACAGGTAGCTGACTGTGCATTTACTGTTGTGGGTTGCATGAAATTTATTTTGAAGCCAATATTTTTAAGTTGATGAATTTGGGCATGTCATTACTTTCATCTATGATATTAGTATTGAAGTCAGCAGCTATTAATACATTTTTCCTTTTTTCTTTACGAAGCTTTTTCAAGCAGGTAATGGAATTTCACCAGAAAAGCTTCAGTTTTAGCTTCCTCTGGTACTCTATAAATAGAAAGTACAACATTATTTAGGTATCTCGACTCAATTCACACACACACTTCATTCAAATGATTAGAATCATTTCTTACTTCTGTTTTATATCAGAATGAGTAAATATGCAAGAGCCTCCATGTGATTTCTCTTGTCTACAAAAGCTGTTGGCTAATTCAGAATCTTCAGTTTTATTAAGAATTTTAATATTGTCGGATGTAAGTCAATGTTCATTGAGGTGAATAACTTTGATATTTTTACATTCAAATAGAATAATTTGTAATTCATCCACTTTTTTATTTTTGTTTGAAAAGTCAGCACTTAGACCGTTTATATTAAAGTACATTATGCAGGGACATTCTTTCCTGTTTATTGTCTCAAGCATACTTTTTCTTGAGCACTGTTTTGGTCGTGCCATTTTCGTTACGAAACACTATTTCTCATCCCTATCATTTCATATAAGTTTCCCTTGTTTTTCAGAATTTTACCTGTATAAGTGAACATTTTACTAAGAATTTTGGATCCTAACCTATTTAAAAGAAGACAGTCTTTTTCCAAACATTTATTGCTTAAGAATTTATTTGGATATATGAACACAGCTCCTAGGTCATTAGTTTTCATTTAAATCATGGTTTATTCTCCCTATATATATCTATCACTGACTGATCTGTAGGTGATAACACTCACCACGGTTGTAGAGGCTTTGTAGAGGTTTCTGGCAGATTGAATTAAATGTCTTGTTTTACTTAATTTCCTCTTCAGTGCTGCTTCTAAGAGAATACCTACGTGGATGAAGACTCCTTGCGCTTCTTCAGAGATGCGTCAGCTGAACCATCCTGCGATATGTGTGGCTAAAGTGTTTCTTCAACTGGTGGGTCTCGATTCCTGAATGAATGTCTATTGTGGAGTTCGGCACAACAACATTTTCCAGCAGAGAATCACCTCTAACAAGGAATTCATTTTCTTCACTGTTTTTTCATTGCTGAGACATTTTGAATTGTTTCTACTGTATGTTACACTTGTCCACTTATTTATTTTCGGTTCTTGAGACTTCTGCATGAGTTTCTTCCTTACGTGCAGCAGCCTCGTTGTTTGAGTTACTGCGTCATTCCTCCCGTTTGTTATTTTCTTATATCCCACGTGCTGTTTTGCAAAAACACTATTTCCCATGTTTTGAGTCCCCCCCCCCCCCCCCCCCCCCGATAGGTCTACTTTTAAAGTGTCAGTGTCACTATGAAGCATTTTAATAATTTATTACTGTGAACTCACTGTGGCACTGTGGAAGCTATTTTTGTGTTTTTGTCCTCCAAACATTCTAGGCATGACTAGTGAATATCATTGCTTATAAATTTTAAGCATATTTTTGAACACTTTTTACATGATGCAATGTTTTTTGCCTATTTATGAGCACTGTGTCAATGCACTTTTCAATGTACACCATCTTGCCTTTCTGGAGGATTGTGAATGGAGCTGTTAAAGGCCAGCTATTCATAATCAACTAGAACTTTCGACTGTACAGACAATGGTGGCACTTGGTAAATTTGAATGCAGTTGCTTTGTGGAGAGTTTTTGAGGCAAAAGCGATGGGGATATCAGGTGAACCAATTCTATGGGGGCACAACAACAATCCACAACAGGCTTAGCTACATCAAAATTAATTTGACAGTGGCAACAACATAATGAAGTATCCTTTAACATCTGAAATGTGTCCTGACATTCTGGGACAAAAATGGAACACCTTTCTGGTACAACTAGTTGAATGGAGCAGCAATATTTGCCATGTCAGCAATAAGCTTAATATAATAGGTTAATTTCCCTATGACGACCTGCAACCCTTTATGCCAGAAAATCTGTAATCATAGTCAAGTGCAGATACTATGTGTATTTATGACACATGTTAAATATTCAAGTTCTTCGTGGGCCAAGCAGCACTTTTCCTTGTTATACTTTAAGCTAGCCTTGGTGAGAACATGAAATGAACATGCTAAATCTGCCGAATGTTCAGCATGTGTACAGCCCACAACCACTAAACCATCCAGGTGGTTTATACCCGAAGTGATTTGGGCTGTTAATTGTTCAAGGAAATGTTGAAAAAAGAAGAAACTGAAGCACTTACAGGTGGTAGTCTTTGAAACTAAGAACAATCCCAGGTTAGTACAGTTCACAAAATATTGCTTGGACTGCTCATCCATTGATAACTGTTAATGTGCTTGACATAAATAAACGTCCAAAAAGAATCTGCATTGTCCCAACCTGTCCATCATTTCCCCCCCTGTGGGTTCGGGGGTAAGAATAGGCCCACGGTATTCCTGCCTGTCGTAAGAGGCGACTAAAAGGAGTCTCAAACGTTTTGGCCTTGTGAGATGGTCCCCTAACGGGTTTGACCTCCATCCTTCTAAATTTTCCGAAGAGCGAGCCGATTGGGGAAGGGCGCCTTACAAGGAGCGATGTGTCCATCAAGCATTACCATCTCTAGCCAGGTTTGTCGTCATCGCTTAGCAGTCCCGCTCACCTACCATCTCTTGGGCGTGGATTTGTTCTTGGGTGCGGTCTCTTGCAGTCTGCTATGCTGTGCCGCTTTATGCGCCAATGACGATATTGGACTATATCACCTGAAATCCAGCACGGTAGCCAGTCCGTTGTGGTGGGGCCGCCATGTACCCTGTTGGTTGTAGCCCCCTGACTACACAGGGATCGCTCTGCTGATGCCAGCGCCATTAACTCCCCACGTATGCCAAGGAGTAGATGCCTATCTCCTTGGGGCATTGGGACTCCCGGCAATGGCCATCCTGCCAGGTGGTCGTTGCTGAGGCTGGGTGGCGCCCGTGGGGAGGGCCCTTGGTCGGAGTAGGTGGCATCAGGGCGGATGACCCGCAATGAAGCATGGTACATCATCTCTTGCTGGTGGCCAGCCGCCAGCAGTCTCTAAGCGTTCCAGGGCTCAATACAACGCAACTACATATGACCCCAAATCGTTCCCCTCCCTGGCTACACCATGGGAGGAACGAAAGACTAAGGATGCCAGCGAACCATACTCGCCCCGCTACCTGGTGTGTACGAGAGCTGATGGTGAATCCTTTACATTCATGAAGCCTCAGTTCTTCGTCGAGCACTTAGAGGACAAGTTCGGGGAGGTGGAGGGCTTGTCCAAAATGCGCTCGGGCTCGGTTTTGATCAAATCGGCGTCCTCCGCCCAGTCCCGCCGGTTACTCGATTGTAACAAGCTGGGGGATGTTCCGGTTACAATCACGCCCCATAAGAGTCTTAATATGGTCCAGGGCATAATATTCCATCGGGACCTTCTATTGCAGTCCGATGACGAGCTTCGCGCCAATTTAGAGCGGCGCGGTGTTCACTTCGTCCGGCGCGTACATCGTGGTCCAAGGGATAAGCAGGTTGCCACCGGTGCCTTCATCTTGGCCTTCGAGGGTGATACTTTACCTGAGAAGGTCAAGGTGATGGTCTATCGTTGTGACGTCAAGCCATATATCCCTCCCCCGATGCGGTGCTTTAAGTGCTGGAAGTTCGGGCATATGTCTTCCCGCTGTACTTCCGGCCTCACATGTCGAGATTGTGGACGCCCATCACATCCCGATACTCCATGTGCTCCGCCTCCCATCTGTGTAAACTGCGGAGAGCACCACTCACCTTGCTCGCCGGACTGCAGGATCTACCAGAAAGAGCGCAAAATCATGGAGTATAAGACCCTGGACCGCCTGACATACACTGAGGCCAGGCAGAAGTTCGAACGCCTCCATCCTGTTCGAATGCTTGCCTCTTACGCCGCGGCTACTACTGTTATGGCCCCATTAGCTCTCCCTCAGACTGCCACCTCTCAGAGCCGGAATGCTACACCTGCCCCCTTGATGGTGGGGGGCACTTCACTCCCTGCTGCTCCTGCACTACCTGCCTCAGGAGCAGCAACCCCCCAACCATCGGGGACATCAGTCCCCACTTCTAAGCTGGGGAAGCCTCAAACTTCCCCTGCTCGAATAGCACGGAAAGGGTCCCTTGGGTCCCTTCCTTCCCAGGTTTCCGCCTCTGGGAAGGGTGACGTCAGCCAATGGAAGAAAAGCAGACCAGCGGCTGATCGCAGGGCATCCCGCTCCTCCTCCGTCCCGGAGACTGACTCGCTGGAGCCCTCCCAGCCAATAAAACCCAAGGACCAGAGAGACAAGACGAAGAAGAAGACCTCTAAGGCCAAGGACCATGCGGTGGCATCCACCCCACTGCTCCCTACAGGCTCTGCGTCCGGGGATAAGGTGGAGATCCGGGCGTCCGCTGAGGACCTGGATCTCGCCGGACCCTCAGACGCCATGGAAGCAGATTGTACTGGTCCTCCATCGGTGGCAGCAGGTGACCCAGTGGCGTGATCTGCCTCCTCGGCCCCTTCACGCCTTTTTCGGACATGGACAAAGCAATACTCCAGTGGAACTGCAGCGCTTTTTTCCACCACCTTGCTGAGCTTCGCCAACTCATCAGCAGTCACCCTTTCCTCTGCATTGCCCTACAGGAAACTTGGTTTCCGGCAATGCGGACCCCTGCCCTACGTGGGTATCAGGGTTATTACAAGAACCGGGCAGCTTATGAGAGGGTATCTGGTGGAGTCTGCGTCTACATCCTTAACTCTGTCTACAGCGAATGTGTACCTCTTCACACACCTTTAGAGGCTGTCGCTGTAAGGATGTGGACGTCTCAGCCTATTACTGTCTGCAGTTTGTATCTTCCGCCAGATGGTGATGTCTCGCGTCATGTGTTGGCTGCATTGATAGCACAACTGCCTCCTCCTTTTGTGTTACTGGGCGACTTTAACGCCCATAACCCCCTGTGGGGTAGCGCCGCGATTACTGGCCGGGGTAGAGATGTCGATACTCTTCTCTCGCAGCTTGACCTCTGCCTCTTAAACACGGGAGAGCCGACACATTTCAGCGTCGTCCATGGCACATTTTCGGCCATCGACCTTTCTATCTGCAGCCCCGGACTTTCACCATCCATCCACTGGAGTGTCCATGACGACTTATGTGGTAGTGACCATTTCCCCATCTTTCTGTCACTACCACAGCGTCACTCTTCTGAACGCCCCTCCAGATGGGCTCTGAATAAGGCTGATTGGGGCTTGTTCTCCTCTCTCGCCACTATCGCACCTTCTTCCCCTGACACCATTGATGCGGTGGTTCAGTCGGTCACCACCGGCATCGTTTCTGCGGCGGCATCTGCGATTCCCTGTTCATCCGGGTCCCCTCGGAGGAGGACTGTGCCTTGGTGGGCGCCCGAGATCGCAGAGGCGATTAGAGATCGCCGGCGGGCTCTTCAACGCCATAAGCGGCACCCGTCCTTGGAGAACCTCATCGTTTTTAAACAGCTCCGTGCCCGTGCCCGACGCCTTATTCGCCAACGGAAGCAGGAGTGCTGGGAACGGTATGTTTCCACCATTGGCGTCCGTACCTCTGCATCGCAGGTTTGGGCTAAGATTAGGCGACTCCATGGCTATCGGCCGCCTGTCTCTGTCCCTGGGCTTTCGCTGAATGGAGTGGTGTGTACTGACTCCGACACGATTGCGGACCGGTTAGCAGCGCATTTTGCTCAGTGTTCCGCATCTACGAATTACCCACTGGCCTTCCGCTCCCAGAAAGAGCGGTTGGAATGTTGGAGGCTTTCCTTTCACACGTGCCACGCGGAGTCTTACAATGCTCCTTTCAGCGACTGGGAATTCCAGAGTGCACTATCGGCTTGCCCTGATACGGCTCCTGGGCCAGACCGCATCCACAGCCAGATGCTGAAACACCTCTCTGTGAATTGCAAGCGACGCCTCCTAGATGTTTTCAACCGCATCTGGGTTGAGGGTGTGTTCCCGTCTCAATGGCGAGAAAGCATCGTCCTCCCCGTGTTGAAACCTGGCAAGAACCCGCTGGAGGTGGACAGCTACCGCCCCATAAGCCTCACCAACGTTCTTTGCAAGTTGCTAGAACGTATGGTGAGCCGGAGGTTGAGTTGGCTCCTCGAGTCTCGAGGCCTTCTGGCTCCGTCTCAGGGTGGGTTCCGCAAAGGCCGCTCTGCCGTCGATAATCTGGTCTCCCTAGAGTCTGCCGTCCGTACAGCCTTTGCACGCCGCCAACATTTGGTTGCCGTCTTCTTCGACATGCGGAAGGCGTACGATACGACTTGGCGATATCACATCCTGGCCACACTTCATGGGTGGGGTCTTAGGGGCCCGCTCCCGATTTTTATTCAGAATTTTCTGTCGTCTCGTTCCTTCCGCGTGCAAGTTGCTGCGTCCCATAGTTCCTCCCGGGTCCAGGAGAACGGGGTCCCACAGGGGTCTGTCCTCAGTGTCTCCCTGTTTTTAATTGCGATCAATGGGCTCGCTGAGGCGGTGGGATCGTCCGTCGCAGCTTCGTTGTATGCAGACGATTTCTGCCTCTACTACAGCTCCGCTGGCATTGCAGTTGCTGAGCGCCAGCTGCAGGGCGCTATCCGCAAGGCGCAGTCGTGGGCTGTAGCGCACGGCTTCCAGTTTTCGGCCGCTAAGACCTGCGTTGTGCATTTCTGCCGGCGTCGCACGGTTCACCCTGAGCCACGCCTTTACCTTGACGGTGAACCTCTTGCTGTGGTAGAGACGCATCGGTTCTTGGGACTGGTATTTGATGCCCGGTTGACTTGGCTGCCTCATATTAGGCAGCTTAAACAAACATGCTGGCGGCATATAAACGCTCTCCGTTGCCTTAGCCACACCGGATGAGATGCCGATCGGTCCACCCTTCTCCGGCTGTATCAAGCGCTGATCCAGTCCCGCCTTGATTATGGGTGTGTGGCTTATGGTTCGGCGTCACCATCAGCATTGCAATTGCTGGATCCCATCCATCACTGCGGGATCCGGCTCGCCACAGGAGCATTTCGGACAAGCCCTGTTGACAGCTTACTTGTGGAGGCTGGTGTTCCTCCATTGCGGATCCGGCGCGACCGACTTCTGGCCGCTTATGCTGCCCACGTTTGTAGCTTGCCAGGGCATCCCAACTACCGTCTCCTGTTCCCGCACTCGATCGTCCATCTTCCAGACAGGCGGCCCCGGTCAGGGTGTACGATCGCGGTTCGCATCCGGGCTCTACTGTGTGGGATTGAGTTTTTTCCTCTCCCGCCTGTTTTCCGGGCCAATCTCCGTCTGCCCCCTTGGTGTGTGCGCCGACCATGCATTCGGCTGGATTTGGCACAGGGTCCGAAAGACTCGGTCCCTCCTCCGGCCCTCCGCCGCCGCTTTGTTGCTCTCCTTGCCGAGTTTCCCGGATCTGCCGTGACCTATACCAACGGTTCGATGGTCTCTGGTCTCACTGGTTACGCTCTTACTCTAGAGGATCATTGTGAGCAACGGTCGCTGGCACCCAGGAACAGTGTATACACTGCCGAGTTGGTTTCCATCTATCGCGCCCTAGAGTATATCTGCTCCCGCTCAGGTGAGTCCTTTGTCATCTGTAGTGACTCCCTGAGTGGTTTACGAGCTCTTGACCAGTGCTTTCCTCGTTCCCGTCTGGTGATGGCCATCCACGAGTCGCTCCATGCTCTTGCCCGTTGCGGCCGCTCCGTGGTCTTTGTTTGGACCCCAGGTCATGTCGGCATCCCGGGCAATGAGCGGGTTGACACGCTGGCTAAACAGGCAGTGAGTTCACCGGCTCTGGAACTCGGCCTTATGGAGTGTGATCTCCTGTCGCTTTTGCGCCAGAAAGTGCTTGGTGCCTGGGGTGACGAGTGGCGCACCCTGCCCACGCCCAACAAACTTCGGGCGGTGAAGGAGACGACCCGTGTGTGGCGCTCCTCCATGCGGGCCTCTCGGAAGGACTCTGTCGTCCTCTGCCGGCTGCGCGTTGGCCACACGTGGCGGACGCACGGCCATTTGTTGCGCCGGGAGGACCCACCGCTATGTCGCTGCGGGGCAGCTCTGACGGTGGTCCACATGTTGGTGGACTGCCCGCTTTTAACAGGACTCAGGCAGACGTTTGCGCTGCCTGATACCCTCCCTGCCCTTTTATGTGATGACGATGCTATGGCGGACCTCATGTTGAGTTTTATTTGGGCAGGGGGTTTTTATCGTATGATTTGAGTATTTGTCCTTTTATTTCCTGTATTGACTTGGGCCTTTGGCCTGTGGTTTTAAACAGTGGGTTTTAATGTCATTTGGTGGTTGGCTTTTCCTTATTTTCATGGTCGGCCAACCACCTTCACACTCAGTGCGATTTTAGTTCCGTTTGTCTGGTCTTTGTCTGCCTTTCTTGTATTGTGTCGTCCCTTCTCTCAGTTCTCCGTTTTTAACGACTGACAGTTTTTATTTCGTGTGATTTTATCGTGGAACAAGGGACCGATGACCTTAGCAGTCTGGTCCCTTCAATCCCACACCCAACCCCATCCATCATTTGCTCTGGTCATTGGAGAAGAAGAGAATCCATCACAGTTTGTGAATTTTCTGTGGCTCTGAAATCACTGCACAGCCGTAAATCTCCTGATAGCTTTTTAAGTATTACTAGGGTGAAGATGTCCAATGGCTTGCAGAAATGGGTTGTATCACCCCATTGTCCTTCCACCAATGCAATTCGTTTGCAATCTGCTCTATAACATGGGGGTGGGGGGTAGGCATAGCTTGATAAAATAATGGTTATCATTGTCACTATTGTGTTCCTCAAAATCTTTAGCCCTATGTAGACCTGGATGAAAAAGTTTCTTAGGGTAACTGTGCAAGCCAAACATGGGTATGAGGCTCTGATTTTTAATGGGTTGTCTTGTATACATAGCTAGAGCAAATCAAACAAGTCTAAACAAAAAATGTTCCCATTGTTTCTAGAACATACTACTTGGAATGAGATGCACTTTATAACATCACAAAAAGTTGCTGCAAACAGCACTTGCCCAGTTCTCTGGTATTTTGTATCTGTTATAAGTTGAAAAAATAGAAGTAGGCTGTTGTACCTGTGGTCTGCCGATAATAACCAATCATATCATAGGTGTATTAAGTAGGGAAACAGACGCACCTGTGTATACTTCAAATTTATCTGTCTAATGAGCCACTCTTAATTGGAAAAAAGTGTGTTTTTATGTCTGTGTACTACGCTAGAAGGTGTCCACGAAGTGTAAAAGCAAAATTATTTGCCTCTCTCACACTGCCTTGGCCGCCACAACATTTGAATGCTAACAACCACTCTGTGGTTTCTCATTTGACTGGTGCTGTGCCTGGCAGCTTTATAAACAGGTGATCCGGATAGGACCTTGCTTATCACGCTTAAAGCGCTTTGCTTCACAAGGGCATGCTTTGCTGTCATGAGTAGAAAAACACTGAACAAGTCTTCCTCATCTTATTCTGAAGTAAACCTTGTGTGTCTGGAAGGTTCTATTTGTACTGTTAATTGGAGTCCTGTTTTTATTCACTTTGACATCAACTGCAGACTGAGTGCCTTGTGCACTCTGAACAAAAGAAATGCATGGAGCCTCAAAATCAACTTCAGTAGTGCCCACAATACTTTAAAACTCTGTAATTGGCAGAAATGTGTTCAAATACGGGTGTGGCAAGTTTAGGCTGCCAGCACTTAAGACTGCATCTGATACGTTTTGCGTGATTGTATCACGTAGCATTACATCATTATTGTTTTGCTCGCAAGAACATTTGAACCTGCAATATCGTGGTAGCCCTTTAAGTCCCACAGTCCACTATTTTAATGACTGTTCAGTTCAGGGTGCTTCTTACGAGAAAAAAAAAATAATAAAAATTAAATCCTGCCCAGTGACATGAATCTGTGCCTTGTAATGCTCATTGATTTTCCTAACTAATTCCTCATAATCAGCTTCTTGTGGACAAAAGTCTGGAAACAGTTTGAGACACTTACTATAGTCTGTGGCTCCAGCAGTGGACTGAAAGATTGCGATACATGCCACAGCTCTAATACTTGAAGTGTAGATGTGAACTTCCAGTTGAGCACAATATTCTGGCCTGTTTTCTTCCTTGCAGTTATACTGGTGAAACTTTGAAACTTTGAAACTTGGGAGCAGCAACCAACTGTGGTGTTTGTTGCGGCATTAAGTTCGTCATCTACATACTGGTCAGCAGTGATGAAACATGCTGCATCCAAAACTGAACAACTTCAAGGACATTTCACATTGGGGTTCAGACATGGTTAAACACTTTAGACTAGATGCAATAACAGTGAAAATTTTTTGCCACAGTGATGAGGGGAATGCCAGATAAATCCACACCGGCAGAAATAAAGTGAAAAGTAACTCATCACTATTTTTATGTGTGGCAGATGAGAACACACTCATCACCATTTTTATATGTTCTAGCAAGCCTAGATTACAATTCTAAATACTTCTGTAGGAGGTCGAGTAGGTGCTACAACATATAATGAACATTCGATCAGTTCCAGTAAAACACTTTAATAACAGATACTTAAGAAGACATTCATGTCCATATCAGGGATAACACACATTTTATACAATCACAGAACTCAGTGATAACTGTTTGTTATAACTTACCAAATGACAGCATTGGTATGTTGATAGGAGACAATAAAAAACACACACACAAATTTCAAGCTTTCGCAACCCAAGGTTGCTTCATCAGCAAAGAGGGAACGAGAGGGAAAGACGAAAGGATGTGGGTTTTAAGGAAGAGGGTAAGGAGTCATTCCAATCCCAGGAGTGGAAAGACTTACCTTGGGGGGGAGGGAGGAGGACCTTAGGGGGGGAGGGGGGAAGGATAGGTATGCACACACGCACACCCATCTGCATATATACTGGCTGTGTGTGTGTGTGTGTGTTTTTATTGTCTCCTATCAACATAGCAATGCTTTCGTTTGGTAAGTTACAGCATCTTTGTTTTTAGATATATTTTTCCCACGTGGGATGTTTCCCTACTGAATTACAGTCAAATACCACTTACCATTTAATTATGAACTTTGGCATGCTGACTAGCTCGCACCTGGATCTGAAATACGACAATGTCACTATCAGAGTGGCTATACAAAAAGTGGGACCAGCACCACTTTGCTATGACTTACGTAGACTTCCAGCAGCAGCATCTTCAATGTCATCTCTCATTCATAGCTGTGTCTGGCAGTGATTGTCTTTAGTGTGTAGTTCCATTGTGAGGTATCAACTTTAGTATGGCACGTCACTCTTCAGATGACACCACACTTACATTTTGGTGGTTGACGTAGTTTTCATGTGAAACGTTTTCTTCCATACAGTTTTGGCCTTCAAGGCAAGTGCATTTGTTCAGATTTATTTATTTCTAATTAACTCTTTACAGCAGTATGTCACAATTCTCACCTTGGCCTTTACTGTATATTGTTATCTCATCAGCATAGTTGAGAAGCAGATTTTGCAGGCCATTTCCTCCAGTCTCGGTACTGCGGATCCCTCCAAAAAACAATTCGGGAATACACCTCTTCTCACTCATTACTACCCTGGTCTTGACTGTATTAAGCAGCTACTGTAATATCACCCTGAAATGAGGTCTGTTCTGTCTGCCATTTTGACCACCACAGCCAGAGTAGCTTTTCATCCCCTTTCCCAAAATCTCCACAATATCCTGGTCAGACCTAGTGCTCCTTCTGCATCCATTTCCCTACCCTATGGCTCCTACTCCTGTGGCCAACTCCACCATAATACATGCCTGATGCATCCTCCTACCACCAGCTGTACCAGCCCTGAAACTGGCAGAACATATACTATGAAAGGAAGACCCACCTGTGAAATGACAGTCGTGCACCAGCTGTTATGTAAACACTGTTGGGCTTTCTACATTGGTATGTCTATCAGCAAATTATCAGTTAGGATGAATGGCCATAGATAGAGTATGTGTACTGCCAACACATAATATCCTGTTGCGGGGCATACTCTACAAAATGACTGTCATGACCGTGTTGCCTGTTTCACCACAGATGCCATCTGGATTCTTCCAGGTGACACCAGTTTCTCATAAATCTGCAGGGAAAAACTGACATTTGACATTACAACGTGTGCTTGGTTCTCACCACCCACCTGTCCTAAATTTATTTTAATTTTTTTGATCTCAGCATTCCTTTTGAGTAACTTTTCTTCGTCTTTGCTCCTTTTTATTTTTCAATTTCTTTTGTTTTCTGTCCTGTCTATCTACCCCACCACCACATTCACCATCTACCATGTACAGTGTACTTAGCTTTATGCTGTTATTGATTTGTGCACAACATTTTTCTAGTAATCTGTCTTTCTTATTACTCTGTCTTCCACCTTTAACCTTCCAGCAGTTGTGCTGTTGTCCTAACATGAGCGGGTGTACTTTGTACACAAGTAAAGAATTGGTGTCTTCATATTACCAAGGTAAACATGTATGAGCAGAATCAATGTTTAATCTTAGTCTACTTTAACAGCAATAAAATAACCGTACATAAATATTGTTTGGTTTAGGCACTGACAATCAGTCTTTCCATCTCATCGTGTCCAGCAAGTCTCCTCTAACAGGAGGTTCTGGATGACTTTTGTCACTCTTCCCATTTCCTAAACATTGCCAGGCCTTTTCCTTCACCCTTCTCTCTTTTGCTTCAAGATTTGTGCCAGAAGAAGGCATTGGTTCCAGCAGCTTCCATACTTTTCCATATTTTTTGTGTGTTTTTTCTCCTGCTGCTGCTTGATGAGTAGATTTTTTATCTATCCAATTATAATTCCAGTTATTAGGCATTTTTGATAATGTCTTAAATGTAGTAGATTTGATATAACAAAGAAACTCGGCAGTTGGGAAAGAAACTTAGATAAAATTAAGTGATACTATACTCTCACCTATTTAATCTGAAATTAAGAAAAGGTACATTTCTGTATGCCTCAAGTGGAAGGCAAGCTTTTTTTATTTTTGGTAGAGAACGAGAAACTGGATCTACAGTGTTCATCTGTGGCGCACTAGTGTAGAAGGTGGTACAATTTCAGCTAAGTAAATAATCTGGACATTGCTCAAGATTATTTACACATTCAAGCTGACCTCCAGATTTTCCTTCATGTGAGACTGTGATTGATGGACACATCACATTTGAAATTTCAGATTGTGATAAGCACTACTATAAATGACTTATTTATTTTCAGAGTTCTGTATTTTCCAAAGTATTACATGAACAAATATGATTGATGCATGAATAGAATCATAAACTTGGGCAGTTTGTATTGTGCCCACCTGCTGATGTTAAGAGTGCAGTGCTGTGGCAAAATGATAATGAAGCAAGCGATTTTTTTTTCTTTTTTTGTGTTGGAATATGAGAGATATTCATCTGTTACAACAGTGCAGTGTGTGTTCAGAAGGAGTTATGGAAAAGAGCTGCCATGTAAACAGAGCGTTGTGTGTTGGTGTCGACAATTTAGGGACGTTGTTGCCATAAAAAGAAATGTACTGATTGACCAAGTGTGCCAGGTGCAACTGTGGAAAGGGTGCATGAAAAGTTTTGCACGAAAAAAAAAAAAAAAATGGTTTGCACAAGCCATAAACTTGTATTACCACAGGAAAATGTGTGGAAGATTTTGGTGCAGCAGTCACGTTTCAAATCTTTTGTCTACAGCTTGTGCAACAATTAAAATTGGAAGATTATGGTCAGTTTTACCAGTTTTGCATCTCAATGCAGGAAGTGCTTGAGGATGAACGTCTCACCGCCAAGCTGGTATTCAGTGGCAAAGCATCCTTCCTTTTACTAAGAAAAGTCATTCACCACAATGTGAGGGTGTTGGGAACTGAACATCCTCTCGAAATTGTGGTGCGTTAACAAGATTTGCGGAAGGTTTAGGTTTTCTCTGCAATGTTACAGACAAAGCTGTATGGGCCATTTTTCTTCTGTGAGTAGACAATGACCTTCGTATATTGGTGCTGTGGTTTTTGCAGCTGACTGCTTACTCTGAGAATTTCGTCTTCCAACAAGACGGAGCACTACCTCATTGGAGAATTGACTTTCATTGTTACATAAATGATGAATTCTGCCTTGCTGGATTGGGTATTTGGTGAAGAGAATGTAGCTTTGTTCCCTTGCTGCCCCTGGTCACCTGACCTAACACCTTGTGACTTTTTGCTTCGGGGGGTACATTAAGGACAGTGTTTACGAGCCCCCACTGCTAACTACAAACAACACTGGAACAGATCAGACACATCAGTGCTGCTGTAACGACCACTGGCAGGGTGTTGCGACCTAAGGTATGGAGCAAACTTTACTACAACTTGGACATATGACCAGGGGAGCTCTCATAGAGGATTTGCAGAGCAGTAAATGCAGTTTTTGAGAGTTTATGGTTTGATTAATGTATCAGTCATATTTGCATATGTAATATTTTGGATAATACACAGATTTGAAAATGAAAGACCATTTATAGTAGCCCTGTGATTTAGTTTTTTGTGTTTTGTGATATATTCAAAATTTTATTATAACAGTGAAACCCCTGTTTTATGTTTCCGTGGGGTCCAGACTTGAAAACACAAAATTGACGAAAATGTAGAATCGAGGAAAACATTAAAATCCCCAAAATATCAGCAAAACCATATGTAGTTGGGATATATGATCAAAAATTGTAATCCTCACCAGTTTTATAAAATCTGCACAAGTGTAGGAAATTAGATGTATGAGACAATGTTTATACAATATTTGTGATAATGAATTTCATCAGTTCATAAAAAGTCATAGATGTATAACAGTAAGTAAAAAAACTTGTCAAAATATTGAAATTGGTGTCTGAGTAGAAGGTAATCAAGCTATTTTCCAACGTGCTACAACCGCAAATTATACGTCAGTACATGTGTTTTTGAGGCGTCTTTTCTGTATGTTGACCCAGAAAAAAGCAGTAATTGACAAATGTGGTGGATTAAACTGAAAACTGTGAAGTAGGGTGAAAGGCATCATAATCCATCATGTGGGGGTGAGTGTTTCCCGTCTATAGCCAGTGGCAGTATAATTGGGTCGAATAGACTTCCTGCCACAGACACACTAAGCTTGAAACATGTTTCCGGCAACATGGTGTGGACACTGTTCGAAAAAATCTTCCAAAACACACAAACATCTGTCCGTAGCAATGTCGGTACAGATAAAAGGAAACAATGTTTTAGGACAGCTACTGCATGTCACTGCTGCGGGGTGCAAGTGTATGTTTATATATTGCACTGTGTTTTCTGTTGCATAGAGTTGTTAGGTGTTCTGTTTTCTCTTGATGTATTAAGGTTTTTCCCAAAAAAAGGGGAGATGGGGGTGGGGGGCTGCAGAAGATACAGCAGACTGTCAAGTAGTGGTAGTGGTGGTAGTAGTAGTAGTAGTTGTTGTTGTCGTTGTTGTTGTTGTTGTTGTTGTTGTTGTTGTTTTCTGCACAGAATACTACTGCTACATTTGGTAGAATATTGAGGAAGACTGCGTAGAAAACAAAATAAGGTCGTTTGTCGTAACTTGCTTTGAAATGTATACTCAAGGCTCTGGAATGAATCTCCCAGTGACAAAAAACTGAGACTAACAGTGTGTCATTGTAAATAAAATAGAAAGAAACTTCTACATGGGAGAAATATATATAAAAAAAACAAAGATTCCAAGACTTACCAAGCGGGAAAGCGCCGGTAGACAGGCACAATAAATAAAACACACAAACACACACACAGAATTTCTAGCTTTCGCAACCGACAGTTGCTTCTTCAGGAAAGAGGGAAAGACGAAAGGATGTGGGTTTTAAGGGAGAGGGTAAGGAGTCATTCGAATCCCGGAAGCAGAAAGACTTACCTTAGGGGGAAAAAAGGCAGGTGTACACTCGCGCGCGCACACACACACACACACACACACACACACACACACACACACACACACACACACACACACACACACACACACACACACACGCAGACATTTTTAAAGGCAAAGAGTTCGGGCAGAGATGTCAGTCAAGGCGGAAGTACAGAGGCAAAAAAGTTGTTGAAAGACAGGTCAGGTATGAGCGGCGGCAACTTGAAATTAGCAGAGGTTGAGGCCTAGCGGATATCGATTTATAAATGTCTCTGCTGGAAATATCACTTTGTCATGAAGAAAAATAATCCAGATCCCACTCCTAATGATCCAACTCCCCAAGACACTATCCAAATTGAACCCTGCCTGGAACAGTTCCGTCCTCCATCACAGCGAGACCCACCTCCTCTTTCTCAAAATCACCCTCTCCAAACCTTCCAGGAATTTCTCACTTCCAGCCTTGCCTCTCCATCTTTCTTCAAAAACCTTAATCCTACTCCCAACATCACCACAGCCGAAGCCCAGGATATCCGTGATCTGTAAGCTGACCGATCCATCATCATTCTTCCGGCTGACAAGGGTTCCATGACCGTGGTACTTGATCATCGGGAGTATGTGGCTGAGGGACTGCGTCAGCTTTCAGACCACTCTACATACAAAGTTTGCCAAGGTAATCCCATTCCTGATGTCCCGGCGGAGCTTCAAGGAATCGTCAGAACCTTAGGCCCCGTACGAAACCTTTCACCTGACTCCATCAAACTCCTGACCCCACCGACACCTCGCACTCCTACCTTCTACCTACTTCCTAAAATTCACAAACCCAAACATCCCGGCCGCCCCATTGTAGCTGGTTACCAAGCCCCCACAGAACGTATCTCTGCCTACGTAGATCAGCACCTTCAACCCATAACATGCAGTCTCCTGTCCTTCATCAAAGACACCAACCACTTTCTTGAACGCCTGGAATCCTTACCCAGTCTGTTGCCCCCGGAAACCATCCTTGTAACCATTGATGCCACTTCCTTATACACAAATATCCCGCACGTCCAGGGCCTCGCTGCACTTCCTTTCACGCCGATCACCTGCCACCCTACCTAAAACCTCTTTCCTCGTCACCTTAGCCAGCTTCATCCTGACCCACAACTTCTTCACTTTTGAAGGCCAGACATACCAACAATTAAAGGGAACAGCCATGGGTACCAGGATGGCACCCTCGTATGCCAACCTATTTATGGGTCGCTTAGAGGAAGCCTTCTTGGTTACCCAAGCCTGCCAACCCAAAGTTTGGTATAGATTTATTGACGACATCTTCATGATCTGGACTCACAGTGAAGAACAACTCCTGAATTTCTTCTCCAACCTCAACTCCTTTGGTTCCATCAGATTCACCTGGTCCTATTCCAAATCCCATGCCACTTTCCTTGGTGTTGACCTCCATCTGTCCAATGGCCAGCTTCACACATCCGTCCACATCAAACCCACCAACAAGCAACAGTACCTCCATTATGACAGCTGCCACCCATTCCATATCAAACGGTCCCTTCCCTACAGCCTAGGCCTCCGTGGCAAACGAATCTGCTCCAGTCCTGAATGCATGAACCATTACACCAACAACCTGAAAACAGCTTTCACATCCCGCAACTACCCTCCCGACCTGGTACAGAAGCAAATAACCAGAGCCACTTCCTCATCTCCTCAAACCCAGAACCTCTCACAGAAGAACCCTAAAAGTGCCCCACTTGTGACAGGATACTTCCCAGGACTGGATCAGACTCTGAATGTGGCTCTCCAGCAGGGATATGACTTCCTCAAATCCTGCCCCGAAATGA
Source organism: Schistocerca gregaria (assembly GCF_023897955.1). Classification (NCBI taxonomy): domain Eukaryota; kingdom Metazoa; phylum Arthropoda; class Insecta; order Orthoptera; family Acrididae; genus Schistocerca; species Schistocerca gregaria. Next base: position 7,185,039 of record NC_064925.1, on the reverse strand, counting down.
GATCCATCCTTCATGAAATCCTCCCCACTCCACCAAGAGTGTCTTTCCGCCATCCACCTAACCTTCGTAACCTCTTGGTTCATCCCTATGAAATCCTCAAACCACCTTCCGTACCCTCTGGCTCCTATCCTTGTAACCGCCCCCGGTGTAAAACCTGTCCTTTGCACCCTCCCACCACCACCTACTCCAGTCCTGTAACCCGGAAGGTGTACACGATCAAAGGGAGAGCCACGTGTGAAAGCACCCACGTGATTTACCAACTGACCTGCCTGCACTGTGACGCTTTCTATGTGGGAATGACCAGCAACAAACTGTCCATTCGCATGAATGGACACAGGCAGACAGTGTTTGTTGGTAATGAGGATCACCCTGTGGCTAAACATGTCTTGGTGCACGGCCAGCACATCTTGGCACAGTGTTACACCGGCCGGGTTATCTGGATACTTCCCACCAACACCAACCTATCCGAACTCCGGAGATGGGAACTTGCCCTTCAGTATATCCTCTCTTCTCGATATCCGCCAGGCCCCAACCTCCGCTAATTTCAAGTTGCCGCCGCTCATACCTCACCTGTCTTTCAACAACTTCTTTGCCTCTGTGCTTCCGCCTCGACTGACATCTCTGTCCGAACTCTGCCTTTACAAATGTCTGCTTGTGTCTGTGTATGTGCGGATGGATGTGTGTGTGTGTGTGTGTGTGTGTGTGTGTGTGTGTGTGTGTGTGTGTGTGTGTGTGTGTGCGCGCACGAATGTACACCTGTCCTTTTTTCCCACTAAGATAAGTCTTTCCGCTCCCGGGATTGGAATGACTCCTTACCCTCTCCCTTAAAACCCACATCCTTTCGTCTTTCCCTCTCCTTCCCTCTTTCCTGAAGAAGCAACCATCGGTTGCAAAAGCTAGAAATTTTGTGTGTGTGTTTGTGTGTTTTATTTATTGTGCCTGTCTACCGGCGCTTTCCCGCTTGGTAAGTCTTGGAATCTTTGTTTTTAATATAAAAAGAAAGAATGATACCACATTTGCGAGATGCAAAATCATTAGAAGATACCCAAGTGAAGTTGCAGAAACTAGGGATGTCTTCCATATTCAGTTCCCATACATAGCAAGCTTTTTCCCCACCAATTATTCTGTAGTATTTTTTTATTTGCCAAAGACAACTGTATGCAAACCAAGAAATCAATTTCTTACAGCTACTAATCTGATTTTACCAACTGTTATCAACTACTAGACAAACTCTCCTTCAAAATATCGTAGTTTTAAAACCAACTACAAAATTCTCCGATGAAAGCAACCTTATTCTGTAAAACTATGAAACACTGAGAAATGCTTAGTCTTCAGGTTACAAGTCACGACAAATAAATAAAAGAATTATAGTTCCCTCATCTCTACACATGACACGACAGAGAATACGAAAACCATGCAACTAATAGGTAACAGACAATGTGAATACATTGAGAAATGTTTACTGCCAGTGTGGACAGAAACAGAGAGAAGAAACAAAGTTGGAAACAGAGTTGCTACACTGTAGGAAATAATGTTTTCAAGAGAAACGTTTTTCCAGTGGCTGTGTGGACACAGCTTCACACTACTTTTTTCAGTTGTGACATTACTAGTGGACTTTAGACCGTTGACTTTTGCAAGTTCCTGTGAACAACCCCCACGTGAAGTGTGTGCATTTCAATTATTCATTTCCTTTTTAGTGTGTTACAATGTGCACAGCATGGCATTTGAAAGCAATGGCACGTTGAAAGTATATCACACTTATGAAGTTTCAGTTAATAATGCATCAACGATGTAAGGCTTCCAAAAAACTTTTATGCACAATACAAAATTCAGATGAGTGAGCTGTAGCATAATGGGTAACATCATGGTTAGCTGACTTGGAGGTTATAGCTTCTCAGCTTTCTGGGTGCCAGTATTTTCTTCCCCCAACTTAACCTTGTTATCACATTTGAAATGATCATAATACAATATGTTATGCAGTATTCGATTGTTAAACATCTCTGTCTGGTTGGAGAATAAAGGGTGAAATAAATATTTGCCTGCTTATTTCCAAAAGTGTAGTGACTCCGAGTGTGTGGTTAGACAGAAACCTAAGAGGGCAGCTTACATTCCTGCGAGTGAAATGAGTAGCAATAAAAATCATATTGTTCCTTGTCACAAATACTTACTGCTTACTTCCAAATGTGTCAGCTTAAAATGCTGCAAGTGAAATGATGAGCAGTAACATTCATATTCTTCCTTGTCGTAAATATTTCACACTTCGCCCAACCACAAACATATTTCCCTAAAGAGTTATTGCTGCAACTGATATTATCCTGTCACTAATCCATAAACATCAGCTTGACACTATAGCAATCTACGTATCAGTAGCCTCGTTCCTGGTCGCCTTCACACTGCCACCACATTATGGTATCAGGTAAGTTTTAACATTGATCTTTTGATTTCTCACAAGGGCTACAAATCTATGGCATAGAATTACAAGAAACATAAAATTGAAATTTCATTCTACTACTACTACTACTACTACTACCACCACCACCACCACCACCACCACCACCACCACCCTCCCTCCTCCTCAAGGCATTGCTCAATTTATAATACTTTTTGCGCATTTACACATCAGAGTTTACAAGGATTTTAGATAGCAAAACAGAACCAGTTCATGTTTTTTCTGTGACTTGTTGAAGGAATGGTTTTTGTCTCTAACTATGTACCATGAGTCGTAGGAAAAAATGTGTGGTTACAGTTGAAGTCACTGAACAAAATACTATATTGAGTCAGTGGGAAATTTGATTCACAAGAAATGTTTGAGGCATAGTATTTTTATTTTACTCTTTAAAACTTGTTTACATCTTTGAAGTCAATTGCACTTGATTTGGAAATCATCGTTGTCTGTCCCACAAATTAGTCCATACTATAGATACAAATGTATTTTTTGGATTAATTAATGGACAGGTGGATAAGTTCACAGCATTTTTTCACATGTTTAATAAACACTACAGATACACATAAGAGACTTTGTTAGAGTGCATTATCATCTGTAAAAGAGGTTCCTTGAAGGTTGTTCGACAGAGAGCGGGAGAGCCAAAAAAAGGTGTAAATCTGAGGATGCAAGATCAGGTGAATAAGGTGGGTGCAAACTGACTCCCCTCCCACAAACTCCAGTATAAAGTTTTTTATTGTGTGTCTAGCAGAATATGGTGGGCATTATTGTGGACTAGCATCACTTCACACAATCATCCTAGACTTTTTCTTCAACTGCATCTGCAAGACTTCTCAGTTGTTGACAATAAACGTCAGCAATCATTAGTACACCGCGGGGAAGCAATTCGTATTTTACCACAGAGTTACTGCTCCTCCAGATGCATAACATTATCTTTTGTTGATGTATGTAAGTCTTCATACGGAGAGTTGCTGCTTTGTTTGAGCTCAGATATTCCTTTCTGCCGGCCGGATTGGCTGAGCGGCACTAGGCGCTACAGTCTGGAGCCGCGCGACTGGTACGGTCGCAGGTTCGAATCCTGCCTCGGGCGGGGATGTGTGTGATGCCCTTAGGTTAGTTAGGTTTAATTAGTTCTAAGTTCTAGGCGGCTGATGACCTCAGAAGTTAAGTCCCTTAGTGCTCAGAGCCATTTTATTCCTTTCTTTTCCTTATTTCGCATAAAAACACCATTCCTGGTTGCCAGTAATGATACAGGCTAGGAATAATCGGTGTTGTTCGTGAGCCAATTGATGACTAGCAAACAGAGATGCATGTATGGCCATCCACTGATTTCGTGATTTTGGCTTAGAGTATGTAGTACCCATATATCTGATTTTTGAACCTTCCCCATTCCATGCAAATGTTGCATGATGCTGGAATGATCACAGTTCATCACTTTTGCCAGCTCTCGAATACGCTGACATCGCTCATAATTCATTAATGCATTAAAATAACCTTCACCAAACCCCCACAAGTCTTCCTGAACAAGAGGATTAACTAATGTCGGAACAATCCCCTGTAAAATGAGAGAACCATTTTCTGGCAATGCAGTGTCCAATGGCGTAATCACCATACACAGCACAAATGTTCCTGGCTGCCTCCACTGCTGTCAACCCTCTATGAACTCAAACAGAATAATATGTCAGAAATGTTCAGATTTCTTCATGTGGCACACTATTTTCTAATGTCCACAGCTCTGGTCACTGTCTCTAGATGACAATATATAAATTTAAATAGCAACAGTGAACTGCAAATGGAAAATTACAATAGATAAATACACCCATAGCAACCGAAATGTCAACATGCAAAACAAAAATGGGTCAAACTTGTTCATAAACCTAATAAAAAGTTCATTCAGCGAAATATTACCATTGTGATAATAAAATTTCATTATAAATGTCCTATCTTTGCTTAACAATGAAATGTTATTATGTACACATGCTCTGTGAAATTGTGATTCCAGTAAATCTCTCTCTCCACAATGCTTTACCCTTATGAATACAATTCACATCAGTGAAAAACTAGATCCTCATTAGATGCAAACTTCTACATCGTACTTGGTGCTCTCATTATGCACGTACCCCTTATGTTGAACGCACAATACAATGCAAATTGCAGAGTCACTATGTAGCATAGTTACACATGTAACTTCAAAAATGTTACCACTCTGTTGTACAACAAAAAATCCCCAATGCTTAGCTCACAGAAGGCTACAAGTGGAGGAAAGGTACACAGCTAAGCATAACAACATGTGGTGTGCCAACGAAGTCTAAAAGTTCAGCCTAGTAGGGTTTTCCCTTCTTCATTTACGTGTGTTTAATTCAGACTAACATCTTTATGTAGTTCAGATAACAAACTGAAGTTTTGTCATAGGTAAGGCTTGAAGAGAGATCACATTCAATGGATCAATTGGAAAACAGTTCAAGAATACTTTCACCCAGATGAGAATTTAATTAAACCACGGAAAATCCAGGATGGAATGTAACAATATTATGAGCACACACGCGCACACGCGCACACACACACACACACACACACACACACACACACACACACACACACACACACACACATGTGTCTACTGTTGACAAAGGCCAAGTGTGAAAATCTTTGTTGTGCCTATCTGTAGCTCAGCATCTCCACTATAAGATAAGAATTTAAGTGATTTATTTAGTGTAATATACCATATACACTGATAAGCCACAACATTATGACCACTACCCACTGCAAGGTTGGTTGCTGAATGATGACATTGCAGGCACGACACGCTATGAAAAGTGTGTAAGTGCAGCAGAGACAGGTGGGATCACCCTAGTGAAGATATAGGCTGCAAATAGGAAAATCCACTAAGATAAGAGACTTTGTCAAAGAACAGATTATTATTACACAAAACCTTTAAACAAGTATCTCAAAAATAGTGTAGCTTTTCAAATGTTTTTTTTTATGCAGGTGTGGATTAGTAATGCCTGTTCACCAACTTTTTTATATTAAAAAGGAAAAAACTCTCCTACACTACAGAATAGGGAAATGCTTCAATCCTTCAGCAGATATCTACAACATGATAGTGGATGAGCACCATGTATTATTCTTACAGCATATTTCTTTCTTAAGGATGAGTTTCCCCAGCACATCATCCATACGACATTACTGAATGATAGTACGCAAAATACATAAACTTTCTGATTTCTCTCCTCAAGATTTGCCATGGTTCAAAGTACAAATTCGGCTTAACTAAATTGTTTTAAGAGTTCCAAAATATTTATTTATTTCTTCCAGTTTAAATTCACATCAGTATAAATCCCTGAAGTTTCTGCCCTAATTATTATTTCCTCGCCATGAGTTAACACTTCTCATTAGAGTGCTTCTAGCTAAGCAGAACTGAATATGTTGCGTCTCTTTAAAATTGAGGTGAGACCACTCGCAGAACCAGTCAAAGAACATTGTTTGCCATTTCTTCTGTTGCTTTATAAGTGCTTGGATTGATTACAACCCAAGTGACATCTGAAGAGAGAAAAAAAAAGAAAGAAAAAAAACATAATCTCACTTCTATATTACACAGGCGGTTCATTCATATGTGAAACAATAGTGGACCTGTAATCTCATCTACTTACAATAGTTGAGTTATTAAGTGCAGCTTTCTGCATTACTTTGGTTAGGTATGGCATTATCCAATGGTGGGCTGTACTGTAAATCCCATAAGTCATCAGTTTATCAAGGAAAATATTGTGGATCACACAAATGCTTCAAATAGGTCATAGAAAATACCAGCTTGATGCTATTTTGTTATTTAAATCTTCCAATCCACATTGTGATGTACTGAGGATAATAATGTTGCTCAGGCACTACTGTTCTAGAATACATCACCTTGGGAATTGTTAGTAGTGAAATGGGTCAGTAGTTACTGACAATTGAGCTGTCACCCTTCATATAGGGGGGCTTAATGGCGATTTCAATCTCTGGAAAATTGCCCTGAGTTAATGATGCATTGCAGATTTCAGAAAATGTCACAAAACAAGTCTACTTTGATATTGACAACACCATCAAATCCAGAGGAGCCCTTGTTTTTGAGAGAAAGTGTAATTTTCTGCATATCAAAATGAGAAGTGGATGAGACATCCATATAATTTAGGTTTATGTGAGTTGGTTTTTCAACACACTGCCTTGATTTTTCTCTTAATCTGTTTGCCCCCTATATATCTTCTACATTTAACATATTACTGCCACATCCATAGTGATTGATGTTTCACTGCTAGGTCAGGACAGGAACACATCAGGCGCTCAGTTCTGCTGTGGCCAATGGAGGCTAAACAGGTCTTGTTGTGTTAAGAAATGTTTATTAAATGTACTTGCTCTCTCTGGCTGATCATTTATTGCCCTTTCCTTTAATCAGTAGTCATGGTTTTTTTTCTGTTCTGTGGTATGTTGTCCTGTCTCTCATTTCACTACATTCCATATATATTTAACCCTGACTTCTAACGTTATGTGCCTGTTCCTTGAATTTAATAAATTTTTCCTAGTAATTTTGAGTAGTTCTTGTAGTGTGTAACAACTGCACCATCATTTTTTTGTTTTTGCCAACAGATAAATTCCCTATTCCTTTCACAAGGCACTTTAGTCTCTCTAGTGATCCACGGTTTTTTATATAGTTGTTCACTGTCATCTGGTCAGCTTATGTGGAAAGCAATATCCAGATAACAATAAATTTTTATAATGGACTAGATTAAATTTTATGTCAGTATTTGGTTCTTTATAAATCTCATCCCAAGTAATCTCTTGCAAAGTATTCTTAAAGACTTTTCTTCGTGGGTCATTAGCAATATCAATTTCCACACAGGAGTGTTTATACTGTAAAGCATAATTAATTATGTCGATTTCTGCTGAGGATTGTATAAGGCACTGTCTTTTTTATCGTAACTGTGTATTATGATCTGGGAGAACATTTGTTAGTGGGTGTACGGTTATTTTCTACATACACTTTTTATAACTAGAGTCCTGCAGCTAGTGTAAGATGATTTGATTTATCAGTAACCAGTTTTAGGCTTGAGCTCATCTTAAGAAAATGGCATATGTTCACATCTACATCTACGTGATTACCCTGCTATTCACAATAAAAAATGTAAAATCAAACAAGACATTTGATACCCTCTGAAGGTGGGCTTAGGTTCAAGACTAATTACAGGCAAATAATTCATTCATCAGTAATGATGTAGCTTTTTAAATATAGAATCATTGTTACATAAAACTGAAAAATTTTAGTGGCTAATGTTGTAGATCTACTTCCTAAGCACTGCAGGTTTTATTGAAAACCAGTTAATTGCAAATAAGTCACTGGATATAATGTCATTATTGTTCTTGAACTAACAGAACAAAGACTTCTTGACCGAGTCTCAGAGTCTTCATAAATAAGTCAACTGGAGAGCATGTAGTAAACATTACTACCTGAGAGAAGTGAGGCCAAGGCAAATTGTAGTGGTCCTTAAATTTGCCACTGCCATTTGCCTAAGTGATTTGCTGCTAGCTGATGTACTGCTCTGCAGATTAGTTGACCATTCAATTCATTCATTGAGATTACAAGAGGTTATAAATAAAATATGGTATTCTTGGAGGAAGTGAGATGACTTTTAAACAGATAAAATAAGTTTTATTAGAATTAGAGCTATAAATGATATGAAGTTGAATCAGTACACTACCAGAAATAGTGAGAATCGTCAAATGAGGGGGAGTGAGAGTTGGTAGTGGAGTTGCAAGTCCTTATGCATATGTTGGGAGCTTTTCTGTGCAGAAACGCCATCCATTTTTTCTCATAATGAGTTCTGGTAAACATTACGTAATACTGATTTCTCAAGAATTGCAGTCCTTGTTTCTAGTCTGTTGTGAACTTCATGGGACAGCGACTACATCTTAACTGTTACATTAATGTGGTGTTTGACATTAATGTGCAATAATCACTTGCAGACAGCAGGTCACAGCACTAGTAGTGGAGGGTATATAATGTGTGTTGGAGGTTCCCTGAAAACAGGTGAGGTATGAAAAATGAAATGAAACAACCTATGACATACAACTGACACTAATTGAATACAGATATTACTATTTCTCAATGCTTGTCGATGTTACTTGGTAACTGTACACTTGTGATGAACGGAAATGGTAAGGAATTCATTGATTCTGCAATGGAAGTTTTTCAAAATAAATGAAATGTAAATTTTGAGAATCATTGTAAAACTGGCTTCTGTAAAATGGTAGGAACGACAATGAAAATAATAGAAACAGTTCATTTGGTAATAAAAAAGGGAGATCACTGCTTGATCGCAGTAAGTAGGTACAGTAATGCAGAGCTGAAGGGGCCTGCACGAGGTAGACTAGGATGCAGAGCTACATCAAACAGTTCTCAGACCAAGACCAAGGTGACAATAATGAAAGAACTTGCCAAAATAAAAACTAATAAATTTGAATAAAATCTGTACAGGCATTAAGCCACTTCATTGTATTTACAGTTGTGAGGGCAACTAATGGTAACTGAGAACAATTTTTACATTATGTGCCATTAACGGACTAGTTCCTGGAACTCTAGGCCCCTTAAAGTGAAATGAAAATAACAAAAAATTTGATAGGTTTGTGTTTATTCAATAATAAAATAGGAAAATCACTTACCATAGGTTAATAGCATGCAGTGGGAGAAAAATCTTTTCCAAACTTTCTTCTAATCATACATTCTCACGCATCATTTCTTCTTACTTGCATTGGCTTTGCAATTCCACTTTCTTGTCTGTTGCACAATTTTACTGAAGAGCCACCTGTTTTCAGAAACTGTTTATCATCTTGTGCATGCGTATGTGTGAGTGCACATGTTACCATAATGGATGTTGGCATCTAAATTTAGCCTTGTGATCTGAGTGGTATCATACAGAATAACTTACTGACCTTTCAATTTACAGCGTAATGGTTCAGAAACATATGATGGTGTGTTCAATATGTATACTGGTAAGGACAACATCGAGCTTCTGGGTACAGTTGCCAAATGGAATTACAACAGTTTTACACCTTACTATGAGCGACCATGCAGCGATGTCACGGGCACCACTGGAGAACTCTGGGGGCCAATCAGAAATAAAAATGATGTTGGAATATTTGCTCCCGACATTTGTATGTAAGTAATTTCTCCTTATTTTTGTTATGGGACAGATTGACTATTTCAGTTATGTTGTGGTGAGCTTGGAAAACACCAGAAATCAGGTCAGAGCATTGCTTAATGTTAGTGCATTTTGCAAGTGACAAATGCTGCTCCATTTCTTCTCACAGTCTGAGCTATGCAGTTTTAGTAGGATATATTCACTGTACCACTTTTCACTCATGATACAGGTAGTGACTTTTTGCACTTCATCGCGTGTATCTATACCTTTCCTTATTCTCTTTCATCTTTATCCCACAAAGGAATTTCAAAAGATATAACACAGAGCTGGGCACAAAGACTATGCTTCCCTGGCACCTCAAGTACACCACGGGCAGGTCAGTTGCTGTAAGAATGGGATGACTGTACAGCTTGTTAGGAAAAAAGTTAGCTGTCTTCCTCGTTGCCCTGGCCGTACTGAGGAGTTCACAAAATAAGCCCTTGCTGAGAGTGAAGGCACATTGGGGAACAAAAAGTTAACCAGATGTTTAAGGACTAACCAGAACTATTGCAGATATCCTTTATCTGGCTGCAGTGTTCAAGCTTCATACAGCTGCCTGCTTATGGTCATTAATGGAGTTCTTGCTGCTACTTCACTATGGTATTGTAGGACACCAAAAGTTTGGGAATAAGTAAAATTAAAAAACATTTGCTAATTTACTATTTAGCAAAAAGAATTCAGATCTTTTCCACTTTATGCTGACTGAGGAGGGGAGTGACTCACTGCAGCAGAGGAAGTATGGAAAAATAGTGCATGAGACTTATAATTTGCTTACCTCTCCATCCAGTCAATGCGTCTTGGTGGGAGGGGGTGTGAGGCAATGCAGGTTTGGCAGTTCTGTCAGGGACATGGTAGCACCTCGGTATTGCTCTACTTGTCACAGGTAGAAAACACAGCCCTTTTTTGGCTATAACTTCAATTGTGTTTCTAAATTTCTTCTCAATTTCCTTTCCTGCTTATTCACAGTACAGACTGGAAAACTTGTGAAAGAGGTTGCAACCCTGCCTCACTCCCTTCTGAACTATTGCTTTCTTTTTGTGCTCTTCAACTTTTATAACTGCAAGAATGACATATTGAACTGATGGTTTGGAAATACCTTACATATCAGGTGGGATAGTTTTGTCAGGCTGGCTCTCCCAAGGATCTTGGTAATAATGATGTGCCTTAATTTAACTTTGGTCATTCAATGCTCTGTCAAATGCTGCTCACAATATCATACCTCCAATGTCATTTTAATATACTTCCTCTCCTCTTTCTATAATATTGTGTTCAACTTTATTTCTCTTGTTTAGTTCCTCTATTTTCTTTCCACCTTTCCGCCTCATTCACCCAGGCTTCTGGGCAACTTTTCCTAAACCTCACCACTCCTTTTCCTTCACTTCCCTTCCTTCCACTTGAACCCTCCTTCCAGGAGCCACTGGCTCCAAAAGCTTACAAATTGTAATGCCTTTTGTATGTGTGTTCCCCTGCTGCCATTTGGTGAGTAGACTAATGTATAAAGACATCTGTATTCCTTTTGTCACCTTCATTTTTATATTGTCTCCTTTTGTCAGTTAAATTCAATATTTCTTTTCTCATTTGCAGACTTCTATTAAGCCTTGTCCTTGTCTTATATCATTATAATTTCCTGCTTTTCTGCAATTTTTTTCAATTATGATTTGCAGTCAGTAACCAATAAATTATGGTCAGGATCCACATCTGACCTTGGAAATGTTTTACAGTTTAAAATCTTGTCTTGAAATCTGTCTTACCACTATAATCAATCTGAAATCTTCTGGTGTCTCCATGTCTCTTCTACATATACAACCTTCTTTAATGATTGTTAAACCAAGTCTTAGCCATGTTTAAACTATGTTCTATGCAAAATTCTAACAGTTGACTTCCTCTTTCCTACCATTGAATTCAAGTCCTCCACCACAATTAAATTTTTTTTCTCTCTTAACTGTGTGTGTGAGTTCTTTTAACTCATCATCCATCCTTCCAGCCTCAATCATATGTACATGTAGTTGGTATATAAAAATGTAATATGGTATCTCGCTCAGCTATGATAAGGCATTCATTATGCTGTTTGTGGTAGCTTACTTGTCTTTCTATTTTCTTTTTATTATATGTACTCCTGTATTACCTCTATTGGACTTTTCATTGATAATCCTCTACTCATCTGTCAGACATCCTGTTCTTCCTGCCACCACACTTCACTAATTCCCATTTATGTAACTTAAGCCTACCTATCTCTCTCTTAAAATCCTCTAATCTACCTACCCGATTAAAGAATGGGGAGCTTCGACCCGTAGAATATCAGTTTTGTTTTTTCTGCTGACAACATCCTCATGAGTAGTCGCCACCAAGAGGACTAAATAGGGGATTGTTTTACTTCTGGAATGTTTTACCCAGGGGACGCCATCATTAAGCCATACAGTAGAGCTGCATGTCCTAAGGAAAAATAACAGCTACAGTTTTCCCCCTTGCTGTAAACAGCAATTTTGCCATGATGGCTAATGTTAAAAGGCCAGGTCATTCCATCATCCAGATTATTGCCCCAGCAACTATTAAAAAAGGCTGTTGCCCCTTTTCAGGAACTAGGTATTTGTCTGGCCTCTCCATGTGTTAATGCAATGCCATGTCATGGCACCTCCTGTATGGCTATCTGTATCATTGAGGCACCTTGGCAAGGAGGCAGGAAAGGGAGAAAGGGCGAGTTTCAGTACATACTGGCATCAAAAGGAAATTTCACTTCAGAAAACCAAAAAGTTAAGAGACAAGGGTGCTGCTCAGTGCTTATCTTCAGGAGGCAACATTTTTAGTACTGCCAATATACGCAAATCAAAGTACACAGCTTATAGTCTTGAAAGAGAATGTTAACTGAGGTCTTGATTCACATTCTTGGCACTAAGAAACGTAAGATCCTTCTTCAGTGAGGAGAGAGGGATAGGTTATGGAATGTTCAGGTCACTCTGACACCAGGATGAAACTGCGCCTTTTGTAGCAAAGTGAGGAGGATTAATAATTAACTTTTTAATGCAAACTTAGATGGAGATATAGAAAAGAATAAATTTGCTCTTTCCATGAAACCATGGAGGTCTTAAAATTCCCCTGAAATGATTTTGTGCAATGGTAAAGAAATAAAATGTAATCTTGATACAAATCTGAGTGATGATTGGTTTGGAAATAGACAACTTAGTTTCAGAAGAGATCCAGTACACCAAACATTTAAACCTTCTACATATAGCCATAGTTTGTAACTGCTGTGTTCTCTTCTATAATATGCTGTTTTGTTGGATTACACTGGTCAGACATTAAATTTGGAAATTATTCTCAAATTTCTTTGACTGCATCACAGTGTTAAGAGAAATCTGTAATAGTATATTTTCTGCTGTAAAAAATATTGTAGTAGCATTGTACATAATGGGTGACACAAATGAGTAAAAGTTTAATAAAGAGATAAAGGGGCTGGCCAGTACTTAGCTCAGCGCAGTACAGCCGATAGGTACACAAAACAGAACAGAAAATTTACGTTCCTAGCTTTCGGAACTTTGTTCCTTCATCAGCGAGTAGAGAGAGGAAAGAAAGTGAAGAAGGGCAAGTGGATTCAGTTACTCACAACTCAGGTTATGAAGCAACAGGGAACGAAAAACAGGGAGGGTAGCAAGGATGGAGGCATGATTGTCAGAGGGAAGACAAAGATAATTCTACTGTAATTACTGTGCCAGCTTCAAACCAAAGAGGATGCATACAGAAGTAAAGAAGTATATAGTATAAAGATAAACACAACTATGTAGGATTAAAAGATGCATGAATGGCTAAAGAGGAAAGGGACAGAGGTGAAGACTGAAGAGTAAATGAGAGTGAGGTTGTTTAACATAGGTTCAGTCCAGGGGGATGGTGGGATGAAAGGATGTGTTGGAGTGCAAGTTCCCATCTCCGCAGTCAGAGGGACTGGTGTTGGGTGGGAGAAGCCAAATGGCACATACGGTGTAGCAGGTTCCTAGGTCCCTAGAATTATGCTGGGGGGCATGCTCTGGTACTGGGTATTGCCCCCCAGAGCATGCCCTTCGGCATAATTCTAGGGACCTAGGAACCTGCTACACCGTAAGTGCCATTTGGCTTCTCCCACCCAACACCAGTCCCTCGGAACTGCGGAGATGGGAACTTGCACTCCAACACATCCTTTCATCCCGCCATCCCCCTGGACTGAACCTACGTTAAACAACCTCACTCTCATTTACTCTTCAGTCTTCTCCTCTTTCCCTTTCCTCTTTAGCCATTCATGCATCTTTTCATCCTACATCTTTATACTATATACCTCTTTACTTCTGTATGCATCCTCTTTGGTTTGAAGCTGGCACAGTACCTACAGTAGAATATCTTTGGCTTCCCTCTGGCAACCATGCCTCCATCCTTGTTACCCTCCCTGTTATCCGTTCCCTGTTGCTTCATAACCTGAGTTGTGAGTAGCTGAATCCACTTGCCCTACTTCGCTTTCTTTCCCCTCTCTACTCGCTGATGAAGGAACAAAGTTCCGAAAGCTAGGAACGTAAATTTTCTGTTCTGTTTTGTGTATCTGTCGGCTGTACTGAGCTGAGGTAAGTACTGGCCAGCCCCTCTATCTCTTTGTTAGTATTTGTTTCACATCTTTATATGACATTTTCCATTAATTATTAAAAATTTTAATAAGCTGGATATTCATAGACATGGGAAGATGCGTTCTTGCACTTGATACAAACTTGCCTGAAGACTGTGATCATTAAATGCACTGGCAGGAGTTTTTTTAATTTACGAGGAACTCTATCCCGTTAATAAGAGGTTACAGGGAAAATGGGTGATAACAACTATGCTATCTGAAAAGCACTGCTATTAGTATAGAGAACTGTGATATATTTTTAAGGATGGACTTCTCTCCTTTGGGTTCTAGAGAGTGAAGATTTGTTGAAACACTGTGATTAATTTTTACAGGACACTGAAGTTGAAATACAGTGGTGCTGCAGAGTTAAATGGATTGGAAGGCTACAGCTACCTTTTGCGGGACAATGCATTCAACAATAGTGACCCTGAAGCATCTTGCACATGTATAAAAGATACAGATTGTGTACCTGCTGGCCTATTGAATGTATCTGCTTGCCGCTATAATGCACCTGTCTTTGTATCACGGCCGCACTTCTTATTGTCTAACTCATCACTCCTTGATGCCGTTGAGGGACTGAAGCCTGATCCAGAAAAACACAAATTAAGACTTGGTCTTGAACCTGTAAGTATTTTATATTTACAACATAGTTGGACTGAACCAGTGGTTATTCCTGTACTTACATTTCTTTGTAAACTAAATGCCTTAAGCGTGCTGCAGTATTGAAATTTATTATCAGTGTTTAGGCCATGTAGCCCAGCGGTTGGCAGTTCGTGGACAATTTTGGAAGATGTTTGCTAGGGTAATCCTAAGTGGGTTACAGGTACATCCATAACACATTAGTTGTTTGTAGTAATCGTGAGAAACAGCTCGGCTACTTCCTAAGACATCCGAACAATCTCCATGCTAACATTATATTTACTATGGATGTAGAAAAGGATCAACAGCCACCTTGTCTAGATTTACTGGTTATGAGGACTGGAGAGGACCTGGCCCACAGCTTGTATCAAACTGACAAACACTATCAGATACCTGTAAAAACTTTCAAATCATCACTTGAGCCACAAAAGAGGTAAGATTAACACACTTATAATGGATGGAAGACAAGTATTGAGCTGTAGCATCTCGAAAGTGGGATCAAATCCCTGGAATGCATTCTGAAGAACAGGTACTTCATCAGCTATGTGAGAAGTGTTACAAACCCTAACAGCCATCAGAGTAACATGTAAGAAGAAGAAATCTCGAGTACAGTCTTTGTGACATACATTTGCTGGATGACAGACAGAAGCTGCCATTCATTGTGAATACACAGTGTAAAGACCATATACAAACAGACCAAGATGATCAGATACTGTCTCAGATCAGCACATGGCAAAGAAGTCTCACCTACCAATCTTCTTCTCACTGACCATGAAGACATTAGATGTGTTCACTTACTGCAAGTATTTAGATTGCCAGAATTAAGAAATGACAGAATGAAGGGACCCTTGAATAAATCAAAGTGTTCGTCTAAAACCAGAATAAATGTGAGATAATCTCATTAGACATTAGAATGAAATCAGTCCACAAGTCAGCCATCTTGTTGAAGGACAAGAAAAATATCTTTTTTATTGGGGGGGGGGGGGGCAATTACAAAAACTCACCTCATGTAAATAGAGTGGTATTCGGTAAATAGTGATGTGTTTTTGGCAATAAACAACAAGAAGGAAAGGTGATTAGTCATGAGGATCTGTGGTTACAAAATCAAAGACAGGCAGTGTGACAGTGCTTTCCATGTCTGCATTGTTGAAATCATGGTATTGGTGCAAGTGAGGTAACAAAAATTATCAAAGTAGCCAAGGACATTCTGTCACTTAGCATTCTAACTAAAACTGAACTCGGTCAGCTCAAGCCTTTCTTTAAAGTGGTGGAAGCCAGCTCATGTACAATAAAACGGCGGCAACTACCGCATTCCTGACAGCAACAGTGTGTTACGTTCTAAGGTCTGCAACTGAATGGGGCACAAAGTGTGTCTCTCTGTGGTCTTGTAAATTCAGACACAGCACAGTAGCATGTCTCCTTCAAGTAAAAATGGTTCCAGTAGTCAACCTTACTGGGAATGGCAGTAAAGACAGTTGCTGCTGCTTCCAGCCAGCTGGGCAGCCTTACCTCCTGGTGTTTAAGCTGGGTAACTTGTTGCAGTGCTAGGTCACAGAGTGCATTGGTGTGTCTAATGCTGAAATTTGAATATAGCAGCTTTTAACATTACTGATTTTTCACTATTTTGTGGTTTTTGTAATTCAGTTGATTAGTGGACATGAAGTGATCGGTTCCTACCATTCAATGGCTCCTTACTTAGGCACCACGTTGGTGATTTCTGTTGGCTGGGAAAAATTGATATTAATGGCTAAATGGGCCAGATAATTTAATCATTTTTTTAATTAATAAAGCAGTAGACCAATGTTTACTACATTGAAATCATGATTACATATGCAGTATGAATCAACAATTAGAAACATGTTTATTATATATAATTAAGCTCTCTCTTTTTTTGTGACTGGACAGGACAGCTATCAAGACTTCCCCATATGGGTTATATATCTTGGAAAAACCTCAGGGTTGCACCAGGCTCACCAAACATAAATGGTAATGTAAGCAGGGACAGATGGATGAATGGGGCATAGCAGAAGACCTGCTTTGAGACACTGACCGCATAATAAAATTAGCTGAGCCGCAGGTTCTCACTGTGGAGAAGAACTACCATAGCCGTTTGTTCAGGGAAGCTGTAGAAATTCGCAGACCTGACAATGGCTATGTAGTCTCAACAAGAAAGAAGAAAGTCTTAATACGAACAGATCCTGGATTCCTGTGTTGTGGCAAATGACTGTTGCAGGTCACAAGGGGCAGCAGTAATGACCAGAGAAAGACCCTCAGATTTTGACGTGATAAGTAAGTGTAACTTCTGGCCATGGGCTTGACTCCAGTCCACCAATAGCAGTGCCATCCTCTCGTGTTGGCAAAATATCAGAAAAAGACAATAAACAAATGTAAACAGAAGGTCCTGAGGCCAGACAATGCATGTATAAAACAATACAACATGCCATGTTCAACACATCTGATATAAACAATGCTTGTTGTGCAAGAAATAGTGGAGCCCAGAAAAAAGATCACTGAACCCAAAAACGCACCCAGTACAGTCAACCAATCCTGCTGCTTCATTCAGTAAATCTGTCCTCAGCCGGGTATCAACTGAGTATCCTTTGTGTGTCTATCCTGAGCATCCTCCTTCCCTTTTCTTCCTGTTGCTCTTTTTCCTTCTATTTTTCCCCCCACGATTCTACATAGTAGAAAATTTCCACATAATGTGTGTCCCACGCAAGATGTTTTCCTTTCGTGTATCATCCTTGTAAAGTTCCTGTCCTCCCCTACCCTATTCAGTACCTCCTCATTTCTCATTCTGTCAATCCATTTCACTTTCTCTGTTATCTTATTTCAGAACTTTCTTATTTTGGTTCTCTCTGTCTACATTTCAGAACAATAACACACAACACTCCCAAAAGCTCTCTTCTCCATGTAGGTTCTGCACCTCACTTCCTCTGTGCAGGATTGGTTAACCTCATAAAACATGACTGGGAATTCATAAATAGTTGATTACATAAATCTTTTAGTAGAAGCAATGTGTTTTGTTATATGTGAAGGCAGAAGAGACGTAGCATTGTGAACAGTGTATTAACTGCTCTAAAGCAGGTTAGTAAAAAAAAAAAAAAGTAAATGGCATGCTATATGATACAGGGAAAAGAAAAGTGATAAAGAATAATATCACTATACACACTCTTGGATGCCAACCAGAGACTCACAAACCTAGCATCCCAGTCAGAACCATTGTAAATTCAGAAATTTCAGCCTCCTGTCAGTGTGCAAAACACCTACTAAATTTACTGGTTGAAAACTACAAATTACATGACCATACTGTAAAAGCATCACATACTTAATTCATGTTTGTCGTGTTACTGGCAGTTGTGCACTGACTATGTGTCTTTATTGTTAAAAGTTTATTGTAATTAAATACTTTTAAGTATGTCATTATTTTAAGTAATTCCAGTGTCAATCATCAGTAACCCAATAAAACATTAAGAAAAATATGGAATGATTTGTGGCTAAATGCTATGTTAAAGGTTCATGCATTTGCGATCTCATCAAAGTTGCTGGCTTCTAAAGTGTAGGTTTTGGACTAGATTCCTAGTGACCACATCAAATTTGTTTATGGTGGTAAGATCTGGGACAATGTTAACTAAGCATTGTGAGTCCAAAATGAGATGTTACATGGTTATGTTATGTTAACCGGGGACCTAGAAACGATGGAGAGGCTCCGTCCCCGCCGTAGATGCAGTGGTTCGCAACCTCACGATGACTACCGCAGTCCACTTTACCCCTCCGCCGCCCCAAACCGAACCCAGGGTTATTGTGCAGTTTTGCCCCCAGTCCCCCCCTCCCCCTCCCCTCCCCCCGTCTGGGAATGTCTCGCACCAGACAAGTGTAACCTCTATGTTTTCGAGGTAGATTAATGGTGGTGTACGCGTACGTGGAGAACTTGTTTGCGCAGCAATCGCCGACATAGTGTAGCTGAGGCGGAATAAGGGGAACCAGCCCACATTTGCCGAGGCAGATGGAAAACTGCCTAAAACCCATCCACACACTGGCCGGCTCACCAAACCTTGACACAAATCCGCCGGGCGGAATCGTGTCGGGGTCCAGGCGCTCCTTCCCGCCCGAAAGCCGTGCATTCGGCCGCACGGCCAACCAGGCGGACTTGTAGTTACATGGTTACTTCATCAAAGAAAATTGACACCCAACCACTCAAAGTGGCAACAAACTGAAAGCAGCGAACAACATGACTTCATAACCAGAACTCTTGGAAAAAAGAGGAAATGATAAATTAGAGCAGTTGTTATTTTGTGGTGTACCATCAGAAAATTATTGAATTTCGGTACCTTTTATGGTAACTGGTGAACTCTTTGGGAAAATAGTATTAGTGCATTGTTAAAGTTTAATGCTAACCTTGCACATTTGCATCTGCTAAGGAAATTCAAGCAGTAAAATGAAACATTTGAAACAATATTGAAATATATTGTCAGCATGGGGATATTTAGCATTTATGATACAAATGTCAGTAGTGTACAAATACTTCAGTGCATGTATGTATTTCCAAATTATCTTTATATCCTTGTGAAACTTCATGATTGCTTCAGGCTTTCAAAAGAATTGTGCTCTGTTTAAAACAATTGTATGATGTGTATGCTTTAAAAGACGCAGTTTTGTATCTTGTGATTAAAATTCAGTGAATATCTATTTCCTTCCAGACTACTGGAGCACCCATGTTTGTGGATGCACGTTTGATGTTGAACTTGCTGCTTGAACCTGTGAAACACATCAAGTACGTATAGTTACTCTCATGGAAGTATAATTTTCTGTAATCAGCACACACACATTTTAGTGCCATTAATTATTAAATAATAGGTAACAATGATTTTATTTATAGATTTGATGTAAATATCTATTAAATGTAGCAAAAGACATTCAGAATCTGAATTCAGTGCATCATTTTTAATAATCTACTATGTTGCTTGTAACAACTACAGTGAAAAATATCTCTACAACCTACCCTGACTGTAAACAGTTACATCATTCTTCATATATTTGAAGGCTAGTAACAATACAAGCTATAGAGTATTTCCTTTGACCACTGACTGTTATAAAACAAGTACTCTAACTGCTTAATATTGAATGATAGCAGTTGAAATTAAGTCATTGAAGTTGAATCTGTTTTACATACTTTGAATATTTTCAACAACATGCACAAATTTATTTCAAACTGCAGTCTTTTATTTTGTACAAAGTTTTTTTATGAACAATGAACCATACTTAGTCCAGTATTTGTAATTAGTTCACTTTTACATTTAGATGGTTTTGACTGTAGAACTACCCAGCATAGCTTGATGATCATTCACATGCAAATAAATTCTTGGGAGTGGCCAACAGTGGATTGACTTGCAGCACTCACCTCGATTGCTTATTGTTGACTACAGTGTATGTGGAAATTGTAAAGAAGTAACAAAGTAAGCAAGTGAAAATTTATGAAACAATGGAAACTCCATGTTGGATTATCAACAATGTAAGAGAAAGATAGATTGATACCCACCATAAAGAGAAGACATTAAGTTACAGACAGGCTCAAATAAAAGCCACTAAAAAATTAGCTTTCAGCCACAGCCTTCGTCAGAAGGTGGCATGCGCCGACACACACACACACGCACACACACACACACACACACACACACACACACACACACACACACAGATACTGTGTGCATTATATATAGATTCACACAAGCAAGCACACATCACACACATGACCGCCATCTCCGGCAGCTCAAACCAGAATGCAACTGTCACCTAGAATCGAAACAGCAATCTGGAGGGGGCAAGGAAGGGAAAGTCATACCAGTATGGGTGGGGGGTGGGGGGGGGAGAAGAGTGCTATCTGGTGGAGTGTGCTGCAACAAGGCTGCCAATAGGTGCAGCATTGGGAGGCTGTGGGGCAGGGATGGGGGTAGAAATGGAGCAAAATAGTAGAGGAGCAGGGAAACTTGGGCAGGTGTGTTGACAGAAGGTGGCACACAGAGGGTGGGAAACGATAATGAGGAGGTGGTGGTGGGAACTGTTCATTGGAGGGTGCAAGGATGGTATGTTACTGCAGGTTGAGGCTGGCATAATTTTGGAAGTGGAGAATATGTGGTAACGATAGTTCCCATCTGAGTGTTTCAGAAAAACTGGTGGTGGAAGGAAAGTTCTAGGTGGCTTGGGTACTGAAGCAGCCATTGAAATCAAGCGTGTTATATTGAGGTGCGTGTTGTCCCACAGGATGGTCTAACTCACTGATGGCCACAGTTTTACGGAGGCTGTTGATGCTGGTGGACAGCTGGTTGGTAGTTGTACCAAAATAAAAACCTGTGCATTGATTGCAGCAGAGCTGGTAAATGACATAACTGCTTTTACTGGTGGCCCAGCCTCTGATGGGCTATGATAAGTCTGTAACAGGACAGGACTAGGAGTGCTAGGTGGGTGGGCTGGTGTTGCATCTGGATGTTTCACAGGGATATGATCCTTGTGGTAAGGGGTTGGGACTGGGAGTAGCATAGGAATGTAGTTGGTTGTTGTGGAGGTGGTGACAGAAGACTACTTTAGGAGGGGTGTGAAGGATCTGTGGCGGGATGTCCCTCATTTCATGGCATGATGATAGGTAATCAAAGCTCTGGTGAAGAATGTAGTGTAATTGTTCCAGTCCAAGATAGTATTGTGTGACAAAAGAGGCCCTCGCTTGTGGCTGGTTCTTGGGGGTGGTGGGAGGATTGCATCAGCATACTGGACAAGGGACTTCTTGTCACTGAAGATACATCGTCCCTGGGTGGCCAGCCTGTAAGGGAGTGATTTTTTGGTGGGAAAGGGATGACACTGTTGAAATGTAGGTGCTGTTGGTGGTTGGTGGGTGTAATGTGGATAGAGATGTGGATGGAGGCATCAGAGAGGTGGTGGTCAACGTCCAGGAAGGTAGCATGCTGGGTCGAGGAGAACTAGATGAAGCGAGTGAGACAAAAGGTGTTGAGGTTGTGAAGGAATTAGGATAAGGTGTCTGGTTCTGAGTCAAAATCATTAAGGTGTCATCAATGAACCTGAACCAAGTAGGGGTATGGTTTGTTTGGAGGCAAGGGAGGTCTCCTCTAGATGGCCCGTAAACAGGTGATTTTCGGGAGCATGTAGGCGGGTGTGCCGGGTGTCCTAGGGGTGAGGAAGGCAGTGGATTCAAGGGACAGGTTCTGGGAAGGGCCTAAGTCTCTAAGGAGGGATTGTAGGTTACTTTGTACTTTGGGTATAGGATCACTCTGGCAGAGTTTATAGGTGGAAGAGTCAGGTGTCAGAGGCCTTCCACCAGGTGATTCATGACAGCGGTGGAAGCTTTGTCTGCTGGTAGGATAATTAGGTCAGAATTTGTGTTGAGATTGTGTATGGCTGTCCTTTCTTCAGCTGAAAGGTTTGTTGCTCTGAGTAAAGGAACTGGGGAAGGTTGCTGAGGCAAAGTCGGATGTATGGAATTCCTGTAAGGTGACCTGCAGGTGGTTGAGTGGGACGAGGGAAGGGTCGCAGTTGGATGGTGTTATGAACTGGGAGAGTCAGGGTTCAGTGTTAGACTTAGGTTGGAGGGATTTATTTGGGGCAAAGAAGAGTTACCATTGCAGGGATTGAGAAGAGGTGAGTAGGTGTTTGACAAATCCAGCATGGTTAAATTGGGTGTAGGGCCAAAGATGCAATCGTAAGAAAGGATTGAAACTTTTGTGGGCTGGGAGTTTCAGTGGAATGAGTAAGAACCACAACTGTAAAACCCATAAAAGTTTTAACCCTATCCAAATGCCTCACCTTTAGCCCTACACTTGATTTATCCATGCTGGACTTGTCAAAGACCTACTCTCATTCTCCCAATCCCTGCAATGATAACACTTCTTTGCCACCATCCTTCCAACAAAAGCCAACGTAATACCAACACTGAAACCTGCCTCTTCCAGTTCATACCACCATCCAATTGTGAACCTCTCCCCATTACTCCCCCTCCTCCCCCTTTCCTCCTATTTAAGCATCTGCTGGTCACTTTCCAGGAATTTCGTACCTCCTCGCCATCCTTCTACAGGTGCCATCCTCAGAACACCAACCTTTCAGCAGAGAAAGGACAGGCATAGACAACCTTCAAACAAATTCTGAACAAATCATCCACCACTGTCATTCTGAATCACAGTTACTGTCTTGTGGATGGGCTCTGCCACTTATCAGACACGTCCACCTAATAAACTCTGACAGAGTAATCCCATACCACAAGTCCAACATAACTTTCAACCCCTGCTTAAAGCTTAGGCCCTTCCCAGAATCTGTGCACCCACCTTCTATATGCTCCCCAAAATCCACAAACCCAACTGTCCGGTCACCTCATTGTAGCTAGTTATTGTGTCCCCACTGAGCCGGCCAGAGTGGCCGAGCAGTTCTAGGTGCTACAATGTGGAACCGCGCAACCGCTACGGTCACAGGTTCGAATCCTGCCTTGGGTATGGCTGTGTGTGGCGTCCTTAGGTTAGTTAGGTTTAAGTAGTTCTAAGTTCTAGGGGACTGATGACCACAGCAGTTAAGTCCCACAGTGCTCAGAGTCATTTGAACCATATTTGTCCCCACTGAAAGAATTTCAGCCCTCATTGACCAACACCTATCAGTTGCCCATAATCTAGAGTCCCACATCGAAGATACCAACCATCTCCTTCACAGACTCTCCACCATCCCCAGCCCTTTACATCATGGGTCCGTACTTGTCACTGTTGATGCCATCTTCCTATACATCAACATCCCTCATGCTCATGGGCTTACTGCTATTGGACACTACCTTTCCCAATGTCCTTCAGACTCCAAACCCACATCATTCCTCATAGACTAGTAATTTACCCTAAGTCACAACTCCTTTGAATGGGAGGTTACAAACAAATGTGCAGAAGAGCCATGGGCACCTGCATGGCACTCACGTATGCCGAGCTGTTTATGGGCCATCTAGAGGAAGCCTTCCTAGCCTCCAAAAATGCTAAATCCTTAGTCTGGTTCAGGTTCATTGGTGATAATTTAATGATCTGCACTCGGGGCCAGGACACCCTATTTTCATTCCGTCACTGCCTCGACACCTTCTCTCCCATACACTTCATCTGGTCCTTCTCAGCCTAGTGTGCCACCTTCCTGGACATTGACCTCCTCCTGTTTGATTGCTCCATTCACACCTCTGTCCACATTAGACCCACCAAGCACTAACAGTACCTTGATTTAGACAGCTATCATCCCTTCCTCACGAGAATATCCCTCCCACGCGTTCTGACCACCTGGGGACAAGGTCTCTTCAGTGACAAGAACTCCTTAGGCCAGTATGCTGAGGGTCTCACCAAGTCCTTGACAGGCAGGCACTATCCACCAAACCTAATCCGCAAACATATGTTCCATGCTATTAGTCTTGACACCCCACCCCCTCCCCTATTCTCCAACTACTCCCAAGAACAAGCCACAAAATACCAGTACCACCTCGGACTGGTACAACTGAACCACATCCTTCACCAGGGCTTTGATTTTCTATCTTTATGCCATGAAACTAGGGATGTCCTACCAAAGATCTCCCTCCCTAAAGTGCTGTTCTGTCACGTACTGTATCTCCACAACATCCTAGTCCATTCCTATGCCACTTCCAGTCCTAACGCCTTGCCACACGGGCCATATCTGTGTGAAAGACCCAGCCCAGTCACCCACCCAGCTTTCTTAGTCCCATCCTGTCCCGTCCGAGGCTTATCTTAGCCCATTAGAGGCCAGACCACCTGTAAAAGCAGCTATGTTATGTACTAGCTCTGCTGCGATCATTGCACAACTTTTTATATTGGTACGACTACTGACCACCTGTGCATCAGAATGAACGCCCACCTCCAAACTGTTTCAAAAAGCACAGTGGACCTCCCTATGACACAACATGCAGCTGAACATAACATGCTCGTTTTCAATGACTGCTTCACTACGTGAGCCATCTGGATCTTCCCTTCCCCCACGAGCTTTTCTGAACAATTCAGATGGGAGATATCCATACAGTGTATTCTCTGCTTCCGAAATTATCCCAGCCGTAACCTACAGTGACATACTGCCCCAACTCTCCACCTAACATTTTCCATCTCCTCTCTGTTCTCGTCTCTCGCCCTCTTTTTCTGCCACCGTCTGACAGTGCACCCGCTTATCATTCCGACCTCCTACTTTTCTGCTCCCCGTTTCTCTCCTTCCCTCCCATTTGTGTACTGCACATCAACACCCGACAACAAGGTAGGTGATGCTTCCACAATTGTAGTTTGCTGATTGATATATCAGACTTTGCATAGCATGACATCACCATAACTGATTCGTTGCGCTATTGCACATGCATTTGGATACAACTATCTGTTTTGTTGTTCACTTTGGTGTGAGAATTGTTTTTAGTCCTTGAGGTTTTTTCTTTTTCTGTTAGTTTTTCAAGTTCATCTTTTACATATGGCTCAATATACACACAAAATTCACCTAAACATTTTGATATATCAGTGCATATTACAATGGCTTACATCTAAGGCTGACACTCCTCCAGTATCAAACGTAGAAAATTCTTATATACTAAAACGTTACAAAATTCCTTTTTCAATTACAGTTGCTGGTTAGTATACTTTGTTAGCTCAAAAAAAAAAAAAAAAAAAAAAAACCTAACCTTTGTGCATAAATACAAGTAACTTACTTACATTCCATTACATCATGTTGCTGTTGAAGTTGTTATTGTCTTCAGTCCTGAGACTAGTTTGATGCAGCTCTCCATGCAAGTTTCATCATCTCCCAGTACGTACTACATCCTTCTGAATCTGCTTAGTGTATTCATCTCTTGGTCTCCCTCTATGATTTTTACCCTCCACGCTGCCCTCCAATACTAAATTGGTGATCCCTTGATGCCACGGAACATGTCCTACTAACCGATTCCTATTTCTAGACAAGTTGTGCCACAAACTCCTCTTCTCCTCAATCCTATTCAGTACCTCCTCATTAGTTACGTGATCTACCCATCTAATCTTCAGCATTCTTCTGTAGCACCACATTTCGAAAGCTTCTCTTCTCTTCTTGTCCAATCAATTTATCGTCCATGTTTCATTTCCATACATGGCTATACTCCATACAAATACTTTCAGAAACGACTTCCTGACATTTCAATCGATACTCGATGTTAACAAATTTCTCTTCTTCAGAAATGCTTTCCTTGCCATTGCCAGTCTACATTTTATATCCTCTCTACTTCGACCATCATCAGTTATTTTACTTCCTAAATAGCAAAACTCCTTTACTACTTTAAGTGTCTCATTTCCTAATCTAATTCCCTCAGCATCACCCGATTTAATTTGACTACATTCCATTATACTCATTTTGCTTTTGTTGGTGTTCATCTTATATCCTCATTTCAAGACACTATCCATTCCGTTCAACTGCTCTTCCAAGTCCTTTGCTGTCTCTGACAGAATTACAATGTCATCGGCGAACCTCAACGTTTTTATTTCTTCTCCGTGGATTTTAATACCTTTTCCGAATTTTTCTTTTGTTTCCTTTACTGCTTGCTAAATATACAGATTGAATAACATCGGGGACAGGCTACAACCCTGTCCCACTCTCTTCCCAACCACTGCTTCCCTTTCATGTCCCTCAACTCTTATAACTGCTATCTGGTTTCTATACAAATTGTAAATAGCCTTTCGCTCCCTGTATTTTACCCCTGCCACCTTTAGAATTTGAAAGAGAGTATTCCAGTCAACATTGTCAAAAGCTTTCTCCAAGTCTACAAATGCTAGAAATGTAGGTTTGCCTTTTCTTAATCTAGCTTCTAAAGTAAATCTTAGGGTCAGTATTGCCTCACGTGTTCCAACATTTCTACGGAATCCAAACTGATCTTCCCCGAGGTCGGCTTCTACCAGTTTTTCCATTCATCTGTAAAGAATTTGCATTAGTATTTTGCAACTGTGACTTATTAAACTGATAGTTCGGTAATTTTTACATCTGTCAACACCTGCTTTCTTTGGGATTGGAATTATTATATTCTTCTTGAAGTCCGAGGATATTTCGCCTGTCTCATACATTTTGCTCACCAGATGGTAGAGTTTTGTCAGGACTAGCTCTCCCAAGGCTGTCAGTAGTTCTAATGGAATGTTATCTACCCCCAGGGCCTTGTTTCGACTTAAATCTTTCAATGCTCTATCAAACTCTTCACACAGTATCGTATCTACCATTTCATCTTCATCCTCTTCCATTTCTATAACATTGCCCTCAAGTGCATCGCCCTTGTATACACACTCTATATACTTCTTCCACCTTTCTGCTTTCCCTTCTTTTCTTAGAATCAGGTTTGCATCTGAGCTCTTGATGTTCACACAAATGGTTCTCTTTTCTCCAAAGGTTTCTTTAATTTTCCTGTAGGCAGTATCTATCGTAGCCCTAGTGAGATAACCCTCTACATCCTTACATTTGTCCTGTAGCCATCCCTGCTTAGCCATTTTGCACTTCCTGTCGATCTTGTTTTTGAGATGTTTGTACTCCTTTTTGCCTACTTCATTTACTGCATTTTTATATTTTCTCCTTTCGTCAGTTAAATTCAATATTTCATCTGTCACCCAAGGTTTTCTACTAGCCCTTGTCTTTTTACCTATTTGATCCTCTGCTGCCTTCACTACTTCATCATCCCCCCCCCCCCCCCCTCCCCTGCGGTGGTTCGGTGGTAAGAATAGGCCCGCGGTATTCCTGCCTGTCGTAAGAGGCGACTAAAAGGAGTCTCCCAAGTTTCGGCCTTATATGAAGGTCCCCACTTGGGTTTGACTTGCCATTTTCAAAATTTCCGTTGTTAGTGCGTGCCATTTGGGGAAGGACGCCTTACGTGGTGTTTTTCTATTGGTCCATCGTGCACCTCCATCTTGCATGCTATCTATTGTCGTGTGGAGGGATTTACACCCCATGTCTTCTGGGTTGCCTCCTCGTCTTGTGCGCAGTCCCCTTCTTAGCGCCCATGACAACTGTGGACCCTTTCAACACCTAAAATCCAGCACGGTAGCCAGTCCGTTGTGGTGGGGTCGTCATGTACCCTCTTGGTGGTAGCCGCCTGACCACGCAGGGATCGCACTACAGATGCCAGAGCTGTTTCCTCCCCATGCATGCCAAGGAGTATGTGCCCATCTTGTCTGGGGCACGGGGACTCCGGGCAATGGGATATCGGCCAGGTACCCGTTGCTTTGGCTGGGTGGCGCCCTTGGGGAGAGCCCTCGTTCGGAGTAGGTGGCATCTGGGCGGATGTGGCGCAATGAAGCGCAATAAATCTCACCAAGCTGGTGGTCGCACTGCCACCAGCGTCTCTAAGCGAGGTAGAATTGAATTCGATGCTGCACAATATGATCCTCAGTCGTTCCCCTCGTTGGCTGCGCCATGGGAGGGACGCAGATCTAGTGCCAAGCAGGAGCCTTATGTACCACAATACCTTGTCTGCAGCAGGACTGATGGTGACTTCTTTCTTTCGACAAAGCCTATGTTTTTTGTGGAACACCTGGAGGATAAGTTTGGGGAAGTGGCGGGGTTGTCTAAAATGAGGAATGGGTCCATCCTCATCAAGACGTCCTCCCCAGCCCAGTCACGGGCGTTGCTCTTGTGTGATAAGCTGGGAGACGTCCCTGTTACCGTCACTTCCCACAGTAGCTTAAATATGGTCCAGGGGATTATTTACCATCGCGACCTCTTGTTACAGTCCGATGACGAGCTGAGAGCTGACTTGGAACGACGTGGTGTGCATTTTGTCCGTTGTGTGCACAGAGGACCCAAGACCAACAGGGTGGCCACCGGTGCCTTTATCTTGGCCTTCAAGGGTGCTGTATTGCTTGTGAAGGTCAAGGTAATGTTTTACCGTTGTGACGTCAAGCCATACGTCCCTCCCCCGATGCGGTGCTTCCAGTGCTGGAAGTTTGGGCATATGTCCTCCCGTTGCCCATCCAGCGCCACATGTTGAGATTGCGGACGCCCCTCTCATCCCGATTCTCCATGTGCGCCTCCCCCTGTCTGTGTCAACTGTGGGGAACACCACTCTCCATGCTCGCCGGACTGCCCCGTTCTTCATAAGGAGTGGAAGATTATGGAATTTAAGACCCTGGACCGGCTTACTTATCGCGAGGCAAAACTGAAATTTGAAAGGTTGCATCCTGCCCCTCTTCAAACTTCTTATGCTGCAGCCACGTTATCGTCGCCTTCGCGGGCGGCAGTTGTCGTCTCCTCTGTGCCGCCTTCAGTGGGCCCTCAGGCCCGTACATCTCTGTCTGCCCCCCTCGTGTCTGGGGGCAAGCGTTCATCTGTTGCCCCCTTAGCAGGTGGGGGCAAACCCCCTTCTGTCACTCCCCCCCCCCCCCCCCCCCCTCCACATGCTTCGGGAGTGACATCTGCTCCAAAACCAGGAGGCTCGATCCCTCCCCCTCCTCCTCCCCCTCCTCCTCCTCCTCCTCCTCCTCCTCCTCCTCCTCCTCCTTCTCCGCCGGCGTCGTCTCTGTCGGCTCCTCTCTCGCGGAAGGGGTCCCTCGGGGCCCTCCCTTCTTCCGTTTCTTCTGCTACCCCGCCGGATGTCAGCCACAGCCAGTGGCTGAAGGTTCCTCCACCTGCTGGTCGTAGGGCTTCTGCGTCCTCGTCAGCCTCCGACGCTCCTTCAGAGAAACTCTCCCAGCCCTCTAAGCCAAAGGACAGACGCGAGAAGAAAGGACGGAACGTGTCCAAGAAGAAGGACGCTCCGGCAGTTTCAGTACCGCCTGCTGTCAATAGTTCTGGCTCTGGGGATGCGGTGGAGATCCTCGCCTCTGCCACGGATCTCGCCCTCACGGAACCCTCGGGGGCCTCTCCTATGGACACAGCTGACTCTCGCCCAGTGGCGGCCGTTGACTCTGCGGCACCGTCTGCCTCTTAGTTGCCTTCACGCCCTCCCAGTCCCTTCCTGCTTCCATTCTCCAGTGGAATTGCGGCGGTTATTTCCGCCATCTGCCTGAGCTCCGGATGCTTTTCCCCTGTTCTCTGCATTGCTCTTCAGGAAACTTGGATTCCCGCAATGCGGACCCCTGCCCTTCGCAGTTATCGGGGATACTATATGAACCGCACTGACTGTCAACAAGCTTCAGGTGGAGTTTGCCTCTTTGTTCACCATTCTGTCTGTAGCTCGCCAGTACCCCTTCTGACGCCTTTAGAGGCAGTCGCTGTCAGGATTGAGCTCTCGCCGGCTATTACTGTTTGCTCTGTTTACGTTCCTCCGTATGGGCAGCTCCCCCGACATGTCTTGGCTGCACTGCTGGCTCAACTCCCGCCGCCATTGCTGCTTCTGGGCGATTTCAATGCCCACAACCCTCTATGGGGTGGGACTGTCTCCGATGACCGCGGTCGCGCTGTGGAGCATGTGTTGGCTCAGCTCGACCTTAGCCTCTTGAACACCGGTGCTCCCACGCATTTCAGTGTGGCCCATGGCCCGTTCTCGGCCATCGATCTCTCTCTTTGCAGCCCCGGACTTGTCCCATCCCTTCACTGGAGAGTGCATCCTGCCCTGTGTGGTAGTGACCATTTTCCCATCTATTTGTCAATGCCCCAGTGTCATTCTTCTGGGCGCCTGCCCCGCTGGGCTCTCAACAGGGCTGACTGGCCAGCTTTTACTTCTGCTGCCACCATTGCTTCTCTCCCACAGGGTGACATTGACGAGGTGGGCCGTGTCTTGACCTCGTCAATTATTTCTGCGGCCGAGACTGCCATCCCTCGCTCATCAGGACTCCCTCGGAGGAAGTCTGTCCCCTGGTGGTCGCCGGAGATTGCTGAGGCTATTCGCGACCGTAGGCGGGCTCTCCAGCGTCATAAGCGGCACCCGTCTCTGGAGACCCTCATCGCCTTTAAGAAGCTCCGTGCCTTGGCCCGTCGTCTTATTGCACGGCGTAAGCAGGAATGCTGGGAGAGGTACATTTCATCCTTGGGCTCCCGTGTCTCCCCGTCGTGTGTGGTCCCGCATCCGGCGGATTTATGGATACCAGACCCCTATGGGTGTCCCTGGAATCTCCCTGGACGGCGCTGTCTGCACGGATGCTGCCACCATTGCTGACCACCTTGCCACGCACTTTGCTACGAGCTCTGCGACTGCAACTTACCCTCCTGCCTTTCGCTCTCTAAAGGAGCGCGCTGAGCGGACGCCGTTATCATTCCACACACGTAGTTCTGAAAAATACAATGCTCCTTTCAGCGAGAGGGAATTCCTCGCTGCCCTCGCCGTTTGCCCTGATACAGCGCCAGGACCGGACTGCATCCACGCGCAGATGCTCAAGCATCTCTCCGGGGACTGCCAGAGACACATCCTCACCATCTTTAACCGCATTTGGAGCGAGGGCGTGTTCCCGTCGCAGTGGCGAGAGGGTGTTATCATCCCCATCTTGAAGCCCGGTGCGGACCCTCTGGCGGTGGACAGCTATCGTCCCATTACCTTCACCAACTTTTTGTGCAAATTGCTCGAACGTATGGTGGGGCAGCGTTTGTGTTGGGTCCTTGAGTCGCGCGGTCTCCTCGCTCCATCCCAGGGCCGGTCTGCTGCGGACAATTTGGTGCGCCTGGAATCTGCTATCCGTACGGCCTTTTGCCGCCATCAGCATCTCGTTGCTGTATTTTTTGATCTGCGGAAGGCATATGACACAACATGGAGGCATCACATCCTTGCTACGTTGCGCGAGTGGGGTCTTCGTGGTCAGCTCCCAGCTTTTCTTCAAAACTTTTTATTGCGCCGCTCTTTCCGGGTGCAAGTCGGTGCCGCCTCTAGTTCATCTTATATACAGGAAAATGGGGTCCCGCAGGGCTCGGTGTTGAGCGTTTCCTTATTTATAGTGGCCATTAATGGTCTGGCTACAGCCGTGGGGTCGTCGGTGTCTCCTTCTTTGTATGCCGACGACTTCTGCATCTCATTCAGCTCAACGACTATAGGAGTCGCCGAACGCAGGCTGCAAGCAGCCATTCGCAAGGCGGCATCATGGGCTCTGACTCATGGATTTCAGTTCTCTGCGGCCAAGACTCGAGTTATGCACTTCTGCAGGCTTCGGACGGTCCACCCTCATCCGGAACTTTGTCTCGACGGTCACCTACTTGAAGTGGTGGACACTAGCCGCTTCTTAGGACTCGTCTTTGATGCCCGGCTCACATGGGTTCCTCATATTACTCAGCTGAAGCAAAAGTGCCGGCGGCACCTCAACGCCCTCCGCTGCCTGAGCCATGCGTCTTGGGGTGCAGATCGCAGCACGCTGTTGCGATTGTACAGAGCCCTTGTGCAGTCCAGGCTTGATTATGGGAGCCTGGCCTATGGGTCTGCATCGCCCTCAGTGTTGACGTTGTTGGACCCCATACACCACTGTGGGGTTCGGCTTGCAACTGGCACTTACCGCACGAGCCCCGTGGATAGTCTGCTGGTGGAGGCCGGGGTTCCCCCGCTGCGGATTCGCCGCCACCGACTGCTCCCCGACTATGCTGTCCAAGTGCATTGCTCACCGGGCCATCCCAATCATCGCCTGCTTTTCCCTGCCAGGGTTCTCCCTCTGCCCGACCGGCGACCTAGGTCTGGGCTTTCCACTGCTGTCCGCGTCCAGTCCCTGCTGTCGGAACTGGGGTCGTTCCCTCTTCTGCCGCCCTTCCGGGCCTGTGCACCCACGCCTCCCTGGTGTATGACCCGTCCGTCCGTCCGCCTGGACTTGGCACGGGAACCCAAGGACTCGATTCCGCATGTGGCCCTCCGTCACCATTTTCTTGCGCTTGTTGCCTCATTTTCAGGCTGTGAGCCTGTCTACACTGATGGTTCCCTGGTGGATGGTCGTCCTGCCTACGCTTTTGCTCACGCTGCCCATGTTGAACAGCGCTCCTTGCCGGCTGGCTGCAATATTTTTACTGCAGAGCTGGTGGCCATATTGCGCGCTCTTGAGCATATGCGTTACTGCTCAGGTACGTCCATCGTCATCTGCAGTGACTCCCTGAGCAGCCTCCAGGCTATCGACCGCTGCTATACCTCTTCTCCTCTGGTATCCTTTATTCAGGAGTCTGTTTTTGCCATTACCCGCTCTGGTCGTTCGGTGGTCTTTGTTTGGACGCCAGGTCACTTTGGCATCCCGGGGAATGAACGTGTCGACAGGCTGGCCAAAGGGGCGGTCGACGCCCCCACTTTGGCGATCGGCCTCCCGGCTCGTGATTTGCAGATGGCGTTGCGCCGTAAGGTGCTTCAGATATGGCGTGACGAGTGGTGTAGCCTGACTTTTCCGAATAAACTGCGGGCTGTTAAGGAGACGACCGATGTGTGGCGGTCCTCCCTGCGGGCTTCTCGCAGGGACTCTGTCATCCTGTGTCGGCTCCGCATCGGCCATACCTACCTGACGCACGGACATCTTTTGCGTCAGGAGGATCACCCCCTGTGTCAGTGTGGGTCCCGGTTGACAGTCGCCCACATTTTGTTGGAGTGTCCCCGCCTGCGCACCCTCCGGCAGACTTTTAATCTCCCGGGCACATTGCCTTTGGTTTTATGCGACGATGCCTCCATGGCTGACGACGTTTTAAATTTTATCCTTGGTAGTCCTTTTTATGGTTCCATTTGGGGGGACCTCTCCCTTTCCCTTTCTGTGCATCTTGTCCTAGCGTGTCTCATTGGTTGCAGATTTTAATGTGTGTATTCGGATGGTTGATTCTTTCCCAATTTTTGTTTCCATGGTCAGTCAACCAGTCTCCGGCACTCTTCTTTTCTTCCGTTTCTTTCTGTCCAGTGTTCGTCTGTACTCTTCTTGTCTCTAGTGTTCGCTGTCACATTGGTGTTCTTTCAGTGACTGGGGGGAGGGGTGTCTCCTCCCCCATTGGGGTTTTACCTGTTCCGTAAATTTTGTTTCGCCGGTTTTTGGAATGGGGGACTGATGACCTTAGCTGTTTAGTCCCCCTTAAACATCCCAACAACAACAACAACTACTACTTCATCCCTCAAATCTATCCACTCTTCTTCTGCTGTATTTCTTTCCCCCATTCTTGTAATTTGTTCCCTTATGCTCTCCCTGAAACTCTGTACAACATCTGGTTCTTTTAGTTTATCCAGGTCCCATCTCCTTAAATTCCCATCTTTTTGCAGTTCCTTTAGTTTTAATCTACAGTTCCATGACCAATTGATTGTGGTCTGAGTCCACACCTGCCCCTGGAAATGTCTTACAATTTAAAACCTGGTTTCTAAATCTGTCTTACCATTATATTATCTATCTTAAACCTGTCAGTATCTCCAGGCTTCTTCCATGTATACAACCTTATTTTATGTTTCTTGAACCAAGTATTAGCTATGATTAAGTTATGCTCTGTGCAAAATTCCACCAGACGGCTTCCTCTTTCATTTCTTAGCCCCAGTCCACATTCACCTACTATGTTTCCTTTTCTCCCTTTTCCTACACTCGAATTCCAGTCACCCATGACTAATTTTCGTCTCCCTTCACTATCTGAATAATTTCTTTTATCTCATCATACATTTCTTCAATTTCTTCGTCATACGCAGAGCTATTTGGGATATGGACTTATACTACTGTCGTAGGCGTGGGCTTCGTGTCTATCTTGGCCACAACAGTGGGTTCACTGTGCTGTTTGTAGTAGCTTACCTGCATTCCTGTTGTTTTATTCATTATTAAACCTACTCCTGCATTACCCCTATTTGACTTTGTATTTATAATTCTGTATTCACCTGACAAAAAGTCTTGTTCCTCCTGCCAGGGAACTTCACTAATTCCCACTATATCTAACTTCAACCTATTGATTTCCCTTTTTAAATTTTCTAACCTACCTGCCCGATTAAGGGATCTGACATTACACGCTCCGATGCGTAAAACGCCTGTTTCCTTTCTCCTGGTGACGACGTCCTCCTGAGTAGCCCCGCGCGGAGATCAGAATGGGGGATTTTTTTTACCTCCGGAATATTTTACCCAAGAGGACGCCATCATCATTTATCCATACAGTAAAGCTCCATTCCCCCGGGAAAAATTACGGCCGTAGTTTCCCCTTGCTTTCAGCCGTTCGCAGTACCAGTACAGCAAGGCCATTTTGGTTAGTGTTGCAAGGCCAGATCAGTCAATCATCCAGACTGTTGCCCCTGCAGCTACTGAAAAGGCTTCTGCACCCCTTCAGGAACCATAGCTTTGTGTGACCTCTCAACAGACACATCTCCGTTGTGGTTGCATCTACAATATGGTTATCTGTATCACTGAGGCACACAAGCCTCCCCACGAACGGCAAGGTCTATGGTTTATGGGGGGAGGTCATGTTACTATATATGCATTTAATGCATCCACATTTTATTTTCCAGGTGTGCGTACATCAATTATGAGAGTTTAATATTTTCCTAGGGAGAAACAGAGAAAAACATTTGCATCAGGATTTTACTTTACGTGTTGCTGATTTAACTACGCTTTGGCTCCGCCTCCTGCATTGGGGAGGGAATAAGGAATACTATTCTACAGGTTTATGGATTACTAAGGAAATGCTATTCGTCCTTTCTTAAATCACTTATCAGGGAACTACCTTATCATGAAACCGAAATGTATTAATGATCATGTACTATACAGGGTGGTCCATTGATGGTGACCAGGCAAAATATCTCGCAAAATAAGCATCAAACGAAAAAACTACAAAGAACGAAACTTGTCTAGCTTGAAGGGGGAAACCAGATGGCACTATGGTTGGCCCGCTAGATGGCGCTTCCATAGGTCAAACGGATATCAACTGCGTTTTTTAAAATAAGAACCCCCATTTTTATTACATATTTGTGTAGTACATAAAGAAATATGAATTTTTTAGTTGGATCACTTTTTTTCTCTTTGTGATAGGTGGTGCTGTAATAGTCACAAACGTCTAAGTATGTGGTATCAATTAACATTTCGCCAGTGTGGACGGAATTTGCTTTGTGATACGTTACCCATGTTAAAATGGACCGTTCACCAATTGCGGAAAAGGTCGATATCGTGATGATGTATGGCTATTGTGATCACAATGCCCAGCGGGCGTGTGCTATGTATGCTGCTCAGTATCCTGGATGACAATCATCCAAGTATCCGTTCTGTTCGCCGGATAGTTATGTTATTTAAGGAAGCAGGAAGTGTTCAGCCATATGTGAAACATCAACCATGACCTGCAACAAATGATGATGCCCAAGTAGGTGTTTTAGCTGCTATCACTGCTAATCTGCACATTAGTAGCAGACAAACTGCACGAGAATTGTGAATCTCAAAAAACGTCGGGGTTGAGAATGCTACATCGACATTGATTGCACCCGTACCATGTTTCTATGCACCAGGAATTGCATGGCAGTAACTTCGAACATCGTGTACAGTTCTGCCACTGGGCACAGGAGAAATTACGGGATGATGACAGATTTTTTGCATGTGTTCTATTTAGCGACGAAGCATCATTCACCAACAGCGGCAACGTAAACCGGCATAATATGCACTATTTGGCAACGGAAAATCCACGATGGCTGTGACAAGTGGAACACCAGTGACCTTGGCGGGTTAATGTATGATGCGGCATTGTGGGGGGAAGGATAATTGGCTCCTATTTTATCTATGGCAATCTAAATGGTGCAATGTATGCTGATTTCCTATGTAATGTTGTACCAATGTTACTACAAGATGTTTCACTGCATGGCAGAATGGCGATGTACTTCCAACATGATGGATACCTGGCACGTAGCTAGATGCGGTTGAAGCAGTACTGAATAGTATATTTCATGACAGGTGGATTGGTCATCGAAGCACCATAGCATGGCCCACACGTTCACCGGATCTGACGTCCCCGGATTTCTTTCTGTGGGGAAAGTTGAAAGATATTTGCTATCGTGATCCACTGACAACGCCTGACAACATGCGTCGGCGCCTTGTCAATGCTTTTGCGATCATTGTGGAAGGCGAACTATTCGCTGTTGAGAGGAATGTCGTTACACGTATTGCCATATGCATTGAGGTTGATGGACATCATTTTGAGCATTTATTGCATTAATGTGGTATTTACAGGTAACCACTCAGTAACAGCATGCAGTCGCAGAAATAAGTTCACAAAGGTACATGTATCACATTGGAACAACCGAAATAAAATGTTCAAACATACCTGCATTCTGTATTTTAATTTAAAAAACCTGCCTGTTACCAACTGTTCTGAAATTGTGAGTCATATGTTTGTGACTATTACAGCACCATTTGTCGCAAAGTGAAAAAAAGTGGTCCAACTTAAACATTCATATTTCGTTACATACTACACAGAAATATTACTAAGAAGTATAGCACACTCTATGTGGCGCCCAAACCCTGTGGTTGGTTTGCAGCAGTATGCCATTCCCCTCTTCTGTCCGCATCTGTGGTACATCCCACATCATTCATAATCTGCTGCAGATATGACATTCTTGATGCCCTCAGCGATTATTTCCCTCATTAGCTTCAAAAAATGGCTCTGAGCACTATGGGACTTAACATCTATGGTCATCAGTCCCCTAGAACTTAGAACTACTTAAACCTAACCAACCTAAGGACATCACACACATCCATGCCCGAGGCAGGATTCGAACCTGTGAGCATAGCAGTCCCTCATTAGCTTCTTCTGCTATTGTTCTAATGGTGTTCATGTGTCCTGAAATGTGCTCTAAGAGTTTGTCTCATCATCTTTAGAAGTGCCTCTATGGAGATCTGTTTTCTTATACTCTTCTCAGCAGTTCTTCATTAGTAACTCTGTCTGTCCAGATTGTTTTCATCATCTTCTGAAGCACCAAATCTCGTGCTTCTAGCCATTTTCTCGTGGTTCCAGTTGTCCAGGTTTCACACTCATATAGGGCCATACTCCAAAAGAACCCGTTTCCTGATTTTGCATCTAATGTTCTCACTGGTAAGTTCTTTCTTAAATTAAATGCAATTTTGGTTGATGTATTCTGCTCTTAATCATTTTCCTGCTTCTGTCATCCCTTGTAATCTACACTACTGGCCGTTAAAATTGCTACACCACAAAGATGATGTGCTACAGACGCGAAATTTAACCAACAGGAAGAAGATGCTGTGATATGCAAATGATTAGCTTTTCAGAGCATTCACACAAGGTTGGCGCCGGTGGCGACACCTACAACCTGTTGGCATGAGGAAAGTTTTCACCCGTTTTCTCATACACAAACAGCAGTTGGCCGGTGTTGCCTGGTGAAACGTTGTTGTGATGCCTTGTGTGAGGAGGAGAAATGCATACCATCACGTTTCCCACTTTGATAAAGGTCGGATTGTAGTCTATCGCGATTGCAGTTCAACTTATCGCGACATTGCTGCTCGCGTTGGTAGAGATCCAATGACTGTTAGCAGGATACAGAATGATTGGGGTTCAGGAGGGTAATATACAGAACGCCGTGCTGGATCCCAACGGCCTCGTATCACTAGCAGTCAAGATGACAGGCATCTTATCCGCATGGCTGTAACGGATCATGCATCCGCGTCTCGATCCCCGAGTCAAGAGTTGGGTACGTTTGCAAGACAACAACCATCTGCACGAACAGTTCGACGTTTGCAGCAGCATGGACCATCAGCTCGGAGACTATGGCTGCGGTTACCGTTGACGCTGCATCACAGACAGGAGCGCCTGCGATGGTGTACTCAACGACGAACCTGGGTGCACGAATGGCAAAACGTCATTTTATCGGATGAATCCAGGTTCTGTTTGCAGCATCATGATGGTCACATCCGTGTTTCACGACATCGTAGTTAACGCACATTGGAAGCGTGTATTTGTCATCGCCATACTGGCGTATCACGTGACGTGATGCTATTGGGTGCCATTGGTTATATGCCTCGGTGACCTCTTGTTCGCATTGATGGCACTTTGAACAGTGGATGTTAAATTTCAGATGTGTTACGACCTGTGACTTTACCCTTCATTCGATCCCTGCAAAACCCTACATTTCAGCAGGATAATGTACGACCGCATGTCGCAGGCCCTGTACGGGCCTTTCTGGATACAGAAAATGTTCGACTGCTGCCCTGGCCAGCACATTTTCCAGATTTCTCACCAATTGAAAACGTCTGGTCAATGGTGGCCGAGCAAGTGGCTTGTCACAATACACCAGCCACAACTCTTGATGAACTGTGGTTTCATGTTGAAGCTGCATGGGCAGCTGTACCTGTGTAGGCCATCCAAGTTCTGTTTGACTCAATGCCCAGGCATATCAAGGCCGTTATTACGGCCTGAGGTGGTTGTTCTGGATACTGATTTCTCAGGATCTATGCACCCAAATTGCTTGAAAATGTAATCACATGTCAGTTCTAGTATAATATATTTGTCCAATGAATACCCGATTATCATCTGCATTTCTTCTTGGTGTAGCAGTTTTAATGGCCAGTAGTGTAGCTTCACTAATAGGTAAGTTCCTCTAGCCTTTGTAGCCCCTCTCTTCCGATTCTTATTTAAAAGCATTAATTTTGCAAATGCGGTTTCAAAAAGTTGCTTCCCCTTTGTCGATGCATACTTTCTTTCCTGATTTCTTAAGATTTTCTTTCTTTATGAGGTCTGTTGTGTCCAATATAATTAATGAATTGGAAGTGGCATGTCCTTGGCTTCCACTGATTAACGTACAGAGGAACCTGTAGTTAAAATAGGCACAAGTCGTGCGGGTCCAGCGCATATTGTGACGCGCCGACCAGCGACGCTCTGCGCTGACAACCGAAGCGTGCGCATCCTGTTATCTTTCTCAAATGATTTTACAGAAATTATTCACTGGAAATATTTGATTTTTGCATTACTTGTATTGTTATGTGTCAGCTTCATGGCGAAGTGTCCATCATCTCGCTAATGGTCACGCTTATTGTGAGGTACACATCTTAGTAAGACACTACGCAAAACTCAAAAAGTTTGCAACAAAAATTAGGGGTCGCTATGATTTTGCATTTGGTGGGTATTACACCGTATGTTGCTGCGTATGAAATTTAGCTAACATATTGAATTTTTGTTTAGACTTGGGAGGAGGTCTTTGGCTGTCCCCGATCTCAAGAAAATGGATACTATGCAGTGCATTAACTCACGCCCATGGGAATGAAATATTCCTACATCCCTCGTATCTCCTAAATCGTTCGAGACATCGAAACAAGATTTTGGCGAACGATGGTACACAATGAGGAGAGTACTTTACCAGTTCGTAAACACACTGAACTTTCTTAACTATGACTTGTACTTTGAGTTATCGACACCTAGTGAGACAAGAGTTTCCTAGTATGAAAATAAACATATTTCTTCTCTTATGTTACCACAAACCGACACAATGAGGTTTTCTCGTAAGCTATTGAGCTCTCTGGTCGCTAGTTGTTTAATGAGACACTGTTTTTCAGAATTGTCACAATAGCTGCTTCAAAAATGAGTTTGTGCAAATTATATTGTGTTTTGGCAAAAAAGTACTAGCAAACCTTAACAAGAGAAATGTGACCGTTACTCATAAATGGTGTTGCTTCTTCGAATGAAGAAAGGTTAACAATTCACACAAAAATAAATCGCCAATTCTCTTGGAATTTTGATTGAATCCCATAATCCATCGTATTTTTAATACTGAGTGACTGGAATGGAAACTTGCCAAAGGATTTTATTCCTTTTCTTCATCTGAGCAGTAGCAAAGTAAAGACGAGCGTACCCTTCAGGCGGAATTTATTTATTTATTTTTATCCATCTTTCAGAATGACTCCCACATGCCTTATGCTGGTCACTCTCCTACGCCTTGCCAAACTAACAATGTGCGATTCACGAATAATTTTTTTTTTTTTATGAAAGTAAGCAATTGATGCGTGGCACAATACAATGGTCAGCGTATCGTCAGCAGCTGAAGAATAATGCGCGACAGGAATGCTTTGTGAGAGGAAGAGTTCACGTTGTTCGAAAAACATTGTGATGAAAGTAGATCTGCCTTAGTCAGCAATACATATATCAAATAACCACTCTCTTTCACGATACTCATACTTTTGTAATAATACCAAACACTACTTCACTTGTGTTGCATAATTAGTTTATTAATGCTGATAGTGTGTATGTGATCACTGAAATGCTTTTTCTCGTCGCGATGATCCGATAAAAACATTGTTATTCATGAAGGCTTCTCAACTGTTCGTAACTTGCAGTGTAAATGTGATGTCCACATGTATGTAGTATAATGTCTTTTACTACATTCATATCCAGATGTTAGTGAAACTTAAGTCCTTCAAATCTCGAACGCCTTTTACCAGGAGCATAACGGGTCATACGTGTGGATATTTCGCCTTTTCGACTTTTTGTAACAGATTGTAGAGATCACCAGCATAAGAGGCAGCAAGTATACCTTGTTTACTTTCCTGCCTTCCTTCTAGATCTCATGATTATAATACTCCTTACTTCCTTATTCAGTACCCTCACAATGAATCGTCTGTCCCTTCTTACGAACTGAAAACATTGTGGAGGCAGAAGATATACTTCCAGTAGCTAATGGTTCACCAATTATTGAACTGTGTATTGTTCTTGACAAAAGAATAAACAAAACAAAAAGTATACTGGTATATGTAACTAAAAGCTATTATGTTAAAAACAAAGATTCCAAGACTTACCAAGCGGGAAAGTGCCGGCAGATAGGCACAATGAATAAAACACGCGCAATGCGCGCGCGTATATACCTATCCTTTTTTCCCCCTAAGGTAAGTCTTTCCGCTCCTAGGATTGGAACGACTCCTTACCCTCTCCCTTAAAACCCACATCCTTTCATCTTTCCTTTTCCTTCCCTCTTTCCTGACGAAGCAGCCGCCAGTTGCGAAAGCTCCAAATTCTTTGTGTGTGTTTGTGTGTTTTATTCATTGTGCCTATCTGCCGGTGCTTTCCCGCTTGGTAAATCTTGGAATCTTTGTTTTTAATATATTTTTCCCATGTGGAAGTTTCTTTCTATTTTATTTACATCATCATTAAAAGCTATAATGAATTAACGAAAAGAAATTGAGCACTTAAACGCGAAAAACGAAACACTACTCGGTGACAACAAATCTCAGTATACCGTAATGCTGCCTTTTCGCATGGGTAATACACCCACTGACCATATGCGCCATGCTCCGCCTCACCCCTCCCGCATGCTCGCGTGACGCGCAGCGCGAGAAACCGTGCCAATGCCGTGCGACATGACGCCTAGCCTAGCCTAGCATAAAGAATCTCTACCGTTTTGTGACTTGGTATTTGTACATAAAAAGGGTTGAGAGAGGTGAGTCAAGTTCCAGAAACTGTCTTAGTAATATGCTATGGTGAAAGAAGATGTGTAGTGTGGCACTTGTACACAGCAATTAAGTAAGGTGTTAAAAATTCATTAAGGTTTTAGTATTTCGGGCCATTGTTGTAAGCTACAGCTAACACAAACAGTTAAGCACAAAAAATCTAATCTCTCTCTAGAGAGAGTCCATCTTTTTGACATTGCCTGAAGCAGGTCTGGAGGACCTCTATGCAAGCTGAAAACTAGAACAAGGTACCATTCTAGCAAACACCTAATGGGAGTTGGTTGGTTGGTTAATTTAGGGGAAAGGACCAAACAGCTAGGTCATCAGGTCACATTGGATTAGGGAAGTATGGGGAAGGAAGTTGGCCATGCCCGTTCGAAGGAACCATCCCAGCATTTGCTTGAAGCGATTTAGGAAAAACATGAAGAACCTAAATCAGGATGGCTGGATGCTGGCTTGAACTGTTGTCCTTGTGAATGTGTGTCCAGTGTGTCTAATGGGAGTGCTGCAAAGAACAGATAGTTTACTATATCACAAGATTTGTGACCTGCTTCAGGCAATGTCAAAAAGGTGGACTCGATATATATATATATATATATATATATATATATATATATATATATATATATATATATATATATATATTTTGTACTTAACTGTTTGTGTTAGCTGTAGCTTTACAATAATGGCCTGAATTATTAAAACATCACACACACTCACACACAAACAAAAGAAAATAGTGTCAGCTCAAAAGGTAGCAACTCTCTCTCTCTCTCTCTCTCTCTCTCTCTCTCTCTCTCTCTCTCTCTCTCTCTCTCTCTCTCTGCTGAAACATGAGACACCAACGTTATTGTACAATGTGTGAGAAACAAAATGGTTTGCAATTGATGTCAGATTAGTGTAGTTACACACCTAAACATATTTCAAAAGGAGTGACATTTACAGTTTGTGTTAACAGTGTACTGAACAGTCATACTGAGGAAGGGAATCACTTCGAGAATTTATGATTACATACCCTTGAAAAACTGATACATATGTATACTTTCAGGAGTTGTCAAGACACTTTTGTTATTAACTGCAGTAGCAGTGATTGGTATAAGGTTTCACTCGTGCATTTTGCCCAGAAATAATTAAAGATTCCAGTTCCTACATGTTGTAAAGTATGTTTCAATGTTTAACTGTCTCACAAAAATATAAAAGCTAATTAATTGCTCTTTGTTTTGAATGTTACAGGATGTTCGAGAATCTCCCCAGGAGGATATATTTTCCAGTATTTTGGTTCAACCAAAAGGCAGTACTTAGCGATGAATTAAGTTCATTAGCGAAACTAGTGCAGATAGCACCTGATGTCGGAATGGGTGTTTTCTTTGGATTAGCTGGAATTGGAGCTTTGATGCTATTCATTGGAATAATGCTGACTGTGCGCCATGGTTGGAAAGGCTCAGACACACAAGGGCTAATCCATGAAAATTAATGATGCATTGATTCATCAAATTCATATTGAAGTGCCTTCGAATAAACATTGAAAAAGACCCACCTTAGCTGTCACATAATTTTGTGCGGTTCTCACTAAGAATTTTGTGGCCTTTCTAAAAGTATTTTTGGTACTTTTGTGTGTCCTGATAAAATAATGTTTTCCATTGTCTCCAGTATTCTTCTGTATCTCGGCTAAAAAATTAAGTTTTCAAGTTGTAGTTTAATTGTTAGTGGGAAGCTATATAACGAAGAGTGAAATGATGATACATTTAAAAATAATGCAGCTTACAGCATGTGTCACATTTAGATTCTACAACTTGTAGTTCAGGATATATCGTGTGTGTGTGTGTGTGTGTGTGAGAGAGAGAGAGAGAGAGAGAGAGAGAGAGAGAGAGAGAGAGAGAGAGAGAGAGAGAGAGTGGGGAGGGGGGGGGGGGGAGCTGCAGTGCAACCAAAGACTGTTTTACTGTTCTGTTTTGAGATTATGTAAATATT
The DNA here is from genome assembly GCF_023897955.1 of Schistocerca gregaria. Taxonomy (NCBI): domain Eukaryota; kingdom Metazoa; phylum Arthropoda; class Insecta; order Orthoptera; family Acrididae; genus Schistocerca; species Schistocerca gregaria. The sequence continues at coordinate 7,140,891 of NC_064925.1, read as the reverse complement.
CTGTTATATCAAATGAAGTATAGAATTTATAATATGTTCAAATGTGATTTACTGATTTGTCAAATGAAACAAAAGTAAGTTGGAGTTACAGTTTAATGTGTGATCAGTGAATTTTGTATGTTGCTCCACTGATTATAGTTGTTTTACAAAATTGTACTGTAGAATGCATTTTGTATGTATGATGTCTTACAAACACAACACTTTATATTTTTACACAGATGTAAATGGATGTGGGTTGAAATTTTTGTTCAGTGCCTCTGTTTGAAGATTTCGGTGTGCAGGCAATTAAATCATCCATGAGGTGCCAGCTGTTCTGTTTTTTTATGTCAAGTACATAATTCTATAAGAAAAGTTTTTGAGAAACAGAGCAGCTATATCCTTCCATGGATAATTTTATTTGTAGTGGCACACCAGAAATTTCTGTGTAGAATTTTTATTTAAGGAGAAAGTTTTTAAGTTTTGTTTCCTAAAGACAAAATAATGTAACATAGAGCTTGATTTTAGTAAACTGAGGCTGTGATGTGTTACCAGTTCCTGATTAATTATATGGGAATTCTATAACAAGGGAATACTGCTTTAGTGATACAAATGATTACTTATGTAATTCTTGTCTATTATGAACTGCATGAAAATCGGTGAGGAAAATAACAGTATTGAAGTATGATTCATGCTTGTTATGGTAACTTGGCCAAAATTTATTATCTTTAAATACAATTTTACTTTTTTAATATATAAAAATGAAACCATAAATAATATTATGTTTATAGAACCAACACAAGTTGCTGTCAGTATTTCTTATTGATCAGTTTCATTCAATCTGACAAGAGTATTACGTAAATGACTTATTTGTGAATGAACTTGACTGTATAAGTTAAGTGTTACACAGCTATCTCAATATTTGTCATTGCCAGTGTAATCAGCCAACTGCTTTGAATGGAAGTTAGCATTAATATAAATTGGATTGTTCCTTTATGCCAATTTAATATTCCATATTGCAATACTTCATAAATTCCATAGTTGCTTATAATGCTGTTGTTTAGTTGAATGAACCAAGGCAATAAAAAATAGTGGTTGTGACTTGTGGCTGTCCTACAAACTTAGTTTCAATTGTTTATATATATTGTATTAGTTTTCAAAATCTTTTATTCATAATACTTCTCATATCTTGGAGCATTTTCTCTGTTCCATAGATGTGCCACAGTGTAACTCTGTTTTGTAAGCTGACTAAAACCATTTGTCCAGTAGGTAGTATTGTTCGCAAATAAGTGGAAGTGGACAGTTGTTAAAACAGTGGACATGAATTTGGAAGGACCTGGGTTCAAAATTCTGCCCAGCCATTCAGATTTAGGTTCAATGTAATCTTTCTAAATTAAGACAAATGCCAGGATGGTTCTTTTGAATGGTGGATTCCTCTTCTTTTACTAGCCTTGTCCTAACCAAGCTTCAGCTGCACCTCAGTGGAGCCATACACCCTAATTTTTCTATCTTACATGTATGGAGGTGTGATTAGCATTTGGCCCTTCTAGTTAAATAGATTTTGTATTAGATAAAAGATGTAGTCAGCATGTTGCTGCCCTCAGAGTTTATAAAATAATTTAAAAAATCTTACTTTAAATTTGGTACTATACCCTCTGTACTATTTAACCCTACCTTCAAGCTTTTGCCCCTTTGAAAATACTTCCCAGAAACTGTTACAAAAATTGTAGAGTGCAAGACAAAGGGCGATGCTTTTACCATTAGTGGTTATTCTTCCATTCATCTTAACTCTATCAGAAATATCAGTAGTATAACTGACTAACATTCCTGGAAAGGGGAGCAACCATTCCAGGTGGGTTGCAAAGGAGCTCTGTACTGCAAAGTGTTTGTGTGACTTCATTTTGAAGGTATCTGCTTATTTTCATATTAGAGCTGGTTTTGTTGCGCTGTAATTACTACCTGACCTTCTGAAATGCAGCAGAATAACTTCCAATAGGCACTGTGAAGCACACTGACAAATTGACACATTTGATGATAGATAGCTATGAGAGAGTCATACATAAGCACATACCTAATGTACAGAATATCACTTGGCTGTCAGGTGAGATGGAGCTCATAACCTATTGTCATTTTACACAAGTTGTGTGTGGAAAAGGATAAATGCTAGATCATTGCTGGAATGTTCTACTCCCGAATACCCCCACAACTCATGGTGATTGGGGATGTTCCCTCAGTGTTTGGACCAGGTATTTAGTTCCTTGTAAAGTATTCAAATACTTTTCTTAAAGAGCTGGCCAGTGTAAAATGTTATTTTAAATACTTTACTGCCAAATCAACAATAAACACTTACAGTTGTTGTATTTAATAATTAAGTCCTTTAATTATAATTTTCCTCCATTTTATCAGTCTTTGTTTCCAAATAGCCCATTACTTAAAACTGGAAATAACACAATGAAATAAATGTGCTTTGAGCCACAATTTAGGTATGTCATAAATAATTCACAGCCATGAAATGACACGCTTTATTTCAGCAACATAGGAGAGTAAGTACTCTTATTACAGAAGAAATGAAAACTATAAACTTCAGTTACTTTCATAGGTAGTGCCTCCATTAGATTCAGAGGTGTATGTGTGAATTATGTGGACAAAAGGAAAAATGTGTTCCTTGACATTTGTTATAAAAGGAAAAGTATTGTGACATTACTTGCTCAATGAGCAAGATACAGCACACTATGAAACAGTTAGGTCAGTTTCTTCTTCTTCTTCTTCTTTTGTTTCACCCTCTTTGGGGTACGCTGGATCAATCATTTCTTTGTGCATTGTTCTTTTTTAGGGCCCAGTATTTCTTCATTCTTTCTGATCTTCTTCTCCTTTCTTCTTCCGAGATGAAGGGTTTGGACTTTTGTGTGAATTTGTCTTGGAACCTTATGTTTTCATGTTTAGTAATTAATTTAGCAGTTCGATCAATAAGTGAATTTTCTGAGGTCTTTAATTCCACTAGGTCTCTCTCAGTTTCTTTAAACCAGTTGGGCTTCATTTTTCGGTTACGGAAGAAGTCAAAGATTTGTTTAGTTAATCTGTTAGAATTCATTCTGAGAAGATGACCATAAAAATTTATTCTCCTTTTTCGCATAGAATCTGAAAGTTTTTCAATTTTCGTGTAGAGAGTTTCATTTTTTATGTATATAATCTTATTGTCTTGAAATTTTGGCCCAATGATTTTTCGTAAAAATTTTTTCTTTCCTTTACCTCAAGTTTCTCCATTTGTCCTTTGAAATTCATGTTAAGTGTTTCTGCTGCATACAGTGCTTCTGGCTTAATCACTATCTTGTAATGTGTCATTTTGGACCCCCATGAAAGGGATTTTTTGTTAGTTGGAAGGCCAATTCAAGTTTATTTTTTCTGGATTCCATTGCTTTGCTTTCCCCAGCATTCCAACTAATCCATTCTCCAAGATATTTGAATTCTTTTACTAATTCAATCTTCTGTTCTTGAACGTTGAGGTATTTACGTGAGTGTTTGATGTTTGTCAATATCTTAGTTTTTTCAGAGGAGATGTGAAGACCAATTTTAGCTGCTTGTTTCTTTAGTTCAAGGATTTGCTCCCGTGCTTCTTCCATTGTTTCAGCAAACAGGGCCATATCATCTGCAAAAGCAATGCAATTTACTTTAAGGTTTTTCTTTTTGCAACCCAGTCTTATACCACTCTTAATATTTGTGTTCCATTGTTTGACTACTTTCTCAAGGGCACAATTGAACAGCGACAGCAAGAGCCCATCGCCCTGTCGCACTCCCGTTTTTATTTCAAAGGGTTCCGATAGATCGCCCATAAATTTAACTTTCGAAAATGTATTTGTAAGGGTCGCTTTTATAATATTAGTTGTTTTCTTATCCAAACCCATTTCTTCCAGGACTGACAACAGAGATTCTCTATCAATCGAATCATATGTTTTTTTGAAATCAATGAAGGTGATTATGTACGTCTTTGCCCTTGATTTTTGGTATGCCATAATGTTTTTGAGATTTAGTATTTGTTCCGAATATAAAAGAAATAACTCATTTGAAATTTTTGTTTTAAAGTTTACATTAATCACACAAGAAGAGAGTATTTAAGGAATCATGTACTGTTTGCAACAGTAAAATGTGGTAAATTTTGTGATACTATCTATGGGGGCAAGTATTCAGTAAATGATATGTCATACAAAATACAGATAAAGTTTTAGGAAAATAAAGCTATATTTTAATATTGCGACAACACAATATCAAAACAAGAATTTTTCATTTTCTTATAGCATTATGTTTCATGACTGAACTATTCAAAGTTTGTAGTTTGGCAAAGTATCACTGAGAGATACAGACACTGCTACACAACAAAATTGGTATTTTGAATAAGCCAGGTGAATTGTTTGAAGAGTCTAAGCCTGTTTTCACACTGGCAATGTAGTCTATGTGATTCAACTGTGCGGTTTGGTTCCTGAAATGTATGACTGCCGTGTGATAATGCAGACAGCAAACTCACCAGAAGTACTTGCTTCGTTGAGTGTTTACAACTCTAGAAGAACAGTGTACTATTGATAACAAAAAGAGAAAACTTTCAGATTTCTCAACTACTTCTTAGTAAGAAATTAAGTGTTGTTGCATAAGTAGAACTAAAAATGTGTTCATTAGTGTAAACACTAACTATATATACATATCCTGTAAACTGACTCGTTCCACATCATTTCGATAAAAGAATAGTTTAGATGATCTGTGGAAAATGTAACTAACGTCTTCAGATTGTTATACACTAATCACACAAAGGAAAATGTACAGTACAAGCATAAAATATGTAATATATATCTCAAATCCACACAGGAAAGGCGGCTCCTACATTCAGCGCACTTTACTTCCATAATTAGAGTGCATCCAAATTATGGTAATTGCAAGGAACACAAAAATAGAATTAACATAACTCGAGGAAACAATTCGTTGACACATGCTGAGAGCAAGAGTCTAAAAAAATAGTGAAAATTGGAGCAATTTAAAATACAACTCTGCACGCCACAACAATGAGTAACCTCATGTCAGCATTCCTAGCGGGCAGTTCGTGAATTCGGTTGACACATCATAAGCGAATAATCGATCGTACAATGACACCTGCGCGACTGTCCCACAGGGAAGTGGAGTGTCATCTTACGTAGTTGCCTCAGCTGCCACCCTTGAAGCTTGTGAGGAAGAGCATCTGGTGTCTGGAACACATCTGATGTTGCATCTGTGTTGCTGGGGATGCAGGTGTTGTCTGTCTGCTATTGGATAGTGACGTTGGTTGATCAGGTAGTGGAAAGTGATCATTGAAAAATTCCTCCAGCACACATGCTGCTTTAACTCTGACAGAAACAGTGTTTCTCTTGCTATTAACCAAATTGTCCATCATCGTATCATGTCATGCTACTACACGGCATGATTCGGTATATGGTGGCGTGGTCAGAGGCTTGACATGGATGCAACTTTACAACACCCTATGGATGAGTGTTTGCTGTGTGCTACGTCATTGATGCTGGTTACTGTCACATGTGCGAGATCTGTACTCTCAAAATGTTCTATGAGCTGCGGTAATTATCATATGTCCTCCATCGAGGCACCCAGTTTGACAAATTCAGCTGCGTCTGTAGCAGTTTCCCGTAGACCTGTTCAACAGGAGACGCATCGAGGTCTGGTGCAGAGTTTGAGCAGAACTAATGGTAGGGCCGTTGTCCATTTCGATCATGACACACGAGGCTGGCTTTTAGGGACCAGTGCCACCGCTCGACCATGCCATTGCTGGTTGGATGATAACTCATTGATATGTGATGTGACACACTTGAAAACTTACTCAATTGTGCAAACAAATCAGACTCGAATTGACGTCCTCTGTAAGTTGTTATATCCCGTGGACATCCAAAGCAAGTGACCCCATTGGGCTTAAGTGCGACAACTAGCATTTCTGCAGAGATTATGAATAGCTGCCAACGTTGACTTTCAGCAATGATTGACAAATATCATTGACCTTCTGATGATGGTAGTAGTCTTGGGATATTAGTGTGTACATGGGCGAACCTCTTTGTTGTCTGGGAATTTGCCTACTGGCGCAAGAACATGACATGAAACATTGCTGTGTTGATAATTCGCGCACACGTGAGACCAATGATGGCAGTCCTTTTGTATACCATGCAGGTGAGGAATATTCAAAATGGCTTCAACATTCTCCAGCAGTGGGTGTGTTTCCACTGACAAAATAAGATGCGCCAAAAACTTTCTCTGGTTTTCCAAACACGCATTAGAGACATTCAAAACAATGGGGCAGGCGGAGGCAAATGCAAAGGTGATGACCAGAGCCCTTAAGACGGGCGGATGATGCCCTCAGTTGACATAGTGTCAAACTCTGACTTAGTGACTGGTTGCCGATCAGGAGATAGTTGTCTCGGCCTTCATGAAATCAGAGGGCCTGCCATCTTATTAATGTAGTGCACGGTATCGCGCCATACCTGTTGAGGTGGTCTTGTGAGAGCAGGGAACTGATTTGAGTTGCTTGGCGTACCAGTTTCCTGTATTCAAGGTCACCTTGGTGTCAAATGCAGCACTGTGTCACTGAAACCCAATGGCAACAATCTGGTGATGATGTCCATTAGCCAATCATAGGCGAGACTGGGAATCAGGCACAAGAAGTCTGTGCTAATGACAGGCTCCATCACATCTGCAATTATGAAGTTCTACACCAAAGCACACTTCAATCCCAGGTCCAGTTCCAAGTGCTGCATGCCGTACGTTGCAGTTGCAGTAGCAGTAGCAGTAGCAGACCTGTTAGTGGCCGACAGTCAGTACACAGTGGCTGGACAGTACTTGTGTAGCTTGTCCCATGGCAGAATGCTGAGACCATATCCTGTATCTCTCAAAACCTCCCTGTTCTGGCTGTCGAGCAGTTCACTCATCTGTTTACTGAGGGCACTGACATGCTCAAGAGGCTGTCATTCTTCTATTTGTTCAGTGCCTCAGCCGTATTCAATAGACTTGTAGTCGGGTCTGCTACATGCTGTTGCCAGGTCAGAGCACGAGGTAGGCACAATTGCATCTAAATTACAATTGGCCACGTTGGCTACAGCATCGAGTGGCACATCTGTTTGCGACGTGACGATGTGTTTCCCTTGGGCCAGCAATCCACTGCTCCACAAGGAACAAAGTAATGTGTCTGGAATGGTGCATGCGCCAACTTTACTCCTCAAGTGACAGAGATATTGTGGTGATATCTTGTCTCCAATATCCTCTTGTGTTGATACTTCTTGCACTCTCTTCTTGCAATGATACTGTATAAATTCTGTCTTTCATTTCAGATATTCTTCTGTGTTGGGTGGTGAAGTTATAATATCTTACACTATGGCATCATATCGGTGATCCATTGACTAACTGCTAAAGCGAACTTGCAATTGGACATCATACCAGCACAAAGGAAACTTGCCTCAACCTGCATGAACCGTAACGCTGGGGCCAGAACAGGAGTTAGCCATACCACCAGTTTTGAGATTGTGGGTGCATCTGTTTTGGGCTTGTTTCTGTTATTGAATGGGATTTTCTTGAGCCACAAATCACACTGGGGTCACCATTGTCACATGTGCTTGAGGCTTGCAGCTTAATCTCATGTTCGTATTGTGGAATAATTGCTTTCAGGCAGCCACCACATTCAATGCACTTTATTTCCATAATTATAGTGCTTCCAAATCACAAGAAACATGAAAATAGAATTAACATAACTGGAGGAAGCTGTTCTTTAACATTCGCTAAGAGCAAGTGTCTCAGAAAGTAGTCAACAAAGCAATAATTTAAAATATAACACTAGGAAACCACAGAACATCCATGTGCCACAGCAGGGAATAACCACGTCAGCAATCAGAGCGCCCAGTGCGCGAACTCAGTTGACACATTGTAAGTGATCACCTTATTGTCAAATGAAGGCTATGCGACCGCCTGTCTCGGCAGTCAAATAGGAACAAAGTTGTACCACTGAATCACCCGTAAATATTGTCAAAATAGGTTGTGACCACATATGCAGTTGGTTATCCAGCTAAATCAAGAGTACAGGAGATATTAAGGGAGTTACATGTGAAGAATGTGAATCAGACCCAGAGAGAAATTTTCAGTTAAGAGCCTAATATTAGGTTTTACAGTTTAGTTGTGGTCACCAAAGAGGGTGTCTTGTATGCTCAAAGACAACTGCGATCACGATACATGGTAACTAGCATTTGCTGTCTCATATTTAAACAGGAATGAGTTGTTCTCACCAGGATTTAGAAGTCACATTTTTACATCTCTCATGAATAATGGAAAATCCTCAACTCTAGTGAAAACATGTTCTGGCATATACACGCCAAAGAAACTGGTACGTATTCAAATACAGAGATATAAGCAGACGGAATGCGGCACTGTGACGACAATGCCTGTATAAGACAAGTGTCTGGCGCAGTTCTTAGATGGGTTACTGCTGCTACAATCGCAGGTTATGAAGATTTAAGTGAGTTTGAATGTGGTGTTATGGACAGTGTACGAGCGATGGGACAAAGCACCTCCGAGGTAGCAATGAAGTTGGTATTTTCCTGTACAACCATTTCACGAGTGTTCCGTGAATATCAGGAATCTGTAAAACATCAAATCTCTGACACTGCTGCGGCCAGAAAAAGATCCTGAAAGAATGGGACCAGTGAGGACTGAAGAGAATCATTCAACATGACAGGAGTGCAACCCTTCTGCAAATTACTGCAGATTTCAGTGCTGGGCCAGCAAGTGTCAGCATGCAAACCATCCAATGGAACATCATCAATATGGGCTTTCGGAGCTGAAGGCCCACTCGTGAACCCTTGATTACTGCACGACACAAAGCTCTATGCCTCGCTTCAGCACTGACAAGCTGTTGATGACTGGAAACATGTTACCTAGTCGGACGAGTCTTGTTTCTTGACACCCTCATGATTCATGCACCCTGTATGTCAGCAGGGGAGTTTGTGCTGTTGGAGGCTCTATAATGGTGTGGGACTTGTGCAATTGGAGTGATACGTAACACCTGATACGTCTATATACGATGCTGACAGGTGACACGTACGTAAGCAAACATGTGCATCCATTCATGTCCAGCCTTTGCAGCATTTTTTCCTTTCTGTGCTGCATGCCTATCCTCTTGCAATTGTTTTTCCCCTCCCTTGGGGAACATATCTGGGGTATTATTGCGAATATTCTGAATTCTGTCGCTAACATCCGAACAGTCTCACCTTTGTTTTTCACTCCCTTTTCCTTTCTTTGTTTCCTTTCTCCTCTCACTCCTTCGCTTCAGCGTTTGAAGAGCCTCTTTTTTTTCTTCCTCCTTCCTGTGTGCTCCTGAAGGCTGGCCCACATGTCTGACACATAACAGGTGACTGGGTAATGTGTAATTCCCAGCCCGAAGTAGACAGGTAGGGTTTGCATGTACCCCCTGGTACAGGCCAGGCCTAGGGAGGGGTGATTGCCTGAGCTGTAACCTTCCCAAACTGCTGATTGGTCCCTCTGTCAGGTGTGACCTGAGGTGTGAACACTCACTCAAGGCAGATGCGCCCCCTTGTGAAGGGGGGCCCCCAGTTGGAAGGAGCGCACCATCAGAGACGCTGGCAATCATGGGGGATTTCCTCGCGATGAGTCAATCACCTTCCCACTCAACATAAACATAATGAGGCTAATGATTCAAAGACCCTTCCTGCTATGCCACAGTTCAGTGTGGTCTCACTTCCTGAAGACGGTCAGTCCTTTGCCACGGTAAATCCACATATTATTCAGAAAGGTGTAGATGCATTTGCTGGCCCTGTGAAATCCTACTCAGAATGGCACTTTGCTTTTGGAGACAACTTCTAATTCTCGAGCCCAACAGTTGCTTGCTGACTCGCTTATCCACGGTTACCCTGTTCATGTTGAGGCCCATAGAACTTTGAATTCTTGCCATGGTGTAATTTACACCAAGCTGCTCGACAGTCTAACCGAGGCTGAAATTCAATCTTACCTCTGATCAGGGTGTCATTGCTGTCCATTGTGTAATGAAAAAGGTGGATTCCTCCTTCATGCCCCCCTGCACTCTCTTTCTCAAATGGGATCTGCACAGTGCAGAGGATTGAAAAACGACAGAGTATTCAAAACATTCTGTGAGTGGTATACAATTAATATTTATTGCTTGATAGAATGGTGCTTCCGTCCAAGCTCAAAGCAAGCTATGAAATTCTCACCAACCAGCTGTACATTCTGAACGTGATGCGCTGCTACCTGTGTCATCATTTCAACCACACTAGAACGTCTTGTCGATACCCGGTCAAATGTGTCACTTGTGGTAGGAATGCGCACGAGGGCGACTGTCCACCTCCTTATCCCCGCTGTATCAACTGCAATGGTAGCCATGCCGCCGCCTCTCGGGATTGTCCAGTGTATCTTAATGAGTGGGCTTTTCAACAGATGTGGGTAAAGGAAAAGGTGCCTTATCCAGTCGCTCGCAAGTTACTGGCTAGTCGCAAACTCTGCATTCTCCTGTCTGGTACCTATAGTTCTGTTCTTTTTACCCCTCCCTCCATGAAGGACATGGCCACACAGGCATGCGACCTCCAATTCAGTTCTGAGGTTGTGAAATTGCGAGTGTCAAGGTAGCATTGCCATCTCCCCGTCCACCTATGCAACAAGCCATCAAACTCTCGCCTCAAGGGGCGAAGCCACCAGCTACACAACTGGTAGGCCGGAAAGGAGAGGAGGAGTACTCCCGTGAAGACTTCCTCCATCCCTCCAATCAAACAACACCTGAGTCTTCATCTAACCGGAAAGGCTCCAAGAAGGCCACCAAAGGCAAATGGTCTCCTCCTTCGCCACCTCAGAGATCCTCTTTGATGGTGTTGCCACGTGATACCTTAGCCCGGCCAGGCTCCATGTCGCCAGTGCACACCAACAATCATTTTTCAGTGTTGGACCTCACAGACTGACCGTACAAGCGAGCTGGTGCCTCTGTGAACCCTATGGAGCAGGATACTCCTGCTTCTGTGACCTGTAGTAGCGCGTCTTCCCCAGCTGTCACTCGGCAGCCGCTGAGGTGTCACCCTTACATCTCTTCCTCATAATGAGTCTCCTCCAGTGGAACGTTTGCAGCCTTTGGACCCACAAATAGGATTTAATGCGCATCATCCCCTCTGGGGTTCTCCTAGGACCTGTCAGAGAGGTGCCCTCTTGGCTGACCTTAACCAACTTAATCTCTTCTGCCTTAACACTGGAGCACCCACTTTCCTTTCCGACTCCTCGCACACCTATTCCCATTTGAACCTCTCCTTGTGCACTGCCCAGCTTGCTCCTCGTCTTGAGTGGTCCGTTCTTTCTGACACCTACTCAAGGGACCATTTCCCATGTGCCCTGCGTTTGCTGACTCCTACCCCATATACGTGCATGCCTAAATGGCAGCTTCCTAAGGCTGACTGGCAGCTTTACTCCTCTCTGGCGACATTTGAAGAACAAGATTTCCCCAGTTGTGATGACCAGGTCGATTATCTCACAAACGTTATCCTTACTGCTGCCGAATGTTCCATGCCTTGCACTTCCTCTCTACCATGTTGTGTCGCTTGGTGGACTGAGGCATGCCATGATGCAATTTGTGCATGGAAACATGCTATCCGTGTTTTTAACCACCACCCTATGCTGGCAAACTGCATTAATTATAAACAGGTGTGTGCAATGTGTCGTGTTCTTTGGGATAGCAGAAGAACAAGCTGGATTTCATTCACTAGTTCTTTTAACAGTTCCACACCTTCCTCTGTCATGTGGGTCAACCTCTTACGGCTCTCCAGAGCCAAGGTCCACTACCCAATTTCCGGCCAGACAGTAGATGATATCATCGTGGACCCTGTTGCTATCTCCAACACTTTGGGCCACCATTTTGTGGAAGTTTTGAGCTTTCCCCTCTATCACCCTATTCCCTCCCTCAGAAACAAGTGGAGGAAGCTCAGACAAAACTCTTCTCTTCTCCGAATTGTGCGTGCTACTATGCCACCTTTACTGTGAGGGAGCTAGGTCATGCTCTCAGTTGATCCCAATTTTCCTCCACCCCAGCACCAGACGCCATCCACATTCAGATGTTGCAGCACCTTTCTCTTGCAGGCAAGAACTTTCTGCTTAACACGCACAATTGCTACTGGACAGAGGGCACATTTCCTGGACACAGGCGTGAAGCCACCGTCATACCCATACCTAAGCCCTGTAAGGACAAAAACCTTCCTTCTAGCTACTGCCCCATCTCTCTTCCAAGCTGTGTTTGCAAGGTAATAGAACATATGATTCATGCCTAACTGGTGTAGTGGCTTGAGTCTTGCCATTTTCTAATGAATGCACAGTGTGGATTTCGAGCACGGTGTTCTGCAGTGGACCATCTCGTACCGTGTCCACCCATGTCATGAATGGTTTCCTGTGGAAATCCCAGATTGTGCCTTTGTTTTTCGATTTGGAGAAGGCCTACAACACCTGCTGGAGAACTGGTATCCTCTCTTTACATGTGGGGCTTCTGTGGCCACCTGCCCTGCTTTCTTCAGGCATTTTTACAAGACCTAGTTTTCAATGTGTGTTTGGGTTCTGCCTTGTCAGATACCTTTATCCAGGAGAACAGTGTGCCTCAGGGTTCCGTCCTGAGCATTGTCCTCTTTGCTATCGCCATTAACCCTCTAATGGCCTGTCTCCCTCTGGGCATCTCTGACTCTCTTTTTGTTTACTAATTTTGCCATCTATTGCAGTTCTCCACCGACCTCTCTCACTGAGTGGCATCTTCAGCACTGTCTTGAGTGTCTTCACTCCTGGAGCATCAACAATGGCTTTCACTTTCTCACAGACAAAACCGTCTGTATGAATTTCTGGCAGCACAAATGGTTTCTCCCATCATCTTGGGCCTCTTGCCCTTCCATTCGTTGAAACTACGAAATTCCTGGGGCTCATGCTTGATAGGAAACTCTGGTGGTCTTCCCTTGTATCTTACCTGGCAGCCTACTGTACAAGGTCCCTCAGTGTCTTCGTGTCCTCAATGGTACTTCCTGGGGTGCCGATCGAACCACCCTCCTCTGTTTGTACCAGTCCCTTGTTCGTTCAAAACTCAACTATGGGTGATTTGTTTATGCATCTGCACACCCATCCCTCTTATGCCGTCTCAACACTATCCGCCATCGTGGCATCCATTTGGCCACAGGTGCCTTTTACACTAGCCTGGTTGAGAGTCTGTACGCTAAAGCCGCTGAACTACCACTGTCCTACTGCCATGACTTTCTCCTCAGCAGGTAGGCATGCCGTTTGTCTGCCATGCATGGGTACCCCTCCGATGCCTCCTTCTTTGATGATTCCTTTGATCATCAGTATGGGGCTCATCCCTCTTCTGTTACCTCGTGGAGTCTGCTTTCAGCACTAGCTACATCGGCTTCACCTCACCGTACCTGCAGCTTTATTGGTGTGTGTGAACCCATGACCACCTTGGCTTTGTGAAGCAGCCCATGTTAACCTTGACCCTCATTTGCTTCCTGAGGACACTACTCCATCTTCGGTCTATCACTTTCAGTTTCACGACCTTCGCATGGAACTTCGCGATAGTACCTTTGTATACACTGATGGCTCTCGGACTGACTATGGGATCAGGTGCGCCTTCCTTGTTGGCACCCTTGTCTTTTGATATCGGCTTCTGGCACACTCCTCAGTATTTACAGCCGAGCTCTTCACCCTGTATCAGGCCACGGAGTACATCTGGTGACACAGCCTTTTCAATTGTGTCCTCTGCTCAGATTAACTCAGTGCCCGTCCAAGTCTGTGCGCTGTACACTGCCCATCCTTTAGTGCAGTAGGCCCAGGAAAACTGTCAACTGCTCACTCTTGGTGGAGGCAGTGTGATGTTTCTGTGGATTCCTGGTCATGTCGGTCTGCCAGGAAACGAGGCTACTGACGTTGGTACCTCAACCTGCGAGCACCTGTATTCCCTCCAATGATCTCTGTGTTGCCGTCTGTCGGGAGGTGTTCTCCGTTTGGCATCACCGTGGTCCTCCCTTCATGGGAATAAGCTTCGGCTGCCGGGAGGAGATTATTTTAAGTCGGCTGCATATTGGGCACTGCCCTTTCAGCCATCGCCATTTGCTACCCCACCACTGTGTACACATTGCACTCTAATTTTAACTGTCCACCACTTCCTGATGGATGCCTTTTTTTTTTTTTTTAACCATTTACATTCCAGCGTGGGTTTGCAGTCTGACTTACCAGCTATTGTAGTGAATGATGCACGGGTTGTCGACTGCAATTTACTTTTTATCTGCCGACGCAGTATGGCGAAGACCAATTAATTTTTTACTTTTGGACCTCAGTTTCTGTGTGGTGTCTCTTTTAGCCCTTTCTCCACTTGCCTATTTTTAGCTATCTTCTCTTCTGTCAATTGGGATTGATGTATAGTCATTTAACTCCTCTCTTTGTTTGTGTTCTGTAGTTCTGACTTGAGCACGTATGATCCCATTTGTTTTTTGTTCCCTAAAGGAAAACAAAACAAAACATTCATGTCTGTTGTGCATTACGATGGACGTGGGATTCCAGCAGGACTGCTACATGCCACATGTCCAGAATTGCTACAGAGTGGCTCCAGGAACACTCTTCTGAGTTTAAACGCTTCCAGTAGTCATCAGACTCCCCAGACATGAACATTACTGAGCATATGTGGGAAGCCTTGCAATGTGCTGTTCGGAAGAGATCTCCACTCCTTCATACTCGATTTATGGACAGCTCTGCAGGATTCATGGGTTAGTTCCCTCCAGCACTACTTCAGACATTAGTCAAGTCCAAGAATATGTCGTTTTGCGGCAGTTTTGCATGCTCACGGGGGTCCTACACTATATTAGGCAGGTGTACCAGTTTCTTTGGTTCTTCAGTGAAAGTAAACTACATTAAATTTTCTACAAGTAAGATGCTATTCTTTCTTTGTCAAGGATTAATAGTTTGCACAGTGCAGAGGATTGAAAAACGACAGAGTATTCAAAACATTCTGTGAGTCGTATACAATTAATTTTTATTGCTAAAGAAAGTGGGTTAAGACCAAATATTAAATTTGTGCAGCACATCTAAATACAGAAGAGACTTATTAACTGATGAGGCTTCTAGGGATATGATGTGGTGCAAAGTGAGAGTGGGGCAGGGGTGAAGTGTATGGGAAGGCAATTTGTCAGAATGTGGTTGAGCACATTCCTCCTTTGTGTCTCCATGCACCTAGTTCCTGTCCCTACTTCTTCAGCATTTCCTGTGCAGTTCCCTTATTCGAGTACACAAAAGAACTTGACTGTGGTCATGTTTATATAGTGGTGTTACTTTCATTTTATCAGATGACTCAGTGGTAAAGCCCAGACTACAAATCCAAAGGTTTTGGATTAGAACCTCAGCCTATTCTAGGGTTCTTATCTGTTACTTTATGATTCTTTCACCTCTGGTAATGTTTATTGAGGTGAAAAATGTCACGTTTCACTGTGGTTCAGAATCCACATTAAACTTTGGGCCACTCTGTAACTGGCTGGGTCAGCCAGTTCAAACGTCAGAGTAAGGCAAGGGAACACAATCTCCAACAGAATCAGCCTAGTCAAGCACTGTTCTGGTTGAAACAATCTTCTGATTGATGACTGCCTTTACTTTAAGTGAGTTATTACATAAAATAGGTGACCTCATTGATGGGAAAGGGATATATGGATTGGTAAGTGCAAACCATTTGAGAAAAGATTGGAGACCTGAAGGTTAAAATACAAAGAACGCGTTGTTGTTTATGCATTTTCTAGAAACAGGTACATCAGAGCTGACTCAAAAGATTTGTGAGAGAAGCTCTTTCAGAGGAACAGCTTCTAATAAAAATATGTCCTGTGTTTACATTTGGCTGAACTGTGCATGAGTTGTTTACAGTTAATTTCTTGTTAAACAGAAGGAAAAACCCCAACAATTGCACTGATAGGTTTACAGTGTTCAATTCTACAGTTATGACAAGATAATTTTGGTTCATGCACAGGAGAGAATGAATGGAGACACCATCCAAAGCCATATCTGCTGTGTTAGGAATATAAAGGCAGCAGATACCAGGTATCTCAAGGATTACTGTAAAAAACTGTGTACAAGCTAAAGACCTACATTGAGAAAAAAGAACACCCTCAGGATGAAGCAATTTTTGCATTAATGGAAGAGGTACTCAGTTACATAGAGGAAAATGATAACGGCCAGTTTCCACTGTGCATATTGTTGCAGTCTGGCAATAATACCCCATATAAAGACTCAAGCACAGTGTGAGAGATACACGTGGGGATCACATTGTTTTCAGCACTCTTTGCATGAGAAAAACTGTCATGCACTTCTATAATTCAGCTAAAGCAGTTTGACTGATGTTTGGCATTCTTGAAAGTGGAAAGACTAACAAGCAGAATGAGAGACAAGCATAAAAGCAGTTGCCAACAATAATCTCAGAGGTATGAGTAAATGATGTATAACGATTCTGTTTTTGCACCATGTGACAAATTGTGTAGTGGGTCTGAGCAAATGGTACCTCATATACTCCATGTCTTCACGTACTGCAGTGGAGCAATAAAGGGGGCGGTGGGGGCAAACAGGGACAGCTGATATCTGTATCCAGTCTGCATACTGCTGCTATTCATCCCCAATTATTCATACTGTATGCCAATTATTGAACTATTTTGGGACAAAACATGTAAATTAGTTACAAACTATGGCGTGCGCAAACTTGATTCAACATGTAAATGTCATTAGAGATATTCAGATATAGGTTATGACTAGTTCAATACGCCTGCCATAATTGGTGATAATGTGCCACAGACGAATAGCAAAATTCTCCATGACCCATTAAGTGTCTGAACATTGATGTTGTCTATGACCTCCTGAATGACTGGTTGCAGCTCAGCAATGGTTTTGCTGTTATTGCTGTACATCTTGTCTTTAATGTAGGCCTAAAAAGGTATTGCATGTGTTCAGATCAGGAGAATATGGCGGCCAATTGAGACCCATGCCAAAGGCCTCTGGAAATCCCAGAGCCAGAATGCAATCCTCAAAGTGCTCTTCCAGGACATAAAACACTCTCCCGCTTCAATGAGAACGAGCTCCATCTTGCATGGACATCATCATCTTGAAATCAGGGTCACTTTGGATAATGAGAAAGAAATCATCTTCCAAAACCTTCAAGTACCATTCCGTGACTGGGCACTGGGCACAGTCGTCCAGGGTGAAGAGACTTCTCGATCATGAAATGTGGATTCTCAGTCCCCCAAATGCACCACATTTGCTTATTGACGAACCCATCCAAATGAATGTGGGCTTAGTCGCTAAACCAAACGATATGTCCCACAGCCAACTGTGCAGTTTGAATGTCCTAATTAAACTGCTCTGAAGTTATGATGGTTTTATTTCATATAGTTCAATAATTGTTGCCCTTTATCTCCTGCCCTACATGCTGACACTCTTCATTCACAGGAAATTTGAATTAAAAAATTTTATCGGTCTGCTTGCTGGTTTGGCATTCACTGGAAGTCATTAAGCACAGCATCTAAAGTTATCAACTGTGTATCACACTGAAGAGCCTGCCCAACACCATAGCATTCTGTCAGTATAAACTCAACAGTCTCAATGTAACTATTGATGTCACTGTCTGCTCTGTCTGAGGATTGATTTGATGCAGTTTTCTATCATAATTTATCCTGTGCTGTGTAAGTCTTTTGGTCTATGCATATCTAATGCAACTTGCAACTGTTTGAACTCAACTACAGTGATCAAACCTTGGCCTTCCTCTACAATTTTTACACCCCATATTTTCCACAAAACCAAACCAACGATTCCCTGATGCCTCAGATATGTCCCATCAACTTTTCCCTTCTTTTAGCCAATGGTGCCATAAATCTCTTTTTTTTCTCAATTCATTTCAGTACTTCTTCCTTAATAACCTGATCTTCAGCATTTTCTTGTAGCACCACATTTTAAAGGTCCATTCTATTCTTGTCTGAACTATTTATCACTCACATTTCACTCCAGACAATAAACTCTTAAATACAGAGAGCTTAAAAAGTATCGGGGACTAAAGAGGAAGTATTGGTTAAACCTGGAGGAAAAGCTCCTGTAATTATGTCTGGAAACCAACACCTGTTGAAATATGGGCATTTAATACTTGTGACAAATAATGTGTAGTATTTGGTAATGTAGGCTATCACATTATATGCCATAGTGCATTAACACAGTACACATGTGTGAGCAGATGCAACTCCTCAAGCCCATTGTGGAGCTGAGGCATCAACTTCACCTTGGTATCAATGTATGGACAGGAATTGTTGGTGATACTCCCAGGGCAGTACACTTTACCACACATATTAATAGGTGCTGAGTATCGCCAATCCCTGTGAGATGAATTACCAGCTCTATTGGAGAACATCACCTTTGCAGAAAGACAATGGCTTTGGTTCAGGCATGGTGGGGCACCCCACTCCCCCCATTTGCTATTGATATTGCTACAGTTCAAATGGCTCTGAGCACTATAGGACGTAACATCTATGGTCATCAGTCCCCTAGAACTTTGAACTACTTAAACCTAACTAACCTAAGGACATCACACAACACCCAGGATATTGCTACAGTACCTCACCACAGTATTTCATGGGTGGACTGGTTGAGGTGGTCCAGTAGCATGGCCGCCCCATTCACAAGATGTGAAGCCATTGGACTTTAGACTTTGGGGACAATTAAAGACGTGGGTTTATGAACAACCCATCACCAGTGTACAATCCTTACAGGAGCATACAGTCAATGCAATTACAAATTCAAATGGAGACCGATGTACTTGAAACAGTAACAAGAAGGGTGTACAGGCATAGCAGCATCTGCAGTAATAACGTGCAGAACTGTCCTTGGTGTCTGTGCCCGCATAACAGACATATTGGCCCATGTCTCAAGAGGTACTGATTTATAGAGCTGTCATTACAGGAATATTTCTTCTAGTTTTGACTAATATTACCTAATGTAGGAGTTGTAACTGAATGCTACTTTTAATTCAGTCCAAACATCCCTGCCAGTGGAAAACAGCTCTGTTTCATTAAAAGTAGCCTTTGCATGCTTGCTAACTAACAGTTGTTAGATAAGGGTGGCACTATTACAGAAATGTGGCAGCACAATAAAAAATAACATTTGTTATTAATAAGTTATGAAATGTACTTAACTTAATACAATTTGATGTGTGGCACTTGATGCCCTAATCCTAATACAATGATATCTGAATAACTTTGCTGTCTCTTGCCAGCCTATAATAAAAAGTAATTGAACAGCCACACTGTTAATGATGTGTTCTCTGTAAATAGTGACTGCTAAGTCAGAAGGTAGTATTCAGAGGACTGTACTGCACTGATAGTTGGCACTGGATTTGCATGTCCTCCAGTATGAGGTGGAAACAATGTAGTCTGTGGTTGACAGCAGTCTGTACAGTCGCTATCCACATTGTCGGAGGATGTATAAGACATGCTTAAGGAAGTGATGCAGAATCAAGAAGACGTTTGGGTTTGTTAGTGGGCATCTATATGCAGCTAAACAGACTTGAGAGGTGCCTGGCCAGTGGCTGTGGATGCGTGGTGGCAACCCCTCATGGTATTACTTATATACCTCGTGCTTGGTGCACAACATCCGTCCCTGGAAGGGGAGGCCAGCTGATTCCATTAGCATCCCACTTCCTCACTTGCAGGCATCCTTCATGCTTATTTGGTGATTGCACAAATGTTTCTTCCCCTGGCATTCACATGGGAAAACCATGCAAAATCATGGTAAGAGGCCAGCCAGTTGAGTGTCACAATTTTGACATCCGTAGGCGTGGTGGAGTGACAGCCACTCCCATCAGTTTGACGCAGGCCAATTGCAGCTGGGGCCCAGTGCTGGAGGCACTCTTAGGAGCAACTGCTGGCTGCATCAGAAGGTTGTTTAAATGGCTGACTGCCAGATTTTCCAATTCCATAAAAGAAAAGGGCCTAGGAGCTTCGTCTATATGTGTGTGAGTGCAGTGTGGCCAAACTTGATTTTTATGGCATGTTGCAGTTCCGTGTAAACATTTATTGTTAAACATAACGCTGCTGAGTTGCTGCATGGCTGTGCCTGCTACCCATAAGTTTTTCTCATACTCAAATGTAGAAATGAATACTGGATGATTATGCTGCAAAAACGTTTGTTTCGACTGGTGTCGAAGCTCAATTAGTGGATACACGAACAGCTTTAAAACTGACATTAATGTTTGATGCAGTTGCACATAGTTTCTCAGCTGGAGATTGTGCATTGTGTGGAGTGCCTCTGTACTGAGAGGGAAGATCAATAAAGCATTGTCTTTATTGTACTGTCAAACCAGCTGCATCATGTGCAACTTGAAAGTTCTTATGAATCTCCAATGACTCCATTGACCTCATGGTGTGACAGTGCAGGTCTGAAGTGTGAAATGCCATCGGTTTCACAGCGTAGTTTAAATACCTGAGAAGAAAATTGTCTACTATTATCAGTGATAATAGACCTCAAATATAAAAGCCTTTGAAAAACCTTTGTTGAAGATATCAGCAACATTTGTATCACAAATGGAAATTTGCAGAAATCATCAATGGTGGTGATGAGCCAGTTGAGCACTCACATCTATTGAGAAACAAACATCAGCTGATGAGCCAGACTTTTTGCCTTTCCCTGTTGGCAAATGTGAAAACAAAGCTGTTTTGGCATGTTGTGCTTTGGATTTGAATATAATTTCATAGTCATAATTTGACAGAAGCAGTGCCCAGTACCACAGACATTGAGCTGTCAACGTAGGAACAGTATGATCGCTGTAAATGCGCAGCAAACTCTGAAAGTAAAACTGCAATTTTGTTAACTTAGGCACTCCTAATTTTCTGCATACCTGCAGGCTAATGATTGAAATTGATGACCCTATGTCAATTTGAAAAGACCCTGTGTCAGTCTGAAAACTTATGGCACTTTGTTAACCTGAGGAGATACAAATAGTGACTTCTTGTTGCCAGAGAAGACAGCATTCACATGACATGTTGTCCATGAAAGTTTCTGAATTTGCATTTGTTCATTATGAACAGTACTCTATTTGCTACTATTGACCATTACAGTATGGTCAAGTGTCTACTATTTTTGTTGTTTGTGTTTTGTTTTGCCACATCTCAGTCCTATGCCCAGCCTTTTCATAGTAATTACAATGTGCATTGCTATACAGACAAATTTCTCTTTTGTTGTTAATGCCACAGTGTGAACAAGATTTTAATTTTGACTTTCTAAACATATTTTCATATTATTTCAGTCGAGTAGCATGTGTGCGCTGTGATTTTAGGGTCTGGCCCTGCTGTTTGCTTGAGTGTTTCACCTGTAGTCATGTAATGAATATGTCAGCATCTTGGCAATGTGTTGCTTCAGCAGATACATGAATTTGTTCATATGTGCAAATCTATGGCAGTCAGGCTTATGAAGAAGGAT
This sequence comes from Schistocerca gregaria, assembly GCF_023897955.1. Taxonomy (NCBI): domain Eukaryota; kingdom Metazoa; phylum Arthropoda; class Insecta; order Orthoptera; family Acrididae; genus Schistocerca; species Schistocerca gregaria. The sequence continues at coordinate 7,119,393 of NC_064925.1, read as the reverse complement.
TTGTTAGACTAAGCAGTTCCTTCTTTAATTTTCTGCCAGGGGAGTACCTGATACACATAATATTTCCGACATTGATAGTTTTCACAATGAAATTTACATGCCCCAATGATGCCTTGTAATTAGTAATCCATTCTTTATAGATTTGATATGATTTCTTCAAACACCGAAAAAAATTGTCAGACAGCAGCAAGGTAAACTTGCGAGTCAAAATATTTTTCAAGCATTTCTTTGATGTCTGAATACAAGAGAGTTACAGATTCACAAGCAGGTGACAATTTCTGAAGAAGTTGAAATACAGTGGGGCCTGCACATAATAATCAAAATGGCTTTCATTCTACATCACATGATTTACGATTTATTGTGCAGTGGTCTCCCAGTCAGGCTGGGCATACCACCATGAGCTCCTGGGTTGCTGGCAGTCGTAGTAAATTTAGGGTTGGTTGTAAGTCAAGTTATGTTTAGGCCATGTCTCAAATGCATGTTCACAATAGTTTACAAAATTCACAAAGCTTTTCTGGAAAGGAAATGAACTAGCAAACTAGAATGTAAGAATCACCTAATAAAGCCACACAATGTTGCCTCAAAATTCTGTGAAAATAATCATGCTCTCTTAATCAAATAAAAATATAAATTTTCCATGATTAATTATTTTTCTCTTTGTTCCAGTAGTGTTTCTTGTTACTTGTAGTCTAATGTTGGAAAGAATGCTGTGCATTTGCACTGATCTACAATTTCCAGTTCTTTCTCACAACCGAATGATGAGTGTTGGTAAAAATATATCAACAGTCTTTTAAAATTTTTCTATATTGTAGAAATTTTGACTGGTGAAAATTGTTATCAATTTTTAACATTTTTCCTCATCATCAAAATGATGTCAACGTAGTACCTATTAATTCAGCCCAAACATCCACAGTAGCAGAAAACTGCTATAGTTCATTAAAGATTGCCATTGAATGCTTGCTAATTTACACTTGTTTGATAGGGTGGCACTATAAGAAAAATGTGGCAACTTAATAAAGAAAAACATATAACATTTGCTATTAACATGTTACAAAAAGGTATCTATTTGGTGTGTGGCACTTTGTGTACTGAACCTGATACAGTGATATCTACAGGGTGTTTCAAAAATGACCGGTATATTTGAAACGGCAATACAAACTAAACGAGCAGCAATAGAAATACACTGTTTGTTGCAATATGCTTGGGACATCAGTACATTTTCAGGCAGACAAACTTTCAAAATTACAGTATTTACAATTGTCAACAACAGATGGCGCTAAGGTCTGGGAAACTCTATAGTACGATATTTTCCACATATCCACCATGCGTAGCAATAATATGGCGTAGTCTCTGAATGAAATTACCCGAAACCTTTGACAACGTGTCTGGCGGAATGGCTTCACATGCAGATGAGATGTACTGCTTCAGCTGTTCAATTGTTTCTGGATTCTGGCGGTACACCTGGTCTTTCAAGTGTCCCCACAGAAAGAAGTCACAGGGGTTCATGTCTGCCGAATAGGGAGGCCAATCCACGCCGCCTCCTGTATGTTTTGGATAGCCCAAAGCAATCACACGATCATCGAAATATTCATTCAGGAAATTAAAGACGTCGGCCCTGCGATGTGGCCGGGCACCATCTTGCATAAACCACGAGGTGTTCGCAGTGCCGTCTAAGGCAGTTTGTACCGCCACAAATTCACGAAGAATGTCCAGATAGCGTGATGCAGTAATCATTTCGGATCTGAAAAATGGGCCAATGATTCCTTTGGGAGAAATGGCGGCCCAGACCAGTACTTTTTGAGGATGCAGGGACGATGGGACTGCAACATGGGGCTTTTCGGTTCCCCATATGCGCCAGTTCTGTTTATTGATGAAGCCGTCCAGGTAGAAATAAGCTTCGTCAGTAAACCAAATGCTGCCCACATGCATATCGCCGTCATCAATCCTGTGCACTATATCGTTAGCAAATGTCTCTCGTGCAGTAATGGTAGCGGCGCTGAGGGGTTGCCGCGTTTGAATTAAGTATGGATAGAGGTGTAAACTCTGGTGTATGAGACGATACGTGGACGTTGGCGTCATTTGGACCGCAGCTGCAACACGGCGAACGGAAACCCGAGGCCGCTGTTGGATCACCTGCTGCACTAGCTGCGCGTTGCCCTCTATGGTTGCCGTACGCAGTCGCCCTACCTTTCCAGCACGTTCATCCGTCACGTTCCCAGTCCGTTGAAATTTTTCAAACAGATCCTTTATTGTATCGCTTTTCGGTCCTTTGGTTACATTAAACCTCCGTTGAAAACTTCGTCTTGTTGCAACAACACTGTGTTCTAGGCGGTGGAATTCCAACACCAGAAAAATCCTCTGTTCTAAGGAATAAACCATGTTGTCCACAGCACACTTGCACGTTGTGAACAGCACACGCTTACAGCAGAAAGGCGACGTACAGAATGGCTCACCCACAGACTGCGTTGTCTTCTATATCTTTCACATCACTTGCAGCGCCATCTGTTGTTGAAAATTGTAACTACTGCAATTTCGAAAGTTTGTCGGCCTGAAAATGTACTGTTGTCCCAAGCATATTGCAACAAACGGTGTATTTCTATCGCTGCTCGTTTAGTTTTTATTGCCGTTTCAAATATACCGGTCATTTTTGAAACACCCTGTAAATAACTTTGCTGTCTTTTGGCAGACTATATATTGCCACTATAAGTGATAGTAATTGAGCAGGCACTCTTTTAATGAACCTAGTTATCTGTAAATAGCAACTGCTAAGTTGGAAGGTAGTATTCAGAGGACTGTATTGAGCTGACAGTTTGCACTGTAATTGAACTGCTTAATTGCTATTGTGAATGTGTGTGTGTCATGTCATGTTTTGGCACCTGTCCTCCAGTACGAGGTGGAACTAATTTAGTCTGTGGCTGACAGCACTCTGTACAGGACTTGTCCACACCATCGGCAGACGTGTAAGACACACTTACGGAAGTGGCATAGAAGCAGGAAGAGGTCTGAGTTTGTGAGCACTGTCTGGATGCCACTGCATGGACTTGAAAGGTACCAGACAACTGGTTGTGACTATGTGGTGATGACCTCTTGCGGTGGTATTTCTAGTTTACCCTGAAGTCTGGTACATAGTCAGAATATGTAGCTCCCTGTATATATTCACTGTCAACAAAATTCACTCTTTCAGGAATAATTTTCTTGCTGTTTACATTTTACAGCCTCTGTTCTTAGCCATTGTCAGTCATTTCACTGCCCAATAGCATAACTAGTCTACTTCCTTCAGTATTTCATTTCCTTATTAAATTCTCTGAGCACTAGCTGGAATTCTCTTTTCAAGACAGTATCTATTCCATTCTATTTATTTTCCAAGTCCTTTGGCATCTCTGACAGGATTACGATGTCATTGACTCACCTTATCTCAGAGATTTTATTTCTTTTGTTGGAATTTTAATTTGCTTCACAAAGTTCTCCTGATTTTCAGTTTGCTTAATGTACGTATTGAATGGGAGATTTGATTCTTATATTTGCAATCTGGTTTCTATTAGTAATGGGAACAACTGAATGAAAAAACTGATTCTTTTAATAGTTGGAAAACAGTCTACACACTCGGTTGTAGTTTTATGTATCCATTGAATTATTCATTCATCCTTCTGAGTGAAACCACTCTGTAATACTATCGTTAGTTGAAGTAAAACAGTGGTATAGAAAAGTGAGTCTGAAGATAAATTCAATGTATACAGTTTCTCCAAGTATGATTCGCATTCTGAAACTGTTAATTAAAGAAATTCATAGAAAGTTAGCAAATGATGACATATTTTTCATGGAAAAAAACTTCCAACAAGTAAGTAACAGTACATGCTTAAAAACCAAGAATCTTAAAGAATTTGAAAAATTATATGCTTTATGTTCATGTCGCCCCAGCATTTACTGAGAGAGAAATGGTGATAGCTGTATACTACTGAGAAGAGGGAGGCAAAGCTGCAATTAATTTAAATAAAAGAGTAATTGTTCATTTATTGAAACAAATTTATTATGTAGCACCAGTTAGTAAACTTTTAAAACTAACTGATATCCATATTTTTGGTATGAAAATTTTGTACTTAAATTAATAACAAATAAATAAATTTTTAAAATACTTATTTTCAGAAATATACTTATTATTCACCTCTCCTTAAAATAAGATGCAGTATTTGTCTCTAAAAAGTTAGCAACACTAGTCATAGTTCATGTGTAACCCAAGAGTCTGAAAAAGTATGTAAGTGAAATCACTCAACAGTGGAGACAGTGAAAATATTAACGTAACTAAACTAACCATCATGGACTTACATCAGTTGGTTGTCTCTGATTGAGTGAAACCACTAAAACCCAGAGTGTGAGGGGAGAAAAACACTCATGTAATTGACTTGGCTACAGAGACTAGTTTCATTCAGTTGTTTCAGTTGACTGACTGAATGGAAAAACAACTGACGGGACAATCAGTTGGTAAAACCAGTCACATGTCCCATCACTATTTTCCGTACAAGTTGTAGATAATCTTCCACTCCCGGAATTTTACCCTTACTGTCTTCAGAATTTCAAGGAGTATAGTCCATTCCACATTGTCAAAAGTTTTCTTAAGCCTACAAATAATATTTTTCACATATCTTTTAATGTAAGAAAGATAATTGATAGGGTTAGTAGTGTCTCATGTTTTCCTACATTTCTTCAGGATCCAAACAGATCTTCAGTGACATTAGCTTCTGTCAGTCTTTCTGTTGTGCAGTATAAAAATATGCTCACTGGCACAGTGGTGGATACTTTGGTTCTCTCCGGGAGGAAACTGAATGGAACTGTAACATGTAAAATATTAGCTCACTTTCTTACAATATAGGTATGAAGATTTACACGGTGTTCATAAAGTGCAGGAACATTTTCAATTATTTATTACACAAGAACCAAACATTGTACAGATATCATACATATGTCATTTTGAAGAGAAATCTTGAAAGTTTTTTCTGTATATACCACCACAGCATAGTTTGGCAATTTGCCAATGTCATTGCTGGTTGCAAACATGGCAAGTTCAGGTGCAGAGCAAGTTTTCCGTGTGTTGGACTTCATGAAAAACATGTGCTACAGCTGTTCAACAGATGTTTAGAACCAAGTACGATAAATAGCTACCAGCAAGGAAGGCAATTTACCATTGGCATAACAAATTTGTTACGACAGCTTGCTTGTGCCAGGCAAAGAGAAGCGGACATCCCAGTGTGAGTGAAGTGAATGTGGAGCACGTATGAGAGACATTAATAAGGAGTCCAAAGAAATTGTATCGAATTTTTGTAAAAAAATAAATAAATAAATAAATAAATAAATAAATAAATTTCCAACTTTCAGATTTTTTCTTCAAAATGCAATATTTATGACATCTGTACAATGTTTAGTTCTTGTGCATTAAATAATTGAAAGTGTTCCTGGTTTATGGACACGCTGTACTTAACTTTGTACAATATATTTCCACAGGATTGTTCTGAGTATTTGCAACTGTTCGAATATTAAAGTATTGCTTGATACAGACAGATTTATAAGACTCTTCACTCTAAGAATGATGGACATAATGTTCACATTAATGTTCCGCCTTAGTCATTCAGTACCCTGGCACTTTTCTAAGACGATGCTGATGTGTTGCAAACTGGGCCAGACATTTCTCTGCTCAGCTGTAAGTGAATCATCCATTGTGCTGGCAAAGAGAATCTCTAGAAAGTTTGACTACATCAGTATCTCTCACTCGTTGGTGTGGCATGCAGTGACTTTACTCTTCTGTGGTTTCATTGCAAGATACCAACTTTTCTTTGGCACCATGCCCTGAAGAGGACAGCAATGTGATCTGGGGTGGTTTAATGATCTACCAGGGCTGTTGCATCCACAGACATTGGTATGTGCACCAACACTGGCAGGCAGGGTGTTGACTTCCGTCGACACCACTGTGCACAGTGTCAACTGCTACTGGCAGAGAGACGCAAGTTGCTGCAGGGGTGGGTACCAATGATAGCCTGCATCTGTGGACAAGCATTGGAAATTAGCTGACATGAATTGCGGTGCATTGTCTGAGACACTGACCGGAAATGCTTCAAAGACAAAAAATATGAGACAAAGCAAATATCACACTTGAAGTAGTTGTGAGTGTCACGGAGACAACAAAGGAAACATACTGTAAGTATCTACCACAAACAACCATCCTGTTGAAGGGAGTGAGGAATCACTACATGCCCATCGTTGTTCTCTGTATGCAACAGGAGAACACCTGACCACATGGATAATGTGTAATTTCAAAATGCATGGCCTCACAAAGCACACATATTGCAAAACAACCTGAAAGGCTGCTGCATCACAAGCAGTTGCTGTGGCAAAATGCTGAAAATAGAGAGGAAACTATGAAGCAAATGCTGTGTTGGTACTGACTGGTAACCGAGACAAGAAGCCAGCATTTGAACGCTCGGTAGTGGGGCCTATACAATAACTCATACTGATAATTAGGCAATGCCAGAGCCCAATGTTGCAACTTTCATGCTGTCTGAGGTGTGATGGGCTTGGCATCAAAGACCTATGATCTGTCAGCAGATAGAACTTAAGACTGTACAAATATTGGTGGAACTTTATGATATCATAGGTAATGGTGAGTGTGACTTTTTCTAGCTGACTGTAGTTACACTGTGCTTTAAGAGTTTTTGAGGCAAAAGCTATAAGTCTGTCAAAGAACCAATTTTACAGGATAGCACTGGTCCAATCTCATAAGGAGATGCATCCAGAGCTAACACAACAGGCTTAGTTGGGTCAAAATGAATCAAACATTGATGATTGAACCCTCAACTGGGTGTGGTGATTTATGTAACACAAGTGGGCATGCAGCATACTGTGCACACGTTTTTATGTTACCAAGGCAAACACATATGAGCAAAATCAGTTTAATTAAACAGCCTCATTGTGGGATTGTGCTGCCAGCTTGGAATTTGGAATCTGGATCTTCATTTTTTTTTATTTATTTTTTTTTATTTTGTTTTTTGTACGTGAATCTTATTTTTTTCCTCACTGCGCTCATTGTTTATTTTATATTACTGATGCCCATTTGGAAATATGACAATATAACTTATCACCATATTAGCTAAAGCAGTGCTAGGACACAGGTATGGGATTGCAAGTGTAAAACAACAATGGAACAGTAGAAGACAATGTTATTTGTGGTTGGCGAACTTTATACGTAGGTGCACTCTTCAGTTGCTGAACTGCATTTTGGCATTCTTTGGACCACGCAAAAGGAACATTTTTTCTGGTGCAACCAGTTGAGCAGTGTAGCAATTTGCAAAGTGTTATGAACAAATTTTGTATAATACATGAGCTTTCCCATGACTGGCTGGAGCTAATTAATATTAAATTGGCAGATCTAATCACAGCCATGTGTGATGTAGTAGGATGAATACCTTGTGCATTAATTACGTGACCTAAATAGTTCAGTTCTTCTTGGAAAAAGGAACACTTTTCTTTCTTGTCAACCACAGAAAGAACTAGAAAATAGCTGTCTAAATCTGCTAAATGTTCAGCAGATGTACAACCTGCAATTACAATACTGTCCAAATGATTTATACAAGAAGGGACTTTTGCAGTTAACTGTTGTAGGAACCACTGAAAAACTGAAGGAGCAGCAACACTTCCAAACAATAGTCTTTGAAACTGGAACAGACCTAGTCGAGTGTGTATAACAAAGTATTGCTTGGACTGCTTGCCCAGTGGTAACTGTAAATAAGCCTCACACAAATCAATCTTGGAAAAGTATCTAGCCTGTCCCACACATCAATTCTAGATCTGCATCTACAGCTATATCAATCTATACTCTGCAAATCACTGTGAGATGCATCGCAGAGAGTGTCCCAGTGTACCAGTTATTATGGTTTCTTCCTGTTCCATTCACGTATTCAGTGCAGGAACAATGACTGTTTGAAGGCCTCTATGCATGCAGCAGTTATTCTAATCTAGTTCTCATGATCCCTATGTGATTGGTATGTAGGGGGTTGTAGTATTTTCCTACAGTAGGCATTTAAAGCCGGTTCTTTAAACTTTGTTAATAGACTTTCTCATGAGAGTTTATGTCTATCTTTGAGAGTCTTCCAGTTCAATTGCTTCAGTATCTCTCTGACACACTCCCATGGATTAAATAAACATTTGACCATTCATGCTGCCCTTCTCTGTATAAATTCAATATCCCCTGTTAGTCCTATGTTGTATGGGTCATATACACTTGAGCAATATTCCAGAACCAGTCACATGAATCATTTGTAAGCTATCTCCTTTGTAGACTGATTGTAGGCTACTGTAGAGGTGGGCCACTGAGGCTGGCATATGTCTTTATTAATTAGGGAAACAAAAGCACTGGTGCTTGATTGCAATTTAATTGTCTTTTGTTTCACTTGTAACTGAACAAAAAATTTGTTCATGTGCCTGCATATTGCAGCATAAGATTTCCCCAATATGGAAGTGTGAGGTTTGGCTTACGGCATTATTAATGCCTTCACCATAACTGTACGTACATGTCAGGTTTGCACTGATCTAATCACAGATCTAATCACAGCCAAGTGTGATGTAGTAGGATGAATACCTTGTGCATTAATTACGTGACCTAAGTAGTTCAGTTCTTCTTGGAAAAAGGAACACTTTTCTTTCTTGTCAGCCACAGAAAGAACTAGAAAATATCTGTCTAAATCTGCTAAATGTTCAGCAGATGTACAACCTGCAATTACAATACTGTCCAAATGATTTATACAAGAAGGGACTTTTGCAGTTAACTGTTATAGGAACCACTGAAAAACTGAAGGAGCAGCAACACTTCCAAACAATAGTCTTTGAAACTGGAACAGACCTAGTCGAGTGTGTATAACAAAGTATTGTTTGGACTGCTTGCCCAGTGGTAACTGTAAATAAGCCTCACACAAATCAATCTTGGAAAAGTATCTAGCCTGTCCCACACATCAATTCTAGATCTGCATCTACAGCTATATCAATCTATACTCTGCAAATCACTGTGAGATGCATGGCAGAGAGTGTCCCAGTGTACCAGTTATTATGGTTTCTTCCTGTTCCATTCACATATTCAGTGCAGGAACAATGACTGTTTGAAGGCCTCTATGCATGCAGCAGTTATTCTAATCTAGTTCTCATGATCCCTATGTGATTGGTATGCAGGGGGTTGTAGTATTTTCCTACAGTAGTCATTTAAAGCTGGTTCTTTAAACTTTGTTAATAGACTTTCTCATGACAGTTTATGTCTATCTTTGAGAGTCTTCCAGTTCAATTGCTTCAGTATCTCTCTGACACACTCCCATGGATTAAATAAAATCATTAGGGGAAGTGGCAACAAAACGGCTACTCATGTTGGTGTGTAGAATATATGAGTCTGGCGACATACCATCTGTCTTTCGGAAAAGCATCATCCACACAATTCCGAAGACGGCAAGGGCTGACAAGTGCGAGAATTATCGCACAATCAGCTTAACAGCTCATGCATCGAAGCTGCTTACAAGAATAATATACAGAAGAATGGAAAAGAAAATTGAGAATGCGCTAGGTGACGATCAGTTCGGCTTTAGGAAAAGTAAAGGCACGAGAGAGGCAATTCTGACGTTACGGCTAATAATGGAAGCAAGGCTAAAGAAAAATCAAGACACATTCATAGGATTTGTCGACCTGGAAAAAGCGTTCGACAATATAAAATGGTGCAAGCTGTTCAAGATTCTGAAAAAAGTAGGGGTAAGCTATAGGGAGAGATGGATCATATACAATATGTACAACAACCAAGAGGGAATAATAAGAGTGGACGATCAAGAACAAAGTGCTCGTATTAAGAAGGGAGTAAGACAAGGCTTGTAGCCTTTCACCCCTACTCTTCAATCTGTACATCGAGGAAGCAATGATGGAAATAAAAGAAAGGTTCAGGAGTGGAATTAAAATACAAGGTGAAAGGATATCAATGATACGATTCGCTGATGACATTGCTATCCTGAGTGAAAGTGAAGAAGAATTAAATGATCTGCTGAACAGAATGAACAGTCTAATGAGTACATAGTATGGTTTGAGAGTAAATCGGAGAAAGACGAAGGTAATGAGAAGTAGTAGAAATGAGAACAGTGAGAAACTTAACATCAGGATTGATGGTCACAAAGTCAATGAAGTTAAGGAATTCTGCTACCTAGGCAGTAAAGTAACCAATGATGGATGGAGCAAGGAGGACATCAAAAGCAGACTCGCTATGGCAAAAAAGGCATTTCTGGTGAAGAGAAGTCTACTAATATCAAATGCCGGCCTTAATTTGAGGAAGAAATTTCTGAGGATGTATGTCTGGAGTACAGCATTGTATGGTAGTGAAACATGGACTGTGGGAAAACCGGAACAGAAGAGAATCGAAGCATTTGAAATGTGGTGCTATAGACGAATGTTGAAAATTAGGTGGACTGATAAGGTAAGGAATGGGGAGGTTCTACGCAGAATCGAAGAGGAAAGGAATATGTGGAAAACACTGATAAGGAGAAGGTACAGGATTATAGGACATCTGCTAAGACATGAGGGAATGACTTCCACGGTACTAGAGGGAGCTGTAGAGGGCAAAAACTGTAGAGGAAGACATAGATTGGAATACGTCAAGCAAATAATTGAGGATGTAGGTTGCAAGTGCTACTCTGAGATGAAGAGGTTAGCACAGGAAAGGAATTCGTGGTGGGCTGCATCAAACCAGTCAGTAGACGGGGGGGGGGGGGGGGGGGGGGGGGGGGGGGAAATCCTTTACTTCTGTGGTTAGTTAGTATTGGCTTGCTACCTGAGCTACTGATATTTATACAACTGCTTCTCTTTCTTCTAAAGGTCGCTTTAAATTTCATATAGACAGCATCTATCTTTGCCTTTGCTTCAGTTAGAAACTGATGAGCCTCAAGCAGAGGTAGGTGTAGACAGGGCACAACAAACTTTCAATAGGAAATTGAAAAAGAATGTAGGAAAGTAATCAAAAAGGAAGAAAGTTTTGTTGTTAGGCAGTTCTCATGCCAGAGGTGTAGGTCAACTTCTGCAGGAGGAATTAGGACCAGAATACCAGGTCACAAATTTTTTCAAACCAAGTGCTAGTCTGGATCAGGTGACAGAGGATTTAGGTTCACTCTGTAAAGGATTTACCAGGGAAGACACCGTGGTTATTGTGGGAGGGCCAGGGAACAGTATCGACAGAGATCCTGGGTACAGTATAGAGTGTGACCTGGTAAAGATTGCGTTGGCATCGAGACACACCAATGTTGAATTTGTATCTGTCCTGAGATGCCATGACCGGCCTCATTCGAACTCTTCTGTCGGGAGAGTTAATTTGGAGTTGGAACGGTTGCTTGGGTCGTGTGCGGGGGCTCATATTGGTGTGGTTCCTGTTGATTCTCTCAGTAGGTGGGACTATACCAGGCATGGCCTACATCTCAACAGGAAAGGGAAGAGTAAACTGGCTGGGGTAATAGCAGGAAATTTAAGGGGGGGAGGCACTGCCATGAATGGTAAAATACCAGTGGTTACAGGTGTTGGAGCAACACCATTTTTAGGATAGGTAAGACAGAAAGATGTCATGTTCTATGAGAGGTCAGGATTGAAACAAATCTTCAGTTTAGGAAAGAAATTAAACAGCACAATTCTAGCACATTGGATCACCAATCACAGCTGTCAATTATAAATTTTCTCCAATTACCAGAAATTTTATTTCCACCAAGTTGTACCTCAGTCCTAGGTAATTGCATTGATGAATTAAAGTCACCCAACCCAGTTGACATAATCTGCCTCTGTGGACACCATGTGACCATTGGTATAGGAACTAGGGCTAAGCACAATGAGAAACTCAGACAGGAGAGTACTGCAAATGTTAGAATAAGGAAAGATTCTCATAAAAGTATAATTAAAAATAATGTAAGTATATTTCATCAAAATATTGGGAGTTTAAAGAATAAAACAGATAAGCTTCTGGTTTGTTTAGAAGATTTAGAAGCTGAGGATGAAATAGATATACTATGCATGTCTGAGCATCACATTGTTACTGACATGGATAAGGTAAATGTAAGTGGATATAAGCTCTCTGCAGATGTAATTAGAGAAAATATGGAGAAAGGAGGAGTTGTCATATATGTCAAAAGTTATCATTGTGCAAAAAGTATAGAAACAAAAAAGTTTTGTGTAGAGAAACATATAGAAGCATGTGCCTGTGAACTTAAATTAAATAAAGGCACATTTATAATTGTAACTGTATATAGGTCCCCATTGGGAAATTTTCATCTATTTCTGAAAAATTTGGACTCCTTGTTGTGCTCTCTGTCAGACAGGGGGAAGAAAATTATTATTTGTGGGGACTTCAATGTAGATTCTCTGAAAGAGGGTAATAGGAAAGTTGACCTTGAAGTATTACTCGGTTCTTTCAATTTGACACCCGTTATTGATTTTCCTACTCTGGTGGTAAAGGATAGCAGCTCACTGATAGATAACTTCTTTATAGACCAAGATAAGTTTAACCAGATAAATGCTCAGCCTGTTGAGACCAGTCTTTCTGATCATGGTGCACAGCTAGTTACAATATATGGCATAGCTCCATTCAGCAGTACTAAACAGTTCTCCAAAGTAGTACATTCAGTCAACGATTTAACAATTGCAAATTTCAGGGAAAGCCTACAGTAGTTAGACTGGGATGAGGTGTACCGTGAACCTGATGCCAATTTAAAATATAATTTATTTCATGACACTTTTGTAAATGCATTTGAAAACTGCTTCCCTGCAATAGTTAAATGTACTCTTAAGAAACCATGTAACAAACCATGGCTTACTAAGGGTATAAAAATATCTTGTAACCAGAAAAGGGAAAGGTATCTGACAGCAAGAAAGAGTAGTGACCCAGAAACTATCAAACATTATAAAAACTACTGTGCTTTATTAAGAAAAGTTATTAAAAAATCCAGAAGTATGTGTATCATGTCTGAAATCAGCAACTCTGATAATAAAATTAAAACAATTTGGAATATTATTAAGAGAGAAACAGGTCAACCAAGAGCACAGGAAGACAGTATTACCATCAAATTGAATGAAAACTTTACGAACAAAAAGTCAGAAGTTGAAAATATTTTTAATAATCATTTTCGAAATGTTGTGGATGTAGTAGGATCCAGGTGTTCATTAGAAGATGCTAGGCAGTTAATGGAAGAGGCCATACCTATTCAATTTGATACAATTGAAATCTCCCCCACTTCTCCCTCTGAAATTAGGAAAATAATAAACTTGCTTAAAAGCAAAAACTCACATAGAATTGATGGCATTTCCAGCAAAATACTAAAAGCTCTCTGGAACAGGGCATTTTCCCTGATAGACTGAAATATGCTATTGTTATACCTTTGCATAAAAAAGGGGATAGATCTGATGTCAACAATTACCATCCAATCTCCCTTCTAACAGCTTTATCCAAAAATTTTGAGAAAGTAATGTATTCAAGAGGAGCTTCACATATCTGTAAAAATGAAGTACTAACAAAATTTCAGTTTGGTTTCCAGAAAGGTTTTTCAACAGAAAATGTCATATATGCTTTCACCAATCAAATTCTGAATGATCTGAATAACCGAACACCACCCATTGGGATTTTTTGTGATCTCTCAAAGTCTTTTGATTGTGTAAATCATGAAATTTTGCTAGACAAGCTCAAGTATTGTGGCATGGGTGGGACAGTGCACAAATGGTTTAATTCATACCTAACTGGAAGAGTGCAGAAATTTGAAATAAGCAGTTCTCATAATATGCAAAGATCAGCACATTCCTCCAACTGGGGAACTATCAAGAATGGGGTTCCACAAGGGCCGGTCTTTGATCCTTTGTTGTTCTTAATATATATTAATGACTTGCCATTCTATATTCATGAAGAGGCAAAGTTAGTTCTCTTTGCTGATGATACAAGTATAGTAATCACACCTGACAAACAAGAATTAACTGATGAAATTGTCAATAATGTCTTTCAGAAAATTACTAAGTGGTTCCTTGTAAACGGACTCTCAATGAATTTTGATAAGACACAGTACATACACTTCCGTACAGTAAGTGGTATGATGCCATTAATAAATATAGACCTTAATCAGAAGCATATGGTGAAGGTAGAATATTCAAAATTTTTAAGTGTGTCCATTGATGAGAGATTAAATTGGAAAAAACACATTGATGATCTGCTGAAACGTTTGAGTTCAGCTACTTATGCAATAAGGGTCATTGCAAATTTTGGTGATAAACATCTTAGTAAATTAGCTTACTACACCCATTTTCACTCATTGCTTGCATATGGGATCATATTTTGGGGTAATTCATAGCTGAGGAATAAAGTATTTATTGCACAAAAGTGTGTAATCAGAATAATAGCTGGAGTCCACCCAAGATCATCCTGCAGACATTTATTTAAGGATCTGGGGATATTCACAGTAGCTTCTCAGTATATATACTCTCTTATATATATGATGTAAATAAAACAGAAAGAAACTTCTACATGGGAAAAATATATTAAAAACAAAGATTCCAAGACTTACCAAGCGGGAAAGTGCCGGCAGACAGGCACATGAACAAAACACACAAACACACACACAGAATTACGAGCTTTCACAACTGGCAGTTGCTTCGTCAGGAAAGAGGGAAGGAGAGGGAAAAATGAAAGGATGTGGGTTTTAAGGGAGAGGGTAAGGAGTCATTCCAATCCCGGGAGTGGAAAGACTTCCCTTAGGGGAAAAAAAGGACAGGTGTACACTCGCGCACACACACACATATATCCATCCGCACATACACAGACACAAGCAGACATATTTAAAGGCAAAGAGTAAGGGCAGAGATGTCAGTCGAGGCGGAAGTACAGAGGCAAAGAAGTTGTTGAAAGACAGGTGAGGTATGAGCGGCGGCAACTTGAAATTAGCGGAGGTTGAGGCCTGGCGGATATGGAGAAGAGAGGATATACTGAAGAGCGAGTTCCCATCTCCGGAGTTCGGATAGGTTGGTGTTGGTGGGAAGTATCCAGATAACTCGGACGGTGTAACACTGTGCCAAGATGTGCTGGCCATGCATCAAGGCATGTTTAGCCACAGGGTGATCCTCATTACCAACAAACACTGTCTGCCTGTGTCCATTCATGCGAATGGACAGTTTGTTGCTGTTCATTCCCACATAGAAAGCATCACAGTGCAGGCAGGTCAGTTGGTAAATCACGTGGGTGCTTTCACATGTGGCTCTCCCTTTGATCGTGTACACCTTCCGGGTTACAGGACTGGAGTAGGTGGTGGTGGGAGGGTGCATAGGACAGGTTTTACACCGGGGGCGGTTGCAAGGGTAGGAGCCAGAGGGTAGGGGAAACGTAGTAGGTGGCTATGGACTGGGGCTAAGAAATGAAAGAGGAAGCCGCCTGATAGAATTTTGCATAGAGCACAACTTATAGAATTTTGCATAGAGCACAACTTAATCATTGCTAACACTTAGTTCAAGAATTATAAAAGAATGTTGTATACATGGAAGAAGCCTGGAGATACTGACAGGTTTCAGATAGACTACATAATGGTAAGACAGAGCTTTAGGAACCATGTTTTAAATTGTAAGACATTTCCAGGGACAGATGTGAACTCTGATCACAATCTATTGGTTATGAGCTGTAGCTTAAAACTGAAGAAACTGCAAAAAGTTGGGAATTTAAAGAGATAGGACCTGGATAAACAGACTAAACAAGAGATTGTACAGAGTTTCAGGGAGAGAATAATGGAACAATTGACAGGAATTGGGGAAAGAAATACAGTAGAAGAAGAATGGGTAGCTTTGAGAGATGAAGTAGTGAAGGCAGCAGAGGATCTAATAGATAAAAAGACAAGGTCTAGTAGAAATCCTTGGGTAACAGAAGAAATACTGAATATAATTGATGAAACGAGAAAATATACAAATGCAGTAAATGAAGCAGGCAAAAAGAAATACAAACGTCTCAAAAACAAGATTAACAGGAAGTGCAAAATGGCTAAGCAGGGATGGCTAGAGGACAAATGTAAGGATGTAGAGGGTTATCTCACTAGGGCTAAGATAGATACTGCCTACAGGAAAATTAAAGAGACCCTTGGAGAAAGGAGAACCACTTGTATGAATGTCAAGAGCTCAGATGGAAACACAGTTCTAAGCAAAGAAGGGAAAGCAGAAAGGTGGAAGGAGTATATAGAGGGCCTATACAAGGGCAATGTACTTGAGGACAATATTATGGAAATGGAAGAGGATGTAGATGAAGATGAAATGAGAGATACAATACTCCATGAAGAGTTTGACAGAACACTGAAAGACCTGAGTCGAAACAAGGCCCCGGGAGTAGACAATATTCCATTAGAACTACTGACAGCCTTGGGAGAACCAGTCCTGACAAAACTCTTCCATCTGGTGAGCAAGATGTATGAGACAGGCGAAATACCCTCAGACTTCAAGAAGAATATAAAAATTCCAATCCCGAAGAAAGCAGGTGCTGACAGATGTGAAAATTACCAAACAATCATGTAAATAAAATAGAAAGAAACTTCCACATGCAGGCACAATAAATAAAACACACAAACACACACACAAAATTTCTAGCTTTCGCACCTGATGGTTGGTTCTTCAGGAAAGAGGGAAGGAGAGGGAAAGACGAAAAGATGTGGGTTTTAAGGGAGAGGGTAAGGAGTCATTCCAATCCCGGGAGCGGAAAGACTTACCTTAGGGGGAAAAAAGTACAGGTGTACACTCGCACACACACACATATCCATCTGCACATACACAGACACAAGCAGACATTTGTAAAGGCAAAGAGTTCGGGCAGAGATGTCAGTCAAGGCGGAAGTACAGAGGCAAAGAAGTTGTTGAAAGACAGGTGAGGTATGAGTGGCGGCAACTTGAAATTAGCGGAGGTTGAGGCCTGGCGGATATTGAGAGGTAATGAAATACTGAAGGGCAAGTTCCCAACTCCGGAGTTTGGATAGGTTCGTGTTGGTGGGAAGTATCCAGATAACCCGGACGGTGTAACACTGTGCCAAGATGTGCTGGCCATGCACCAAGGCATGTTAAGCCACAGGGTGATCCTCATTACCAACAAACACTGTCTGCCTGTGTCCATTCATGCGAATGGACAGTTTGTTGCTGGTCTTTCCCACATAGAAAGCGTCACAGTGTAGGCAGGTCAGTTGGTAAATCACGTGGGTGCTTTCACACGTGGCTCTGCCTTTGATTGTGTACACCTTCCGGGTTACAGGATTGGAGTAGGTGGTGGTGGGAGGGTGCGGTGTAAAACCTGTCCTATGAACCCTCCCACCCTGGAATGCGTGAGGCAATACTGACCATATGACTTATCTTAGAAGCTGGATTAAGGAAAGGCAAACCTACGTTTCTAGCATTTGTAGACTTAGAGAAAGGTTTTGACAATGTTGACTGGAACACTCTCTTTCAAATTCTAAAGGTGGCAGGGGTAAAATACAGGGAAAGAAAGGCTATTTACAATTTGCACTGAAACCAGATGGCAGTTATAAGAGTTGAGGGGCACGAAAGGGAAGCAGTGGTTGGGAAGGGAGTGAGACAGGGTTGTAGCCTATCCCCAATATTATGCTATCTGTATATTGAGTAAGCAGTGAAGGAAACAAAAGAAAAATTCAGAGTAGGTATTAAAATCCATGGAGAAGAAATAAAAAATTGAGGTTCGTCAATGACATTGTAATTCTGTCAGAGACAGCAAAGTATTTGGAAGAGCAGTTGAGCAGAATGGACAGTGTCTTGAAAGGAGGGGACATTGTAATTCTTTCAGAGACAGCAAAGGACTTGGAAGAGCAGTTGAGCAGAATGTACAGTGTCTTGAAAGGAGGGTATAAAATGAACATCAACAAAAGAAAAACGAGGATAATGGAATGTAGTCGAATTAAGTCGGGTGATGCTGAGGGAATTAGATTAGGAAATGAGATACTTCAAGTACTAAAGGAGTTTTTCAACTTGGTGAGCAAAATAACTGATGATGGTCAAAGTAGAATGGATATCAAATGTAGACTAGCAATGGCAAGGAAAGTGTTTCTGAAGAAGAGAAATTTGTTAACATTGAGTATTGATTTAAGTGTCAGGAAGTCGTTTCTGAAAGTATTTGTATGGAGCGTAGCCATGTATGGAAGTGAAACATGGACGATAACTAGTTTGGACAAGAAGAGAACAGAAGCTTTTGAAATGTGGTGCCACAGAAGAATGCTGAAGATTAGATGAGTATATCATATAACTAATGAGGAGGTATTGAATAGGATTGGGGAGAAGAGAAGTTTGTGGCACAACTTAACTAGAAGAAGGGATTGGTTGGTAGGACATTATCTGAGGCATCAAGGAATCATCAATTTAGTATTGGAGGGCAGTGTGGAGGGTAAAAACCGTAGAGGGAGACCAAGAGATGAATACACTAAACAGATTCAGAAGGGTGTAAGTTGCAGTAGGTACTGGGAGATGAAGAAGCTTGCACAGGACAGAGTAGCATGGAGAGCTGCATCAAACCAGTCCCAGGACTGAAGACCACAACAATAACAACAACAACAACATGTCATGTATTGGAAAATTTGACTCGTTCCACATCATTACGAAATATCGTATTTATGATCCATGGAACTAGTATTAATCTAATCTAATCCAATCTAACCTCAGTTATGCTTGCTCCTACAGTTTAGCCTTTTTGCACTATCCATATCTGCTGTACCATTGACTAGTTTTCCACTGCTCTCTTCACTATACCATTTCTTGAAGCTTCTCATTCATTTTCTACTGTGTTTCTTTCTCCTGTCTCCCTTTGAAACTGTCAGCAACCACTGGTTCTTTTGACTTACCCAGGTTCCATCTTAATGTCCTACATTTGTCATTTCTTCAGTTTTAATCTGCAATTCATAGCCAATAAATTATGGTCAGAGTTTCCATCTGATCATGGAATGTTTAATAGTTTAAAATCTGGTTTCAAAATCTCTGTCTTGCCATTATATAATATATCTAAAGCCTTCCTGTATCTCCAGGTCTGTTTCAGGTATACAACCATCTTTCATGATTTTTAACCCACATGAATTATCAAAATGATTAAATTATGCTCTGTACAAAATTCTAACAGGGCTTTTTTTCTTAAATCCTTTCTTCCAGTCCATGTTCCCCTACTATTTTTCTTTGCTTCTTTTTCCTTCTGTCAAATTCCTGTCCACCACCAAGATTAAGTTTTCATCTCCCTTATTGTTCTGAATATTGTATTTTATTTCATAATACCAACTTTTGGTCTATATAAACTTTTACTTCTGTGGTGGGCATTTAGCTTTTTGTCTATTTTAGCTGTGACAATGCATTCACTATACTCCTCACAGTAACTCACTTTAAATTTCTGTTACCTAAGCTCGCATGACCTGAAGTCCTGTTCTTTCCTACCAATGCACTTCACTAATTACCACTACATCTAAATTCAACCTAACCATTTCTCTTTGTAAATTATCAAACTCACCTACTGGATTTGAGGATCCAACATTACACTCCGATTTGTTTTTTTCTGATGACAAATTCCTCCTGAGTAGGTCTTACCCATATATCCAAATGAGGGATATGGTTCAAATGGTTCTGAGTACTATGGGACTTAACTTCTGAGGTCATCAGTCCACTAGAGCTTAGAACTACTTAAACCTAACTAATCTAAGGTCATATCACACATCCACGCCTGAGGCAGGATTCGAACCTGTGACTGTAGCGGTCGTGCAGTTCCAGACTGTAGCGCCTAGAATCGCTCGGCCATTCTGACCGGCCAAATGAGGGATATCTCCAGAATATTTTACCCAAGAGGATATCATTAATAAACTATAGTGTAGAACTGCATGTCATAGAGGAATATAACAGCTCTTGTTTTCTGCTGTCCACAATACCAACATAGCACAGCTATATTTGCTAATGTTACAAGGGCAGGCGAGTCACTGATCCAAACTGTTGCCTCTGCAACTACAGAGAAGGCAGCTGGCCCCTTTTTCAGGAATCATATTTTAGCTTGGCTTCTCTACAGAGATCTCATGGATGTAGATGCACGTACTATACAGCTAACTGTATTGATGAAGTTGATGAGGCATGCAAGTCATCATATTGTGACCAGGTTCATGCAAGGATCATGGCCACAATAAATCAGTTTGCAATGAAAATATGATTTCTCGGTTATTTACCTCATGTTAGAGATTATTTGTTAATTTGCTTGTTAGCTTCTAAAATTTGATTGTTGCGAGTTCCATTGTCATCTTGCTGATCACAGTAACAGACAAAAACAATGTTTGTGTTTCTTAGGAGAAATGTGTGGGAATGGCTGAAAAAGCACAGGTTTCCTCTTGCAACAGTATTAAAGACAGTTTCCAAGAAACTACTTAAAGCTTGTTTAAGGCTGAAAGAGTTGGTGCTTCTGGAACTTCATAGTACTTTGCTACATTGCTTCATCTTCTTCTGATGAAAGAAAATGTGGACGTTTGGTGGTAGACCCTGAGTGGAATTCAGTGTTATCCAGATAACAACTGAAAAAGGGCTGCAGCACTGGTGCCTGGGTGATGACTTACACTTTTGGTTGGCCTTTGGATTGACTTTGGAATGGAATACAGAGGTGCACATTAATGGACTTTCATATCTCTACTTATTGATCCTCTGTAGTTGATGTGATTTAAGCACAATTATTGCCAGAGTCTATGCCTTGCTAAAATTATAACCAGTATCTGGTAACTAATGTATGGCCACTGTCTCTGGGCACTGGAGCCCGACGGTGTCTGCATATGGTGTGTGCAATCCAATGTTTTCACTCTTCAGTTTTCTGAAACAGTTCTATCACCTTGTCACCCATAATAAATGCTCTTGCTGCTTGTGTCACTTGCTATCACAGTCTGGCTCCAGAGAGAGAGAGAGAGAGAGAGAGAGAGAGAGAGAGAGAGAGAGAGAGAGAGAGTGGTGTGCATGCTTGTGTGTGTATGTGTTCTGTTTTGGAGGAAGAACTTTGTCCAAAAGCTTATTATTTCAGCATTATTTTCATTGTGCCTGTCTGTAACTGTATGCCTCCTCTATGTGTATCTATTTTTTCCATTTTGTTACAAGGTGTACAACTTTGTTTCCCCAACATTTGGGGCTTTAATGAAACAAATTGGTTACACATGTATCATTCAAAGTATTTTCCATCACTGGCCACTACTTTCTCCCATCTTCCAGGCAGTGTACGAATCCTGCATTGAAATTTTTTTTCGTCTTTTGAAGTGATCCACGAATCAGTCCAATTTGTGACTTCTTCATGAGATTGGAAGTGGTGGTCAGACGGGCTATGCGCCATTGATCTTAACAGGTGATAGTCAGAGGGAGAAATGTCTGGAGAATATGGCGGGTAGGATAGGACTTCCCATTTTAATGTTTCCAAGTACGTTTTGACCTCTTTTGCAATGTGGGGTAGAGTGTTGTCATGCTTCAAAATTACTCTATTGCACCTCATGCTGTATTGTGGCCATTTGTCCTTCAATGCTCTGGTCAAATGCCTTAATTGCATTCCATAACGAGCACCTGTGATTGTTTCACTTGGTTTTAACACCTCATAGTGCACGACGCTGAGCTGGTCCCACCAAATGCAGAGTATGATCTTGGAGCCGTGAATATTCGGTTTGGCCGTCAATGTGGAAGCACGGCCAGGATATCCCCATGATTTTTTGCACTTAGGGTTACCGTAATGAACCCATTTTTCATTCCCAGTCACAAAGTGATGCAGAAATTCCTTCCATTTTTGCCTCTGAAGCAACTGTTCACAAACACACAAACACTGTTCAACATCTCTTGGTTTCAGCTCACACGAGACCCAAGTCCCTTTTTTCTTAATTGTGCCCATAGCCTTGAGACATTTTGAAATGGGTTGTTGTGTCACTCCCACTAATCCTGACATGAGTCTTCACTAAGCAATGTCTCCAATTCTGCATCTTCGAAAATGTTATCTCTTCCACAACTCTGCCAGTCTACGACGTTAAAATCACCATTCTTGAAGTGTTGAAACCACTCACGACATGTTCTTTCACTAACAGTGTCCTTACCATATGTACTTGAGAGTATTCAAAGAGACTCAGCCACTCTTTTCTTCATACTGAAACAAAACAGTAACACCTCCCGCAAATGACGGGAATTAGGCTCATAACTGACATTTTCTATCAAGAACAACTTTATGAATCAGACACAAATCTACTAATGTTTTAATGAGGTTATGTTGACCGAGGTCCAAGCTAACTGCCTGATGTCTGTGATCTGTTTCTTTTGACCACTACTTACCCTTGTTGCCACCTATCAGCAAACAGCAGAAGCAAAGCTGTACACCTGGTATTAATGTAGAAACAGCGTCGATATGATTTCAAAACATGGACAACCAAGAAAATAAACTGCACCTTCAACAGACTCTAGACCTGCACAATGCAAAAGGAGATAAATCTAACCCAGCCAATTGTTTATTTCACAAACAAGACAGGAAATGAGCATATCAAAATTAAAATTACAATTAATATTTCATCTGGAAGCCCAGACACTTATCAGAAGTAACATGTTATCCTATACTTTTGCCAATGAGAAACATCTGACACATGCAGAACCATGAAATATGATCTTACCCAGCAAAGAAAAATGCAAAAAAGTGCAACAGCTGTAGATTGTCAGACTGTTATTCAGTACAGTCACTATACTTGAAATTATTTTTTTACATAATATTCAAGAAATGAGAATTCATTTTTAAAAAAGTGATTTACAACAAAACCTAAGTGCAATGTTAAGCACCACAAGCAGAAGACGCAGCTCAAAAATTTTTGCAGCTCTGACTGTGATAAACCAATACTGCAGTGTTCATCTTTGGCATGCCAGTGTAAAACAGTTCACAAATTCAGCAAAGTAAAAACAACTGTACAGTTCACATGTCTGTCTATATTTATAAGCTGACTTCTGAATTTTTCTGTGTGTGTGTGTGTGTGTGTGTGTGTGTGTGTGTGTGTGTGTGTGTGTGTGTGTGTGTGTGTGTGTGTGTGTGTGTGTTGTTGAGATCCAAATGTCTGTAGATGTTGCTGTTGCTATGTGCATGTTTTCTAGTCAGCTGTTAGTAGTTCTGTGTTATTCTCCATGCAATGAGTTGCAAATAAAGTTGCTCTGTAGTTATGTGTTTTGGCTATATTGTCAAACTGTATCTCAACAGGCTATGGGCCAAGAGACATTTTTCCATTAGACAAAAACTTAAAATTCATAATTTGGAAAGTGCAGAAATATAAGTTTGTTAACATGAAGAATATGGCACACATGACTACTGCATACAGGGTTGAAACACCACCGAGTGATAATTATGACACATGGAGAACACAAGTTGAAGCACTACTCAGCAAAAGTGAGACTTGGCAATACACTTCAGGAGACATAGTGCAGCTTGCAATGGCTGGTGAAGGTGAAGTGATCTATGCTGCAAATCTGCATACAAAGCATGGTTGACAGCAGACAGAAAAGCAGAAGCGGAATTGATTTCATCTATCAATCTCCCTGAGTTGAAGCAAGTAAATCACATCAGGTATGGCTTTAATGCTAAGCAATCTAAGCATCCATAGGACCTGCTCACAAAGCAGCACTATTCTTCACAAAATGCAACCTAATGATGATGTGACACAACATCTTACTGGATTTTTCAGTGCAGTGTGCAAGTGACAAGCAATTGATGTTGACATAAATGGTGATTTATTGTCAATAATGCTTCTGTACTGCATTCCAAATAGCTGCAACAAATTTAGGTAGGCTACTTAATCCCTTGTGAGTCTAACAGATGTCAAGATGCTGAAAGTTAAGATCTTGGAAGAACACAATGCAAGGACTCATAAAAGACAGTGAAAATTTGACTGCTACAATTTTTGTTAAATCAGGCAAAGATATCATTGAGCAGCCAAAAAGCTCCAATATTTTCTGGTGTATAGATAGTGGTTGCACATAGTAAGTGCTAACTCTAAAACACTGAGAAACACTTTATGTATGCCAAAAATCATGACCAATCTCATTTCAGTGACAAATATTAAGGACAACAACCACAAAGTTACATATGAGAAAACTTGTAGAGTTATACAAGATACTAATAAAATCAAATGAATAGCAAATAGAGCTTGCAAATTATTTTATTTACAAGAAAATGCTCTGAAGGCATGCATCCTTGTTGAGCCAAAAGTTACAAAAAGTGATATGAACATCTGGTGTGCTCTATTAGGCCACTTGAACTCTGAATATTTGATCAAAATGCTCAAAAACAAGTACGTGACAGGTCTGAAATTCAGTGATGTTGATCTCACTAGATGAACTGTGTGTCTTAAAGGAAAAATCATGTTCACTCCTTTCACCAAATGAAAAGAGAACTCAAAATTCTACAGTTAATCCACTCAGATGTCGGTGACTAATGAGAAAAACATCTCAGGGTGGTATGAAATTTTTGTAATCTTCGTACATGACCACAGCGGATGGTATCAAGTCTATTTTCTCTGACATAGAGAAGTAGTTGTCAACAAATTTGTAGGGAGCAAAAACAGCTGAAAATTAGACAGATCATAAAATTAAATCCTTTCAGTCAGACACCAGTAAGGTGTACTGCAATGAAAGGACAGACTCTGATCTCAGAATGACAGGAATACATCCAGGAGCACTGACTTATAAAAATATTGGGGCAGGGGAGATACGGTGGGTCCTGCCTGGGAAATTTTCTAATTTTTAGATGAAAAATAGTGATTTTTAAAGTTTCTTAAGCATTTTAGAGTCATATGTCAACATTAGAACCCAGAAAACTGGACTCTCAATAACTAGACACTCCTGGAAACTCGATAAGCCTGACATTTTTTGTGTTGAAGAAAAGAAACAAAACATAAACATCCACAGTATTTCCGTAAAAAAGCTAATTCAATTTACAGAATAATCATGCTTATAAACTATTACAGAGCAGTGAATATATAGCTCTGAAAAGACTGAAATTATATTTAAATAAATCCTAAACTATCATTTAAAGAATAAAACATAAAATATTGCTCTCACACAGTAATAGAACTTTGATTAATAAGTGAAATAGCTAATTTAAGCACACTTTGAATAAGGCTCAGGGTTTATTAAATAAAAACAGTATCTCAAAGTTTATGCTTTAATACACTTAATAAAGTTAATACAGTATGCCTAATACTTTCAGTCAAATAGTATGTAAATAGGGGATTTTAATTGGGTCTTACACCCTAAAAATATTCAAGTATTTGAAAATAACTGATACAGTACTATAGAAATACAGTAATACAGCACTAAACCAGTAATAATATTTTGAAACTGAAAGTTTAACATTATGTATGTATTTAATTCTCTATTTTATAAAAAGTTTTTAATATTGCTCTAAATGCCAATATTATGGCTTGAGTGTCTTTAGAAAGGTGCAAATGTTGACCGTCTGACTTGGTTATGGAATATGAAGTTGTTGATGACTTGTCAGATACCCAATTCATCCAAAACATCTGAGTGCGCACAAAGAACAGCCAAGTTGTTCAATCGCTTCTGTCCCATTGTTGATCAGAGATATGACTTCAGACGTCCAAGGGTGCTAAATGACTATTCTGCTGTTGCTGTCATGATTGGAACTACTTTGACAAGCTTGATGCACTTCACTACTTCCCATAACATTTCTCCAACTGCAGGCTCTTGTGTAATGTACTTTATTGAAACACGCATGTTTTTTAAGATCAGTTGTTTTTTATTAGCGATATCGGCTAACTTATTCAAGTGTTAAGTGCAGCCTCTCAATGTCTAGGTCATTTTTGAAAAACTCAGTTGATTTTTCCAAATTTGTTTCACCTCTGTTTACTAAAATCAAGCACTCGTGTTCAATTGCAATGACCTATGTGAGTCCAGTTGAAGCAAACTGCTCAGTAATGCAAGACTGCACTGTTTCACAAACTTCAATGTAAATAGCTTTGTACTGTTCCTTTGGGCTTTTGAAAGCATGCGGTGAGCTGGATTAGTTGTTTTCATACTTCTTTGGTATACTTCAATCCTGAGGAAATGAAGGATCATCAACTTGTGAAGGTTTTTCTTTTAAACACAATTCCCAAACTATCACATCTTCCATTTAACATACAAATCAACCCCTCATATATTTTTTCCAGATCAGCAACACTTAGATGAGGGCATTGAATTTTTTCATTGACGTCCTCTACTGGGTTCATTTCATGGCAATAAAGACATAAAAAGAAGTAAGTCTTGAATTGTAACATTGACTCAAAGTAGCCTGAACATTTGTAACCTGCCTCTCTTTTGTCCTCTGGAGAAAATGTTTCAACAAACTCTACAAGTTCTTCAGACTTTTTCAACATTCTCAAGCTACTAGAAGCTCACATAGTCCATCAAGTCAGGCAAAGGGACTATAGACCAGCTCAGTTGTTGGCACTCTCACAGTGTATGCTTCTGAAAGTCCCATCCTTTTGTTGGATTCCCTTATGGTCTTTATTAAGTCCTTGGATAAAGCCATAATATGCCTCACAGATGTAAGATGGCGGAGACTGTCTACAACTGCCAAGTTTAAACTGTAAGCAGTGCAGTTCACGTAACATGCTTTTGGTTGTATGTCCAAAATTAAATCTTTTAGTTCTTTGAACTTACCTCTCGTATTCAAGGCACAATCATAGCACTGTCCTCTTAAGCTATCCATTGACAAATCAAGAGGAGCAAAAAGTCTCTTAAAATACTAAACAGAGTTTGTGATTCTGTGTTGGGAAATAATAGAAGTATGTTCAGTCTTCTTGATTGAAGCCAATACCTTTTTCAACACAGACTTTCCTAGTAGATCAGTGATCTCATTTTGAATATCATGAGACCAATCTTTAAAATTGAAAAAAATTTGAGTTTACGTCTTCATGCCTTCTAATTGCTAGTCCTTGTTGGCATAGAAATTGCAAAGCAGTAAAAATTGTCTCTAGAGCCAAATGGTTTTTCTTCATTGCACTGTCTAACTGTTCATTCAATTGGGATGCCACACTTTGGTTAGTGATAGAATTTAGTTTCAGAACACATTCTTTATGCCTTTTTCCAGTTAGAAAATCCTACAAAAGTAAATGCATCTTCTTTTTTTGACGAATATTGTAATAGATTTTTAGCATCTGCCTCTTTTCAGGTTTTGCAGAAAACTTTTTTGTTAGATGCTTCATATTCTAGCCATGTATATTCAATCCACCAAGACTTCTGAAATGATCTTCTCTTACTGGATTGTCCAGGTCTCTGCTGTGAACAGTTCTCATCTGAAGACGACAAAGCAATTGATGACACAATAACTATTGGAGGTTGACTTGCAGTATCAACAACTTCCAAGTGTGCCTTTTTGGTAACAAATTTATCCATTGCATACTTAATTCACAATACACTCAGAGACTAAAGTAAACAAGTAAAATATAGTCATATATAATAGTCCACTAGACACTAAAGTCTGAACACTAAACACGTCTGCAGCATGCACTGAATGAAACTCTCCACATTGAATGACTCCGACAGCAGGGTGGGCTTTATGTAGCCAAGGCATCATAATGTCTCAAAGCGTCAAGACAACGCAAGGTGCAGGGTTCTAGGCACTTCTGCTCCAGTCCTTTTGATGTTGATGTGGCCGCAGTGCTGGCGTGCCAGTGCCAGACTTTACCTGAAGGTTCACGCACTGGGACAAATTGTAAGTGTGCCCACAGCACCGTAGCACTGTAACACTACTATGATTCACACTACTCATTTTCAGTTAAACTGCTTACTACAGTAATAATTATTTGTTTTAACTCATTACTGAATGTATTTTAAAAGGCAACTATCATAAAACAAGGAAAATAAAAAATTCCAAAATAATTTTGTGATTTTACAAAGCAAAATATAACTAATAATTTGTTTAAATTGTTGGGGGGGGGGGGGCTCAGCCCCCCTCCCCACCAAAAAAAAAAAAACAAATTTTTGAGGGGGCTTGGGCTCCCTCAGGGCCCTTGGGGTCAGCACCTGTGAATACAGCGACATCTAACAATTCCATACACACCGCAACAGAATGATGTCGTCAAACAAAAGAATCATTTGTTGGTCAAAGTGGCTCACTGCATGCAGCTTGAATTAGTACCACCACCATCACTTCAGACTAAAGCCGCCAATGCAGCTAACTACATCCAGAATCATCGTTTAACTGAGCAACTGTGTGATGGAGCTCCATATGAGAAGTGACTGAAGAAAAAAACCTAACCTATGTCATATTCATACATTTTGTCAAAGTGTTATCATCCTGGGTATATTGCCAAACAAAAGGAAGTTTGTTCCATAAGGTAAGGAATGGATGTTTGTAGGCTATTATGAACCAAGTGATCACAGGGGGGCACATGTCAAGAGATGTGAAGGTCCTTTGTCACAACAGTTTTCAGACCAAGCAAAGTTTTTTGAACATCTATGAAGATAAACTAGATCATCACCAAAGAGGACGCATCACTATAATTTCATGAGAGGAGATTCAATGGTGATACAAACACTGAATCGGTCCCATTGTCTATGTCTTTAATGAAGATGGCCTTCTAATCACTGTGCCCCCCCCCCCCCCCCACCACCACTACCAGAACATATTCTGAGCTCAAACATATTGAGGTATCCCAAACAGAAGGACTTCCTCCATGCAAACCAGAACGGATTCTGAAAATAATTTCATGCAAGACCCAACTCACACTTTTCTCGTAGTATCATGAAAGCCATAGATCAAGGGAGTCAGGTAGATGCAGTATTTCTCAATTTCTGAAAAGGATTTGACTTGGTACCACATCTATGGTTATATGAAAAGCACTATTGTGTGTGGTACTGATCAAAATCTGTGACTGGCTTGTTGTTTTTGTAGGGACAGTGCAGCATGGTATCACAAATAAAGAGTCATTGGCAAACTTTGTGTATGCTGCAGGGAAGTGTGTTGAGCTGTTCATGTGTCACATCAAAACCACAATCAAGTCCAGATTCGAAGGCAGGGTTGTCAATGAAATACTACACTTAGCACTGGAAGTATGTTTTTTACTGTTTTTGTGGAGTTTCAGGGCACAAAACATCTAAGGTCATAAGCGCCCAGTAGAGAACAGTAGAATGCTGGGACCATGAGGGTAAAAAAACTGTTGGGAGGTCCAATACAAAAAGCAAGAAAAGACAAATCTAAAACATCAAGACGTTATGGAAGAGTACCTAAAAGACTTCGACAAGACACCAGAGTTACCAGGTAGAAATCAAATCTCTTTTGCGATATTACTGCTTTAAAAAAAACATAAAACACAAGTCAGAGCTCACACGTCATCTCCTAAAATGTCCAGCCGAGCGGGCGGCAGACCGACCCTGAGATGTAAGTGGCTAAAATAGGGGCAGAGGATCAAGAAATGTCTGACCGTTAATGGCCAGCTACAGAAAGGACAGCTGGGTGCAGGGTTGCCACTCAACAAGTGGCGGTGACTAAAGTGGCAGCGCCCTATTCGCAACCAAGCTAACATTACTTCCTCATGGCGAGACAGCCGGGAAAAAGTCAACCAGGCTGTTGGGAGAGGTTTGACTTCTCTGAGTTTGTTCCCATGAAGGGAGCACCAATGGTCATGCCAAAGTGACACGATACACTTATAGAGAAAAGTACAAATACACTCCTGGAAATGGAAAAAAGAACACATTGACACCGGTGTGTCAGACCCACCATACTTGCTCCGGACACTGCGAGAGGGCTGTACAAGCAATGATCACACGCACGGCACAGTGGACACACCAGGAACCGCGGTGTTGGCAGTTGAATGGCGCTAGCTGCGCAGCATTTGTGCACCGCCGCCGTCAGTGGCAGCCAGTTTGCCGTGGCATACGGAGCTCCATCGCAGTCTTCTCCATTGCAGTCTTTAACACTGGTAGCATGCTGCGACAGCGTGAGCGTGAACCGTATGTGCAGTTGACGGACTTTGAGCGAGGGCGTATAGTGGGCATGCGGGAGGCCGGGAGGACGTACCGCCGAATTGCTCAACACGTGGGGCGTGAGGTGTCCACAGTACATCGATGTTATCGCCAGTGGTCGGCGGAAGGTGCACGTGCTCGTCGACCTGGGACCGGACCACAGCGACGCACGGATGCACGCCAAGACCGTAGGATCCTATGCAGTGCCGTAGGGGACCGCACCGCCACTTTCCAGCAAATTAGGGACACTGTTGCTCCTGGGGTATCGGCGAGGACCATTCGCAACCGTCTCCATGAAGCTGGGCTACGGTCCCGCACACCGTTAGGCCGTCTTCCGCTCACGCCCCAACATCGTGCAGCCCGCCTCCAGTGGTGTCGCGACAGGCGTGAATGGAGGGACGAATGGAGACGTGTCGTCTTCAGCGATGAGAGTCGCTTCTGCCTTGGTGCCAATGATGGTCGTATGCGTGTTTGGCGCCGTGCAGGTGAGCGCCACAATCAGGACTGCATACGACCGAGGCACACAGGGCCAACACCCGGCATCATGGTGTGGGGAGCGATCTCCTACACTGGCCGTACACCTCTGGTGATCGTCGAGGGGACACTGAATAGTGCACGGTACATCCAAACCGTCATCGAACCCATCGTTCTACCATTCCTAGACCGGCAAGGGAACTTGCTGTTCCAACAGGACAATGCACGTCCGCATGTATCCCGTGCCACCCAACGTGCTCTAGAAGGTGTAAGTCAACTACCCTGGCCAGCAAGATCTCTGGATCTGTCCCCCATTGAGCATGTTTGGGACTGGATGAAGCGTCGTCTCACGCGGTCTGCATGTCCAGCACGAACGCTGGTCCAACTGAGGCGCCAGGTGGAAATGGCATGGCAAGCCGTTCCACAGGACTACATCCAGCATCTCTACGATCGTTTCCATGGGAGAATAGCAGCCTGCATTGCTGCGAAAGGTGAATATACATTGTACTAGTGCCGACATTGTGCATGCTCTGTTGCCTGTGTCTATGTGCCTGTGGTTCTGTCAGTGTGATCATGTGATGTATCTGACCCCAGGAATGTGTCAATAAAGTTTCCCCTTCCTGGGACAATGAATTCACGGTGTTCTTATTTCAATTTCCAGGAGTGTATCTTGCAATGGAACAGAGTAAGAGGCGCGCCGACCAAGATGGACGGTGGCCTCAGCTGCAGCATCAGCAATGTCATTCCCAGGCAAACCAACATGGCCAGGAACCCACATGAACATCACTTGGGCTCCCCCATCTGGGATGAAATGGAAGCAGTCCCAGATCAGTTGAACGATGGGGTGGACTGGATCAGGATCATCTAGACTCTGAAGTGCACTGTGGGAGTCAGAGCAGATCACACGGCGAGTAAGCTGGTGCCTCTGAATATAGTGAGCAGCCTGATAGGGGGCAAAAAGAAGTGCTGTAAAAACTGTGCACTGGTCGAGAAGCTGGTATTGAAACTTATCAGCCCTGATGACAAAACAACAACCAACACCGTGGGCGGACTTGGAACCATCACTGTACAAAAATATGCAATTGACAAGTTGTGAGCGAAATTCGAGAAATTTGCTGTGATAGGTCAGCATGGTAGTCTAACCCTTTGGGAACGAGCTGAGGTCAAAATGAACACGAATGTGTGCCTGAAGCCAAGGTGGTGCAGGGCTTTCCCCCAGCCGGAAAGTGTCAGAAGGTGTGAACTGCAGCTGCTGAAGCAGGTGACGATAGCAGACACTGGGAGGCTGCAGAGAAGAAACATACATCTCGCACTGGCGGTATCACTCAATACACGAAGGACACTGAGGGATCAGGTGCAGCATGCAGCCAGGTAGGACACGTGGGGAGACCAACTGTAATCCCTAAGAACTTCGTTGCATCCACAAATGTGAGAGCATTTTGGCCCAGTCGCAAGGACAGTGGAAGAAACGCTTTGTACCACTAGAAGTTGCCGCAAATGGCTTTGGTAGCAGAAAAGCGGAAACCATTTGTGACACTCCACGAATAGAGACAGTCCAGACAATGCTGCCGGAGACACGTCTGCTGGGAGCTGCAATAAATAGCACAGTCATCAACGAAAAGAGAGCCGGAAATGCCAGATGGAAAGCAGTCCATAATGGGGTAGATGGCTATGGCGAAGAGAACGGCACTCAGTACGGAGCCCTGAGGCACCCCTTTCTCCTGTGAAAAGGTGTGGGATAAGGAGAAACCAACATGTACCCGGGAAACTCGGTCCGTTAAAAATTCTCAGATGAAAGTGGGAAGACGACCGCGGAGGCCCCACGTGTGCATAGTACATAGAATGTCTGTCCGCTAACAGGTATCATAGGCTTTCTCCAAATCAAAGAAAATGGCCACAGTTTGTCGCTTCTGATTGTACAGGCAAGTCACACAAGGAAAGTGGTCACTAGAGTAAGTAACAGAAAGAGCACACCACTCGAGACATCGAGCTGGGCAAAGCAGATCGAGAGGTCTAAGTGGGAATAAGTGTGTGTGGAATCAGAGAGAAACATGGCTTCACCAGTGTTAAGGCACACAAGATTAAGATGATTAAGAAGATCCGCCAAAAGAGAACCTCTCGTGCAGGCAACAGGCGAGCTCCAAAGAGGATGATGGGCATTGGTGTCTCCAAGGAGCAGAAAGGATGGAAGAAACTGAGCAATAAGCTGCATCAGGTCCGCCCTAGTGACAGTGGAAGATGAAGGGATATAAATGCTGCAGAGGGAGAAGGTAAATTCGGGAAGTGCTTGCAGGTGGGTGTGCAAGGGGATAGGACGATGACAAACATCATCTCATAGAAGCAGCATGACCCCACCATGAGCAGGAATCCCTGCCATAAGGGGAAGGTCCATCCATAGCGAAGAAAATGGCAAAGAGCAAAATGGTTGTGAGGACATAGCTTGATTTCTTGGAGACAGATTACAAGCGGACATTGTGTTTGCAGGAGCAGCTGGAGGTTTGCCCTGTTAGACCGAAGGCCATGGATATTCCATTGTGAAAGGGCCATAAAATTTAGGAACATTGGAGAATGAAGAAGAAACACTCACCCCAACAACCACTTAGGGTAGGCCATCGAGGGAGGACGGCCACTGGAGTCCACAGTTGGAGGATTATCGTCGTCCATCAATTCAGCAGGATCAATGGAGCTTCACTGGTGTCAGTCAGTTGAAAAGGACCGACGAGTCGAAGAGGGCCGATGAGTCAGAGATGGGGAAGATTGCCTTTGGATGATTGTTTTGGCTTTTGGCGATTGGCTGAAGAGTCAGACGGCTGCAAACTCGAGGTACGCAAGAAATCTTCCCGGGAATATTTCTTTTTGAATTGAAGGTTCGCTGGCCGCATTGCAACTGTCTTCACTGGTGAGGGAGAAGAATGGATAGCAGATTCTACAGCCCAGGAAGCAGGAGATGGAGTGTCAGCTTGAAGGTGAGGTGACTTTGCCACCATCGAACTGAACTGTAAGTGAAAAGTTTGCGTAGCCATGTTTTTCGTGGGATGGGGAGAGGCTAGCACGGTGCTGTAGCTTCCAGACGAAGCGACAGTCAGTTTACGGCTTGCAAACAGCTTCCAGGCAACAGGAAAAGGTACCTTCTCCTTCACCCTTATCTTCTAAACAGCCAGATCATCTTGATAGATGGGACAAGAACGAGAAGAAGCAACATGGTATCCATCATGACAATTAACACAGCGAGTGGAGGGGGGGGGGGCAGGGGGGGAGGAGGTGGAAGGTGGACAGGCGGCTTCATGTGCATCCCTGCTACAAGTGACACATGTGGTTGAATTTTTACATGACGTGCTGGTATGATTGAACTGCTGGTATTTATAACACTGCAACAGATTGGGAACGTAAGGGCGCACAGAAATGACTTCATAGCCTGCCTTGATCTTGGTAGGAAGCGTTAACCGATCGAAAGTCAGGAACAATGTGCGAGTGGGCAACTTCTTTTTTTGCAACTCAATGAACAGCAGTAATGCCCTTATCCGATAGATAATTAGTTATTTCGTCCTCTGTCAAACAATCCAACAGCTGGGTGTAGATAACACAGTGGGACGAGTTAAGTGTCCTGTGAGCCTCCACTTTTATAGGATATTCATGGAGGATTTGGGCCTTGAGTTGTTCTGGGCCTGGAAAGCACTATCAATTTCCAAAAGCAGAGTACCATTGCAGAAATGAGAGCATGACTTCACAGAGCTGCTGAAGCCATCCACACCTTTCTGTATAACAAAGGGGTTAACAGTAGCAAAAGTCCAGCTTTCGTCTAAATGTGAGACCACTAGGTATTGAGGCGCAACAGAAAGAGACATTGAGGCAAGAGCCTCATTCCACTTTCGTTTATGGGAAACACTCATAGAAAGAGATGGAAAGTCAGTCATTGGGAAGAAGTCCCCCATGATTGCCAGCATCTCTGATGGCGTGATCTTTCTAGCCAGGGGCCCTCCAAAGGGGAGGTGATTGTCCTCACCTTAGGTCACACCTCCCAAACTACAGATGGAGGGACCAATCGTCAGAGGAGGAAGGTAATAGCTAAGGCAATCACCCCTCCCTGGGCCTGGCCTGTACCAGGAGGTGCGTGTGGGTCCTACATGCCAACCCGGGGCTGGAATTACGCGTTACCCAGTCTCCTGCCATGCGGCAATCATGTGGGTGGCCATCAGGCACAAAGGGAGGAGAAGAAAAGATAAGAAGGAAAGGAGGAAAGGAGGAAAGAAAGAATGGCCTCAAACGCCACTGCGGAGGAAAAAGAGATCAGAACAAGGAAAGAATGGAGCGAGTAATGGGAGGGGAGGGAAGGGAAGGGAAGAGGCAGTGCAGGGAAAGAGCGGTACAAGAGAGAAGAGTCCTACAAGTAATCCAAAGCAAATGAACTTCAAGAGCCCATGGAGCTATGAGACATCTCCCCAAGAGAGGGGAGAAGGGTAAAAGAAGAGGAGACAAGCAGCACTGAAAGAGAAGCAGTGCTGCGAGGGCTGGAGGCCCGTGGTTGCCAAGCATGTACTCACCAAAGAGAGAGTAACAAATAATTTCTGCTGGTCAGACATGAACACGTGACCCCACAGTGCACCAGACAGCAACACTAAGCACTACACTACACTACACTACACCGTGTGCACCACAGGTCATAACAATGCTCCTTTCTCCTGGAAAAACAGCAACCCACTGTTTCCAATTCTCATTGGGGCTGAATACATCACCTTGGATCTAGATTTTGTTAGTGGTGTTCTGTATGGTGATGCCTCACAACAATGGAGTAGAAAGAATGGTATGAAGCCTGTAGTGTCTTGCTTCATTGTGTTGTATATGCCTGTCATGAGGGGCAACATTGTATCTCAATATCCCTATTCGACATCAGTGTGCATCAAGAACAAAACTGTCAATGCCTTATGATTGCATTCAAATGAGGCCTTTCATCTGTGGCTGGTAGAAAGTTGTAATCCTGTGGGGGATGTCACAATGTGAAATTATTTCTAATACTAATCTCAACAATAAAACTATTCCACAATGAGATATCATCACATGGGGTGCTCCATGCTTCTGCAAGAAACTTTGCACTCTGTGGAGTTCAGATGGGTGGGACAGCTTTGGGGACAGCACAGCAGGCGAGACACTCAGTACAGAATATGGTATGTTGATTCTACTTCAGGAACATCCATAAGATGTTGATACAAATTTGGTGCCACGGCACTGTTTCAGGTGTGACTGATACCAGATGCCCTGAAGTTAATTTTGGCATGTGTGTCCATTGTTGGCATTCCTTCCAGTGGCTCACATAGTGTCTAATGGATTGATAGGGACCAGATCAGTGACAGCTGTGCCCAATTCTTTCTGGAGTCTTCACAAAACCCAGGTGACAAGATGCTGCAGATGAGCTGGGATGACGAGCAACTATTTCTGTTCCACCACATCATAGTTCCTCTTACACAATGTTCCATTTATTATAATTGTAGTCGTTGTTTGGTCAGTTCCTCACTATTCCAGTGCTAGATCTCATCTCTGTTCAGCAGCAATGCCATTAAATACAGTGATGGCTGAGATTTCATTCATGTTGCTTTGTTACACCATAGGATTCCTTGAAAGGCAGTCAATATCCTTACGTCCATTTTTGTATATCAGTGTAACATACACTTGTGATGCTTCAGTGCCCATTTTGCAAGTTGACCTGACAGATCCTTCAGCTTAGTCAGCCAGCACAGAGAATAGTGGTCTGTCACAACAGTGAATGGGTTGGCAAATAATTACTGCCAGAACTTGCTGACAGCCAGAACACGTGCAAGGAACTCTTTCTTCACCATAAAGTAGTTTATCTCAGACTTGGAGAGTACTTTGGAAACATAAACTATCACCTTTTCTGTTCCTTACTGGATTTGTACTAGAATGACCACTGTCTCAAAGCAGCTAGCATTGATGTGGAGTTCTTATTTGGCATTCTCATCATGCAATTAGGGATGGGCTATGATCACGCTCGAGAAACGCGCGACGCGAAGGTAATTTCTAGAGAATTTCTCGGGTACGCTCGAGAAATCGAGAAATTTCTCTCTGAGAAATTGCGCAAACCTTCAGTACGCGAAGCACTGAACCGCAGCGGTCGTACTCGTCGTACGTGCGTGATCGGAAAACTTTGAAATTCTATGAATGATATCAACTGTACTACTGTAATTAATGTTTCTGAAGTGTTAGTATATGTCTCATAAGACAAAAATCATAGAATTGTTGTTTAAAACAAATTACAAAATTCGCATAAAACAGAAGCTTTATTCTTACAAAAAATTAACTTGTACAATCTGCATATATGCATGTATACTTAAACGTAAAAGAGAAGTACTATAGCCTTTTATATGCAGAAACTGCATACATGAGTTTATTTACAGAAGAAACAAAGGAAACAAAAGTTGTTCAGCAGAAGGCATTTTTACATCGCATTGCTACACTGCCGTCGATTTTTGTTTAGAAATATGATTTTATTAACCAATTGGCCTTTTAGTCTGCTTCTTTGTTTATTTATAAGTAGTCCTGTTTTAGAAAATATTCTTTCACTGGGAACAGAAGTTGCAGGCATTGCAAGATATTTTTTTTTGCCACGACAGATAGAGCTGGGTAACTGTTTTCATTTTTTGTCCAGTAGTGTAAAGGATTATCCGTGCGTTGTAGGTACGGTTCTTCCAAATACCCAGGTCTATGCTATCACAACCGCTTTTCATTAGATTTTTATTGGAAACCTCTTCATCGAAAGAAGCCCATAAGAAACTACTGGCGTTATGTACGACATGGTACTCGTGGCTAGTGTCGTTGGCAGCCGAATGAGTAGATCGTACGGTCTCTACCACGTTTGTGCACTCTGTAATTAGGCTTGCAACGGCATGTTTTGAATGAATGGGATTCGTAAATGGTATCGTTTTGAATCTTGGGTCGAGAACTGTGGCAACGGCATGTACTTTGTTTGTTTCTATTAATCCTAGCCGGGCTATTAGTGAGTTGTTCAGACGTTGCTGTAGGTCTTGCGCTGTCGTGGTAGCCCACGTCCCATTGCATACGGTTATCATTAGCTGTCTGATTATTGGAATAGGTTTCGAAAGAGAGGTGTAGTTCTCAGTTGAGATTTCACTTGTTACCACTTCAAATGGCTATAGTACACATAAACTTTCGCTCAAAATTCGCCACTCGTCTGCTGTGAGGTTCTCTACACCTGAATACAAAGTTGATAAACAGGCTGCAATGCATTCCTTTTGCTCCACTAGACATTGTAGCATATAAAACGTACTGTTCTATCGGGTTTAGGTTTCCTAAATCAATTTATGAACAGGTTTTTTCATTAGATCCTGGATCTCATGGAGTTTTTCATTAGCATTGCAACTTGTTTTAAAATAGCTAACAATTTTTCTGGCCTTTTCCCGCATTATGCAGAGCTCACTGTTGCTGTTCAAAGAACTTCTCATAACTAAATTGACAGTGTGTGCTAAACAAGGCACATGTTGCATATCTATGTTGTCACTGTGAATAAGTTGTACGGCCGCCGTCATGTTACTGGCGTTGTCAATTGTGATGCTTACAACTTTGTTTTCAATGTTCCATTTTGAAATCACGTTATCTAACGCCTCACTAATATTTAGCGCTGTATGCTTTTTCCGGGAAACGGAATGTCTCGAGAGCTAAAGCTTTCAGGCACCAATTAGTGTTAATGAAATGACCAGTTACAGCAATATATGCCTCACTATTGAGTGAGGTCCAAATATCGGTCGTTAAAGAAGCACAAGTAGAGTCTTCCACGGCCAAGTTTACAGCCTCTTTCTGTTTATGGTAATCGTCCTCAATCATGAGGCACAACTTTTTTCGATTTGGTATCGGGTATTGTGGGTCCAACAGTGAAACAAAACGTCGAAAACCAGTGTCCTCGACGATTGAAAGCGGTTGAAAATCGTCTGTTATCCTGGCCACTAGTGCTTCATCAGGCTGTTGTTGCCGTTTACTTCCTCTAAGAAGAGACACGTAAGATTTAGATAAGTGCTCCTGCGAGAGGATAAGTTATGCTCGACAACTAGTCCAATAAAATTACATATCGTATCGTGCAAAAGCTAGGATAGTATAGGTTTTATTTTGGGGTATGTTTTAGATTATCGGAGTACGATTAAAAAATCATTTTTTTTAAGCGTGGCGGACCGCTTCGGACACTATCCGAACTTTTGCACGGAATTCACCTTTTGTACCACACGTACCTGGATATTTTGTGTGCCTCGCACAGTTGGAAGAATGAGCCTCTGCATCCACGGACGTCGCTGTTTTATTGCTCGATAAATTGTGCAGTTTAAGATGTCTAATCATGCGCGTTGTATTTTTTGTACATTACGGAGATTTTTACGACAAATGTTGCAAGTAATTTTATCTCCGTCCTCCGTAAAGTATTGCCAGCACCATGACGTTCGTTTTCGAGTGTCCACATTGATTTGAATAACAATGTTACTCGAATGAAACCTGAGACATACTAGTTACGAGCACAGCGAGCAGCGAGCGTGTCTGTCTAGCAGCGGCATTCAGTTCACAAAACATCAGCGGCGCGGCGTGTGTTGTCGCAGCCAACTGGCGCGCAGCGGCACACGCCGCCGAGCCATTTCTCGTGAGCTTCTCGAGAATTGCTTGAGAACTAGAGGCTCGAGAAATTCTTGGTGCGCTGGAGTCGTCGCGCCTTGCCACCCCATCACTGCATACAATGCTAAAATTGGAGATGATGTTGGCACATCTTTAAGCATAAAGAATGATCTTTCTTGTGCCTTGTTCCAGGAAAATTTGGCGTCTCCCTGTAGAAGTTCTTGCAAGGTACTTGCCTTGGTACAGAAGTTCTTTATGAATCAGCAGTAGTATGAGCACATTCTGAGAAAACTTCTCACATCACAAATGTACTGAGGAATTGGAAAATTTGTGACTGTTAGTCTGAAGAAACTGAACTGGAAGAGTCTTGAACATGGATGTACACTACCCTGAGAAAGTCTGCTTACGAAGTTTTAAGAGCTGGCTTTAAATGGGGATTACAGGAATATACTGCAGGTTCCTACTTATTGCTCACATAGGGAACATGAGGTCAGAACACTTAGTCACCTACATTCAGTATGTGAATGGAATTGGAAGAAGCCTTAAAACTGTTATGAGGTATATGCTCTACCATGGAATTGAGAATGGTTTGAGAGTATAGATGTAAATGTAGATGTAGATGTAGATTTTCTCCAGATCAGGAAGAACTCCATCACATTCACTAGATGCTCCAAGATTTTTATTTCTCGGACAACAAAGAGACAGTTTTCCAGATTCAGGTGAAGACTTGCAGTCTGAACACATATCAACATGGTTGTCAGGTGGCTTAGATTTTCTTCAAATGTCACGAGAAAAATGACACTGTCATCCAGATGGGAAAGACATGTCATCCATTTAAGGTGTCAAAGCAGGCTGTGCATCATATATTTGAGGGTGGCTGGAGCAATCCACAGCCCAACTGGCATAATTTTGAACTCATAAAGGCCATCAAGAGTTACGAAGGCAGTCTTTTCTTGTCCAGCCTCATCAACCTCAGTTTGCCAGTCTGCATGTACATGGTTGAGAAATACTTTGCTCTTTCAAGGAAGACCAATGCCCAGGTATGAGATTACATTAGATTAGATGAGATTACTTTTTGTTCCATAGATCCGTGATGAGGAGATCCTCGTGGATGTGGAACTTGTCACCTTATTTTTATTTTTTTTAAGCTGAAATGACAATACTAATAGTATAAATATGTACAACACATCACTTGTTTCTATTAAAAAATTCGTCAATGAGTAGAAGGAGTTTGCCACTAGTAAGTCTTTCAGGCTCCTCTTAAACCGATCTCTATTTGTAACTAAATTTTTTATGTTTGCTGGAAAATTATTGAAGATGAGTGTTCCTGAGTAGTGGACCCTTTTTTGAACTAAAGTAAGTGCTTTTAAGTCCTTGTGCAGATCATTTTTGTTCCTGGTATTGTATGTATGAACTGAGCTGTTTGTTGGAAAAAGAGATATATT
The DNA here is from genome assembly GCF_023897955.1 of Schistocerca gregaria. Lineage (NCBI taxonomy): Eukaryota > Metazoa > Arthropoda > Insecta > Orthoptera > Acrididae > Schistocerca > Schistocerca gregaria. The sequence goes on along the minus strand of NC_064925.1, from coordinate 7,078,843 downwards.
ATTTAGGACAAATTTCATTAAGGAGTAAATATACTGAGAGGCAGTAGTTAGTATACCCAGTTTTTTGTAGAGGTTTCTACAAGACGTCCGTGAGTTTACTCCACAAATAATACGTATTACACGCTTTTGAACTCTGAAAACTTTTGTTTGACTTGAAGAGTTACCCCAAAATATTATACCATATGACATTATGGAATAAAAGTAGGCAAAGTATGCAAGCTTTTTCACTTTTATGTCTCCTATGTCTGCTAACACTAATTGCAAATACAGATTTGTTAAGGCGTTTCTGCAGTTCTGTGGTGTGCTCCTCCCAACTGAATTTATTATCAAGTTGTAATCCCAGGAATTTAAGACTGTCAACCTCTTCTATCTGCTCTTCTTCGTACTTTATGCATATGCTGGGTGGAAACCTCTTACAGGTTCTGAATTGCATATAGTGAGTCTTTTCGAAGTTTAATGTCGGTGAGTTGGCTTTAAACCATTTATTAATATCCATGAAAATATCATTAGCAGATCTTTCTAGAACTACACTCGACATACTATTTATTGCAATACTTGTGTCATCTGCAAACAAAGCGAACTGTGCTTCTGGCAATGTAACTGATGAGAGATCATTAATGTACACAAGAAAAAGCAATGGCCCTAAGATGGATCCTTGTGGGACACCACATGTAATTTCTTCCCATTCTGACGATGACTGTTGACTTAATTCACTAGTCCCTTGCACTGACACCCTTTGTTTCCTGTTAGCGAGGTATGACTTGAACCACTTTGCAGCACTGCCCGTGACACAATAGAATTCTAATTTATTTAGAAGGATGTTGTGGTTTACACAATCGAATGCCTTTGATAAATCACAGAAAATACCTGTTGCTTGTAACTTGTTATTTAATGAATAAGGTACACTTTCACTGTAGGTGTAAATAGCCTTTTCGATATCAGAACCCTTCAAAAATCCAAACTGTGTTCTTGATAATATGTTATTTGTGGTCAGATGGTTGAGAAGCTGCCTGTAAATTACTTTTTCTAAAATTTTTGAGAATTCTGGCAAAAGTGAAATTGGTCTGTAGTTTGATGGCATCTCTTTATCCCCTTTCTTGAATAGAGGCTTAACGTCTGCATATTTCAGCCAGTCAGGAAATGTCCCAGTTATAATTGACTGGTTACACAAGTAACTTAGAATTGTACTAAACTCACAAGAACATGCCTTAATTAACTTTATTGATATTTCGTCGTAGCCACTAGAATGCTTTGTTTTTAAAGATTTTATTATGGAAGTTATTTCTTTTGGTGAAGTGAGTGACATATTCATGTACCTGAAGCTATTTGTAAAGGCTAGTTTCAGATATTCAAGGGCATTATTTACTGATCCTGACAATCCCATTCTATCAGTAATGGATATAAAGTACTTGTTAAATAGATTTGCCACACTATGCCCATCGGTTACTAATGTGTCATGTACCCTTAGTGCTATTTGCTCCTGTTCCTTTCTGGTTCTACCAGCCTCTTCACTATATCCCATATTGTTTGTATTTTGTTCTCTGACATTGCTATCTTCTTCTCGTAGTGTATTTGTTTAGATGTCTGAATTACTTTTTTTAATATTGTACAGTATTCCTTGTATTTAGCTAAATCCTCAGCATTGGAGCTATTCTTGGTCGACAGATACATTTTCCTTTTTGTCTTACAGGAAATCTTTATTCCTTGTGTGATCCATGGTTTTATTATAGATTTCTGTTTAACTTGAGTAACTTTTAGAGGAAAACAGTTTTCAAACATGACATTGTTCATGAACGTGTTATATTTTTCATTCATGTCATGAGCACTATAAACATCTTTCCAGTTCATATCTTTGAGCAGTTTTCTAAAACACTCAATTTTTGGTTGATTGAATACTCTCCTGTACTCAGATTTAGCAGTCTTGATAATCTGCTTAGAATTTACATCTAAAACAAGGAGCTGCATGTCATGATCTGATAGTCCATTCATTGCAGGTTTTATGATATGATTTTGTTCCTTTTTTTGTCTATAAAATCTTATCAATGGTTGTCCTTGAGGATTTAGTGATCCTAGTTGGAAAGTTTACAGTGTGGGTTAGATTGAAAGAACATTGCTCACTGCAGTAAATGTTTGCTGGAAGATTGAATTAGAAAATCTGTATTAAAGTCACCATCAATCAAAATTTCTTTGTTTGTTACTGTTAAATAACCAAAAAGAGCTTCTAGATGATTTATGAATAGATTATAATTTCCTGCAGGTGCTTGGTAAATAGTTACTATTATATAGGATCTGTTATGGAACTCTACTTCTGTTGCACATGCTTCTAGATGCTGCTCTAAATAGAATTTATTAATGTCAATGTTCTTGAATTTATGGCAGTTTTTAATAAATGTGGCAACTCCTCCTCCATCCATATCTACTCTGCAGAAGTAGGAAGCTAGCTTAAATCCTGAAATGTCTAACATATCTATACCACTGGTCACTTGATGTTCAGAGAGGCAGATTATGTCAATTTCGTTAGATGAATTCATTTCATCGATACAAATGAGTAGTTCATCAACTTTATTTCTGAGTCCCAGGATGTTCTGGTGTAATAAAGATAAGAGATACTGCATACTGATGGGATTATAACTGCTTTGGTGAAGATGAACTGGCAGTTTCTGATTACTTTCTGTTAAACATTGTTTAAATGGAGGCTGTATGCTAAAATCTGACTCCTGTTCATCTATTTTCTCAAACTGAGTGTGTCTGCCAATCTCTGTTAAAACTCGTTTTCTATCCCCCTTCCCTATCCTAAAAAAGGCATCCCTCTGACACCTGTGACCACTAGTGTTTTACCACTTGTGACAGTGTCCCCCCTTAAGTTTTCTGCAATCAAGCCAGACAGTTTTCCCTTCCCTTTCCTACTGAGGTGAAAGGCCATGCCTAGTGTAGTCCCTCCTAAGCAGCCACTCCAACTCCAAGTTCACCTTCCCTACAGAAGAGTTCAAATGAGGCCGATCATGGCGTCTCAACACACACACAAATCCCACACTCATATGCTTCGTTGCTGATGCTATTTTCACCAGGTTACTCTCTATGGAATATTCAGAGTCTCTGTCAATGCTGTTTCCCAGACCACCAGCTATAACCACTGCATCCTCCTTCGTGAAATCCTTGCATAGAGAACCTATATCCTCTGTTACCTGACCCAGATCTGCACTAGGCTTGAAAAAGTTTGTTACCTGGTACTCTGGACCTAGATTTTTCTGCAGTACTTGGCCAACACCTCTACCATGGGAACTACCTAACAACAGAACTTTCTTTCTCTTTACAAATTCCCTACCTTTTTCAAGTCCTTGAAAGCTTGTTGTGCCCTTGAAAGCTTGAACGATTTTGTTCAGCCATTGGTAGTTGATTGTTCAGCCATTGGTAGTTGACGCACAAATGCTATGTGCTCTCCTCCTTGATGAGGACCACTGGGGAGACTAGGACACTCTGGATGTGGAATGGTGTCATCTTGCTCCACCTTCACTTTCTCTCATATTATCTATCATTCAGCTGGTGATACTCGGTATGAGTACTGGCTAAGAGGTGCAGTGTTGATGTGATGTTTTGCAGCAGACCACTTAGTCTGTCTTATCTCCAGTCAGGATTTGAAAATGTCTGAAAACTGATACAAAAAGCATCCAAAAATTGACACAGAATGGCTATCACTCACTGATGTTTTTCCTTGGGTGAGATCCTATTGGCAGTGCAATAATACCTTCCTCTCTTCTGTTGTTTGTAGCAATAACAGAGCATGATTCTTTGCTGATGACACTAAACTGCTCTTCTTGGACTGGTTCAGTTGTCTCTATACACATACCTTTGGGAATGAGTTGTGGCCGCTCGTGACAGTGATTGAAAGTTCTCTTTGGCCAACTACAGTCTTTATAAACATCACTGGCGTGTAGATTTCTTTTGTGAGAATGAGTAACTTTTTACTACTGAGAAAAGCTTGATAGTTCAACTGAGCATTCTCAGTCGATGATTGATAGTCATGTCATTAATGAGCATAGGATAATAACATTTTTAATGGCAAACGTACACCCAGGGTAATCTTTGTTGTGTGTGCTAGAGGGGACAGTCTGCGACAGTCTGCGACAGTCTGCGAGAAATCCCATCTGAGAATAACATCATGACTGCATTCTTTTAAAACAATACATTAAAGGCATTGTGTTTTGTCACTGATAGTTACTTGTGAAATATCTGTTCCTTTTGGCTGGACATATTTCTGATTTACAATCTTCAGCACAGTCACTTTAGTACCAAAAGCATAGTCATCTTTAGCTGGTGACAATAAGATTTTGACATGACCGAAGAGGAAACCCTTGTGTCTACTAGCTATAGTGTATAATTGGGTTTTTGTATTTCTTAAAGAGCAACAATTCAAAATGATCAGGTTTGTTAGCTTTGGTTGATACAGGTGTCAACAGATGGACTGACTTGTGAGTATGATCATTGACAATGTATTATTTTTTTTTCTTTCTTTTTTCTTTTGCTTGTTGTTGTTCTTGCTCTCTACACTTACAACAGAAATTTCCTAAGGTCAATTTTTCGGGGTCTGCAATGGCAAAGTTGTGACAAGTCTGTTCAGTAGGGAATGCCGAACACCACCTCCCTTCAGCATCACAATGAAGAACTTTAGCAAAAGTGGGAATTCCATGGGGTGACAGGTGGTAAGGGATTCTGTCTTTTGGGGCTGTCTTCTTTCGTTCTTTCCTTCTTCTCTTTCCTCTCTTCTTCACCACCAGGAGTACCAGTTCTGTCGTTCCCACTGTTCACTGCACGTTAGGCATGCCTCACATTGTGGGGGACGACAACAGGAGAAAGCTTGTGCAAGCAACACAACAATCTGTGAACTGGTGTGCCAAGATGAGCGTAATGAGCAGAATATAGCAATTCCGTCTACCAAGAAATCGATTGATTTATAGTGCAGATGCATGAACAATAAAACAAGATAGTTTTATTTGTTTTAAATAAAGAGAGGTTCTACACAAGGAATGGAAGTAGCAGACATGAAAATTAAGCTATATTAAAGTAACATAATGTTCAGTCAGTGTGAGAAGACAAACAGCAGTTAGTGACCAAGATACATATTACAATATAAATCTTTTATAAAATAAGTGACAATGTCTCGTTCTCCTCCTCCTCCCCCCTCCTTGTACTCATTTTCTCCAACCCCCCCCCCCCTCAAAATCACTGGCCACAGCCTCTCCCCCCACCCCTGTCTCTCTGACTAAGTCTTATTTGTTGGTGTTGCAAAGAATATCAGTATCGGAAATTGAAGATGCTTATTAAAAGGAATGGTCAAATGAGTTAGGAGGTTTTAACCTGTGAATGGATACAGTTACAAAGTTTTTGATGGTTGAGATTCCATAGTAGTATTCTAATCATAAGCCAATAAATGATAAATATAACTTTCTTATTTTCTGTTAAAACTAACTGTGGGCAATAATATTAAAGAGCACATTGCTGTGTGTAATTTTTAAAAAAAATAATGTGTATAGGGAGACAGAATATATGTAGGAGAAACAATTTGTCTAATGATTTAAATATTATGATATTGACTGTGAGAAAGAAAACTAAACCACACATTTTCATTTGATAAACACAGAAGACACATGTAACCGAGACTTAAGTCATAACTGATGTATTCTTCTTCACTATTTACAACAGTCTGCCAATTCTGCAGCAATTTTTAGGTTCCGCATCTGTAGAAATGGCATGGTTTTGAGGTGAAGATCAGCTGAGAAGGAAGTTTCTTGGAGGGTTTATGATAGAGAGAAGGAAAGGTAAAAATCTAAGGCCGCAATATGGGGTGAATAAGGTGGGTACAGAATGAGTTCCCAATCCAACTCCCATATAGTGTCTTTTGTCAGTCTACTAGAATGCAGACAGGCATTATCATGAAGTAGCATCACTTCCTGCAGCCTTCCTCATCATTCTCTTGGACTGTGTCTTCAAGATGTCTCAGTTGTTGACAGTAAATGTCAGCAGTGATGGTTACACCTTGGGGAAGCCATTCCTAGAACATGACACTGCTGCTGTTCCATCATACACATAATGTTATCTTTTGTGGATGCACACAAGTCTTTGCATTGGTAGTTGCTGCTTTGTTTGGGCTCAACCATTCCTTTCTTTTCCTTATGTTAGCATATAGACACTATTTCTCATCATCAGTAACAATACAGGATAACACAACCGTTCCTTTCTTTTCCTTATGTTAGCATACACACGCCAATTCTCATCATCATTAACAATACAGTATAACAATAGACGGTGATGTTCACAAGATATTTGATGAAGAGCAAGCAGTGAGGCACATATGGCCACCTGTTGGTTTTTGTGAATTTTGTTTAGAGCATACAGTACACATATACCTGATTTTTTAACCTTCCCCATTGCATGACATTGTCACATGATGGTGGAACGATCACAGATAATTACATTTGCCAGTTCTTGAGTGCAATTATGTAGATCATTGTGGATTAATGCATTTAAACAACCTTCATCAAACTCCCAAAGGTCTTCCTGAATGTAGAGAGTCACTAACGTTAAAATGATCCTCCTTAAAATGAAGAAACCATTTTCTTGCCATGCTCTATCCAATGCCATTATCCCCTAAATAGCCCAAATGTTTCTGGTAGTCTCTGCTGCTGTTACCACTCCACTGAACTCATACAGAAGAATATGTTGGAAATGTTCCAATTTCTCCACGTAACACTCCATTTCCTAGTGTCCACAGCCCCTCTCCCTTTCTCCAAATAATTAAATGACTATATTTTAACTGAAACAGCAACAGTGAACTACAAGTAAAAAATGACAATAAATAAATAAAGCCATATAAACCAGAATATCAACATACAAAATAAAAATATTTAATATATAAAGTATATTAAAAACAAAGATTCCAAGACTTACCAAGCGAGAAAGCGCCGGCAGACAGGCACAATGAACAAAACACACAAACACACACACAGAATTACTAGCTTTCGCAACCGATGGTTGCTTCTTCAGGAAGGAGAGGGAAAGACGAAAGTATGTGGGTTTTAAGGGAGAGGGTAAGGAGTCATTCCAATCCTGGGAGCGGAAAGACTTCCCTTATGGTGGAAAAAAAGGACAGGTGTACATTCGCTCGCGCGCACCCCCCCCACACACCCCCCAACCCCCCCCCACACCCCCCCCCCACACACACACACACCCCACACACACACACACACCCCCCACACACACACACACACCCCCCACACACCCCCCCCCCCACACACCCCCCCCCCACACCCCCCCCCACACCCCCCCCACACACACACCCCCCCACACACACACACCCATCACACACACCCACACACACACACACACACACCCACACACACACACACACACCCCACCACACCCACCACACCCACACACACACACCCCCACACACACACACACCCCACACACACACCACACCCCCACACACACCCCCCCCCTCACACACACCCCCCCCACACACAACCCCCCACCCCCCCCCCACACACACCCACCCACCCCACCACAACCCCCCCCCCACACCCCCCCCCCCCCCCCCCCCAACCCCCCACCCCCCCACCCCCCCGCCAACACCCCCCCACACCCCCCCCCCACACCCACACCCACACCCACACCCACACACCCACACACACACCCACACACACACCCACACACACACCCACACACACACCCCACACACACACAACCCCCCACACAAAACCCCCCCCCACACACAACCCCCCCCCCCACACACAACCCCCCCCCCACACACAACCACCCACCCCACACAACCCCCCCCCCCCCAACCACCCCCCCCCCCCGCCAACACCCCCCCCCCCACACCCCACCCCACACCCACACCCACACCCACACCCACACACCCACACACACACCCACACACACACCCACACACACACCCACACACACACCCACACACACACCCACACACACCCACACACACCCACACACACACCCACACACACACACCCACACACACACCCACACACACACACACACCCACCCACACACACCCACACACACACACACACACACACACACACACACACACACACACACACCCACACACACACACAAACACACACACACACACACACATATTTAAAGGCAAAGAGCAAAGAGTAAGGGCAGAGATGTCAGTCGAGGCGGAAGTACAGAGGCAAAGAAGTTGTTGAAAGACAGGTGAGGTATGAGCGGCAGCAACTTTGAAATTAGCGGAGGTTGAGGCCTGGCGGATATCGAGAAAAGAGGATATACTGAAGAGCGAGTTCCCATCTCCGGAGTTCGGATAGGATGGTGTTGGTGGGAAATATCCAGATAACTCGGATGGTGTAACACTGTGCCAAGATGCGCTGGCTGTGCACCAAGGCATGTTTAGCCACAGGGTGATCCTCATTACCAACAAACACTGTCTGCCTGTGTCCATTCATGCGAATGGACAGTTTGTTGCTGGTCATTCCCACATAGAAAGCGTCACAGTGCAGGCAGATGCGCTGGCTGTGCACCAAGGCATGTTTAGCCACAGGGTGATCCTCATTACCAACAAACACTGTCTGCCTGTGTCCATTCATGCGAATGGACAGTTTGTTGCTGGTCATTCCCACATAGAAAGCGTCACAGTGCAGGCAGGTCAGTTGGTAAATCACGTGGGTGCTTTCACACGTGGCTCTCCCTTTGATTGTGTACACCTTCCGGGTTACAGGACTGGAGTAGGTGGTGGTGGGAGGGTGCATAGGACAGGTTTTACACTGGCGGCGGGTGCAAGGGTAGGGAAGGTGGTTTGGGGATTTCATACGGATGAACCAAGAGGTTACGAAGGTTAGGTGGATGGCGGAAAGACACTCTTGGTGGAGTGGGGAGGATTTCATGAAGGATGGATCTCATTTCGGGGCAGGATTTTAGGAAGTCGTATCCCTGCTGGAGAGCCACATTCAAGGTCTGATCCAGTCCCGGGAAGTATTCTGTCACAAGTGGGGCACTTTTGGGGATCTTCTGTGAGAGGTTCTGGGTTTGAGGGGATGATGAAGTGGCTCTGGTTATCTGCTTCTGTACCAGGTCGGGAGGGTAGTTGCAGGATGCGAAAGCTGTTTTCAGGTTGTTAGTGTAATTGTCGAGGGATTCAGGACTGGAGCAGATTCGTTTGCCACGAATGCCTAGGCTGTACGGAAGGGACTGTTTGATATGGAATGGGTGGCAGCTGTCATAATGGAGGTACTGTTGCTTGTTGGTGGGTTTGATGTGGACGGATGTGTGAAGCTGGCCATTGGACAGATGGAGGTCAACATCTAGGAAAGTGGCATGGGATCTGGAGTAGGACCAGGTGAATCTGATGGAACCAAAGGAGTTGAGGTTGGAGAGGAAATTCTGGAGTTGTTGTTCACTGTGAGTCCAGATCATGAAGATGTCATCAATAAATCTGTACCAAACTTTGGGTTGACAGGCTTGGGTAACCAAGAAGGCTTCCTCTAAGCGACCCATAAATAGGATGGCATACGAGGGGGTCATCCTGGTACCCATGGCTGTTTCCTTTAATTGTTGGTATGTCTGGCCTTCAAAAGTGAAGAAGTTGTGGGTCAGGATGAAGCTGGCTAAGGTGAAGAGGAAAGAGGTTTTAGGTAGGGTGGAAGGTGATCGGCGTGAAAGGAAGTGCTCCACTGCAGCGAGGCCCTGGACGTGCGGGATATTCGTGTATAGGGAAGTGGCATCAATGGTTACAAGGATGGTTTCCGGGGGTAACAGACTGGGTACAGATTCCAGGCGTTCGAGAAAGTGGTTGGTGTCTTTGATGAAGGATGGGAGACTGCATGTAATGTGTTGAAGGTGCTGATCTACGTAGGCAGAGATACGTTCTGTGGGGGCTTGGTAACCAGCTACAATAGGACAGCCAGGATGTTTGGGTTTGTGAATTTTAGGAAGTAGGTAGGAGTGCGAGGTGTCGGTGGGGTCAGGAGTTTGATGGAGTCAGGAGAAAGGTTTTGTAGGGGGCCTAAGGTTCTGAGGATTCCTTGAAGCTCTGCCTGGACATCAGGAATGGGATTACCTTGGCAAACTTTGTATGTAGAGTTGTCTGAAAGCTGACGCAGTCCCTCAGCCACATACTCCCGACGATCAAGTACCATGGTCGTGGAATCCTTGTCAGCCGGAAGAATGATGATGGATCGGTCAGCTTTCAGATCACGGATAGCCTTGGCTTCGGCTGTGGTGATGTTGGGAGTAGGATTAAGGTTTTTCAAGAAAGATTGAGAGGCAAGGCTCGAAGTGAGAAATTCCTGGAAGGTTTGGAGAGGGTGATTTTGAGGAAGAGGAGGTGGGTCCCGCTGTGATGGAGGATGGAACTGTTCCAGGCAGGGTTCAATTTGGATAATGTCTTGGGGAGTTGGATCATTAGGAGTGGGATCAGGATTATTTTTCTTCGTGGCAAAGTGATATTTCCAGCAGAGACTACGAGTGTAGGACAGTAAATCTTTGACAAGGGCAGTTTGGTTGAACCTGAGAGTGGGGCTGAAGGTGAGGCCTTTGGATAGGACAGAGGTTTCGGATTGGGAGAGGGGTTTGGAGGAAAGGTTAACTACTGAATTGGGGTGTTGTGGTTCCAGATTGTGTTGAATAGAATTTTGAGATGTTGGGGGGAGTGGAGCTGGAAGTGGGAGATTGAGTAGATGGGAGAGACTGGGTCTGTGTACAATGAGAGGAGGTTGAGATTTGTTGGAAAGGTTGTGGAGGGTGAGTGAGTTGCCTTTCCGGAGGTGGGAAACCAGGAGATTGATCATCATTAATATATAAAGTGGTGTTCTGTCACCCACTCAAAGTCCATAACATCCTAGTCTACCCCAGTCCCATCCCCTTACCACAGCGATCATATCCCTGTTGATTGCCCAGGTGCAAGACCTGCCCAATCCACCTACCCATCATGTCCTACACCAGTCCTGCCACATTCTTACACTATGCCATCAGAGGCCAGGCTACAGGTGAAAGCAGCCTTGACAGATCAGCTCTGCTGCAATGATTACACACCTTTTTATATTGATATGACTACCAACCACCTGCTCATCAGGGGTGGGTGGAAGCTTAGTTGACCTCCATATGACACAACATGCAGCCGAACATAACATGTTTGATTTAATTGGCTGCTTCACAACCTGAGTCATCTCATTCCTCCCTGCTCCACCAGCATTTCTGAATTGCACACATGAGAGTTATCCTTACAACACAGTCTCCACTCCCAAAATTATCCTAGCCTCAACCTACAATAACCTACTGCTGCAACATTCTCCACCCAGAAGTTTCTGCTCCCTCTGTGCTACCATCTCCTTTCAGTTCATGTCCCTGCACCGTCATCATGCACGACTCTGCCAATGCACACTCCAGTCTGTTCACCTCTCATCAGCTCCTCTCCTTTGCCCCCCCCCCCCCTCCCCCCTCTGTCTCAGAGCTCCCTGACACTTCAGCAGGCACCCCTGTTCTCCTGCCTTCTAGCACTGTGTGCTCCACCAGAAAGTGCTCTTTTCTCCCTCTCCCTCACATACCCTGCTACCCCTTCCTCTTCCCTGCTCCATGCTTTAATTCAGTGCAGCAGCTGCAGTCTGGCCAGAGGGGCTGGAAATGGCAGACATGTGTGTGAGCTGTGCCAGCTTGTGTTTTCGCTTCTTTTACTAAGAAAGTATTGGCTGAAAACTCAGTGTGTAACAATCCCTTCATTGTGCCTGCCTGCAATTCATTGTGTCATCTTCAGAGTGTGACCTTTTCATCATTGCTGATATTTTTATACAGGTAGTAGTTCATTGTCTGTGGGAATAGTATACAAAACAGCAACAATATAGCAGTGCAACTGCTCACAGTTATTAACAGTATGTGGGAATAGACGAACTGCCATTTGGTTAACCCTCAGAGAGACAAACCACAGATCATATCTGAAGTATCCTGTAGCCTATGTAAAATTAGACTGAGGTCTAACTATAATCTATGTGAAATGGAGACCAAGGTCTAGGTTTACTTCCTAAGGTCTTAATGTTGAATACACTGCTGAGCAATGTACCATACAACCTGTGTTGACAAATAATGACAACCTATGATAATTACATAAGAATACCAAATACTGACTAAATCAAACTATGGAAAGTTCAGGTTGACATACCAACAGTATTATGAAAAGGGTAGAATGCTACTCACTGTAAAGATGGCATGTTGAGTGGCAGACAGGCATAATGAAAAGACTGTTACATATAATCTTTCAGCCAAAGCATTCGTCAGAAAAGAAAAGCACACACACATTACCTCTGTCTTCAGCTGCTCTGGAAACAAGTATTAAACACTTAGCAATAAACAAAAGTACAAATTTCATCGTACATAAAATTACCAAATATGAAGCAACCAGTTGCAAAATCATTCCACCGCCACACCCAGTCTTTTAATTTCTTTTTTTCCCTCTCCTTTCCACTACTTATCCCCCCTCCCCACCTTCTTTCCTGCCCTCTGGCTAAACTGCAGCACTTCACTGTCACCACCCCCTCCATATTATCCATCCCCCTCTCTGCCCGAGCCTCATCCTCACCTCCATCCAGTCGCCACTTCCATAGCACACTGGTGCTGCTGTTCACAGTGTGGTTTCAGTTGTTTGAGACTGCAGACATGTGTGCAAGTTGTGTTTGCACAAGTGTGTGAGTGCATGTGTGTATTGCTGACAAAGGCCTTAATGGCCGAAATCTATAATTGTGTGAGTCCTTTTGTTGTGCCTATTGCAACTCAGGACCTTCACTATCTGGTGAGTAGCAACTTTTCTTCTCTAATATTGTTACATTCCATCCTCGATTTTCCATTGTTTGACTTTTGCCTGACGGCCTTTTCATCGCTATACTCAATGTCCATCCTTCTTTCTTTTTCTTCCTGCGTTTCTCCTGTGGCCTTACAAACCCCACTGCACGCTCCACTTACAAGCCACACTCTGTCAACCATCTGAGCCATGTGCAACAGACAGCCTCAAGATCACGCTGATTGTTGGTGCAGCATCTTACATCCCACATTACTTCTGCCGATATAATTAATCCTATACTTTGAAACTGACCACTGCTTGCGTCAGTTCCCGTATTTTTGAGTGTTATCCCTTGCACCTTTCCAGTGCCATGCAATCTTGCATCCCTACCTACGAACCACTTCCCACCCCGCACACTTTCTCTGTTCTATCCCTGTTCTCACCCACTAAATCCACCTCATCCAGTCTCATCTGCCATTCCCCTTCTTTATGCTTATCCACCCTCAATCCTGCTACCCACAGTAATATACATTTATTTATTAATTTTTAATTATTCTCTACTTTGATCCTTGTGCCTTCACGCCAATTTTAGTGAGTTTTCGCCCTCCGCAATTGTTGCCTTCCTCAGATCATCTCGTTTTCCCCCTTGTGTATCCATTTCGTCATTTTAATGATTTTCCACACTTATGTGGGTGTTTTTTTCGGACATAATTCTACTTTTTTACGTAATTTTTCGCACTGTTTGCACCACCTTGGATCCTTCCTCCTTCCATCTTGAATACAGAAAAGTTTCCTTATCTGTAGCCATATCCCAGTCCCACATACTGCTCCTACGTTGTTCCTTGGCTCATAAAGTCCCCCCTAATGGCCTTAACATCAAATTACCCTTCTCTGGTTGCCACTCTTAATTCCACAATGACCTCCACCTGTTCAGATTCCGCCAATCCTTAGACCTCACCAACATAGTCCTGCAAAACCATATTAACCAAACCCAATCTCCTTGCAGTACCTTCTCACCATCCGCAAAATTCTCCAGCTATGTAATGCCAAATTCCTGGAACCCATAACACACATTGAAACTCTTGCCCTCCAGGAACTTGAGCAATGTGCACGACACTACCTCAAAAAGCTCTCCATCCTGCTCACTTCCTATTCCCGCCTTGGAGTACCACTGCCCACCATCCCTACAACAACCACCAAATGTCCCTGACATCCCCTCATAGATGACAAACCTTGTCTCGCAGACCTGATACACATACCCCACCATCAAAACTCCCACCACACAGAACCAAACCAGAAGCACAAAACAGTCATGAAAGTCCTTTCCAGAGGCCTCAACTTTTGCCCCACTCCCAAATTCAGTCACGCAGGACCTTCTCTCCTTCTCCCAGTCCCTACAGTGGTAAAACTTCTTCTCTACCAACCTGACCAATCAGACTCATCCATAGACCAATATTGAACCTTGCCTAGCTCAGTTCACTCTTCTATCCAAATGTGATCCAACCCCACTGACTCCAAACCACCCCCAGTTAACTTTCCAGAATTTCTTAACCTCGAACCTTGCCTCACCATCATTCCCCAAATCCCTCAACATGCAAACTAACCTTACACCTGCAGAAAGAACCACAGTCCACCATCTAAAAACTGATCCTGAACTTATAAATCTACTTGCAGACAAAGGCTCCTCCACCATTGTTTTGAACTGTAAGGATTACCTGGTGGAAGGACTCCATCAGCTGTCAGGTTCTTTGAGCTACAAACGTTGGCACATTGACCCCATTCCAGTAATCCAGCAGGATCTCTAGTCATTACTCAAATCCTTAGGCCCATCCCAGAACCTCTCGCCAGAGTCCATCTCTCTACTTACCTCTACCACTCCCTGCACTACCGCCTTGTACATGCTTCCTAAAGTCCATAAACCCAACCACTCAAGACGACCCATTGTGGCCAGTTACTGTGCCCCCACTGAGAGAAACTCTGGTCTCATAGGCCAACACCTTCAACCTATTACCTGGAACCTATCCTCCTATATAAAAGATACCAACCATTTCCTCCACCGACTCTCCACAGTTCCTGTCCCTTTAACACATGGTTCCCTGCTCATCACTAATGATGCCTCTCTGTACACTAACATTCCTTACTGCTATTGAACTCTACCTTTCCAGGTGCCCTATGGAATCCAAACCAACAACCTCCTTCCGAATTGCTATGACCAACTATATCCTCACCACCAATTACTTCTACTTTGAAGGCATTACCTACAAACAAATGTGGGGTACAGTTACGGACATCCGCATGCAACCTAACAATGGGCCATCTAAAGGAATCCCTCCTAAAAACCCAGAATCCTAAACTCCTCACCTGGTTCAGATTCATTGATGAGATCTTTGCTACCTGGATTGAAGGTGAGGACACCCTGTCCACATTCCTCCAGAACCTCAACAACTTCTCCCCCATTTGCTTCACCTGGTCCTCCATAACTCAATAAGCCACCTTCCTAGATATTGACCACCTCAGAGATGACTATATCAATACCTCCATCCATATCAAATCTACTAACCACCAGCATTCCATACGAAGAAGTCCCTTGCACACAGCCTAGCCACCCATGGTAGTCGCATCTGCAGTGACAAGCAGTCCCTCTCAAAATATACCGAGTGTCTCAGTGAAGCCTTCACTAACCGTTATTATTCTCCCAACATTGTACAAAAATAAATCTCCTCTGCCTTATCTTTCCAGTCGCCCACCACCTCCAAAAGTCCCATGTCTGGCCACAGAGGAGCATTCCCCTCGTAACTCAGTACCATCTGGGACTGAAGCAACTGAATTACATTCTCCTCCAGGCTTTTGATTGCCTCTCGTTATGCTCTGAAATGAGATATGTCCTGTCCACTATCCTTCCCACAGCTCCTACAGTGGTATTCCGCTGTCCACTGAACCTAGACAATATACTCATGCAGCCTTACACAACCCCTGCTCCCAATCCCTTACCTCATGGCTCATAGCCCTGAAATAGACCTAGATGCAAGACCTGTCCCATACATCCTCCTACCAGCACCTACTCCAGTCCGGTCACTAACATCACCTATCACATTAAAGGCAGGGCTACCTGTGAAGCCAGTCATGTGGTTTACAAGCTAAGCTGCAACCACTGTTTTGCATTCTATGTAGGCATGACAACCAACAAGCTGTCTGGATGAATGGCCACCAACAAACTGTGGCCAAAAAACAAGTGGACCACGCTGTTGCTGAACACGCTGCCAAATATGATATCCCTCATCTCAATGACTGCTTCACAGCCTGTGCAATATGGATCCTTCCCACCACCACCAGCTTTTCTGAATTGCGCAGGTGGGAACTTTCCCTGCAATAAATGCTATGTTCCCGTAACCCTCCTGGCCTCAACCTTTGTTAGTCACTGTCCTCACCTATCCAGCCTCATCGCTGCTCCCATCCCAGCACTACACAGCCGTCATTTCACCGCCACGCCCTCTCTTTTAAGCTTCCTCCTTACCCCCACCCGGTTGCCACTCCTATTGTGCACTGGTACTGCTGCTCGCAGTGTGGTTTCAGCTGTCTGAGACTGCAGACATGTGTGTGTGTGTGTGTGTGTGTGTGTGTGACAATCGCCTTAATGGCCAAAAGCTGCAATTGTGTGAACCTTTTTGCTGCGCCTATCGCGTCTAAGATTCTCCGCTATATGTTGAGTAGCAACTTTCCTTCTCTAATATTGTTACATTCCATCCTGCATTTTCCATTGTTTGTGTGTGTGTGTGTGTGTGTGTGTGTGTGTGTGTGTGTGTGTCTGACAATCGCCTTAATGGCCAAAAGCTGCAATTGTGTGAACCTTTTTGCTGTGCCTATCGCGTCTAAGATTCTCCGCTATATGTTGAGTAGCAACTTTCCTTCTCTAATATTGTTACATTCCATCCTGCATTTTCCATTGTTTAATTCCCAAACGAAGATCGACCTGAACCCGCTGAAATAAACTCAGTAGAACAGAGCGTTTTTTGGTACATCGTTCTATTTGGCGGTGATCAGATGAAATCATGAAAATGCTGACTATTTTTGCAACTGACTGTTATGGCAGTGAAATTTTACGTTGCATTATGAGCAATAATAGATTTCTTGTACTACTGCACTTTTACGATTCGACAACGTAGCAGACAGGAGTGAAAGATTTTTTTATTGATACTGTTGAGTGTTGTTTGTATTTGAAAAATTTATTTGTAATTCTCAAGGCCTGAACAATTTACACAATCGCCAAAGAAACTGGTATACGCATTCATATTCAAATGCAGAGATACGTGAACAGGCAGAATAGGGCGCTGCGGTCGGCAACGCCTATATAAGACAAGTGTCTAGCGCAATTGTTAGGTCGGTTACTGCTGCTACAATGGTAGGTTATCAAGTTTAAAGTGAGTTTGAACGGCGCTACTTAGAACTGCTGTAGAGTGGCTCCAGGAACACTCTTCTGAGTTTAAACACTTCTGCCAGCCACCAAACTCCCAAGATATGAACATCATTGAGCATATCTGGGATATCTTGCAACGTGCTGTTCAGAAGAGATATCCAGCCCCTCGTACTCTTACGGATTTATGGACAGCCCTGCAGGATTCGTGCTGACACTTCCTTCCACCACTACTTCAGCCATTTGACGAGTCCATGCCACATCGTGTTGCGACACTTCTGCGTGCTGGCGAGGGCCGTACACGATATTAGGCAGATGTATCAGTTTCTGTGGCTCTTCAGTGTAGATACATTTCCGTGCAACGCGCGTTGGGAGCTAACGAATGCGCTTGGTTTTCCATCCTCTGGGTCTGCTGAAAGCTTATTCCTTATTCGGCAGCCGGCCGCGGTGGTCTCGCGGTTCTAGGCGCGCAGTCCGGAGCCGTGCGACTGCTACGGTCGCAGGTTCGAATCCTGCCTCGGGCATGGATGTGTGTGATGTCCTTAGGTTAGTTAGGTTTAAGTAGTTCTAAGTTCTAGGGGACTGATAACCACAGCAGTTGAGTCCCATAGTGCTCAGAGCCATTTGAACCATTTGAACCTTATTCGGCAAACAGTGTCATCGACCTGTCCCGCTTGCGATTTAATGGCTCACTTTTTGCTTTCGCCTCTGCCTTTGGGCTGACTTGAACTTGTCAGATGCAGTATGAGTGAGTGTTAACAAATTTTTTCTAGTTTCTATCCCTTACTATTCAACTCAATGGAACTTGGGCCATACTGGTACTCAGAAAGAACTGCTACTACATTATAGAGCATAAGGGAACTGAAGCAAATACGCAATGAGATGAGCAGAAATGACACTTCTATTCAAAGACACTGAAAGTTATTTGCTGTTACTCGATCGTTCGTTCGTTCATGAGTATTAAAATGTTCCCCTGCATTTTTACTCAAAACTGAATGTACACGTTCGATGGAATGTACGTCAGGGGAGTGGGAAGACCAGTCCATTTGGCGAAGATCTCCTGTGCTGATCGATGCGGTCGTACATGCCACCCATAAAGGTTGAATTTAAATTACTATTGCGAATAGCACATTTAACTGGCGTTCACTGTGCAGGAAATCAAGTCAAAACTGTTACTCAAAAACCACTATCAAAATCAAACCGTGCACTGCCCAAAAAAATTGAAACACTGAAATTATGTAGCAACACTACGAAACACACTCTGTTCATTGGCCCATTCAAATCTTAATTACAGACAAAATGCTTAGAATTTGCGCAATAGAGACGTGAAATGGCAAACGAAAGCACCAACAAAATATCAGAAGAACCTCACCTGAAAAGTTGCAGCATAATCAGCTGCAACAGCACAGCATGAGGAAATCGCTCCAGTTAAAATATGCTAAAGTTGACCTAAATCGCTGGGAGAAAGATAGGGATGATTTTTTCATACTATAAATACTCCTTATTTGAAATGATAATATTAATCCCTCGTTATAATGACGACAACGGCCTTGCCGCAGTGGCTATCCCGGTTCCCGTGAGATCACCGAAGTTAAGCGCTGTTGGGAGTGGGCGGCACTTGGATGGGTTGCCATTTTGCGGGGTGCACTCAGCCTCGTGATGCCAATTGAGGAGCTGCTCGACCGAATAGTAGCGGCTTCGGTCACGAATACCATCATAACGACTGGGAAAGCGGTGTGCTGACCCAACGCCCCTCCTATCCGCAACCTCCTTGAGGATGACACGGCGGTCGGATGGTCCCGGTAGGCCACTCGTGGCCTGAAGACGGAGTGCTTTTTTAATTATGACAATGCTGTTTTTTAAACTCATAGTTTTTAAACTTTTTTAAATTCATTCTTATATTACAAGAACATAAAACTTACTGAAAAGCAAGAAGTTTACACTCTTTACAAAAGTCTTACAAGGCAACGCTTTTACGATTATGCAGATTGAGATGAATTAAACTGAAATGACCTAAACTGAGATGGGGAGGTGGACTGTTCTGTTGCAAGGATCGCTAACATTATCAGTATGTGCCAGTAAAAATTGTTATCTTAAAAACATAACCGTAATGCAAATCAATCCTCACGGTTCCATAAATGCGGCGTCTGTAAGTCCTTCAATCAGATTAATAATTCGTAAGAATTTTCTCCGGCAGAATCTTCCTCCAGTATGCACTAGGCTAAAAGTCCTTCCAGTTTACTCCATGTCCAACATTGGACTACGTTCTGCTCTACAACTGAGCCAAAGATACGCAAGTTGACAGATACTACAGTCACTATTGTAAGTCGACTACACCGCAAATGTCACACGCTAGCGATTCGGTCTCGTGACATATTTCCACTCATTCTGGAACTATCTGCAAATAAATGTTTAGTCCACCAACATACGTCCACTTTTCGACAATATTTACACTGAAGCCAATGCGATTTGTGATGGCCCCTGGACATCACAAAAGATGGTGCATGGTTCTTAATAGGATGTGTGATCACCATAGACGGTAATGCACGCTCGGTAACGTGCTCCCATGCTGAGCACGAAGAGTTATTAAGAAATTCTTGGGGTGGGGCGTTGCGAGGTTCACGACTACAGGAAGATCGTTGGTGCGTGCCGAGACAAGCGCACCTCCCTCCAATATTACAACTAAGGCATAATCAGTCTTATATCAGACAAATATTATATGCTGAAATAGGGACTCACGGGAACATCTGAACTAGCGCATCACTTCACTGCAATTTGCTTTTATTGTAACACTTGATAACAGACCAAGAAAACATCGCGTGTTACACTTGACAGACAATAGCACTAGAACAACAATAAACGCCTGATTCAGTTTTCTGCACTTTAGTTAAAGTTCAACAGGCGAACACAATTTAAGTTCTCCCATAAATAAAAATATGAGCGTAGGCGCGTTAATAGCAACTACGTGTTGATTGAAATAAAAAACAGCATTTTTGTATTGTGCAATGCAATATTTATTGAGAATATTGATCATACATCTAAGTCATTGATATTAACTACAGCGGTACCATACACTGAAGAAACATTTTAAGGAACATCCAGCGCCATATTAACAGTATTAGTTGCGAAAGTGGAAACAAAATAATCATACAGTAAAAGTATATTAATTATTCATACATTTGACAAAAGTTGCTACACCCCTAATAAAAGAGAAACGTACCAAAAAATTAACAATTAAATTTTGATTATTTGTTATTGCAAACTGTCGTGACATTTTGAGTTACAAAGGTTTCCTTTTTTCCTACAAAAGCACCTTTTTGAAATAAGTGCCTTCTTACACACACAGCGAACAAATCCTAGTCCTGATCCTAATGCTACCATCTTGGCAGCAGTTATTAGTGATACCTTTGTCTCTGGCACGTCTTCCAGCAGTAAGACTTTCTCTTTGGACACGTCGAATTCGGATCTGGAAGAGAACTTTTAATTAGCTTGTTTGAAAGGCGATTAGGTACTTAATACATATTATAAAATATATTACACTGTAACTATCAAAATTTAAAATATTAGTTAATTACTTGAATAGTTAGCAACATTTTCAGAGCATTAAATCAATGAAGTAATGAATATGTCTGACATTTGTCCTTAATTATTTAAATCAATTCAGAAATACACACCTGTAATACAATTTGTCGAGTATCTCATATTTAGTTCCAATCTTGTGCAAGCCCTGTTCGTGAAGAACAACCCCAATAATATTGGGAAGATCTGCTTTTGCTCTGTTGATAACAGGAATCGGTATAACTATATTGTCAGTGATCTCTACACTGGCGTGTATTGAATCTGAAGCCATCTTCATTCCTTTTCTAGTTGAAACTAGTTGATACTGATAGCCGTAGTTACAACCAGAATTTACTGCTGGTCAAAAGCAAAAGTCAGTTAAAACTAGTTTTAACTAGGCAAGCCGCGTTTTGACGAAGTGGTTCAGTAAAAACTAGTGTTAACTAGTAATAACGCGTTCTAACTTAAAACGAGTTTTGACTGTAACATATATAAATACATAAATGCGCATAAGCACGATTAAAATTGGTGGAAAAATACTAAATTGGAAATTGACAAATGTATACTCAAACGAGCCGCACTCCATCGAAACACCCAAAAATGGTAACTTAATGGCTACCTAGAGTAACAAAATTAAGAACAACATGCTTATAAATTGACTAGAATAAAGGAATAAATAACACATACACGGCTTCTGACTGCCGACAAACTGTGTTGGGCTATTGAGCAGTGATTAATTTAAGCTAGCCACAACATAGGCTAACCAGGTTAGCGGCGTATTTAAAGACAAGTACAAAACAATCATGAAACAACAGGATGATGTTGGAGCTTGCAGGACAAATGCCAGAGCCCGAATATAGCCTTAACCCAAGTCAGGACTAAAGCACACTAGTTTCTCGCTCAATTAGTTTCCAAAACTATCAGGATTCCCTTACACGGCAGACGTGCCAACACTTCCGTTCATACCCCAGAACCAACTAGCGCAACATAAATCATTGACACATTTCAGATAATATTTTAAAACTACATACTTAAACACCTTTGTTTACCACAAGCCTTAATTAGTTAACAGGTTAGGCTGTGTTATTGATGCCACGCAATGAGGTAGCAAGTTAAGGTCTATAATTCTAATTTGCAATTTAACACGCATCGTGACCAGGAAAGAAAGAATTCAGATAATTAACTGAAAGTCACTACTTGGATTCAGTATTTGACGATGCGCTTAAAATCAACAGACAAAGGTGAGAGTCAAATTTACACTCGCAAGCAACACACGCAGAACACGAGCATAAGGTGAACATTAAATAAACTTCTCCTTGTTCGGTCATTTACACACCGACGAAACAAATAAGCTTCGCCGAATTACTGCAGACGTCGCGATCCCCAGTTGCCTGCAAATGACGCAAACAATGGTCAAAACGTCTTACTTAAGTCCAATGACTTCATTAGGATAGGAGCTCGAATGGACAACCAAGACTCATCCCCTTGGATCCACATGCGACCAAGACAGTAACATTGGCTGCTATCACAGCCTTAACGATGCATCACATCTGACGCGAGTTACGCCAAACCATCAACAAAACGGCGTGGCCTCCTGTACGCTCTCTGACGTCCGCGACCAGATTTCCTCCTCCCGACCGACGCAAACACGGCAGGCAGCCGGCTGCCGCAACGCCACAGCGCCCTCTGGCTAGGGTAAGAAAACAGCAGAGCGCGAAGGGGGAATTTCAAAAGGAACGCGCTACAGACAAGGAGGAAACGCAGAGAACCAATCGTGACATTTCGTCACGGTTCACAAGCTGCACCAGGTCTCCGCAAAGCACCCCACACATGCCTGATGGCACTTATGTCGGGGGAATGAGCAGGCCAGTCATTTGGCGAATATCTTCTCGTTCCAAGAATTGCTCCTCCTGTGCTGATCGATGCGGTCACATATGTCATCCATAAAAAGCAAGCCACAGTGAACGCACCTGAAAAGACAACCCTGAGATGGGAATATACAGGGCGTCCGAAAAGTCTTTCCCTGATTACATAAATTGATAACTCAGGGTAGAAGTAAGATACAAATATGAGACTGGTGTCTAATTGTTTACAAACTAGTGTTCGGTAGACCTCGTCCTTGACATAACCCCATAAAAAGAAGTCTAATGAGGCTATGTCAGGAGAGCGTGGAGGCCAAACCGTTGGCCCATCACGACCAATCCATCGCCCAGGAAAGGTCATATCGAGATAGGCACGGACGTCCTAACCCCAATGAGGTGTTGCACCGTCTTGCTGAAACAAGACATCGGGGTGATACTGAAGCAGCTGAGGAACAGCATACAGTTGCAACATGTCCAGATACACAGCAGATGTGATGGTAGCCTCAGCGAAGAAGAATGGCCCGATAATTCGATTGTGCAATAGCGCGCACCAAACATTCACCTTTGGACTGCCTCTGGTGCACTCCATGACCTCGCGAGGGGGTTGTGAACCCCAAATGCGCACATTATGGGGATTCACTACTCCACTGACAAAAAAGGTCCCTTCGGCGGAAAAGACAATTCGTCTGAGATAACCATCATTGTCCTCAATACGTGATAGCATTTCGACCGAAAAGTCGTATCGACGTGTACTGTCATTGGGCAACAAGGCTTGAACGATTTGCACTTTGTATGCACGAAACAATAAACGTTTGTGTAAAATGTAATGGAGGGAGCTTTTTGGCATCTGTAATTCACGTGAGGCCCTGCGCACCGATTTCTTCGGACTTCGCAGAAAAGACTGCCTTACAGCTTCCACCTTGTCTGCTGAGGTTCTTGTTCGACCAGACCTCGGAAGGTCAGCAACCGATCCTGTGTTCTTGAACTTCTCATACCAGGCTGTAATGCTCTTGACATCAGGTGGATTCCTTCCAAATGTTGTCTGGAAGTGTCTCTGCACTGTGGTTGGTGATCGTGTCTCATGGTACCAAAGGACACACTGTGTCTTCTCCTGAGTGGTTAACATGGGCACTGCACCTCATCCACTGCTTTGGTACTGCGAACCTAAAACAGAAAAAAAACTTTGATAGTTGTAAACATCGACACAAGTTTCATATTTGTATCTTACCTCTAGCCTGAGTTATCAATTTATGTAATCAGGGAAAGTCTTTCCGGCACCCTGTACTAATACTGACCGATGAATGAAGATTTGGAGGTCAGTACACCAAACAACATTATGCTTCCCCACACCGTAACAACTAGATCACCAAGAAGATCTTCTTTGATAATTTTCCTGAGTGCATTACGTATTCCCACGCCTAGCACTATGAGGATCCGTGCAGCGTTGTCAAACATGATCATTTTGGTGGTTCGTATACTATGGTAGGGGTAGGTATAATATTGCATGGGTTTACAAATCCTTAAACATCGTTTTCTCACCAGTCAGCGTTATTGTGACACTAACTCCTCCTCCGTGTGCATCTTTGCAGAGATGTATTCCGCCTTGACTTCATTTTTATGCAGGACACTACGTGACCGCATCTAACTGCACAGGTGGAGGAGGTTGTGGAATTACAGGGTTTTTGACGAATGAATTGGCCTGCCAGTTCCATACACTTAAGTCCCACTGAACACGAGTGGGATGCACTAGGAGATTTACTTCTGCACATCCACATGCACCGACCAGCACAGAGCCACAAAACAGCACCAAAAAGGCACGGACTACTCGCTAATGGAAAGAGTGGACAACGTCACACCTACAGGAAGACGGAGATCAGCGCGCCCTGTCAACACTGATTTAATCACCCGCCCATCACTGGTCGCCCAGTTCAGTGTCAGACTTCGAGAGCTAAAGAGTACTGGCAACAGGGAGACCTTACTTAGCCTTCTTTCTCCGAGTAATAACAAAGTACGCAGCAGGAACAGGAATCACAGGAAATTAAGTATTGTTTCTTCCCTTAATAGAAATAAACTTTTCTATTAATTAGAATGTGCTTTGTTCACATGATTTTGGATTCCTGCCACTTCTCTAATTCCTTGTTTATGTCAGTGCTGACGTCTTCTGTAGCCAGCACAATTTCAGCGTAATCATTGTCTTTTGAGTGAAAGAGTCATTTCCGTTTGTCTCATTTCCTATATTTCTGTTACCTTCTCTACTGCAATGTACGATTTATTTCTATGTGTGGTCCGTGGCAGTGAAAGTTATTTTCGTCCCTAAGTCTTACACTTCAGTTTATAAGATGAATGTAAGGGGCGGTATCTTTACCAAGCAGATGCAAATAGTCTTCTATTTGAGAATATTTGTTTCTGTATAACTATCATGAATTTAATGATAAGTTCATTACACATCTGTCTCAAACGTATGAAAATTAGTGTATAATTTACTGCATAGTCTTTCTTTCTTCTGTTCGTGACTAATTTTTGTGTGTTCTTAATACTGTGTATAGTTTCCCATTGATGAAGTAGGAACACACATCCATGCCCGAGGCAGGATTCGAACCTGCGACCGTAGCGGTCGCTCGGTTCCAGACTGTAGCGCCTAGAACGGCACGGCCGCTCCAGCCGGCCAATAAAGACAGTTGAACTAGTAAAATGTCACTCACAAATAATTCAAAAGACGAACTGAGAACATTTACTTCAGCTCTAGTAAACACGGAAAACTTGTTGTTTAAGATTAAAGTCGTCGTAAACCACGGTTTGGGTAGGTACGTTCGAACAATGGTAATAAGAGACTGCAGATACCGTCCTTTGTTTAACAGTACTGTTCTTAGAACATCGAAAAAATAGACTACTACCCTCTTGCTACAGGAGAGATTGCACGGATGCTGACAGAGTAAACTTACTAACAAATCGTGCCTCTGTAAGAAGAACCATGTTTGAAGCCTATAATCAGTTCCATTTAGATCCTAGTGGAAGATTTATCAGAAAATCCTAGGAACTTCCAGTCTTGCATAAAGTCAACGAGTGCAACCAAAGCTTCCATCACTCCCTCTTTGATCCATCTTGTGACAGCAATAGAAAGCAGAAATTTTTAAATTTCTCATTTAAAAATGTATTCACGCAAGAGGATGTGGTGTCACCGCCAGACACCACACATGGCTTATACCACCCAACATACCGACTTCTAGAATTGGAGGCCACATTTGCGAATTTTTCGTATATAGTCGGAAAAAGCACGAGTTCTGTACTGTCATTAAATGTTAGTAACCAAATCCATACTGTAACAAATCATGTAACTGAAATAATAAGAAAGACATTAATGTAATAAAGTTCGAATTGATTATCATATTTGAAACTACAGTTGATACTGCAAAAATTATGTCATTCTTTTTTGCATTTTGTACCTTATTCGGCTGTAATATCAGTTTCTTTACGTATTGTAAATTTTAATCGTAAAATCGAAATTGTACCAAATTAATAATGGCTTATTTTGAAATTCATTGTTAAAATTCTATATAAAGGAACGGAGCAGTGCTGCTTTCTCTCAATTTTTTGTCTGCCTCAGTGACTCATCTCAGTGTGTTTTTTCTTATCTTTGGACAATCGGTCTTTTCACAAAGCTATTTATATCATGTTTGAACAAACAAATGACGGTAAAATTGAAAATGCACCTGAATCTTTTATTTACATAGTTTTCACATGCAAATACAGAATCAGGTAAATTTCAAAAGAAGAATTCGACAAGATGGAGGCAGCAACAAAAATAACAGGTTATGCATCATTTAAGTGTAACTTCCACTCATCTCCCATATCAGTTTGACTTTTGGATGCCGGCCGCGGTGGTCTCGCGGTTCTAGGCGCGCAGTCCGGAACTGTGCGATTGCTACGGTCGCAGATTCGAATCCTGCCTCGGGCATGGATGTGTGCGATGTCCTTAGGTTAGTTAGGTTTAAGTAGTTCTAAGTTCTAGGGGACTGATGACCACAGCTGTTAAGTCCCACAGTGCTCAGAGCCATTTGAACCATTTTTTTTTTGACTTTTGGATACTCATTGTTAATGAGAAGGTGGTAGAGTTACAAGGATTCTTCATCACTCCTCTAGTTGATAAGAATGGCTTTCTCGGCCTCAGCTTCTTCTGTCTCCGCCATATCCGCAGGCTGATAGGTGAACTCTTGAAACTTTTACTCTCTCTTACGAAATCAAGTTGTGCTGTTAATATGGTGCTATGGCTTCTGCTCATTTAAGTCATTTTGAGGTTCTCACTGGCGCAAGGTGAGGCTATCTCTTCCAGGTTTGTTCTGCTGTCCACAATGTCTGCTTTGTGCGTGTTTGTAGTTTTTATTCCGACACGGGGGAATTGACTGGCTTGCGCTGGCTTGGTGGTGGCTGGAGAGTGAGAAAATCTTACATTTGTTTAGAATTCATTGCTGTAACAATACTAAAAAGCAGGAGTTTGTGGTATGTTCTGAAATGCATCCAGAATGCCACAGTATACGTATAGAGCCTAGGATATGGTTTGATAAACTGCCCTGGCTAAAGAAGATAAAAGCTTGAAACTTCGATTTATAGCTACAGCGTTGGACTCTACACTCAAATAAACACTAATAACGCTGAAGTGACACATACAAGTCATATGACTGACATATCTAGAATCAGGACTTCCGGATCCACAGTCTGGCACGGCTGTCTACGCTGTAGTGGCTGGGTGCCGACCCGCCCTAAAACTTAAAAAAAAAAGGAGTGTCACTTGTTGCTGACTTATGTTAACAACATACTTTTTAAAAAGATACTGACAAGTAAGTACGGCCCAGAACTTGAAAATGTCTTCTAGTACACCTTTAGAAATACCAACTTGCTTTCAGTAATGTGTACTACGAAGTGGAGGGGGGGGGGGGGGGGGGAGTGTACACTATCACCACAATAAACAAATTAAAAAGTACAAGTACTGTAAATTATACTTTACTCGTACAAAGCTGAAAATATGGCATTCATCGTGAAAACGTCACATCTGCTATTGAGACTTAAATTTATGGTTTACAGTCAGCTGAAAAATTTAAAACATTTATGGAATACGGTAGAAGACTTCATTAAAGCACCAATATTTTTTTAAATTTTAGAATATAAAGTACCTGACTAGATTACAATATTTTTAAAAGGTGAGCACAATATACCCTCACTCCTTTGGTATTGTGAGAGTTAACAGCCGCATGGTCTATATGCTGACACCACAGAATTAATGTAGACCTATCTACAGCTTTCGCGGATTGATAATTACTGACTGTATTGTAATGTGGATAGGGTGCGCGTTTTGTCTGGCATGCAGTACAGAAGTGGCAGCAGTCTCTGTAGGCTCACAGCCTGCATTGGTAATCCAGGGCCCGGATCTTAATGACAAGTCATATTTTTTTCTGAACTATAGGGTGAATTTAAGACAATTTATACACAAATCTATTCATTTTTGTGTCGAAAAATGTATTTTGATTGCGCATATAAAGTCACATTTCAACAAATTTTAGTAATAGGTCATATTGCGGCTAAGTTTTAATATAATAGGTCATATCCGTCAACTTTTGCCAAATGCATATACCGTTTTTCTCGTATCTTACGGAACACACGAATAAGAAAATGAATATGTCGCTCACGAGACAATATTTAACGTGATATTTTGAAAGATAAATAGATAAATTAGTACACAGCTTTATTTCTCAGGACTGTAGCAGAAAATCGGTGAACTACAACAGTCGTTTCGCGAACATAAAACATTGTTGCGCAGAGTCGACAATACACTCTCAGAGTCAACAAAGGCGGCTTCTGCCATAATAATCATCGCAGTCGCACAGGTGTTCCCAGTTACCAGTTTGAATACAGCCTTTGCCTTGTTCAACATGCCTAAAGCAAAGTGCTCCGACAACGTGAAGTTGCCATGATATGTTCGAGAATTTGAGAGAAGTTCTTTAGTAGTGATGGGAAAATATTATTTTGTAAACTGTGTGGAGTTAATTAAGGTCAGGACAGAAAAGCGCTTTAATGTGCAACACTGTAATACCGCTAAACACAGCAGCTGTGTGAAACGAAGTGCTGAAAATAACAGCAGGCAAAGGCTGTTATTTGAACAGACGGGTCAATCGTCAACTGTGCAATCATTCTGCAAGGATTTGTGTGAGATGGTGTCCTGCAACATCTCATTGGAAAAGCTGAAGAACCCACGCTTCAGACGGTTCTTGGAGAAGTACACAACACATCCAGTTCCAGATGAATCTACACTGAGAAAGAACTATTTATCCATATGCTACAATGATGTGCTCAACAAAATACGAATTACTACTGCTTTATCATAGGATTAATAATTGATAAGAAATGTAAACATTACATTTTCGGCAAAAACATGAATAATGATTCATAAAATTGGTTAGTCTCATTTAATTCATTTCTCGTGTGAGGGTACAGGAAGTTCTGCACTTCGTCTTTGTATGTCAACCCTATACGGTCTTCATTCACATGGTTCTAGCACTTTTTGCTGACTTATGTCTCATGTTCTGTCTTCACAGTAAACGTGACAAAACCAATCAACCCCTTTGCAACACTGTTTGCATTGCTGCTCGTTGCTTCCACCGAGTCTATTTCTAGATTTTCTTTGTGATTATTCTTCACTGGCAGTGGAATTTTTTTTGCGTCGTTGATTTGCCTTACACCCATTGTTTTCGTTGGCACGCTGTTGCATTTCTTTTTCAGTGAACAGCGCCTTGCATACGACGTGCGTCTTTTACTTCATTGCCTTCTTTCGCGGAGTTCGGTTTTCCTTCTTCAGTTCTGTAGTTTGCAAAACTCAATGTCTTCAAGACTTATGTCACTCAAACTGTCCTTTACTGAATGTGACCCTTTCAGATGAGCTGGAATCACTGGACTGGCTTCTCTTTTTTCAGGAATCCCTAGGGACTAATTTAGTCTCGGGCTGTTTAATTGTTGCAGGGGCAGTTGGCATGGCCTCTCCTGGATCAGGACGCTGTGATGGACGGGAGGGAGCGAATGCGGAGTCTGGAATAACTTCTGGTCAAAAGGATAACTCTCCGTTACGCGGAACCCAGACATGACATTTAATGGGGATGCAGCTTTTGGCCACACCTTGCGGAAGATTTTTCCACACACACACACGTTTATTAAATGGCTCTGCTTTCTTCCACTTTATGAATAGACCAGTACAGTTGAACTTCGTCATCCCAATAACATTCAAACGGTTTAAACTGATGTATCCAAAGCTTGCAGCTCATTGGTGGTGTTGTCGGGCAAGTGATACAGTCTGATATTGTGTTTTTCAGCAACGTCGCGAATTTCAGGTTCCAAATTTGACAATACTCCATCAAATATCAAAAGAACATCTTTTGCAGGCTTGGGTTTGGTAAAATGATGTACCCAATTGATGAAAGTCGGAGTATTCATTGGGGCTTTATCTGCCATTTCTACTGCTATTCCAGGTGCCAAATAATCTTTTCATTCTGCCTCGTGTCACTTTCCTTTCAAAAAAAGCATTGGAGGAATAAGCTGTCCAGCTGTATTGTCACATAGGGCAATGGTAACATTTTCCACCTGTTCTGGAGCAACAAAGTTCAAGCATTTCTCAGCTTTCTTCGCCCAAGCTTCAGGAGTCTTGTGGCGTGAGAGGCGACATCCCTATTCATTCATATCCTAGATTAGGTGGGGTTTGTGAAACAGCGCCAGTTATGACATGAGTACTTTCAATTTTTGGAAATGATCATTTACGATCCTCTTGTTTAGCTCTACAACTCTCCATGGATTCACGTGTTGCAACTTCCTTCTTGCAACGTCTGAGTGCCACTGTAGGAAGAGCTTAGGCCGCCTGCATCCAGCCAGTCCCTCCTTCTCATTCAATGAACTCTGCAAACTGTTCTTCTCACAGAATCCAGAACGGAGCTCTTTTGCTGTAATTGGACACTCAACTTCAGCGAGTCGAAAAAACTCTTTGGCAATGCTCTCTTTCCTGCACTTCGTCCAAGCGAGGTCTCTGTCCCACCTTTTGTTTGCTACTCCAGAACTTACGTGGTTGTGTAACGTATGTCGGGGGGATCCTGTATGTTCCCCGTACACTTCTGACAGATACCCCTTCAGCAACAGCACCCACTGCTCTCTTTAAATCATCTGCATTCCATGTAGCTCTTTTTCCTGTGAGTTTTTCCTCTAAATTACATGCTCCTGAAATATGTTTGTAAATACGCGGATGTAATTTTTTTAAGTACTTCAATTGAAATTACTAAAACTTAAACATTTATTTATTTTTAGGCGGAACGCACCCTCAGAAAGATTACTGAAAAGAAAAGTAAAATGTTTTCTTTTGACATTTCTTGAAACAACGAACTAATAGCGCTGTAAAAAAAGCACAAAAATCTCTGAATTAAATCTAACTTAATTCAGAGATGACGAATAAACGTCACATGGAGTTTTCTGGGATGAGCTGGCAGTTAAATGTGCATAGCAAAGTAAAGTTTCAAATAGTGATCCATTCATTATTGCTACAAGCAAGACGGTGCCTAACAACGCCCATCTGAGCCTTTTTTTAAGCGCCACGGATGGGCCTTTAGGCCATGTTCTCATTGAGAATAATCGAACATTCGATTTTTATTGCATTTTTGAAAGGTGTATGTGTCCATAATGATGGGACGAAAAGGTTTCTTGTTTTGTATATTACAAAAGTTTCTGCAGCCGATTGTTCGAAGCAGTGACACGGCAGTTGTGGGATGCTGTAAGTCGGAGACATCCGGCTGAGGTAAAAAACTTTTCGGGCCATGACGCACGTTCACAAAATGACTTACACTGCAATATGCCTGCAAACATACTCGCCGAAAAAGCTGAAGAACAACGTGTGCAGGCTGCCGAACGCAATATATCCAGGTCACTCAGACAGACGTTTCTCGCCAGGAAGAACGAGGGAATTGCTCTCCAGGAACAATTCGAGTTAGAGGAATGGTTCATGTACGGTCCTGGAATTTTAGACTGAAAGCAAGCAACGAAAACACTTTGTCAGATTTTGGTCAAAATATTGTTATTCGTCCGCCATATTGCATTACGCATTTTGAATTTTGGAAATTTAACTTCAAATCTGTGTTCAGCAACATTAAAAATATATAATAACATGTAGTTTTTATGCAAATTGAACTAACAATACATTTAAAAGTTTTACGTAAACTTTAAACAATTTTTGCTTGAGAAATGATTTGCAAAATTGCAGTTTCACCTACTAACATATTTGACCTGTAAGAAGTAAACACTTTTCTTGGGATCTTATACCCACACTACATGAAATTTGTTGATTTTTTTTTGTAAAGCTATAAAGAGAAGTAGACCCTCAAAAATCGAACTCAAAGTTCGAGTTAGCACTATATCGTTAAATTTAAGGTTATTTCATAGTGGTTAGGTATAAGCTCCCATAAATTTAATGTAGTATCGACTGATGTTATTCATTTTTTATTTCATATAACTCCTGAGGGACTACACTGCACACAGTATGCATACCTCAAATTCGCTGGCCTTTGATCAGTCCATAATTATGGGCGCCATTCTTTTTGTTTTGGAAGTCTAAAATAAAGTTCAAAGTATGATCAGTCATAATTCCCAAAAAGATCTTTTGTGTGTCTTTTCATTGTTTCAGAAAATTCAGTACTTTGCCTACTTTTTGCTGAGTTCAGTGAAAACATGGCCTTAGTGATAGCAACCGGTTAAAACACGTGTGCGTTTATCGTTTTGAAAGCAACTGCATATTAGGAAGTTACTGCCACTGAGTAAGATTTTCTTTTCATGAATACCTATTTACTATGAAAAGTGCATCATATCCACAGCGAGTGCATCAGGTGTAACGTACCTCTCAGATAAGAAGCAGCTATCATAATATACCTAACAGTAACATAACTAAAGTGGATATGAAATAGCTGCCACTAACTGCGATCACACTGCTAATGTTGGAGAAGGTACACGATATGCGATTTCAAAGAGATTCCACTCTCAAACAGTGCATGGGAGAAAATGAAGGCTACGTGTCACCAGCAGCAAGTACTATTTCATTATTGCTCTGGAGAACTATTAATTAGCCTTCCCCTCTATTCTCGCCATTAAGAAACTATTCTGTTCGAGATGGACAGCAAATTTCGTCTTCCTGATTTTTAAATGGAGTTACCGTATCGTCAACACTTCTGTTTCTGTAACTTGCGCATGGCGGTGGGTACTTGCTACAGATATTCTACTGCTAACATTAAGAAACACCTATTTGGATCAGCTTAAAAAGGATGGTTACAGTGTCTAAATTTGGATGTTGTTGTTCCATAGGTCTTAAGAAAAAAACACCATAAACTGCTCCTCTTCACACAAATTCTGTTAACGTATTCCACAGATCCTAAGAAAATAAGACTATGTATCGAATAGCCATAGATAGATCCCTGTTGAAGAAATTACTTCAAGGTTACTGTTGTAGATCGAAAAGATATATGCAACCCAACCCTAAATCCAGTATCGGAATCATTGCGCTATCGAACAATATACTGGAAAAAATGAAAAATGCGCTAAATTTAACATATCTAACTGTTCTGCATGTGATTTTGTCAAGCGACAGTCACCACGAAGCACTGAATCTGTTTTTTGGTTCAAATGTACACTACGGTTCAATGTAGATGATGAAGGATGTTTGGTATTCATTTCAGTGGTTTTTTTCTTGCCCTATACGCATATTGTGCGGTGGAATAGTGTTGTATGTTGCATCATGACCAGACATTACGCTACTGTACCTCGAAATGAATCTCCCGTCACGATTTTCTGTTTAAACATGGTGCGCAGTTGGACCGGTAGGTAGATATATGAATGCCCACCAGCAGGTTTGGTCGGATAGTTTAGAGAGATTGCACATCGCTAAGTGTGTCACACATTCGTGCTTGCGCTCTCTTCGAACATGTTTTATAGTCAGAGCGGGGTCAGCGGAAAGAAGAACAACTATTCTGCTCTTCCTGTAGGCAGGGTATGATGGTCAAAATGGTTCTTCCACACTGACCACCCGCCTTTTCATAGATTTAAAACAAACTATTGGTGAGTTGGGACCGAGAATTCGAGAATCTCTTTTTGAAGCCCCAAATGTCCTTGTCAGATATTCGAAATCCGGTAAGATGAAAAGATATTTGAAAGATGTTTTGTTTCGCAGTGAGGGATAAAAATCTGTATTATTACAAGATTCCTGGGGCTGTCAGTGTGGATGTACCGTATAAAGCATCGCACCTGAGGACGAGGAACTTATTCGTCTGGTGTTCCCAAAAGGGACAAACAGCACAGTTACAATCCTGAGATGTATATGCCTCTCAATGTTCGAAGAACTTTGTGAGAAGATTTTCGGAACTACTTCTTTTGAATGACTACAGTGTCAATATCCAGTTGAGAAATAGTGTAATCAAACTGCAGTCACTAGTACGTAATCAACTCTTCGC
Source organism: Schistocerca gregaria (assembly GCF_023897955.1). Classification (NCBI taxonomy): domain Eukaryota; kingdom Metazoa; phylum Arthropoda; class Insecta; order Orthoptera; family Acrididae; genus Schistocerca; species Schistocerca gregaria. The sequence continues at coordinate 7,044,697 of NC_064925.1, read as the reverse complement.
CAAGGGTACCCAATGTACTGAAATATGCGTGATACAAATCGCGATATTTAGAGGGTCACACGTAACAATGTGAAATCCTGCTGATTTTGTTTTATTTTGTGTTCCTGTCCTCTATATTAGGAGCAGAAATTTCGTTCATTTTACGTGCTTGGTGTAAAAAACGTTGTTTTAAACATTTACAAATTATCATTAATGTAATGGTTTTGTATCATAATTGAGACACCATGCTAAACCCGCAGGACATGACAGGTAGTTTAAATTGCGGAAAGGGGCCAGAATAAGCGGTTGTCAATTACACTCGAACATACCACTTTATTTGACCAAACATTACAAGAGCCAAGAAAATCTAAAAAAAAAGCAAGCATTAATTTTTGGAACTTAATTACCGGTTAAATGCGCCATACAATCTCATGCCTTAAGGGCAAGAGCACTTTAATTTAAAGTCGGCTAAAAGCCAATAACTTAAGACTCAAACCAAAATCAGAAATGTAAAAGGCAGAAGCCTCATCTTAAATCAGTTCTTTCAATTAGGCTGAAGGTCCAAAAAAGTTTTACGCCTTAAGGGCAAAAAACCTTAATTTATAAATCGGCTAGAAGCCATACAAATACAAGCAACAAGAACAAATAAGAAAAGGCAGTACACCCAACGGCGCTCAGACGTTTCCGAGGGTCGGCCTGGAATTCAAACACTAACGCTCACTTAGGAGAGACAGGCAGTCGGCCCAACCATTCTCGATCCGACGACAACCCAACCAACATACAGTCAACGGACCCACCGACAAGATAACTTCCGCTCCACCCGACCAGCATACAGCAGGGAGTTCAATGGAACAACGTAGAAGGTACTGGCGCCCACAACCAATTATACATTGAGCTGTCAAACTACACACCGTGCCGAACAGCGACCGCACGATGAGGAAAATACACTGCCTAAATTTACGTCAACTGCCAGGGCAGGTAACCGGAACGTTAACGGCCACAAGGCAGAAGATTCCGCTGGTGCACTTCAGTTCAAAATAACCAAGTACAGTTAAACACCGGAAGGTGGCTGAAATTTGCCGACGTGAAAACAGGATGTTGCTCGCGGAAATGTCGCAAGAGCCGACAACGAACTCCAAACGGCACAATGTGAACAGTCGTGACTTGCTGGTAGATTAAGTCAAAACTGAACTTCCGTGTCCAGGACCGGTGAGTCACCTGCCTTGCAGCAATGGGAACAGCAGCACCCACTCAGACCGCGCGAGGACGCCGCGGAGTTTTCCTAGCTGCTGCACATCAACCGACCAACTGCCCAGGTCCATAAATGGTCAAAGGACCAAGAATACGTCGGCCGATGGGACGACCAACCAACGGTCGTCCCGCTCCAACCTCCCTCCGACGGACAGTTCACGTCTGTCGCCAGCGGTCGGCGAGCAGTGGCTGTCGGCACCTCACCGGCGCTCCGTCCCAGACTGCACTGCTGGTCCGCCCCGAACTGACTGCCAGACACACGACGTCCCGGAAATAGTATCGGTCGCTCCAGAGATGGTACGACAGTACAGTTATCGATACGCGCTGCTGCTGCTCACGGGCAAGTAAGGCAGGAGTTAGTGACGCCAGTAGATGGAGTAAGAAAACGAGGCAGCAGTACCATAATAAAAGATGACAAACAATAAATGGGATAAAAGCGAGCCGTGCACTGCTCAATAATAATAACTTACTTGTTTTCAATTAACAAAATACAAGTATGTGAAATGGTAACTAACAAAAATGTGAAACGTATGAAATAACAATTTAAAACATAAGAAATATAAGTAAAATAAATAACTAGACTAATAATGAATGTTTCGATATTTTAAGTGGATATGTTAAAATACTCTAATAGCATACTGCGTACAGCTTACTTTCTAAAGCTGCGGTTTCAGAAACCTGGTTTATTGCACATGGATGTATATACACTTCTGGAAATGGAAAAAAGAACACATTGACACCGTTGTGTCAGACTCACCATACTTGCTCCGGACACTGCGAGAGGGCTGTACAAGCAATGACCACACGCACGGCACAGCGGACACACCAGGAACAGCGGTGTTGGTCGTCAAATAGTGCTAGCTGCGCAGCATTTGTGCAACGCCTCCGTCAGTGTCAGCCAGTTTGCCGTGGCATACGGAGCTCCATCGCAGTCTTTAACACTGGTAGCATACTGCGACAGCGTGGACGTGAACCGTATGTGCAGTTGACGGACTTTGAGCGAGGGCGTATAGTGGGCATGCGGAAGGCCGGGTGGACGTACCTCCGAATTGCTCAACACGTCAGGCGTGAGGTCTCCACAGTACATCGATGTTGTCGCCAGTGGTCGGCGGAAGGTGCACGTGCCCGTCGACCTGGGACCGGACCGCAGCGACGTACGTATGCACGCCAAGACCGTAGAATCCTACGCAGTGCCGTAGGGGACGGCACCGCTACTTCCCAGCAAATTAGGGACACTGTTGCTCCTGGGGTATCGGCGAGGACCTTTCGCAACCGTCTCCATGAAGCTGGGCTACGGTCCCGCACACCGTTAGGCCGTCTTCCGCTCACGCCCCAACATCGTGCAGCCCGCCTCCAGTGGTGTCGTGACAGGCGTGAATGTAGGGACGTGTCATCTTCAGCGATGAGAGTCGCTTCTGCCTTGGTGCCAATGATGGTCGTATGCGCGTTTGGCGCCGTGCAGGTGAGCGCCACAATCAGGACTGCATACGACCGAGGCACACAGGGCCAACACCCGGCATCATGGTATGGGGAGCGATCTCCTACACTGGCCATACACCTCTGGTGATCGTCGAGGGGACACTGAATAGTGCACGGTACATCCAAACCGTCATCGAACCCATCGTTCTACCATTCCTAGACCGGCAAGGGAACTTGCTGTTCCAACAGGACAATGCACGTCTGCATGTATCCCGTGCCACCCAACGTGCTCTAGAAGGTGTAAGTCAACTACCCTGGCCAGCAAGATCTCCTGATCTGTCCCCCATTGAGCATGTTTGGGACTGGATGAAGCGTCGTCTCACGCGGTCTGCACGTCCAGCACGAACGCTGGTCCAACTGAGGCGCCAGGTGGAAATGGCATGGCAAGCCGTTCCACAGGACTACATCCAGCATCTCTACGATCGTCTCCATGGGAGAATAGCAGCCTGCATTGCTGTGAAAGGTGGATATGCACTGTACTAGTGCCGACATTGTGCATGCTCTGTTGCCTGTGTCTATGTGCCTGCGGTTCTGTCAGTGTGATCATGTGATGTATCTGACCCCAGGAATGTGTCAATAAAGTTCCCCCTTCCTGGGACAATGAATTCACTGTGTTCTTATTTCAATTTCCAGGTGTGTAGCTTTAAAGCTTCAATTTATGGTATAACGAAAGTTTTTATTTTTGAAAGTTAATTAATGGTGGTGGGATTTTTCGCAGAATTTTAAATTATTACAAGATTCGATTACACAGTTTTCAAGAACGCCACATCGTCGCTCATAAGTTTCACATTGACCCTGTTACTTACGACCGAAAAGGGACGCAGACGATGTCGGAACGCGGCATCTTGTCCTGTTCCTTTAAAAACCGCTCGACATCGAGTGCTTTTGGTCTAGCAAAATCGTTTCTAAAAGCGAATGTCAAAAATGATTTTTGGTACTGATTCGCCATGATCTTGTGTTATGACGTGTTAAATCGGAAAAGTTTAATTTAACCACCCGGTATGTTATATCGATACAGTGGTTCGTGAGCAATTTAGTCCGCACGGGCCACTCGTGCTGACTCACAGTCGCAGTGGCCCACGACCAGGAGAGAGCTGGACCCAAGGCGGGAAGCGCCCGACACGAGGACACTGGAGCCAACCTGCTGCCACATACGGGGTGGGCGGGAGGGAGACCTCCCCTCGCTTCAAGATGGACACTTTGCAAAGATTACGAATGTTAATCCACGTTTCAGGTATGTGGTTCTGTAATAATTGTAATGTATGTAGTTACCTCTTGTAAGCCCTCCCTCAAACCCGTTATGTTATACCTTCTGAGATCCGATGATGGCACCTTCAGAGTGCTGAAACCGGTCATCTAGTAAACGACATTGAAGCGATCATGGCTTTTCAATTATTTTAAAAACAGAGTGATCGCCCCCACGACACACCATGTGTTCACTGCAAAACTTTGCGAAGAGCCTGGCGGAAAATGAGAAGCGTGCCGAAAACTGATGGATCCTTGCAGCCACTGTGATGGAGCACAGGTACCAAAGCGTCAAGAATGAACTCGTGGAGGCATGTGAGTCTTCTGGCCTGGCAGCAACTGTTTTTACCTACCTTAGAAAGCGAGAACATATCGAGAGTTCAAGGACCCTGCGTTCACTGAAACAGCGTGGACACAAAGCGCCAAGAGTTCGCACAGGGAGGCGTGTGGAAACTAGAGAACGGCTTAAGAAGTCAGATCGCGCTAAGAAAAATGTTTGTTGAATAGGTATGTCATTGTTTATAAAGCATGTACGCCAGCAGATACCCAGGCGGAGCGCAGGCGTGAGGCCGTCCGGGCCTAGGGAGGAGACAGTCGTTACGAAGAAGTGTCGTGCGGCTGCTTTCACAGCAGCTTAGTATTTCAGAAAAACATCGAAAGAATGTGCGACCAACGCTGGGAACAGCCTTCAAGGGGAAATCATACGAAACACGCCAATTTCCGAATCACACACCAGCTGACAAGACACAGAATTTCGACCCAGCACTGGGAGGCGTGGTCATGGAACAGCGAACAGTCATTGGGCGGCGCTGAAAATTCAGTCCTCCAGTGGCAATGTCGAGAGGAGGAAAATGTTCGAAGATTCATTGGGCTGGAACATGTGTGAGAAGTGAGAAAGGGAGTAGGCGGGACAGCGCGGAAGCAAGAGGACACGTCCATCCCCAACACCCCTTTTCAGACACCGCGAAAGCGCTGCTTCGGCTACGGATACTCAACGGGGAGCCCGTTCCGGGCACTCGACGCAAAGCCAAGGGCCGCCGGGAGGGGGGGGGGGGGGGGGGGGGGACGACTCCGCCCTACCGACTGCCTCCGCCCCTTAATAACGGAGGCGCGTCCACGCCTACTAAAATCGGTACTGAGATTTGTAGTTTTCTAGTTTTGTTTTGTGCATAAAAGGTACTGAAATACGCTGAAGAGCCAGAGAAACTGGTACACCTGCCTAATATCGTGTAGGACCCCCGCGAACACGCAGAAGTGCCGCAATAAGGCGTGGCATGCACTCGATTAATGTCTGAAGTTGAATGGTTCGCACGCTGACACTTGTTCATGGCCCACCTTTGAAAACTGCAGCAATTTGCGAAAGGGTTGCACCTGAATGATTGTCTTTGTCTTTGGTCCTGTTCTTGCAGGATTTTTTCAGGGGGCAGTCATGTCGGAGATCTGATGTTTTACCGGATTTCTGATGTTCACGATACACTCGTGAAATGGTCGTAAGGGAAAATCCCCACTTCATCGCTATCTCAGAGATGTTGTGTGACATCGCTCGTGTGCCGAGTATAGCACCACGTTCAAACTTACTTAAATCTTGATAATCTGCCATTGTAGCAGCAGTAATCAATCTAACAATAGCGCCAGAGACTTGTTGTCTTACATAGGCGTTGCCGACCGCAGCGCCGCAATGTGCCTGTTTACGTCTCTCTATATTTGACTATGCATGGCTGTACCAGTTTCTATGGCGCTTCAGTGTAAATGAAGTTATTTCATGTTTTATTCATCTAAGCCAGTGGTTCTCAACCATTTTTAGACCATTATCCCTGAGTGGAATTAGACATTAACTAGTACCCTCCTCCCTTCCCCCCCCCCCCCCCCCCACCTGTTGTGTGACGCATCCGCCCTCCCCCACATTATCACCAACTGAAGAATGAAAGACTTTTCTTGAAACAGTTTCATTTTTAAAACGATGAAAGATGAATTATATTTAGTTTGTGTGTGTATGTGTGATAGAATGAATTACACAGGAATTCGTCATGCATCTCAAGTGCTAATCACAACTCCTCCTCAGATAAGAAAGCTATCTATCCACAGTGAGGGTGCACGCTTGATGCCAAACAAACTTCCCCTGCATCACTCCTCTCCACTGCACCACTTGCTCGATCTGATCACTGCAACCCGATTTAAAGTGGATTAAGTTAAAATGTATGCACTACTTGTATACTTACTGTTCGTAAATCACTTGATTCCTGCACTCCTTACTTCTGAACTGGCAGAAGTTGGAAGACTTTAGGCTGTCAGTGCTTTGTATATGACCACAGGCACTAATGGTAGTAATAATAATAATTATTATTATGTGTACGGCACTGTAGTAGCGCTTATGTATTTAGTGATGTGTCACGCTGTCAATTAATTCATTTATCTCATTCGAAGCGAGTAATGAAGCAATTTATGGACTACTGCAGGTGCTCTCTACAACTTGGAGCAGACAATTTCTTGAGATATTCAGCATTTGTTTAGTATATGTCGCACTTTCATCATCAGCGATGAACGGAACAAAGCACAACATGTGTGTGTAGTGGGTGGACTATGTGAGGAACCTGTAAGCTCTATTCCATTAACTCTACTAATTCAGAAAAAGTAATTATTGTGAACTTATATAATCGATACTAGAGTCTTACAGAATTATGATAAGAGTAATGATCTTTTGAAAATAATTTAGTTTTGTGACTGATAAAGAATAGAATCGTTTACCTCTTAGAAAATTTCATTTTGCCGCTCAGAGGATAGTTATAGCCAGGTAGGGACTAACTGATCTAAATGATCTGTTTCATACGCTTATCAATCCCTCAGTCTCACAACCTTTTACTTGTTGATTCTAACGTCTCTTGGCTCCCAGCGTAGGGAAATGTTATCAGTAACCTGCATCTCATTTTATGCAAAAGATCAAAGAACTCTCGATTCGCTACATTTTTGCCGCGCAACGTAGGGCCACCTGATTAGTCACCTGAATGTTTTTTTCGTGTCAGCGAGGACAATTTTTCTTAGTTCACTACGCCATGTTTCTCCCGTGAGCGAGCGGGAAGTGCAATCTGAGGCGTCTGTGTCACATCTGAACATTACAGTACTTGTGCTGTTTGTCATTACTTCAGGATGGTTCGGACAACAATAACGTACTATCAGACGTTCCGTATAGTCACACTAATGGAGCAGGGAATGAGACGTCACAGAGAGTGTCGCTGTGAGTTACAGTGATGTCTCTAGAATCTGCTATGAGTTACTAATGACAGGATCAGCTGAGGATCGTCACAGAAGTGGCCGCGGAAGAAAATCAACAAGTGTGCAGGACCGTATAACAGCAAGCAGATACCTTCAGCACAACGCCTTCAGTTCCAAACAGCTACAGGAGGGCAGGTGTCGACACACGCGATACGAAAAAGGCACAAAGAGAAGGGACTACGTGCTAGAAGACCTCTCAAAGCTCATCCACTAAATAGGTCCCAGAGAGGGTTTTTTGGCGCGCTTACTAGGCAGTAGCAGAAGACAAGATTCTTTGCTGGTGACGTCCGTATGAGCCCCCACCCTGACAGTAATGGTATTCGTGTGTGCAGGCACGAGGACAATGTTTACACCCTACTGTGTCGCAGACCAAGGTGGTTCAGTTATGTTTTGGCCTGAAACCATTTATGGCCGCAGGTCACCCCTTGTGCCAATGATTGGAAGGATTACTACTGTGAAGTATCAGTCCCATTTGGTGCACGTATTGGAGTGGGATTCACGCTGGTGGACGACAATGTACGCCCCCATCGTCGCCATCTCGAGAACACCTCTCTGATGGAGTACAGAATCCGCCGGATGGAAAGGTGTCTATATTCTCAAGATCTCAGTGGCGTTTAGAATGTATGGGCCACGTTAAAACGAGAGTTCTGCAATTGTCCTGTCCCACCAGACACCTTTCACGTCATCATAGAGGCCGCTGTGGAGGAAAGTGTCGGTATCACACAGGCTTATGTGGACAATTTGGTGAGGAACGTGCGTAATCTCATTTGAAAGTCCAATCACGAGGAGAATCCATTGCTTCAATAACATGGTATGCAAGCAGACAGTTGAGATGAAAATGCAGTGTTTGCAGAGGACGTAAAGATTTTTTTGTTTGTGTTTATAGAGGAAATGTGTTTATGTTCTTCATTTTGTTTCATTACGACTGTACGTAGCAGAAGAAAATTAATTACGTTTCCTATTATGTCCTGTACTGATAGTTAAGCTCTGCGGTGGTGATATGTTTCTATGGGACCAAACTGCTTAGGTCATCGGTCCCTAGGCTTACACACTACTTACTCTAATTTAAACAAACTTACACTAAGGAGGCAGGAGCCGAACCTCCAACGGGGGGCAGCCGCGCGAACCGTGACAAGGCTACCCAGACCGCGTGGCTACAAAGCACTATGCAACATTTATTTGGACAACTGTAGATGCAGACGAACAGGTGGACTGAGTTTTTCTAGATTTCCATAATGAGTTCGACTACTAACCGCTATATGATCACAGGGACTGTCTTCCCAAATGTGTGACTGACTAGAGGAATGTTTTACTAATAGAGCATAGTAGGTTATAACGGAGGGCGAATGTTCCACGGAAACGGTAGTAACATCGAGTGTTCCCCTAGAAAACGTAATAGGACCTCTAACGTTCTCGTTATACGTAAACGATTTATCGGGTAGGCAGCTGTACTATTAGATTATCATGGGAGTGTTACGAGTGCTGTCAAATAAGCACAATAGTTGGTAAAACTGAATAATACGAACGAACTTATTCACATTGTCGTATATAACTTATCTACATGTGAACATTGCTTAAAATGTGTGTACATTCAATGGATTGACTGACAGCGCACCAATACATTTATGCAAAGCTTATCTACATCTGTATGGTTACTCTGCAATTCACACTTAAGTACCTGGCAGAGGGTTCATCGAACCATTTTCATACTACTTCTCTACCATTTCACTCTCGACTGGCGCGTGGGGAAAGGAACACCTAAATCTTTTCGTTAGAGCTCTGATTTCTCTTATTTTATTATGATGATCATTTCTCCCTAGGTAGGTGGGTGTCAACATAATATTTACGCATTCGGAAGAGAAAGTTGCTGATTGAAATTTCGCAAATAGATCTCACCGCAAAGAAAACCGCCTTTGTTTCAGTGACTGCCACCCCAACCCGCGTATCATATCAGTGACACTCTCACCCCTAACTGCGCGACAACACGAAACGAACAGCCCTTCTTTGTACTTTTTCTAAGTCCTCCGTCAATCCTACCTGGTAAGGATCCCACACTGCGCAGCAATATTCCAGCAGAGGACTGACAAATGTAATGTAGGCTGTCTCTTTAGTGGGTTGTCGCATCTTCTAAGTGTTTTGCCAACAAAGCGCCTTCCCCACAATATTATCTATGTGGTCTTTCCAATTTAAGTTGTTCGTAATTGTAATTCCTAGGTATTTACTGGAACTGACAGCCATTAGACGTGTGCGATTTATCGCATACCCAAAATTTATCGGATTTCTTTTAGTATTCATGTGGATGACCTCGCACTTCTCGTTGTTTAGTGCTAATTGCCACTTTTCGCACCATATAGAAATTCTCACTAGATCATTTCATAATTGCAATTGATCGTCTGATGATTTTATTAGACTAAATTACAGCGTCATCTGCAAACAAACTAAGGAGGCTGCTCAGATTATAACCTAGATCATTTATATAAATCAGGAACAGCAGAAGGCCTATGACATCACCTTCTGAACGCCTGATATCACTTCTGTTCTACTCGATGATTTACCGTCTATCACTACGAACTGTGACTTCTCTGAGAGGAAATAACGAATCCAGTCACGCAACTGAGACGACAGTCTATATGCACGCAATTTAACTAATAGTCGCTTATGAGGAGCGGTATCAAAAGCCTTCTGGAAATCTAGGAATATGGAATCGATCTGAGATCCCTTGCCGACAGCACTCATTACTTCATGGGAACAAAGAGCGTGCTGTGTTGCACAAGAACGATATTTTTTGAATCCGTGTTGGTTATATACCAATAAGTCATTTTATTCAAGGTTATTCATAATGTTCGAGTGCAGTATATGCTCCAAAATCCTACTGCAAATTGAAATCAGTGACCTGTCTCTTGTCAGTAGTATATATCCTACTGAGTGGAAGCAAAGTTTAATACAGCCTATACATAAGACTGACAACCCTAACTCGCCAGGTGACTACAGGCCGATCAGCATACTACCTGCAATATCTAAAGCCCTAGAATACATCGTCCATGAACAGCTGACGGATTACCTCAAAACTCATAACATCCATGACGAATATCAGTCAGGCTTTCGAAAGCATCATAGTACAGCAACTGCATTAATCAAAGTAACTGATGACATTAAACATGCTATGGACAGACGTGAAGCTACTATCCTAACACTGCTTGACTTTAGCAAGGCTTTTGACACAGTTGACTTCGATATATTACTAATTAAAATGAAACAGCTGAATTTCTCAATCAGCGCAATACACTGGTTCGACAGCTACCTCAAAAACAGAAGTCAACAAGTCGTTTGTGGGTCGGAAAAGTCATCATGGAAAAGCGTGCACTCTGGAGTTTCCCAAGGCTCCGTCCTTGGTCCACTACTCTTCTCACTGTACATTAATGATATTTCTTCAGTGATTCACTCCTGCAGCTACCATCTATATGCTGACGACATCCAACTGTACATAAGTGCAAGCCCCAAAAACATTGCTGGCGCAGTAGCGAGTATGAACGCAGATCTTTGCTCTGTTTCTCGATGGGCACAGAACCTAGGTCTGAAACTAAACCCCAAGAAATCCCAGGTCACACTTATATCTCATCCAAAGTTAATCAGCCGGTACTTTCGCGAAACGTTCCCTAAAATACTCCTCAATGGTACCCAACTACCATACCAAAAAACAGTAAAAGACCTTGGAATAATCTTGGATGAACACCTAAACTGGGAAGAACAAACAGTCACAGCTTGCCGGAAATCGCTCTCCTCCCTACATGCAATTCACAAATTTAGAAAAATATTTCCAACCCATGTTAAACAAAAATTAGTCCAAACACTAGTCTTGCCTAATCTTTACTACTGCGATGCTGTTCAACACGGCACAAATAGTGAAAATTCTAGATGCCTCGAGCTAGTGATGAATGCTTGCGTTAGATACGTGTGCAATATTCGGTTGTATGATCATATCAGTCCTTCATACTCCCAGCTAGGTTGGATACGCCCACATAAGGCACGCGATCTCCACACGATGTGCTTACTTCATCGATTTCTTAGCCACTGGTGCCCCCAATACTTATCTTCTCACATTAAACACCTATCATCATTCCACAATCGCAATACCAGATCGGATACGTCTATCATCTTGGCTGTACCTTTACATAACACAAAATCTTTCTCCGTGTCATTCTCCATCTCAGCCATACGACTATAGAACGCACTCCCCTGTGTTCTGCGTCTTATCCAGAACTACTCAACATTCAAGAAGGGAACTCAAAACTTACATATTAGGGACGGTATAGCCACCATTGTTGTGCCCCTCCCATCTCTTTCTTTCTCCTCTCCATCACAGCTTCGAATTTTACCATTCTTTTTCTCTTCCTCTAACCTATCTACCTCTTATATATCTCTTTCACCCCATTCTATCGTCTTATGTCTCTGCTCGAAGAGAATAACTCACAAGCTGCAAGAATATAACGAGAAAATTCCCAACTAACAATGGGACTGACATTCACAAAAGAAAAGTATGTTTACTTTCATATACATAGTCACTATCATCATTATTATTATTATTATTATTATTATTATTATTATTATTATTCTTGATTGTTATAATTATTTTTATTGTTATAATTATCATTGTACTACTGTTATAATCTCAATTTTTTGTTTAACATCAATACTGCATAATACGTTAAATGTCCTTAATGTTATTTAGAAACTGTAACTCGTTCAATCTGAGTATGCATGGTTAGGTGTAAGAGAGGGCCTGAAGGCCCTAATCTTGCCAGGTAAAATAAATGCATAAATAAATAAAATAAATATGGGTCTCTAATTCAGTGGGTTACTCCTATTTCTTTTCTTGAATATTTGTGTGACCTGTGCTACTTTCCAGTCTTTAGGAACAGCCCTTTCGTCAAGTGGGCAGTAGTATATGATTGCTAAGAAAGGCGCTATTGTGTCTGCATACTTTGGAAGGAACCTGATTGGTATACCATCTGGACCGGAAGACTTGCCTTTCTTAAGTGATCTGAGTTGTTTCGCATAACCTAAGATAGCTACTTTTATGTCACTCATGCTAACAGCTGTTCTGGTTTCGAATTCTGGACTGTTTACTTCGTCTTCTTTCGTGAAGGAATGAAGGAAAACTCCGCTTTAGTGGCACCATCATCGGTAACATTTACATCGCTATCGCGCAGTGACAGTATTTACTGGTTTTTGCCACTGGTGAACTTTACATACTCGCAGAATCGCTTTGAGTTTTCTACCATGTTTTGAGACAATGTTACATTGTGGAAACTATTAAAAGCATCTCGCATTGACGTCTGCACTAAATTTCTAGCTTCTGTGAAACTTAGCCAGTCTGATAAATACATGACGATACAGTCAAATAAATTATGCCTAGGATTTTGTGCGTCCATTACACCGTTCCTCGATCTTTCGTGCCTTAGACTAGCATGACAATTACAATTAGAGCTTTTTGGTATTTACCTATGTGAAATAGTTTTTCTCCCTTTGATGCGTTTCGAATTACATCCGTAGCAACAGCTACTCAGAACCACTGCCGTTACAAACCAAAAACAGAGTATATACGTGGGATATTCAAGTTCATTTCTGCGTGAAATGAAAAAACAGTGTCATGCGACTATTTCGTGCTCTATGATAACCATGGTCATGACAGGCATAGCAGTTCCATATAATTCAGCAAAGATATTTAGTAAAATAAGTGACCATTTTATTACGAGATGGCTGAGCAATAATTAACTTTACAGTACGTAACTAGTGCCTTCCCCATGAACCATGGATGGGAGGCCAGACAAACGCGTGGTTCCTGAAGAGGGGCAGCAGCCTTTTCAGTAGTTGCAAGGGCAACAGTCGGGATGATTGACTGACCTGGCCTTGTAACATTAACCAAAACGGCCTTGCTGTGCTGGTAATGCGAACGGCTGAAAGCAAGGGGAAACGACGGTTGTAAATTTTACCAAGGGCATGTAGCTTTACTGTATGGATAAATGATGATGGCGTCCTCTTGGGTAAAATATTCCGGAGGTAAAATAGTCCCCCATTCGGATCTCCAGGCGGGGACTACTCAAGAGGACGTCGTTATCAGGAGAAAGAAAACAGGCGTTCTACGGTCGGACCGTGGAATGTCAGATCCCTTAACCGGGTAGGTAGATAAGAAAATTTAAAAAGCGAAACGGATAGGTTAAAGTTAGATATAGAGGAAATTAGTGAAGTTCGGTGGCAGGAGTAGCAAGACTTTTGGTCAGGTGAATGCGCAGGAGTAGGTTTAAAAATGAATAAAAAAATAGGAGTGCGGGTAAGCTACTACAAACAGAATAGTGAACGCATTATTGTGGCCAAGATAGACACAAAGCCCACGCCTACTACAGCAGTACAAGTTTATATGCCAACTAGCTCTGCAGATGACGAAGTAATTGAAAAAATGTATGATGAAATAAAAGAAATTATTCAGACAGTGAAGGGAGATGAAAATTTAATAGTCATGGGTGACTGGAATTCGGTAGTAGGAAAAGGGAGAGAAGGAAACGTAGTAGGTGGCTATGGACTTGGGCTAAGAAATGAAAGAGGAAGCCGCCTGATAGAATTTTGCATAGAGCACAACTTAATCATTGCTAACACTTAGTTCAAGAATTATAAAAGAAGGTTGTATACATGGAAGAAGCCTGGAGATACTGACAGGTTTCAGATAGACTACATAATGGTAAGACAGAGATTTAGGAACCACGTTTTAAATTGTAAGACATTTCCAGGGACAGATGTGGACTCTGATCACAATCTATTGGTTATGAACTGTAGCTTAAAACTGAAGAAACTGCAAAAAGTTGGGAATTTAAAGAGATAGGACCTGGATAAACAGACTAAACAAGAGATTGTACAGAGTTTCAGGGAGAGAATAATGGAACAATTGACAGGAATTGGGGAAAGAAATACAGTAGAAGAAGAATGGGTAGCTTTGAGAGATGAAGTAGTGAAGGCAGCAGAGGATCTAATAGATAAAAAGACAAGGTCTAGTAGAAATCCTTGGGTAACAGAAGAAATACTGAATATAATTGATGAAAGGAGAAAATATACAAATGCAGTAAATGAAGCAGGCAAAAAGAAATACAAACGTCTCAAAAACAAGATCAACAGGAAGTGCAAAATGGCTAAGCAGGGATGGCTAGAGGACAAATGTAAGGATGTAGAGGCTTATCTCACTAGGGGTAAGATAGATACTGCCTACAGGAAAATTAAAGAGACCTTTGGAGAAAAGAGAGCCACTTGTATGAATATCAAGAGCTCAGATGGAGACCTAGTTCTAAGCAAAGAAGGGAAAGCAGAAAGGTGGAAGGAGTATATAAAGTGTCTATACAAGGGGGGTTTACTTGAGGACAATATTATGGAAATAGAAGAAGATGTAATTGAAAATTAAATGGTAGATACGATACTGCGCGAAGAGTTTGACAAAGCACTGATTGACCTGAGTCGAAACAAGGCCCTGGGAGTACACAACATTCCATTAGAACTACTGACGGGCTTGGGAGAGCCAGTCCTGACAAAACTCTACCATCTGGTGAGCAAGATGTATGAGACAGGCGAAATACCCTCAGACTTTAATATAATTCCAATCCCAAAGAAAGCAAGTGTTGGCAGGTGTGAAAACTACCTAACTATCAGCTTAATAAGTCACAGCTGCAAAATACTAACGCGAATTCTTTACAGACGAATGAAAAAACTGGTAGACGCCGACCTCCGTGAAGATCAGTTTGGATACCGCAGAAATGTTGGAAATCTTAGAAAATATATTAAGGAGGCAAGCCTACATTTCTAGCATTTGTGGACTTAGAGAAAGCTTTTGACAATGTTGACTGGAATACTCTCTTTCAAATTCTAAAGGTGGCAGGGGTAAAATACAGGGAGCGAAAGGCTATTTACAATTTGTACAGAAAACAGATGGCAGTTACACAAGTTGAGGGGCATGAAAGGGAAGCAGGGGTTGGGAAGGGAGTGAGACTGGGTTGTAGCCTATCACCGATGTTATTCGATCTGTATATTGACGAAGCAGTAAAGGAAACAAAAGAAAAGTTCGGAGTAGGTATTAAAATCCAGGGAGAAGAAATAAAAAGTTTGAGGTTCGCCGATGACATTGTAATTCTATCAGAGACAGCAAAGGCCTTGAAAGAGTAGTTGAACGGAATGGACAGTGTGTTGAAAGGAGGATATAAGATGAACATCAACATAAGCAAAACGAGGATAATGGAATGTAGTCAAATTAAGTTGGGTGATGCTGAGGGAATTAGATTAGGAAATGAGACAGTTAAAGTAGTAAAGGAGTTATGCTATTTGGGTAACAAAATAACTGATGATGGTCGAAGTAAAGAGAATATCAACTGTAGACTGGCAATGGGAAGGATAGCGTTTCTGAAGAAGATAAATTTGTCAACTTAGAGTAGGAATTTAAGTGTCAGGAAGTCGTTTCTGAAAGTGTTTGTATGGAGTGTAGCCATGTATGGAAGTGAAACATGGACGATAAATAGTTTGGACAAGAAGAGAATAGAAGCTTTCGAAATGTGGTGCTACAGAAGAACGCTGAAGATTAGATGGGTACATCACATAACTAATATGAAGTATTGAATAGAATTGGGGAGAAGTTTGTGGCACAACTTGAGTAGAAGAAGGGATTGGTTGCTAGGACATGTTTTGAGGCATCAAGGGATCACAAATTTAGCACTGGAGGGCAGCGTGGAGGGTAAAAATCGTAGAGGGAGACCAAGAGATGAATACACTAAGCAGATTCAGTAGGATGTGGGTTTTAGAAAGTACTGGGAGATGAAGAAGCTTGCACAGGATAGGGTAGCATGGAGGGCTGGATCAAACCAGTCTCAGGACTGAAGACCACCACAACAACAACAACAACAACAACAACAACAACAACAACGTAACCAGTGAAATTCATTGTAAGGTGGCGTAATGTAATCACAGAGGAGTGTGTCGTTAACGTATGTGACACAGGAGTTCGTGGGGTATTTCTGCTAACGCCAGCTATAAGCAAACTAGCAAGTAACATCGAAAGGCGCTAATTTGAAGACAGATGCTGATTCTACAGTTATAATTGACAGATGCCTTTTGTCTTCTACATTTACCTGTATACCGCGCAAGCCACTGTACAGTGCAAACCAGAGAGTATCTCCTACGAGCCGGCCTGAGTGGCCGTGCGTTTCTAGGCGCTACAGTCTGGAACAGAACGAGCGCTAGGGTCGCAGGTTCGGAGCCTGCCTCGGGCATGGATGTGTGTGATGTCCTTAGGTTAGTTAGGTTCAATTAGTTCTAAGTTCTAGGCGACTGATGACCTCCGAAGTTAAGTCGCATAGTGCTCAGAGCCATTTTGTATATCCTACGCGTTTTTCTGTGCTATTCAATTCACACAATGAGCGATAGGAAAATGAGTGTGTGCGCTTCTGAACACACCTCAGACCTTTTTCTTACTCTCATGACTCCCACACAAATATACACTCTAAGACGAAAAAAAAGGCGCAACACGAAGAAATTATCTAAATGGGACAGAAACCGGTAGATGTTATGTACAGGTAGTCACAAACAAATGATTACAATTTCAGAAAAACTAAGTGATTTATTAAAGAGAATGAGATTCATAAATAGAGCAAGTGAATAACGCTTTGTTCCACATCTGGCCCTTATACATGCAGTCATTCGACTTGGCACTGACTGCTAAAGTCGTTTGAGGGATATTGAGCCAAATTCTTTCCCACTGTCGCGTTAGATCGCTAAAATACCGAGGTGGTTGGAGGGTCCTGCCCATAATGCTCCAAACTTTGCAATTTGGGGGAGATGCGGCTACCTTGTTGGCCGAGGAAGGGTTTGGCAAGGACCAAGACAAGCAGCAGAAACTCTTGCCATGTGCGGACGGGCATTAGCTTGGTGAAATGTAAGCCGAGGATGGCTTACCATGGAGGTCAACAAAACGGGGCGCAGAATATCGTCAACGTACCACTGTGCTGAAGGGTGCCGCTGATGACAATAAAAGGGGTCCTGCTATGAAAACAAACGACACCACAGACTGTCACTGCTGGCTGCCGTGTAGTACGTTGGTTAACAGTGAGGTACAGTAGTTATGTGGCTGCTGTCCGGAACCTCTCCTGACAGATCTTGGCCTGGTATCTCACTCGACTGGAGCAGAACTGATTTCCCTCTTCGAACCCCCTCGATTGTCGTCTGCGCCACCCTCACAGCACCTCGGTACGTCGACGATATTATCCACCCCGTGTTGTTGCCCTTCGCGGCGAGCCATTCTAGCTTTACATTTCACCAAGACAATGTCCGCCTACACACGGCAAGAGTTCCGCCGCCTGCCATCGTGCTTGCCAAGCCCTTCCTCGGCCAACTACGTCGCCGGATCTCTCCCCAACTGAGAACCTTTGGAGAATTACGGGCAACTCCCTCCAGCCAGATCGGGAATTCGACGATCGAACGCGCTCATTTGACAGAATTTGGCACGATATCGTTCAGGACGACATCCTACAATTCAGCAATCAATGCTAAGCCGAATAACTGCCAATGCTAAGCCGAATAACTGCTTGCTTAAGGGCTAGAAGTGAATCAACGCTTTATTGATTTGCTCAATTTGTGAAGCTCTTTTTCTTGAATAAATCATCCATTTCTTCTGAAATTTTAATCATTTGTTTGTCTACACATTTTTAAATCACGTTTACCGACCTCCGTCCCATTCGGGCTATTTCTTTCTGCTGTGCCGTTTCTTTCTCATAGAGAATATTTTGTTGGCAACAGAACTGTTCTGCAGACTTTCATCCGATACTGATTTCCTAAATTTACGCAACAGACTTTTGCGGAAACAAGCTCAGCTTTCTTCCAGACATTCCAATTTAAGTTCCCCGACCAGCTCTGTTACGCTTTATTGTGGTCTGTGCCAATTCTAGCAGCACAGCTCTCAATTTGCTAGTTTGTCTGCAGTCACCTCGACTTGTTAAGCACTCTAAATGCTGGGGCAATGCTCTACACTTTTGTCGCACTGTCGTTTCGTATGCGATTTCTTTACGGATGCCATGAGCATACATAGAACCCTTCCAAAAAACCCAAGTCTTCCGTTAATCTTATCCACCAGATATTTTACGTTTTTTGTCCCATCGCATATACAGAAGCTTCCAAGTATCATCTGTAACTGCTTGAACGTGTTAACGTGCTACGGATATTGACCAGTAATCCTGTGGTCTGTCGCTATCTTGTTCTTTCCTATTGTCACGGGCATTATCTTGAATTAAATCACATTTAAAAACTTGTACTATTCATTATTTATTTATTTAACATTATCTGATTAGGGCAAACAGACTCCCTCTTATATGGTACCTGGGTTTCACGTATACAGCATAGAGGCTGAACAAAAATTCGCGCATTCGGTCTCCACACCGCAATTCCACACATAGTAGCAATATAAAAATGCCTGTCACAAAATTTCGTCCTGAGCATATTTCCGGCAGTAGATGGACGCTAAGGACAGGCACTCTGGCAACACTATTAGCTGACCAAAAAATGTAATGGCGAACCAATTCCAATGGTGAAAGCAAACGTTTGGCAAATCCATTTAACAATGTAGTACAAATTATGTGGTGTGCCTACTGTAAGACCTCCGGTACACACACCATCAGATTATTTGACTTGTCGCTCTAACGAAGTAGGCGAGGGTCAGCAATATGTCTTGTGGTCTGTCCGCGAGGATAAAAGGTTCTACGTTAGCAGCAATCTCAATGGCTGTGTGACATATTAATACGCGGATCGGCGGAAGCAGAATTTGGTCCGTCTTTATGGCAGCGCCATCTCGTAGAGCGGAGACGGACGAGCGCTGCGCCTGCGCTGTTGTGGTTAGCGGGGCGCGCTCTAGTGGGAAAGTTGCGTACGCGCTGACTACGCGGAACTATGTACACAACAGATTATAAGACAAGACACCATTCAAAATGTAAAAAAGCAGTGAATATGCACTGAAAAGCATCGTTATTGTAGTCATGCAATGACATTCATTCGTAAATAGCAAGACAAATACAAAACATCACCTTGAGCAAGCCAAAAGAATTTTAGACCAGAAATCTTAAAAAGGCTATATCTACATCCAATTGAATTTTAAAATTATAAAGATAACAATGGAATGAAGTTAAAACTATAAGGCAGCGTGTTACATTACTTCATCAATTGGCAACATGCCATATTTTCGAGGAAAATCGAACGTAATTGGCAATGATTGAAGAATAAAAACCAAGAGGGTTGTACCTAATTCCAAGTAACTTTAAAAATATAAAAATAACAGAGTAATGAAATTAAATATTAAGAAATAAGAAATCTGCCTTATATGGCTAACCAGCAACGAGCCAATTGCAAAAGACAAATCGTACGCGAGGGTAAAATGCCAAAAAACGTACAGCGTAGCGCTAAAAATATGAATAACATACCGTAATCTCGCAGGATGACGGTAATAATGAAGGAAACTGGCCACTTGAATGAGTAAAAGTTGAATTATTACCACCATCGTCATATTGTTGTATAACAAACTACACTCCTGGAAATTGAAATAAGAACACCGTGAATTCATTGCCCCAGGAAGGGGAAACTTTATTAACACATTCCTGGGGTCAGAAACATCACATGATCACACTGACAGAACCACAGGCACATAGACACAGGCAACAGAGCATGCACAATGTCGGCACTAGTACAGTGTATATCCACCTTTCGCAGCAATGCAGGCTGCTATTCTCCCATGGAGACGATCGTAGAGATGCTGGATGTAGTCCTGTGGAACGGCTTGCCATGCCATTTCCACCTGGCGCCTCAGTTGGACCAGCGTTCGTGCTGGACGTGCAGACCGCGTGAGACGACGCTTCATCCAGTCCCAAACATGCTCAATGGGGGACACATCCGGAGATCTTGCTGGCCAGGGTAGTTGACTTACACCTTCTAGAGCACGTTGGGTGGCACGGCATACATGCGGACGTGCATTGTCCTGTTGGAACAGCAAGTTCCCTTGCCGGTCTAGGAATGATAGAACGATGGGTTCGATGACGGTTTGGATGTACCGTGCACTATTCAGTGTCCCCTCGACGATCACCAGAGGTGTACGGCCAGTGTAGGAGATCGCTCCCCACACCATGATGCCGGGTGTTGGCCCTGTGTGCCTCGGTCGTATGCAGTCCTGATTGTGGCGCTCACCTGCACGGCGCCAAACACGCATACGACCATCATTGGCACCAAGGCAGAAGCGACTCTCATCGCTGAAGACGACACGTCTCCATTCGTCCCTCCATTCACGCCTGTCACGACACCACTGGAGGCGCGCTGCACGATGTTGGGGCGTGAGCGAAAGACGGCCTAACGGTGTGCGGGACCGTAGCCCAGCTTCATAAAGACGGCTGCGAATGGTCCTCGCCGATTCCCCAGGAGCAACAGTGTCCCTAATTCGCTGGGAAGTGGCGGTGCGGTCCCCTACGGCACTGCGTAGTATCCTACGATCTTGGCGTGCATCCGTGCGTCGCTGCAGTCCGGTCCCAGGTCGACGGGCACGTGCAACTTCCGCCGACCACTGGCGACAACATCGATGTACTGTGGAAACCTCACGCCCCACGTGTTGAGCAATTCGGCGGTACGTCCACCCGGCCTCCCGCATGCCCACTATACGCCCTCGCTCAAAGTCCGTCAACTGCACATACGGTTCATGTCCATGCTGTCGCGGCATGCTACCAGTGTTAAAGACTGCGATGGAGCTCCGTATGCCACGGCAAACTGGCTGACACTGACGGCGGCGGTGCACAAATTCTGCGCAGCTAGCGCCATTCGACGGCCAACACCGCGGTTCCTGGTGTGTCCGCTGTGCCGTGCCTGTGATCATTGCTTGTACAGCCCTCTCGCAGTGTCCGGAGCAAGTATGGTGGGTCTGACACACCGGTGTCAATGTGTTCTTTTTTCCATTTTCAGGAGTGTATATTAAGCCTGCGTCTCCTGCCTGACAATGTAAGATTTCACTAATTTTTTTGCTCGTTGTCCGATAACGAGGGAGGAAGGTAAGCTTGAGGGCAAAAGTTTAGAAAAGTAAGTACGGTAGAGAGGACTTTCCAGCGAAGCTCCTGAATAGTATTTTTTTTTTTTTTTTTGGTGAAATCAACAGAGTTTCCTTGGCAGGTTTTCTTACACTGCGACCGCAAGATGCCATCTGCGAGGGACAAACCCATGGAACACAGAATACCTCCACAGCTCCACCAGACGCATAACGTTACATTTTGAGCTTTAACAGTGGCCTAGGTTTCGTACATTTTTTGTTAACACCAACCATTATCTTCTTTTTACGAAGGCAACACGCTATAGCCCAGTCTCCGTCTGGCTATTTAGATTTAAGTTTTCCATTATTTCCTTAAATAGATATAGGCAAATTCTGGGATCTATGCTCTGAAAGGGCACAGTTGATTTCCCTCCCCATCCTTCCCAACCGTAGCTTTTGGTTTGTCTCTAATGGACTCGTTGTAGTCGGGATGTTTAACGCTAATTATCGTTCCTTTCTTTTTTCCACAACATTGCCCACTGAATGCAAGAGTCTGACTAAAGTTAAAAGGTAGCTGTTCTTCAGATTTGAGAATAATCAGATGGAACAAAGCCTGCTGGTCTACTTGAATGTGGCAAATGATACATATCGAAACGATCCTACTTGAAATAAGGAAACAATTTTCTGATGTGATTTCTTCGTGAATTTTCCTCAAACATGCCACGAATGTTTCCAGCTGGCTCCGCTGCAGAACCTAAAAGAACGAAATTTCACATGTTAGACTTTTTCCGTATAGCCCTCTATTTTCTAACGCTTAAGACGATCATTGATTTCAATTGTGTCACATTCAGTAAGCCACCGCGAGAACTGTTCTGAAGTATGGTGTATGTTCTTTCGGATACACTATTTTGATCATGCTGCCACTATGACTCAGGACATTAAAGACATTAGCTGCCAGTGAGCATTGATTTACATCGATGAAGCGAGATGTAAATTTGTGCTGGACCTTGGTTCGAGACCCGGACTCCTGCCTACTAGGCAGGTGCACTGACCGCTACGCCAGCCAGACAGGCTGGCCACCACAACGGCACGGACCACCCTTGCACGCCTCCCGTCAGACCCAAATTCTCAACTTGTGTCACATGCTGCTGATGCAGTTCCGCTGCCCATTAGCCTCATTACCCACGGCAACTCGCCGATTCCCGTAACAATTCGATCTTGGTGTGCAGCTAAATTGAAGGGATCCTTGGCCGTCATCATCTTAATTATATAGATGTGATGTCTGTTCTTTCGGATATGTCCGAAAGAACGGACACCATAGATTTGATTGAACACCTCAAGTGTTTAGGAGTGATGTGCTTATTTCTAAGTATGCTCCCACTATAAACATTATGATGTCAAGGACTTTCTTCTATCAGCTGCACTGTAATTGTCGCATAAAAAACAAAGAAAAATTTGTCAGTATATTCTTTTTTATGTCTTTCTTAAAAATAATTATAGGTGTAGTCATCAAAGGCTAGCAAGTTGGTTGGATTACGGTGATGGGGAAACTATTTCTGTTGAGGAATCTAACATATTCCTCGCTAAGCCTTGTGACTGAGAGTACTTATCAATCCTTGTGTCACATTTGTATGCTGCCCGCTGCTGGAGACTGAGGAAGTGCTGCAACTGTGAGCCTCATTCCTATGCGAGGCGACCAGTGAGCCTCTGCCATAGAAGGATTGTTAAGGAGGTGTGCATATGTGGGCAGCCCTGTACCTCTTTCTCCAAGTGGGCTGGGCACAGTTTTACATTCACTAGAGACGTCGACGGCTGCAGTGGTGTTGGACGTGGCTGCAGAAGTGGTGGCGGCAGTCGAGACTTGCATGCGAGCACCGACTTTCGGTAAGTAACAACAGTTTATGTGCTTGCTTATTCTTTGGACAAAAATCAGTATCATTTCTCTCCAGAGAGATATGGCTATAAAGCATTTGAATGATAAGATGGGTATAGCGTCGCAAATTTTGTAGGAAATACTATTATTTTACTTTTATATACATGTAAACATTATCACAAATTCTTTTTAACAGTCATTCCATTCTGCGATATTTTGCGATTGTTTTCTATACACCTTAAGTTCGCCCAGTACAGCATTCAAACTTATAGGAGCCGGCCGCGGTGGTCTAGCGGTTCTAGGCGCGCAGTCCGGAACCGCGCGACTGCTACGGTCGCAGGTTCGAATCCTGTCTCGGGCATGGATGTGTGTGATGTCCTAGGTTAGTTAGGTTTAAGTAGTTCTAAGTTCTAGGGGACTGATGACCACAGATGTTAAGTCCCATAGTGCTCAGAGCCATTTGAACCATTTTGAACCAAACCTATAGGAAGCGACTACATACATAGGTATACCACCTGTAAACTCAGATTCTATGGACTTCGTTATTATAGGATCTACATTTGTAGACTTTGATACTGTTTTAATGCAAGCATTTAAAACATCGTTCTATTTGATTCATATTTGCACTATGCTCACACAGATAGTTCACGTAGTCATAGTATGCACCTATAATACGTCTATGAACACCACAGCAGCTCAGTCTGTCTGTAGCGGAAGCTAAAGCAGAAGACAGACCTCGCAAATTAACAACACTGTTATGTAAATGTGTGTCTCATTAAGTTAATCAAGCATCGCTTCTCCATACATATCCACTGTTGATGACTGGCTCTGAGCACTATGGGACTTAACTGCTGAGGTCATCAGTCCCCAAGAACTTAGAATTACTTAAACCTAACTAACCTAAGGACATCACACTCATCCATGCCCGAGGCAGGATTCGAACCTGCGACCGTAGCGGTCGCGCGATTCCAGAGACTGTTGATAACTTCCTTCCAGACATATGGACATCAGCAGATGTATGGGGTGGTTGTAATATGTCATCGTCTTCTTCTCAATGTACCGCTTCATGCTGTACAGATAGTTTCTTTTGAACCACCTATACTGCACTCTCTACTCCAATTACTGATCAGAGTCACTTGCATGGGGGCTTAATTAAATAGAATGCAAATAATTTTAATTTTAGTCTCTGTTTGTCCGATTACGAAGTCTTGTAACCGATTGGCCCTGAATAATACTAGTACGCAAACTGACTGCACATAATTACAACAACGAATGAAAGGAAACTTCCGTTTATACAATTAATTAATTAAGTCCCCAGCAACTACAAAAGCTACTAAACAACAAAGTATAAGTGTAACTGTTCTGTGTGTGGAAGTGTGATTCAACATACACATCTGTCACGGTTCTTCCTCAATACGATCAGATGCTTAAAACGCCATTTACAATGAAATAATTAAAAAAAACAGAAATACTATGATTGCACATGGAAACCAGAATTACACTCTAATACACGAACACAAGCCAGATGCTTTGTTGACTGAACCTGTGAGCAAGAGGCATTGTTAGTTAGGAAGTTTGAAATAAATAAAAATAAAAAATTCGTTACCTTCATATATACAGTATATTGATGAAAAATACACTCTGGTCATTACAACATCCCCAATCGAATAACATATGGTGTCTTACCCAACAGAACAACTAGCACTCTATCGACGTCTCAACAAGCACAGATCACGCCTACCTCAGAACTACTACTCCACTCATATGGTGTCTTACCTAACAGAACAACTAGCACTCTATCGACGTCTCAACAAGCACAGATCACGTCTACCTCAGAACTACTGCTCCACACACCTTCTCCGAGGCAACTGCCAAGGCGGCTGAATAATACTCTTTGGCGCAATCTCTGGCGCTGTGACTCAGTGTAGCCACCTTTCATATGCCCCTCCTCCACGGGCTAGAATTTGATGGTATTTTTGCCAGCATTGGTGGTGAAAATACCACAAAATTCGTCAAAAAAATACAGACAAAAATAAAACATAATATTATTAAGTAACTATCACATAACTAAATAAATTTTGGCTTTGCACTGAACCTTCAATAACCTAATATATAAAATACAGTAAGGAATACAAATGCTTGCATAGATATGATTTTACATAATAGTTTACACAAGTATCATGTGGTTAAACAATTCAATCAATAGCGTCAGCAATGACGGATAGGTGCAGGTAAGAGTCTCATAACATTTCATAAACAGTAAACACACAAAAAATCAGTTTGTACAAATATTCATATAAAATCCTTTCAATAGTTCAATAAACAAGTAGGACTCCTCAGAGTAGTTGACAGTTCCAGCAGTATCACCCAGCAATGGTCAACAGGTGCAAATAGCAGTCTCATAACATTTCATCAGCAGTATTTAAACAGCTCCAACAATGGCACCCAGAAATGGCGAGCAGGCACAGACAATATCAAGTGACACTATCTCAGGAACAGCAGTTCCATCAGTGGCACCCAGCAATGTTGAACAGGTGCACACACCAACAAGTGACATAATTTCAGTAGAAGCAGTTCCATCAGTGGCACCCAGCAATGTTGAGCAGGTGCAGACACCAACTAGTGACATCATACCAGTAGAAGCAGTTCCGTCAGTGTCACCCAGCAATGTTGAGCAGGTGCTCACACCAACAAGTGACATCATTCCAGTAGAAGCAGTCCATCAGTGGCAGCCAACAATGTTGAGCAGGTGGAGACACCAACAAGTGACATCATTTCAGTAGAAGCAGTTCCATCAGTGGCACCCAGAAATGTTGAGCAGGTGCAGACAGCAACAATTGACATTATTTCAGTAGAGGTAGTCCATCAGTGGCACCCTGTAATATTGAGTAGGTGCAGACACCAACAAGTGACATCATTTCAGAAGAAGCAGTTCCATCAGTGGCACCCAGTAATGTCGAACAGGTGCAGGTAACAGTCCATAATATTCACTATCACTAATTAGACAGTTCATCAGAGTTTATCAGCAGAAATTAAAGATTTCCAAGTGGCATCCATCATGTTGAACAAGTGCACGTAACAGTCAATAATATTCACTATCACTAATCAGACAGTTCATCAGAGTTCATCAGCAGTAAATAAACATTTCCAAGTGGCACCCACCAATGTTAATACATGTAAGCACAAACAACAGTTTGAATGCACACACAATTGCTTTTACAAAATTGTTATCAATGCTCTTACACTAAACATACGAATTATAATAAGCATACAAATGATATAAGATAATTGTCATATTAACTATTACAAAAACACAAATTTCAGTAAACCTATAATATTTATGGGTGTCAGTGCAAGACACAACAAACAAGTAAAATAATATTTAGGAGATGGGTCGGTACCAATTATTTGGGATTAGGAAAGGAAAACACACAAAACACTCTCACTCATCTCTCATCCACATATTAAGTACTACTGTGTAATTGAATAGTGTTAACTGTGTAAATGAAATTCTGTCAAAATTTGATGTTCAATATGTGTACAAGTAGTTGTGGTAGCAGTGTACAACAATCAATAATAGTTAGTCAACGTCATAGTCATCATGTCAAGACCAATGTTTGCTAAGTCCAAGCAAAATGTACGGTTGCTGAACAACTGTCAGTGTGCCAAGATATGCAAATAATTCCTCTCTTCAAAAAAATGTATATACTGCTTATTGATTTAACAAAGTGTGTGTGTAGACAATCTTCTAGTGTTCTAGTCTGCCATCTTCATCCTCCTTGTTCCGTATAAACCAACAAAAAATATGCTCCTCACTTACTTTACCTATTATCCACAAAAACTCCAATAATCATCAGCATCACATAATCTTAATACTTCAATAATACCTTTTCAATACGTCGATACATATAAACCCTATCTCCAATATCATTTACCTTACATCTTGTCCACCAAAACTCCAATAATCATCAACATCACAAATCTCAATACTTCAATAATACCTCTTCAATACGTCGATACATATACCAATATCATTTCACCTCCATAACAACTCTTTCCTCTAGTCAGTCTCCTCGAACAAGCACAGATAAAATCCTAGTGCAAACTTCAATTCATCATCCCATACAATCCGAAGACACAATGTCCACACACAACCTCTGTTTAATCCATCTGACCAAAATCTTCTACTCATTATGAATTATATAATACATTTTGGTTACCTTGTCCACCATTAAATAAAAGAAATGCATACATGACCTCTAACAGCCTTTAGTTTGAATAACTTTCAGTAAGTAAGTACGAGTACGGAGTGAGAATGATCGTAATATTTCACAGTATGTACACCACTTCAAGAATCATGACAAAACAGAAGCAAACATGTGGAGTGTTTATTGTGTCAAGTGTAACTTGCTATTTTAATTGCTCACGAAGAATGCAGTGTAATAACTGTCAATGGTCTAAACCTAGTGTTGGTGTGTCATATCGTTAGCTTCCTTCCTATTAGCGTAAATTTACACAGCTTCCATAAAACCTCCACCTCATGTGACTTCAACGAAGTTTCTTGTACTAATGTCGTTCGTAGAATTATAGCAGTACATTTTCTTATCTTAAAATATAAAGCACTGCGCGTAAGCAAAACATGCAATAGCGAGTAAATATACCAGTAGAGGACAGAATGTCAACAAGTGGATGCAGCGCAATCCCTACAACGAGGCTCTGCCAAGCGAACAATCTATAATTAATACCATGGTGTGACCCAAACTCCATGTTCGTACACCGCACATCAGCATTTCTATATACCAAATTAAATAATAGTTATGACAACAAAGCAGAAATGTGTAAATATGCAATCCATACGCAATGCAGCAAATATATAAGTAAACATGAAGGATCCAGCAGATACATCACAAAGTATAACCTACATACATAATCATATCAGCACAATTAATCAGGTGACAATTGTAATTTAAATAAATAGGCACAGCAGACACATAATAAAAAATATGACATCAGTGAAAAGGCAGTGCAGTCAAGCGATGCATAATATATATATAAGTAACAACCCTGTTCATTAATAAAACATCGTCAAAACCAGCAAATGTACGCAAGCACGTCGCTTCACAAGTAAATTCATAGAACATAAAATTTAGTACAAAGTATAAATCACGTAATCGCGAGCAGCAAATTACGTCTAAAGTACATACCTAAGTGGAAATCTGTTACCTGAAAAATAAACTCAATTAATAGTTACCTTTTTAGTTTATTACTTTCTTCTTTGAAATTACATTCTTCCTGAAATTTTCTCGATCGCAATTCCTCTTAACATCGGACAAACACAAAATTTACCTGAAGTTCTTAAATATTTTATACAACCGTATCCTGATAAATACTGAACGTTAATAACATAATTCATCAAGTCACTATAGCTTTATACTGAATTTATTCGGAGAAATTAGACTGTGTATTTGTTTACGGCTGTCAGTGCATTCGCACTGAGCGCTCGATCAGCTGTAGGTACGCGTGACGTAGGAAGTAATTGTTTGCGGTCAACGACTGCCTTGTGCGGCGCTTAGACTTGACTGTTGCTTTGGGTATGTGCTGACGCCAGAATATGGCGCGGTATCCTTGTATTCTCTGCGTGTTTACGTATAACTGTTAGTTTCTCAAAAGTGTGTCATTCCACAAAAATTTTAACGTTCTATATATGATGTATTCCCTTAGAGCGCCGAGACTTAAGAGTTTCTACTTCGACAGTGTTATCATGAATAATTTTGCGAACCCTATATGGACCGTTATAAAGCAGAAAAAATTTGCTACGCAAGCCTTTTCCTTTGTGAGACAAACGGTGAGACTTAATTAACACCTTTCGGCCAACTGACAAGGTTTTTAAACGACCAGGACGTTTAGCTGATTTCTCTCTTCTAGCAGCCGCAGATGCAATATTTTGTAGAGCCAGTCTCACCGTTTGTGAGACAAACGGTGAGACTTAATTAACACCTTTCGGCCAACTGACAAGGTTTTTAAACGACCAGAACGTTTAGCTGATTTCTCTCTTCTAGCAGCCGCAGATGCAATATTTTGTAGAGCCAGATTGACAACTTCAGAATGCCGCAGTTTCCGTGAAGGCCGAAAAGGAACGATTTCAGAAATGCGATTTGTCGGTGCTTTATTTTTTAATATCAATATAGGCGGTAAAGAAGTCGAATCATTAGGGAGTTCATTCAGAATGTTTTGAAAAATATGAAGGTACTGATCCCACGTTCTGTGATTCTGATGACAATAAAGTCGACACATTTTATTGATTTCCTTCATATATCTCTCTGAAGCGTTAGATTGAGGGTGAAAACGTGAAATGAAAATTGGTTTAATGTTACGACGCCGTCGAGTACGAAGCCAAATTTCAGACCGAAACTGTGATCCGTTATCTGATATAACCTTATCAACATGTCCCACTTCTTTAAGAAAATGTTTAATGAAAGCATTAGATACTGAACGAGCTGTTGCTTTGCGTAAAGGTGTTAAACACACATATTTTGATTTCAATTCCACTGCTATCAAAATGTACGCAAAACCATTAGTAGAACGAACCACTGGACCGAAAAAATCGACTGCAGCCATTGTCCTTTAATTTCGCTGGAATGATAGGAAACAATTGTGCTCTATGAGAAATAGTTGGCGGCTTAGCCTTCTGACATAATTTGCATTTGGAAAGAACAGATCGAATACGTTTTTCCATATTACTGATGTAACAAATTTCTCGTAATTTATGAAAGCATTTTCTGGGACCAAAGTGTGCATAACTGAAATGTGTATACCAAATCAATTTATTAACCCACTCATCAGGAATGCAAACTAACCAAACAGAGTTGTCGACCGATTTTCGTTTAAAAAGAATATCATTGATAACTAAATAATACTGTCTAATCGCTACGCTTTCCTTTCTCCTCCACTTCTCCTTAATGTCCTTCCAGATTGCATCCTTATTTTGCTCCTTAGCGATGTCCTGGAGCGAAGACGAAATAAAATTTTCAAACGCAACACCTAGAATATACACCAAACAATAATTGTTTTCTTTGCAGTCCTCCTCAGCACTTTGTTTCAAACCCATAGGTGCTCGTGATAAAGCATCAGCAATAATATTTGAAGAACCCTGTATGAAAACAATATTAAAGTCAAATTCCTGTAGATACAGCGCCCATCGTGACAATCTTCCATGTGTTAATTTTGCTGACATAAGAAATTCCAGAGCTCGATGATCGGTGTAAACCTTAGCATGTCTGCCATACAAAAGGATGCGAAATTTTGTGAAAGCCCAAACAACAGCCAAGGCTTCAAGTTCCGTAATCGAATAATTCTTTTCTGATTGAGAGAGAACACGACTTCCAAATGCAATAGTTTTCTGTACTACAACGCCGTTTTCTTCTATCTCTTGAAATAAGTGTGCACCTAGGCCGTCAAACAAAAATCTTTGGATAAATCCGGATGTGAAAGAAGTGGAGCAGCAACTAAAGCATCACGAAGTTGTTCAAATTCTGATTGAGCTTCCTCATCCCAACACCAATCAGAATTCTTTCCAGATAGTTCACACAAACGAGGTGTGGCCAAATTGTCCGATCTAACAAAGCGTCTAAGAAAATTACAGACACCAAGGAAACTACGAACATCACGTTTTGTTGTAGGAACAGCATAATTACGAATAGCGTCTAGTTTCTCTGGATCAGGAAGAATACCTTCTGTAGAAATAATATGACCAAGAAATTTCACCTGAAAACGACCAAATTCAGATTTTTCCAAGTTCATTGTAATGCCAACTCTTGCAAAAATACGTAATAATGAATCCAAAATTTTGTTGTGCTCACTCCAAGAACGTTTAGCAATAAGAATATCGTCAACATATAAAGTAATATTGTCACGAAGATAAACAGGTAAAATTTCGTTTAAACTACGAATGAATGCTGCTGAAGATATAGGAAGTCCAAACGGTAATTTCCGAAATCACTTTTGGGTAAAATAGTCATATCAGGTTATTCTTTACCGACTCTCTAGATAGATTGATAGTTGAAGAGTTGTTTTGATAGATACAAAGAATAGTAAAAGAGTAGGCACCGGTGCAGAAAACTAAAAGGGAAATAGCACCACTACAGCTCGGGGCCCTGTGCACGCCACGGCACATATTCACTTAGTGCAGCGAATCCCCTGAGGCCGCACATAAATTCTAATTTGTGACTTAGTGGCCAATTTGGTGGAAGTGCCAACATAAATTGATTTAACCATGAACATGGATGTATGTCATTCTTAGAATTGCGAAAGATCTTAAATTTCCGAACAGTTAAGAAGTGTTTATCGCCAAAGTTTTCGCCTCGTGGCGACAAAGACCTACCGCGTCTGTCCCAGTCCCAATGTCGATTATTGTCAAGTTCGCGCCCCTGGCGCTCTCTTGTTGCTTCTCGTAAATTAAATAAATTATTTTCTTCAAACCCCTCTGCTATCTGTGATTCTACTCATCTTCTGCTGTCTTTTCCTACGATTTCGCCTTCAAGTTGTTTGACTTGCTTTCGTAATGACTCAAATTCCCTTTTAACGCGTTCGTTAAATTTTCCCTGATTTTCAACATGTTTATTTATGCTCTGGTACTCTTCGGTTTCTGCAAATGGCGATGGAGCTGTATCGTGTGAATCTCTGTCCCCATTTAAACTAAGACTCTGCTCAATTCTCTCCGATAAGTCACCTATTTGTTCTTTCTGTTTATTTACATCTTCCGTTAAGTGTCGCGACTCGGGTTTCAGTATTGACACATTTAGTAGTTAATGATCACATTGTTGTGTTAGGTTATTTATTCTTTCATTTGGTACAGATTCCTCGATTCTTTCAAATATTTCTTCCTTATCGTGTGCACGTTGTAAATTTAACTCTGAAAATTATTGTACTATCACGCGATCTCTTTCTTTCTGTTCTCTACCCTGTTCCTTTTGTCTGCTTTCTATTGAAATTAATCTATTATTGTGAGCATTCAAAATCGGTTGTACTTCTTCTCTAATTTCTTTCTTTAATTCATCTTTCATGTTTTTAACACATGTTTCCATTGTTTCCATCTCTGTTTTAATTGTTCCTATTTGTGATCCCACTGTTTTTAATTCAGATCTTAACTGTGTTTCCATTGTTCCCATATCAGTTTTAATTGTTCCTATTTGTGAGTCTAACCGTGTTTCCATTGTTCCCATCTGTGATTCCAAATTTAATATAGCACCCATCAACTGCTCCAAATTAACTGGTTCAAAATTCTTTTCGCCCCTAACATTTCCCGTAAAACTAACTTCCTTCGTCATAGCAGTAAAGCTATCTGTGTTCGATACTATTCCAGAATCTTCTGTCATTAATCTCGTATTCTGAAAATTTTTTGATTGTGAAAAATTTTGAACTGGTTCCGGACTGTTTTCCCGACTTATTAAATTGTTTTCTGCTTCATTATTCATCATACTGTTCTCCTGTGTTGGCGAGTTCGCCATGTCAACAATTTCGTCATTCTGACTATCCATCATTTTTGCCTTTTTCATCGATCGAGTAATCATTTACAAAACATACAAAACTCGTTACTATACGAAAGTTACACACCTTTGACACTTTATGTCCAACAATACCATTCACATGAAATGCTTCCCGACAAACACGATTAACGAACAATTGAAATGTTCATAATTGCACAAAATTGTCAAACCCTTATACAAGACATCAAAATTAAATTGTGCAAAAATACCATTAGAAGAAAGACAGACAACTACAAATGTTCATTACCAAATCTACACATGCAATATAGACTACAATTACTAAAGTACAAATTACTACAACAATACTACTGTCTGCTATTTTTACTATCAAAAGAATTCAAAGGGACGATCCTGACAGGGTCGCCACATGCATGGGGGCTTAATTAAATAGAATGCAAATAATTTTAATTTTAGTCGCTGTTTGTCCGATTACGATATCTCGTAATCAGTTGGTCCTGAATAATACTAGTACGCAATCTGACTGCACAGAATTACAACAATGAATGAAAGGAAATTTCTGTTAATACAATTAATTAATTAAGTCCCCAGCAACTACAAAAGCTACTAAACAACAAAGTATAAGTGTAACTGTTCTGTGTGTGGAAGTGTGATTCAACATACACATCTGTCACGGTTCTTCCTCAATACGATCAGATGCTTTAAACGCCATTTATAATGAAATAATTTAAAAAAAACAGAAATACTATGATTGCACATGGAAACCAGAATTACACTCTAATACATGAACACAAGCCAGATGCTGTTGACTGATCCTGTGATCAAGAGGCATTGTTAGTTAGGAAGTTTGAAATAAATAAAAATAAAAAATTCGTTACCTTCATATATATATGGATGAAAAATACACTCTGGTCATTACAACATCCCCAATCGAATAACATATGGTGTCTTACCCAACAGAACAACTAGCACTCTATCGACGTCTCAACAAGCACAGATCACGCCTACCTCAGAACTACTACAACTCTTAACCAAATTCTCAGCGGCAAATGCCAGTGGAGGCGGCTGAATAATACTCTTTGGCGCAATCTCTGGCGCTGTGACTCAGTGTAACCACCTTTCACACTCTCGGGTGCTATACCTACATTCGTTCATTTAAATCCACTAATAGTCAAATTATGTGTATCAGTGATGATCGGAAATCTGGTGACACTTAAATGACGCACAGTAAGTTGAAAAAGTTCCACCGGCTATTGCCGCTGCTATTGTTCTTGTGGCGCAGCATGGTCGAACGGCAGGTTCGCTAAGTCTGTGGTGGCACAGACAATAACAGGTCGAAGACATGAGTGTCCCGATCCAGCAGCTGTGTTAGAACCACATCAGGGGGGTGTTCTGCTGTTGAAAAATAAACAGCATCACTCATTCAATCTGATTTCTATAATAAAAAGGGGAGGAGGAACTTGACTGGTCTACACGTTTCCCGCCTTTTTAAGCCATTCTATTGGTTCGGAGGCCAATGGCCTTGCCGCAGTGACAACACCGGTTCCTGATAGATCATCGCTGGTAAACACGACGGGCTGGGCTAACACTTGGATGGGTCACCATCCGCTCTGCCGAGCGCTCTTGACAAACTTGACTGAAACGTAGCGACTCCGGTCGCGTAAAGTGACGTATGACCGGGAGAGTGGTGTGCTGACCACATGCCCCTACGTATCCGCATGCAGTGATGCCTATGGGGTGAAGATGACACGGCGGCCGGTCGGTACCATTGAATTTTAAGGTAGAACCTACCCTGCCATATTATTATGGCAATCGACTTTGTAAATTTTTCGCTGTTACCTCCTGGCCTTGTGGGTGGTGTGTTCTCTGCATCTTTGAACAGACCTGTGCAGCTCTAGCGTTATCTAATTACTTACTAACATTCGCAGCTCCGGCACTTTCACAGTGTTCTGAATTTATTTCTATCGAGTATGATGGAAAAGTCAATATATTTGCACACAAATATATATTGAACAAGTGCTAAAAATTTTGCTAGAACACGAGTTACCGCCAGTATAACGTATGTCTAATATAAGAAAATCCTCAATTTATAATAATTACATAACGTTATTAATTTTGATTGTTTGTTTATGCAATAACGCCACTAATCTTCGATGGGATTATTAGTAACACTGCTCAAAATTACACAGATAGAAAAACATGCCTCTCTTTATGTAATCACAACGCCATAGTATTACACCAGAAAGAAAAATACTATTATAGCACAACAACAGGCGAATATGGAATATGTCCTGACAGAGTTCGAGAAGTAACAGAAGAGAACCAGCTTTTCGACTTATCTGGCAGTTTCAAAGGCACTTAAATCAAAAACATTTTGACATATTCCAGCACTTTTACTAGTTAGTATTAGTACCCATATGATGTAATATACAGTAATGTATCGCGTTAAGTAAAGTAACATATACGTGATGTCATGTATAACAAGGCGGATGCCACCATGTTATCCTTCATGGCATTTATCACGTCGTGCAGTATGATACAACACGTCATTAAGGTTTAGTATCCCCACTGAGAGATACTTCCTATTACAGATATACCGCCACTCTCGGATACTTTCTACTCTAGACGCATCCCACTTTGTAAGAGCATATAAATTTGCGTCTATTTGTTCTTACACCCCTCACCAAACATATAACAAGGGGCGAGTTTGGGGGAGAAATGGTCCACTTGGGGGAAAGATCAACCCACCACCCAGAAGTCAAAAAAATCACCCCAGTCACCCCAGGGACAAATTTACCCACGTGAGCCAACACCCTGCAGCTAAGAGAGCTCACAACACTGGGTAAGTATGTTTAGCTCGCAAAAAACTGCGAGTACTCGTATGTCAAGATGTTTTGGTTTAAATGTCTTTGAAGCAGCCAGATAAGTCGAAAAGGCATTTCCCTTCTGTAACATCATTAACTCTGCCCAAGACATACTCGCATTTTTTGTGCTATGATGTGAGAATTTTTCATTCCGGTTCCCAACTATTAGTCTAGCATTGTTTCGGCAATAGACCGCCACAGCTTGGCAACAGACATAGTCTTTTGTTGACTCGGCCAACAACTGACCCGGTATACGTTTTCTCAATATCTTTCGAAACACGTTGCTTATATCGTGGCAGCGGATTAACCTTTCACAAAACGCACGACCATTAGTGGCATGTAACTGCCTAGCTTCTTACAAAATTTGAACCGTTTCGCAGAAGTCTGAAACACAGAAGTGGCATGCCTGAACAAATATACAAAAAACTGCTTTTTCACAAAAAATCCAAATGAAGGTAGATTTTTGAAATCAAGTATTAAATTTTATCGTAAGACTACATTTTTTACTTGTCTGATTCACTCTAAACCGTATCCGCGCATTAAAGTCACTTGAGCGAATTTTACGTCTTACATTTAGCTTCGACTTAAAACCACCGTGCATCGACAGTGGGTAAAGATTAATGAATAAAAAATTAGGTTTTACTTCAACCGTTTATCTACCTTCTCGCAAAGTTTGAACCGATTCGTGCAGGTTTCAAGTATGGAAGTGACGAGCTTCGAAACGTTCACGTAAAATCCAAACGAAGTTATCTTAGTCCAAGGTTTGGTACACCGGTAGAGCAGATTTGAACCATCAATCTCGATCTAGTCCGGAGACGTTTTTGAAACTAAAATCCGAATAAGGGTGACACTTTTTGCGCATAAAATACGAGCGGTGCAAATTCAAATGCTGCCATTAGCTGACCATTAACTTCTGTAAATCTTTTGCAAAAGGAGTTAATCGATTCGTACAATTTGCTTGCGCGGCATCTCCGGTTCGTCGTCCAAACCTTGCTTAATATAAACCCAGATACTGAATGGCTGTCCTAATAGTAACTGCTCCGGGCTAAACCAAAAACTTTTCACCCCATGTTCCTAGCTCAAGTAGGATCCGAGCAGCTATCCGCGATTCTGTGCTCGGGCCTTTCAAACATATTCCTTACAGCACAACTGCGCTGTAACGGTTACGTTTCACGTTCTTGTAACATAGCATGAGTGTATCTGTCTAACAATTCAACGTGCAACAGACGATGACGTAGTCACTTGTGTTAGAAGAACACTCCAGAATGGTGTGCTATTTCCTTCATCTCGACTGTATGTATTACGTACATTCTTGACTCATTAATAGTTTCTGTGAACAGAATCAATCGTTAGCTTAGGCTGAAATAGGAGACGTCTGTAGTGAAAATTGTAAATAAAGTGTCGTTAAAAATAATCTCCAGTTTGTGACTTTATACCTAAAGTTGACGTCTTTACCACGTTTTACAGTTAACTAGTACTTGTGTTTAAAGTGCTTAGAAATTTAATATTTTAGTTTGTGTGTTCTTTCGATCTGCTACAAAGAAAGCTCGTGGAAGTACATACATAAATCAGGAAATGGTAACATAACTACCACTCCTGAAAGAGTGAAAATCTCATTCTGGAAACTTCCCCTAGGGTGTGGCTAAGCCGTGTCTCCGCAATATCCTTTCTTTCAGGAGTGCCGGGTCCTGCAGGGTTCGCAGGAGAGCTTCTGTAAAGTTTGGAAGGTAGGAGACGAGGTACTGGCAGAAGTAAAGCTGTGAGAAGGGGGCGTGAGTCGTGTTTGGGTAGCTCAGTTGGTAGAGCACTAGCCCGCGAAAGGCAAAGGTCCCGAGTTCGAGTCTCGGTCCGGCACACAGTTTTAATATGCCAGGAAGTTTCATATCACCGCACACTCCGCTGCAGAGTGAAAATCTCATTCTGGTATGATATGGTAATTCTGAAGTATTCTAATGATGAAAATTACATGATAAATATATCTGAAACAATATAAGGGAATCTGATTTAGAAATTAATTGCCAAAGGAAAATCGTCTGGTGTAGTTCTTCTATCTTATCAGTGTCTTCTATTGTGGGTTTGCTCAAGACGTAACTTTACTACTTGTACGATTTCGTGAACTGTAACTGAGGTAAATTCAACTGCTCTTCTTTATACTTACGTGTGTCTGTGTTGTAATGCTGAACAACGCAGATGATCTAACTACAGAAACTAAAACTGTACCAATTCATCTTTACAGAATCATAAGTCATCCTTCTCTATGATCTGCAAACCATTCCCATTCGCTCAGTAGAACAGCCATTAGCCGACTGTCACTAGCTGCTCTTAGAACGCCCACTG
This sequence comes from Schistocerca gregaria, assembly GCF_023897955.1. Classification (NCBI taxonomy): domain Eukaryota; kingdom Metazoa; phylum Arthropoda; class Insecta; order Orthoptera; family Acrididae; genus Schistocerca; species Schistocerca gregaria. The sequence goes on along the minus strand of NC_064925.1, from coordinate 7,006,825 downwards.
CAACGGCGGTGCTAGCAGCAGCCACAGATCACACTGCATGTACTCAGAACCACTGTGGTGTAAGGTATCTACTATTGAAAATACTGTATGGAAAATATCCATTATACATAAGTGAAATATGACGCATGAAATGAAAACAGAACTTCCATTACCTCGCTTGAATGCCACAAATAAACTAGAAACCTAAGAAACAATTATTTGGAATTTTATTTCTTCCCAAAATCAGCTTTTTGCTACTTTTTTTCTCGCACGTTGTCTGCTGTCAAGCATTTTGTGACTTTCTTTATATTCCTTGTTCCATTTTTAATTGTGACACGTAGTGAGTCTCAAAAGTTATTTTTTTCTGTAGTATTTTTGGTGACGCTTGTACTCTTTCAGTTTATCTTTCCAAATTCTGGTTTAATTTCTTCGAAGTGCATTTGTTATTACAACCATAGTTACTAAATTAGAATCAGTAGCATCTGTCACCTCTGAAAGAGATAGCAATGAGAATGGACATCTGTCTGCTACTGTAATACCGCAACGAGGCTGAGATTATTTAAATTGCCGTTTACGTTTTATGATTTCATTGATAAAGGAATTAAACCTCTGTTTTGGTGCTGGTATAACAGAAGCCCAACAACCTAACGTACTTCTTGTCGTTCGCTGAGGGGGGAGGAACAGAAGCAACAGCTGATGCAACAGTCTGACGAAATGTTGCCGGCGTTTGAATGGGAGTAATCCTCGGCGAAGCCCCTGGAGGCCTCTCGCGCTCGCCAGCACGTGGCCCGGGGTATCGGTGGGAAGGCTGGCCGCTCCTGGACGCCAGTATGTGTTCCCCTTGCACACTGTTCGACTGGCTTCTCGGCGGTATGGCGTTCTGATAGCGGAGTCGCGTCCGATTTTTTTGGTAAGTGTTGCACTACAAACACTTTGGCGGAATTTGAGTTGATTTTCCACTGCTCATATTTGTGGTGCTCGTCATTCACGCTCCATCGGGCACAAAAACCAATTAAATTGTCCCAAAAGCCAACTGTGTCTCTATGTCTTTTACCAGAATTTTCGTGTCATGTCTGTGTACCTAAAGTACGAACATATTTGAATGCCAAAGTAACGGAAGAACCGTGTCAGATTGTAAAAATGGCGCTAAATTCGATAAAAACCAACAAAAGAAGTGATGGAGCCAATAGTTGAATTCAGTTCGTTTGCTAATCGAATGCTACTGTCGATAAAGGTCAATCTGCACATCACTGACCGTAGGAGAATGTTTCTCGATGGTTTATTGCGCAACCAACCAATACGTTCTCAGTCTTGCTTATAGACAAGCAACTATTTGAGAGAGATGAAATAGCATAATTTTCTGAACTAATATTTCTGAGAGAAAGCAAATATGGAAACTTGGCGTAGACACCATCAGCAGTTTAAGAGTAATGCGTGTGCTGTAATTGGAGGTTTACATGTTCTTGTAGCCTGTCTCAACATGTGCTGGCTACGAGGACATTGTGTCGGAAAACTCCACCAGACTTCGTACAGAATGTGCTACTGTAAACAAGAGATGGGCTTCGGCTTATGCATGGTGGGGCTCAGTCTCATCTCAGTAACATTGTTTGGAAGGCATTGGACGATATCTACAACGGCAGGTGCACGGGTAGAGGAGGAACGTTTCTGGGACTCCCACGTTACCCGGACTTCACCCCTATGTTGTATTGCCCGTCGACCCATTGTAATGGTCGCCTAGTCGTAGATATTGCTATAATCGCACTATTTCACTCCCATTTACGGAGCTTGTTAGCACTTGATGTTACGTTGGCGCCATTAAAATGCGTTATGGTTATCGCTGCTGCTTGCTGGATCACTGCTGTGTCTCGATGCTGATGCTGGCTCTAAATCTGGTTGTCTAGGGATAGAAAGATGAGGTCCCGTGTTTTTGATGTGCTTTTGATGAGAAATAACGAGCGAAACCAACAAATATTTAAACTTCAAATATTTATTACACTGGTGGCCATCTTAATTCTACTGTCCACCAAAGACAATGACACAACACAAACTAGTACTTCTTTTACATGTTCTTCGCATTGTTTATCCACCTCGAACAATAACACACATACACACTTTACCAAACATTCCGATTGCGCTCCCGCCCCTTGTTGTTGCTTATATTTATAACCTTGTCAAAGAACTACTAAAAAGAGATATAGTTTATAAGTCACATGTACATCTCTTATCGTAATTTGTGCAGAAAAGTTATTAATTTACATAGAGTGGCATAATTTAACAGGTTAATAAAATGACAGACAGATTTTTTGACTTGACAGAATAATTCTTTGTTACAAAAAGGCCGTTTTTTAGAAGTTTATCAATTGACTTCTGTAATGTGCATAAATAAGTAAAGAACAGCAATTATTAAGAATTACATTGGTTTTTGCCTAAAATAGGAGTGTTTACGTGAATACTGAGTGGAAACGCTCCTAGTGAACAAATATGTTTCACTGGGTGATTTTTATTGAAGGAGATCCAAAATACGTAAGTTGGCCACTATTTTTCGTACTTCATACTAATTATTTAAGATGAACTTAGTGTTTTTACATGATATTTGCTGTATCAGTGATCAAGTGATACAAACTTCTGTGTGGTCAGTTATTCAGTATAATTTAATGGGCTGACTGTTTATGGAGACATGTTATGCAATCATTGTTAACATACAAAGCAACTTTTCTATAATCATAAATACTCGTTAAACTGGTTGAATTTGGAGGGTATATCATGCTTTGGTAAAGTAAAGCCTTTAATATGTTCCGTTACACCACCCAACGCAACTAATTTGCGCAGTAAACATTTATAAAGTAGGGATGCTTCATTTGCGTGTCCTGAAAGCCTTCTTATCCATTAAACACTGTCCAACGGTGTTTCAAAGGGCGTGGCAGTCAGCTGTGACTCAAAAGCTGCAAGAAACATTCTAGCAATGTTTTGTTTAACATTAATTATAGCACTTTCACGTAACTACTCACGAGATCCCGTCACTCTTCACAGCTGGACGAATCCAGTGTGGATCGAAATATTTCACCGTAAATATATCCTGTTGTAAGGAAAAATTTTAAAGTAGACTCGCCGTACCCATGTCACAATACTTTCAGTTAGTCGGTAGTTCAGTTTTTGTGAAACCAAAAGTGCTGCCGTGGACGTACTGTTCACACAGCTACCGTTCCATTCTTTTAGTAGACACTGTTCTCTAGCTCAGCAGCGACTTTCGAGTCCGCAGTCTTTTGATTACAAGTCTTTCGTGCCATTGTGTCCCTGTTCGTAAGTTCTGTTACTGTTCTACGTAAGAGTTTAACAAAGTTTTCCTGTGGACTTCGTGCACTGAAATGGCGGTACATGTAGTAGCCCTGCGGCTCTGTTCAACGAAAAATCAAGTACTAACTGTTCACTCTAAGGAGATTCAGTGCAATGGCTTATGGAGTAGTTGTTTCGGTAGAGGTTGAATGGATTCGGGCGCTACTGACAGCTTTCTCCGCGTAGCTGATCTTAACCAGTAGCCGAGATTGTGGTTAGTGTGTCTACATAGCGGCCATCCATATATTACGTCACATGAGTTTCATGATTTTTGGAGATACCACCTCCTCGCTCGACACCAGCCCCGGATCTATGTTATTTCCGAATCGGTGCACAAACTTGACAATGGCGCCTCCTCTCCCAAACCCACCTCCCCCCCTCGCCCCTCCTTGCCCTTCGAGCGTTTGAGACGGGACGTCAAAAATGTAAAAAAAAAAAAACAGATTTTTCAAAAATATGTTCACTTTTTTGCGTACGTCTTTCTGAAGAGTTTTATGTATAAAACATATACGTTCGAGGAAATGTAAGACATGTTATTTGTTCTTAAATGTGCCAAAGTGCAGTGCCACGCCTCTCCACACAACATTCTCCTATCGCACGCCACTCTATTTCGCTCTGGGGAATTCAAACGTGTTTATTTTGTAATGGATTCCAATAAACCTATGCCTCTCCTGCTCCCAGTCGGCTGGTTTGACATCCAGCCCCCCCTCCCCTCCAAAACCTGAACTAAATTCCGCCCGAACAGGCCATGAAGACCCAACGGTACCGACCGATAGCCGTGTCATACTCAGCTAACAGGCGTGCGTCATTTGATGCGGATATGGAGTGCCATGTGGTCAGCGCACCGCTCTCCAGACCGTTTTGTCAGTTTACGAGACCGCAGCCGCTACTTCTCAGTCAAGTAGCACCTCACTTTGCCTCACAAGGGCTGAGTGCACCCCGGATGGTCACCCATCCAAGTGGTAGCCCAGCCCGACAGCGCTTAACTTCGGTGATCTGCAGGGAACCGGTGTTACCTCTGTGGCAAGGCCCAGTTAATACTGGGTGGGTTTTCTGTGTCCGGTAGAATTAGAAATCTTCAGAAAATTGGCACTTTATTGCCTATTAGCTAATACCTTTCTCCTTTGTGTGCCATGAAATTAAATATAGGAAACATAAAAGCGGTAAACACAAAAGACGAGCAATACAGTACACATTGCTTCAATCCTTAGATCCCAGCATTTTTTTCTGTCTAATCTTCCTACAGCTTTACACGACGTCCTTTCCTTTCTGCGAAAGAATCTATTACCTCATCAAAGTTCGTCAAACTTTTGTTACATGAAAAATCTGTATCGTTTTCTAATACTGAAAAAGCTGTTAATTTAATACGAAAAATACCCAAGACTGATGTGCTTTCTCGATTTGATTAAATGTTTTTTGTCACTGTCTGCTAGATGAAACGAAAGAGGCCTTTCTAGTGTTGCTGCAATTCTAACACACGCCAAATAAGCGAGACTTTTGGCACAAATGGTCATTTTTATCCAGCTCATTTACATAAACAGCACAACAGAATATAATTCACGATGTACCAGTATGAAATTGCTATTGGGCCTACTATAAGCAAAAAGTTTTATGTTAGGAAGTGGTTTCACATATCATTCATACGCTCCAGTTTCTCAAAAATAATGAGATCACGTAGTAGTAGTAATAATAGTAATAGTAGTAGTAGTAGCAATAAATTTTTATGTAAATTTGGAATCGTCATATACTTCCATATAATTTGTGTGACGTCCCCGTTTCTTCTCCTTCCTCTAACAAACAGTCTTCTCATCACCAACTATGTAACTGTTCTTGCCATTGTCAAAACTTGTTCTCCGGTTAACCTCACTAACCCTGCTACAATCACCAGTTCAGTTATTCTGCATCTAATCTCCGGTTAGGCGCTATTACGTGTTAGTGCAACGTGTTTTCCTCGAAATTCCGAGAACAGAACTTAAGCGGCTGCGAATAGTTTAGCGATCTGGCAAAAAATTTCTGTTAAAAATTCTTTTTTTCGGATACGCTGAGAAGATAATACGTAATTTTTCTTATCTGTTGTTCCTGTTAATCATTTATTTCCACTATGATAGTCCGAATCTATGGATTTCGCAATTATAACAACGCTTATCATTCGCACACCCAATCAACCACATAAACAAACAGCGACTGGCGTTCACCCGTTGCGGCTTATTCGGTTCAGCTCGTATAGCCCCCGTTCTCTTTTTTCTGCTAGGAAGTTTGTTTTTCCTTAGGTGAGATGGGGATTCCCCTGGCAGAGACATTACGTATACTGTACACGCTTTCAAAAATCAACTTATGATTTGTTCAGAAATCAGCTTAGAATGTGTTCAAAAACCAACAGCGATGCGTTTCAAAATCATATGAGCAACCGATACAGCAAATTGCGCTGGATGCTAGGCGCTCTCTGAAGCAAGGTTTCTCTTCTTCAAGAATACGCGTTTGGCGCCCCCTAAATTGCCACCCGGAGCAGATACCCCGTTTGCCCCCCCCCCCCCCTCCCCTCTCCACCATAGATCCGGACCTGCTTGTCACAGATGGTCACTACCGTGTGACCCCTCCCCTGGTGTGACGTAACATATTTTCCAGTTTTAAATTTAGAAATTATTAAATTATAACAGCACCTCCAAAATGATGTAGTTCTATATGAATTTTTTTTCAAACATCAAGAACAAATCAAATGTTTTAGAAAATTTACAAAACTCAACAAATCAAATGAACGAAACAAAATTTAATCACCTTGTGTCCAAGGACTTTGAACGGATTCCTTCACATTATTTATGATTGGTATAGCAGCCACTTCGTAATCGATTTGGATAATGCTAGGAAAATTCTATATGCCCACATCATCTCCATTCAACCATATTGCACCTTCATCGTTTATCAAACAAAGTACTTCCCTGACACGTCTTGCTGCAATTCTTTGAGGATGAATCTTCGTTATGGGCAAAACTTTTAGGCTGATTTATTTCGTGTTCCATAGGTCCAGCTGTGTTGGATTCACAAATACGTGGAACGAGTCAGTTTTTTACAAATACAATATGATAATCTTATAGCGCATACATTTTATAAAAATTTATTCGGTAATTTCTTTGAGCAGCAATACAGAAAAAAGGCATATTTCCTTAGAATCTTGAAGGACTACAGAAAAAAGAGATACAGAGCACAAACGGATACAGAGCTCAAGTTAAATAACATTCTTAGTGGCATTGTGTCCACTTGTATTATATCATATTAAAATCTTACAATTTTTTTAAAAATTCATCTAGACTGTAAAATGCTTTTTCTAGCAGACATATTTTAATGTTTTCTTGAACTTGCTCTTGTTATGTGATTGAATATGTTGATTTGTGGCTTTGTATGATGAAAAATATACACTCCTGGAAATGGAAAAAAGAACACATTGAAACCGGTGTGTCAGACCCACCATACTTGCTCCGGACACTGCGAGAGGGCTGTACAAGCAATGATCACACGCACGGCACAGCGGACACACCAGGAACCACGGTGTTGGCCGTCGAATGGCGCTAGCTGCGCAGCATTTGTGCACCGCCGCCGTCAGTGTCAGCCAGTTTGCCGTGGCATATGGAGCTCCATCGCAGTCTTTAACACTGGTAGCATGCCGGGACAGCGTGGACGTGAACCGTATGTGCAGTTGGCGGACTTTGAGCGAGGGCGTATAGTGGGCATGCGGGAGGCCGGGTGGACGTACCGCCGAATTGCTCAACACGTGGGGCGTGAGGTGTCCACAGTACATCGATGTTATCGGCAGTGGTCGGCGGAAGGTGCACGTGCCCGTCGACCTGGGACCGGACTGCAGCGACGCACGGATGCACGCCAAGACCGTAGGATCCTACGCAGTACTGTAGGGGACCGCACCGCCACTTCCCAGCAAATTAGGGACACTGTTGCTCCTGGGGTATCGGCGAGGACCATTCGCAACCGTCTCCATGAAGCTGGGCTACGGTCCCGCACACCGTTAGGCCGTTTTCCGCTCACGCCTCAACATCGTGCAGCCCGCTTCCAGTGGTGTCGCGACAGGCGTGAATGGAGGGACGAATGGAGACGTGTCGTCTTCAGCGATGAGAGTCGCTTCTGCCTTGGTGCCAATGATGGTCGTATGCGTGTTTGGCGCCGTGTAGGTGAGCGCCACAATCAGGACTGCATACGACCGAGGCACACAGGGCCAACACCCGGCATCATGGTGTGGGGAGCGATCTCCTACACTGGCCGTACACCTCTGGTGATCGTCGAGGGGACACTGAATAGTGCACGGTACATCCAAACCGTCATCGAACCCATCGTTCTACCATTCCTAGACCGGCAAGGGAACTTGCTGTTCCAACAGGACAATGCACGTCCGCATGTATGCCGTGCCACCCAACGTGCTCTAGAAGGTGTAAGTGAACTACCCTGGCCAGCAAGATCTCCGGATGTGTCCCCCATTGAGCATGTTTGGGACTGGATGAAGCGTCGTCTCACGCGGTCTGCACGTCCAGCACGAACGCTGGTCCAACTGAGGCGCCAGGTGGAAATGGCATGGCAAGCCGTTCCACAGGACTACATCCAGCATCTCTACGATCGTCTCCGTGGGAGAATAGCAGCCTGCATCCCTGCGAAAGGTGGATATACACTGTACTAGTGCCGACATTGTGCATGCTCTGTTGCCTGTGTCTATGTGCCTGTGGTTCTGTCAGTGTGATCATGTGATGTACCTGACCCCAGGAATGTGTCAAAAAAGTTCTCCCTTCCTGGGAGAATGAATTCACGGTGTTCTTATTTCAATTTCCAGTAGTGTAGTCTACAGATGCAACACCATCCTTTAAATAAGTATGTCTCGACGCTAGGACAATAACCATCGTATGAAACTTGCTTCATATGTGACGACCCTCGGAGATCCAAAGACAGCTGTAGTAACAGATGAGCGAATTTACCTTCGGAGTCATCATTTCCTACCGCTACATACCCGACTAAACGCTGTTTAAACAAGTGGTGGTAAGATCCCCTCTCGTAATAATCGCCGCAAGCTAAATCGTCGAACACCGCAACTCGCGACAACCTTGCATTTTACAGTTTGTAAAAAAATACTGTGATTCCCGTACATGATTTGCGTACCAAGCAGCATCATTTTTAAATGTCCTAGCCTATACGATATCCCACCTGGTATCTGCTGGCTCACTGTATACGGCAATCAGAGGAAAATCGTCAATGACCAACTGGTTCCCAATATAAGCCACAACGTTTTTGCACGCTCTCAAAGTTTCGTTTTTCTAACCCCATGACATTAGTTCAATAATTAGAATCAAACTGTCGTGTTTTAACACCAATAAGTTTGCGACTGAGAGGCGCCATTTGTCGCACCGATCCTTTAAATGAACTTTCTGGAGCATTTGTGGAATGCAAATAGCGCTCAAGTCAACACCTGAAACTATAACTCGCTCGTATCGTGATTTTCGTCGGGGCCACCATCGCAAGTGAAAGTAAACACAGGTTTTTCAGAACCTTCTCGAGTTCTTACTTACTTTGCGTAAGCTGGTAATTCAGGAAGTCTATGTACATCTATGGCATGAGTCTACGTTAGAGGAAGACTGTTTTCCACTACTATTCGCTACGAACGTAGACCAAGAGCGAGTCACAGTTTCAGGTTTCCCTTCGCCATCTTTCTTTAGTACAGCACCTGCATAAACAGAGGGAATAAGTTAATGTTTTTCAGCGATCACGAAACCACAATCCGATGATTTTACACGGTAGTCAAGGTGCGTTAATATCGGTGCTTGAGCGTGTTTCTGTAATAACTGACACACGTGTTTTGTCATCTTAAGAACTACAGCTAAGTCGGAATTACTTCCAAAAAAACTAGAATTTTTGTTTTTGGAACCACGGCTTTTTTATGTCGTTGGACTGTTCTTATCTTTCTCTTCTTGCCTGTTGAATATCGTTCCTTAATGCTGTTATTCTTTTTGTTGCTTCATTTATCGCCATCTCGTGCTAACAGTAAAGTATTAAGGCTCTGAGCACTATGGGACTTAATATCTATGGTCATCAGTCCCCTAGACCTTAGAACTACTTACACCTAACTAACCTAAGGACATCACACAACACCCAGTCATCACGAGGCAAAGAAAATCCCTTACCCGCCGGGAATCGAACCCGGGAACCAGGGCGCGGGAAGCGAGAACGCTACCGCACGAACACGAGCTGCGGACAAAGTATTAAGCTCAGACTCTAATACTACAGTTTTATTCCTGGAAAAGCTCTGACCACGCGTTCATTTAGGTACTGTTTGAAGCAACTGGCTTCCACCCGATTGCGTTTTAGTATCTTTAATGTCTTCTGGTATGTCCTGTTTGGTTTCTTCCTGCAAATAAAAATAATCATGAAAATGTTGGATATGGACATTTCACACAATATGCACACTACAATGAGGTGGCAAAAGTCATGGGACATCTAATATCGTGTCGGACCTCCTTTTTCCCGGCGTAGTGTAGCAACAAGACGTGCATCGCCTCAAGTCGTGGGAAGTCCCCTGCAGAGATATTGAGCCACGCTGCATCTGCAGCCGTCCATAATTGCGGAACCGTCGCCGGTGCAGGATTTTGTTCACTAACTGAGCTCTCGATTGTCCCATAAATGGTGGGTGGGATTCATGTTGGGCAATCTGTGTGGCCAAATCATTCGCTCGAATTGTCCAGAATGTTTTTCAGACTATCGTGAACAATTGTGGACCAGTGACACGGTGCATTGTCATCAGTTAAAATTCCATCGGTATTTTGGAACATGAACTCCATGAACGACTGCAAATGGTCTCTAAGTAGCCGAACATAAACCATTTCTAGAGAATAACCGGTTCAGATGGATCGGAGGGCCCATTCCATCCCATGTAAACACTGCCCACACCATTTGGAGCCACCACCGACCTACACAGTGTCTTGTTGACAACTTGGGTCCATGGATTGGTGGGGTCTGCACCAAGGACATATAAAAAAGTATATGAGAATGCAGGCTTTCTCGGCGAATCTTGAAGATAAATTCTTCTCGGGTTGACAGACGAGTCGATGCGTTGTTCTCCAGCAACGTTTCAGCAAGTTTCTTACTTGCCATCTTCAGGCAAATAAGAAACTTGCTGAAACGTTGCTGGAAAACCACGCATCGACTCGGCTGTCAACCCGAGAAGAATTTATATAAAAAAAGTAGTATCCAAAAGCACAATTAAACGTTTCTTTATTTGGTAATATGATGACTTCACTCTATTCCCAGTCGAATTAAAATTTTAATTGTAATATATTACTTCCTTGTCAACATAACACAGCTTACTGTTGTAATACAAGGTTCACCATCGCAGAGCAGAAGAATCATAACGTTGGGTTGAATAACTTATAAAGGGTTCAGACCTCTTTTGATCATAGCTATTTTTCTCCTACTACAATCTTGTATTTAAATTTACGATTTACCTGATACCAAGTCAGTGCCTCTATTCAGTCTCAAACTTTACTGAAGTATCTTTCACGCTATTAAAATTCTTTAGTTTCTGTAAGTGATCAAGAATTTATTTTTAAATTATTATTTCAACAGTCAACTTGAAACTGTAGCAACCAAATTTATTTATAAAATGAAGCGATATACGCAGATTCTACGAGGCACAGTTTTTGGGTCTTAACATAGATTCACGCATTGATTTCAACTTGAATTCTAATGTTTACGACCTCATAAATGAATTTGTATTCATTTATGATAATATGGTTAGAGTCCTTCACGATGATAAATTCCACTACGACAAACAAAATAGTACGTTGTCATTTATATGACGTTTATTTTACGAATACGTTACAGTTGTGACTGTTGGACTCACTGTTCCATCGATATTACGAACGAGACATTTCACAGCAGAAATCGTTCTTTTAGTAAAGCGATGGAGGTAAAATTAAGGGCAGATGATGCTACAGGCTTGCGCTGGACGTTCTTTTGAAACTTCAGATGCCCCAAAACGTTATCAGACTATTGTTTACATGAAGATTGTCCACAATCGATTTTTGTTTGTAATTTATATCACGTGCACGCGACAGTTGTTCTATAGTAAATATTACAGTGCTTACGTTAATAAAATAGTCCGAGGAATGCATTTTCAATTGCTTTTCCGGTCTTGAATGCATACTTGATTAAGACGACGCATGTGCCCTCTTAAAAGCAAGTATCTTTTTGTTTTTAAATTTCAAATAAAGAGGAAGAGAAGTATGTGCCTACTGGTACTGATTCTCACTCATTACATTTTTAACGTCCAACCACATTCAAAACAATGCTTAACATTCACGTTTACAGAAAAACTTAATTCTCTGTGTTTGCCCGTAAATGTGTACAATGAGGAAAGAAGTAAGCAGGATATGCTATCATGAATTGTGGATATCAACTGTGAGGGATTCTTATATTGTCGAATGAATACAACTCCATGAAGATCTGAGATTTTATTTTATTAGATTGTCAGTGCGTCAATGGCGCTAAAGTTTAAACATCTTCCCGAATTGAAATCTTACCTGTGCAGTGTCATTCAGTGTGTGCTCAATAAATGTCACCAGAAGGCAGTTCTGATGCTATTAATGAGCTTTTAAACTAACCCATCCTAAATTACTTGGTGCAAAATACCGCACTGTGAGTAATCTCAACAGCATAGATCCTATGAAATGACTATTTTGTTTCAATAAGTAAGTAACTCTTTTTTTTTAAATAATGGTAGGCTAAGCTCTATAACACGTACATGCTTCCTAAACAGGTGTTTCGCATATATTTTAATAAAGATATAATAAATAGGATGTAGTTTCACACTTGCTTTCGTAATAAATTATTGTATCTTCTTAAGGGTAGTCTATTAGCTTCATTTCATGCCAGGACTTCTGTGTCCGTTTTTCAGGAATAACCACCTTGATTTTACTTTTGAATTTCATTTTGGAGCTTTCAAAGTACATAAGCCAACACCAACCCATGAGATAAATCAATAATAGTACTATGATGCCATGCAACTATATTTATTCGCTCATCCAGCATACAGATCAAATTTGCTGCCTTGTACTAGTTAGATATAATTATGAACGTAAGTGTGCATTGTAAGAAATATTACATATGTATGAAAGGTCCATCAAAATTTAAACTTCAGTTCATAATGCCATCTTATAGAGGAATGGAAGTTCTATAATGTGGCAAGGTTTATTTCTTTCTAAGGTGCTCAGAAATCTGTGATAAAGCTTTGATGTACTTGAGAAACATGATCAAGATCCACTCGCTGGCGAGGAAGGACGATCAAGATCCATTTCATACTTAGACCTTCTTACTACTTCTTTCTCGTTTCATCTTGTAACGCTGTAGCGTGATGTTACTGGCTTTCCAACAACACTTGCCAACTGGCTTTCCAACAACACTTGCTAGTCACTCACACATTGTAAGCGAAGTTCGAATTGATTGGTTGTTTGGCTAGTTTGGGGGGAAGGGATCAAACAGCGCGGTCATCGATCCCATCGGATTAGGAAAGGATGGGGAAGGAAGTCACTCGTACCCTTTCAAACGAACTGTCTCAGCATTTGCCTGTAGTGAATTAGTGAAATCACGGAAAACCTAAATCAGGATGGCCGGACATGGGTTTGAAACGTCGTCCTCCCGAATGCGAGTCCAGCTACTGCGCTAACTGGCTCGGTAGTTCGAAGTGTTACATTGTTTAGTAACAAAGCAAAGACCGATATAAAATTGCTTCACGTTGTGCATCCAGAGTAGTTGCGGAAATGAGTTTTCCTCGGTAGTGTAAGTTGAGCAGAAACACTCATGTGTTACTGTCACTGAGATTTCTTAAGCGTAATGGAGGCATCAGAAATATCGGAGAATGAGGATGAAAATTCCAGTCCTGTGCAGAATACAGGTACAAGGAAAAGAAAAATGCTGGGGCGTATTTCCGAGTCTTCAAAAAGATTACGGACCATGAGTCGCGTTACAAGTGATGATTGTGAAGTGTTTACGACTGAGATGTTTTCAGAATGTTCCATTTATCTAAAGGAATTGACTGATTAAGAAATTCAATCGAATGTCAATCGAAGCATCACAAAACTCACCCGACTGGACTTTTCATTGTAAATTCTGTAATGCGAGAAAGTGTAACGAAAAGTTCAGATGAAGCTGCATGTCATGATTTTTCCTGTGTCTATAAAGTACGTATTATTATGGACAGACAAGTACACGATTTTTTTGCCTCATCAGTCTTCTGACTGGTTTGATGCTGCATATCACGGATTACAGCAGACTAAACAAACTTAAGGAGAAAGCGTGACTGAAGTTTATCAACATATACGGTCACTGAAAGGCCGCAAATCGTACTGTAGCATTAATGATAAGAAACGCTTATATTTAAAAGAAAGATACACCTGTTATATTTAGTAAAAAATACTCCAAACCTTGTGGCATACAAAAATATCGACTGATTTTTGTGGCTAACTACAACATAAGTTTTGGGTACCTTAGAAGTAACACATCTTCAGTATGACTTACAGATAAACAACGAGAAAGATAGAACTCAGATACAGACTCTGAGTAAGTAGTGAAACGCCCCTTAGAAAAATTGTACAAGACTGTGCTTAAACTGACACACAATATTTTTTTTTTTACTAGCGCAACGCAATCTGACTTTCAAAAATCCCTACAAAAATAATGTCTTTGACTAACATTAACCTATACCTTTCACAAATCACTTACCTCAAATCCATACAAAAATAATGTCCCTGACTAACATTAACCTATACCTTTCACAAATCACTTACCTCACCAAAAATCTTCGTTACTCGAACTACGGCAATATAGCGAGTGTCACTACTGCCAGATAAATAAAAGATTCAAACTACGGAAGGCACTAACTACTGATAGGCATAGTTAGCGAATGAAAGATTTTAATAGAGAACAAACAATGTATTTACCTTAATAGACTCCTGGAAATGGAAAAAAGAACACATTAAAACCGGTGTGTCAGACCCACCATACTTGCTCCGGACACTGCGAGAGGGCTGTACAAGCAATGATCACACGCACAGCACAGCGGACACACCAGGAACCGTGGTGTCGCCCGTCGAATGGCGCTAGCTGCGCAGCATTTGTGCACCGCCGCCGTCAGTGTCAGCCAGTTTGCCGTGGCATACGGAGCTCCATCGCAGTCTTTAACACTGGTAGCATGCCGCGACAGCGTGGACGTGAACCGTATGTGCAGTTGGCGGACTTTGAGCGAGGGCGTATAGCGGCATACGGGAGGCCGGGTGGACGTACCGCCGAATTGCTCAACACGTGGGGCGTGAGATCTCCACAGTACATCGATGTTGTCGCCAGTGGTTGGCGGAAGGTGCACGTGCCCGTCGACCTGGGACCGGACCGCAGCGACGCACGGATGCACGCTAAGACCGTAGGATCCTACGCAGTGTCATAGGGGACCGCACCGCCACTTCCCAGCAAATTAGGGACACTGTTGCTCCTGGGGTATTGGCGTGGACCATTCGCAGCCGTCTTCATGAAGCTGGGCTACGGTCCCGCACACCGTTAGGCCGTCTTCCGCTCACGCCCCAACATCGTGCAGCCCGCTTCCAGTGGTGTCGCGACAGGCGTGAATGGAGGGACGAATGGAGACGTGTCGTCTTCAGCGATGAGAGTCGCTTCTGCCTTGGTGGCAATGATGGTCGTATGCGTGTTTGGCGCCGTGTAGGTGAGCGCCACAATCAGGACTGCATACGACCGAGGCACACAGGGCCAACACCCGGCATCATGGTGTGGGGAGCGATCTCCTACACTGGCCGTACACTTCTGGTGATCGTCGAGGGGACACTGAATAGTGCACGGTACATCCAAACCGTCATCGAACCCATCGTTCTACCATTCCTAGACCGGCAAGGGAACTTGCTGTTCCAACAGGACAATGCACGTCCGCATGTATGCCGTGCCACCCAACGTGCTCTAGAAGGTGTAAGTGAACTACCCTGGCCAGCAAGATCTCCGGATGTGTCCCCCATTGAGCATGTTTGGGACTGGATGAAGCGTCGTCTCACGCGGTCTGCACGTCCAGCACGAACGCTGGTCCAACTGAGGCGCCAGGTGGAAATGGCATGGCAAGCCGTTCCACAGGACTACATCCAGCATCTCTACGATCGTCTCCATGGGAGAATAGCAGCCTGCATTGCTGCGAAAGGTGGATATACACTGTACTAGTGCCGACATTGTGCATGCTCTGTTGCCTGTGTCTATATGCCTGTGGTTCTGTCAGTGTGATCATGTGATGAATCTGGCCCCAGGAATGTGTCAATAAAGTTTCCCCTTCCTGGGACAATGAATTCACGGTGTTCATATTTCAATTTCCAGGAGTATATACACATATATATATAAAACAGTTCATGACCTCCATTCTTACAAATTTCCAAACTCCACCATTTCTCTCCTCACATCCACTACTGCTGGCGGGTCGCCTCCAACTGCGCAACGCTATGCGCCGCTAACAGCCAGCTGCCACTGTCCAACACTACAATGGCAGACAACAATGCAAAGCAGCCACAGACTGCACACAGACAGCCAGCGATTTTCATGCAGAGCGCAACGTGGCGTTACCAATAAGAAAACCTAAACAGCCTACTTACATAGCCCCCATGCTCCCCACAAAAAATTTTACAAATTGTTTTGGGCAGTGGCCAATACAGATTTGAAAAATGTTTTCATAATTACTGTAAGTAATACATCAAATGCACACACTTATTAATACAATGTTGGTCAATAGCTAATATGTTCTCACAGTCCATAAAGACAGTCCTGATCGTTCATCACAGTAAAATAGCAGTGTTTTTGCTCAATGTCTGAGCAGTAAAAGAAAATGCACATGGAAGTAATGGATTTCTAAGCAGTCTTGAAGAAGTAGTGTGTCCTTCCAACGGGAAGATAGTGCTGACACTTGACATGCAGACAGGTAATGGACCACAACAGAGCAAACCCACAGCAGAGTCAGTCGAAGTTGAAGACTATTGTTAGATAGGTCATCACAGAGCAGACCCACAGTAGTCCTGGTAGAGATTATGGTATTGGTGGGCCACCAGAGGTGCAGACCCACTGGAGTCCTTGTAGAAATAATGGTATTGGTGGGCCATCGAAGGTGCAGACCCACTTCAGTCCTTGTAAAGATGGCCAGCAGCCATCTGTTGCGACTGTGCAGGTGCACAATCACCATCGAAGAGTCTTGTGGACAATATGGCAAGTCCATAAACCACCACTTGTGCACTCACAATTTTTTTTGGAAATGTCCGTAGAATGAGCAATGCTGTTAACCAGTCCCTTGCTGAATTATTAACACATGTGCAAACACTAACAGTCCCTACTTCTCACATATTGTCCATATACTATGACCAACAGAAATGTGTGCAGTGAAATGTAACTTACAAATTACTTCATTGAGTAAACTGGTGTCAATTACAATTTTATAACATAAGAATACAATAACAAAGGTACAAAATACATCATTAAAGAACATAACAATACAGATAACATTTGTAGTAATAGGGGCTTTACAAAAGAATCGAAATAACAAATACATCAGTGTTAAAAAATTATGACAAAAGTACATACATAAAAGATCAGAATAACTTTTGAAACACCAACTTCACACATGAGCATTAGAACAAAACAGAATAAATAATGTGTAAACATCTATACTAAGTAAATAACATGTTATTAATGCAAATTATATTTGAGGATAACAATATTCCTCATCATAGTGAATGTAGCTTAGTATTAGAAGAGAAAAAATTCTATGAAACAGTACACAGAGACAGGAAGAAAACAAATACACAAGGGTACACAAACACATAGTGGGATAACACAAAAGGAAAGGACAGGGTTTGTTTTCACTGTAACATTTGGTACTGCAGTCCAACCCAAAACTTAATTCCATAGATCTTTCGTCTTATTTCAACATTTGTTTCCACCAAAAAAATCCTATCCAAGCATGCTTTCTGTATGTATATGGACACATATTTCTTACCTCATCATTTATTTTCCAGTATCTTACCTCATCATTTATTTCCAAGAGAATCCTACCTATACCTGCTTTCTGTACATTTTTCGTATAACCTCTCAGTGCATTTCTTCCAGTTCATCGCAACTCATTCTTTTATATAGGCTACCCCCTCTTAAGCTAACTTAAATCTACTGAGCTCAGAAGCTAAACTAAGGGACGAGGCAATGCAGCAGCACAAAACAATTAACACAAACAGCAATGATAAAAAAAATGGAAATTGGCAAAAAAGGCAGCAATATTACAACTAATATAAGGCAATGCGCAGCAAACAAGAAAAAATAAATCCGTAGTAAAACTGGCTTAACAGAGTAATACAAAGTCAAATTCAGTAACATTATGCCTGGTAAACAGCAGCAGCAAATGCAATGACACAGCTAAAGCAGAAAAAATATTACACTAAAGACAACAATGCAGATAAGGGAAATGTCTATTCACATCTTAATGGCTATGTCATTCAAGTGGTGCCCCACAACATATTCCAGAAATGAAATTACCAAGTACTTGAAAAGAAAATTGTGTACACAGTTACTGTTATTAACCCCTTCTTATTGATCTTTCCATTCCAAGTTCTTCTTTCTCGAACAATGTGAATTATAAAATTATTATTTAATAGATCTGTTGGCAGAAAGTGTTCACATTAGCAAATGCATTTAATTTTATTTTATAAAGCCAATGCTGCAACACAGCTGGAAACCAGATGTCAAATGAAATAAGCAACTATGTATAAAGTGAAGCACAAAAATATCATTCAATAGTCATGTGACATTTCATAAGTTAGCAGAAATTCTGTCAACTCTCGTAGAAAGACGCTTGTCATTATCAGGTGTGCAGATGTAAGAAAGTTTCTTTCCAAGTAATGAGCGTGTCGTATTTACGATGCTTTCTACAAAGGAATGTCAATAGCGAGGATAATGCCCTCTTTTTTTTTCTCCACCTAATGGCTTTTTTTTGTCAGACGACTACCTCTCAGCTGGGCTCCCAAAACGCATTACGTCAAGGTCACTTACCTTTCTTACTGAAATATTTACGACAGCTGTTTCCGCTACAATGGCAGTCTCATATAAAAAATTTCACAAGTCAAGAATTTGCGTTACAAATCTGTAGAAACAAAATCCTATGGATATAACAGTGTCCAAAAAATTTTTGTCGGCATTGTAACACATTCACGCATTTACATACATTTCATAGCTCTTAAAGTACGATTCTTGGTTTCCAAGAACCTTCTTCACAAACCAGAGTCCCTAACCACTACTCTTTATTCCTTACCTTATTCGTCGACACTTCTTCAATATTTCATCTTAACAGATACATAGAATAATCAAATTCCTCGTATAGCATCAGCTTTTTGATCATAAACATACCTCAACAGCTTAATACACATAGTCATCGTAATAATAACACCATAACACCTCAGTCAAATTCTCAAAATCGTCGTAGCTTCCTCCAATAATTTCAAAACCTAAAAAAATTCTCTGCTCATGTCAGAAGTGTCATCTGCCTCAAACGTACTTTAAAAATCGTGATCCCATACCAAATACGTCATTCAAAGCTCTCATAGTATCACAATGGTTCTGGAAAAATATGAACAGTTCAAAAAGTACAGAAAAGAATACAATTTCGTAAGTGTGAAGTTATCCAACTGTGTAATTACGTAAACATCTGTCACTGATGTAGTATAATAAATGTTTGTCTCTCTCAGTTAAATGATCAGATAGCTGTGTAATTTATGTGTTAGATAAATATGGTACCGATGTGTAGAGTTGTAGAAGCAAATACCATATTAGCTAGGGCTCCTTGTGCTTGCCACACACATGGTACACAAAGTAAGTGTGTACCCTCTGAGGATTAATGCAATTGTATCCTCAGGTGTTGCAGATTACAGCAATGGAATGAAATGTATAACAAAAAACTTTCTTTTTAATTCAACAATATTGATAAATAAATGATTTAAGTACCAAATTAATCACTCAAATGCGTGCCCTGTAGTGCTAAATGTGCGTTTTGCTGTAAGATAATTCTGTAGAACTGTCGTAGTTTTCGTCCTCCGAAAGCTAAGTTCTGCAGAAGTCAATGTACTTACCTCATGATAAACTAGTTATTACCGTTATTGCCATGATGAATAAAGTACTGTGCTGTAATGTATTGTTGTGCTACGGAAAAGGCTGTCTCATTGTAGTTATACCACAAAGTTACTACTAAAACATGTTTTCCTTTCCAGAAGAATTCAGAAAAACTGTGCAGATATAAAACAGATACACCGCAAAAGCACAATGTAAATTGTGTCACACATTAGTAGCGTCGTGATATAATCGTGTAGCTATCAAAGAAACCAAACGCTAAGTCATCTTTAATCTCACAGAAAGTACTTCAAATAAAGAATGTCTTTTCAACTGAACCAAAATGTTGCATTAAAACCTCATTAACAGTATATGTTCTAAGTATGTAAGCCTTATAGTCGTTACGTAATCGTGCAACTAACAAGCAAGAATGTACAAATAACAACACTGTGTCGTCTGTTCACTATAACAATGCATTCGTAATTTCCGTTTAAAGATGTTCCCTAGGTTCTAGACTGTATAGTTAACTTCAAAACATTGTTGCATGTTAACAGTTTCTCAGTGTCACAAATTGTACTAGTAGCGTGACGTGAAAAATTTTATGGCAAAGACAAAGTTAAAAAGCAGATTATCTTTCAATAAACGGTTTTATATGTGAAATGTGGTGTAAACCTTAACTCTTCCTAGTACGCAGACTGTCAACTGAAAAGCAATTATCATATGGTTACGTCGGTAAGGAACACTGAATTTTGCTCAAGGTTAGCTTATGTTATTTTTCTCTGAGCCAGCCGGCGCACGTGGCTGCCTGCGGTGCGAGTCATTGTTCCTTTGTTGGCGCGCGCCGTTATTGGGATTTGGAGACCTAACATCTAGAAATTCACCTTGTCGAGAGGGCCCTGCCCTGTTTGAATCCCGCCAGTTCTGCTGCAATTCAGGTCTGTCGTTACGATCATATCGTGTGTCGTCATGTCGGTAGATTCCATAGTTTCTTTCTTGTCGGTCACGTGGTGGAGAATTTCTCCTTGAATCGTAACTGCGCGCTGGACCGTTGCGTCTTAAGTTATTCCGTCTCACTTGATAATTATTTTGGTTTCCATATTGTCTGTTTCTCTGATCGTCTCTGTGATAGTCATTACCGCGGGGAGGTGACCTTTCCCTGCAATAATTACTACTCTGCCAACGGTTGTCATACGGGTGGTGTCTGTTTTGGTCACGATTTACGTTGTACGAATAGCCTTGTCGTGTATTATTTCTGTCATCGCGGAATTGTGACAGGTGTGACCTGTAATTGTTGTGCTCCTGTTTTCGCGTTCCGCGATTGTCAGTGTCAATTTCTAATTCTTGTAATAGTCCCTGAAAAGCTTCAATGTCGTCTTTGCAACGGCCTGCCAAAATAATATGCCGTAAATGTTCAGGCAATTTGATTAAGCAAATGCGGATGAGTTCTGAGGGTCTGTATGGGTTTGAAAGATACTGATTCTTATGTAACATGTCTTCAAAATATTTGACAAGGCTGGAAAATTCAGATTGTTCGAAATGTTTCATCATTATGATGCTATGTTTTACTCGGTCTTGTGTAGCTTGAGACCAATATGCTGAGAGGAAGGCATGATAAAATTCTCCTTCACTATGACAATCGTGAATGACCGATCGCGTTCTTACAGCTGGTTCATTCTCCAAATAGCCACACATAAATTCTAATCTGTGCTCTAATGACCAGTTGGGAGGAAAACAATGAGAGAATTGATGGAGCCACGCTTGTGGATGAATGTCGTTGCCAGAATTCTTAAATGTTTTGAATTTACGTGTAGTAATGAACAGCTTATAGTCAAAATCATCGTGTCGGCGAGTAGCATATCGGTCATTGTTACGTCGTGTCGGCGGTTCCATCTCAAAATTCGGTGCACCTTACCAATTTCTTTCATGATTTCCGAAATGCCCTGTGTTATTATTTTGTGGCATTTCCGTATTTCTAAGTTCCTCTTCCTGTGTTGGAGCGCGAGTGTCCTCTGAAATATGTAATTTTTGTATTACCTGCGTCAACTGATCTGGTACTTCCCGGATTTCTCTTTTGTATTGCGTATTAATTTGATTCTGATCTTGTTTGAATTTCTTAATTTGTTCATACTCTTCTGTCTCAGTGATGCCTACAGGTCTTGTGTCATTCAGATCATCATCTACCTTTGCAGATAAATTAGTGAACTGATCCGAAAGTTCGGCTACTTTCTCCGATAATAAACACATTTCCTCAGTGTGTTTTTCTGAACCAAGTTTCAGAATGTCCATTTGTGTTGAAATCGAATCTACTGTGTCCTTTAAGTTTTCATGAGTTCTTGCAAGTTGCGTAACCGAATCGGTGGATGCAACTGAGTCCATTTTAGCTTGCAAGGTGTCGTGATTTTCACGAACAATAGTTTACAATTCTTTTATGGCTGCTTCGTGATTCTGTAATGCGTTTTCATGCCGCAAAAAAATAGGTTGAAAATGCTCGCAAATTTCTGTTTCTACGTCATTACAGATTTTTTGACATTTCGATTCAATGTTATGTAACTCAGTAGTTAAATCTTCACGTGTTTGTTCAAGAGTGGTGTCTAACTTCCGAAGATTTTGTTCCATTGTGTCTAACTTTTGAAGATTATGTTCCAGTGTGTCCAACTGTTGCTGTGTTTGTCTCTGGTGTTGTTCCATTGTGTCTAACTTTTGAAGCTTTTGTCCCATTTGTTGCATTAATTGTAATAATGCACTGGTGTCTGAAACATGTTCCTTAGTGCTATTCGGCAAAGCATTTGAACCGGCAATATTCGCAGTTTGAAAAACAGAACATGTGTCTTGACTTATTTGAGAAAACGGTGAGGACGCAAAACCTGAATCTACAGTATTTGCAAGATTGTGTCCTGTCGTTTCGGAATCCTGAGGCGAGCTTTTGCCGAACGATCGACCGATAATGCTTCCCTGTTCACTAATTGTTTTACTGTCTACACAATTATTTGCAGCCCACTCCATTTCCCTATGCACAATTACCAAATTACTACTTAGAACAATAGTTAATTCATTACATGGTGGCGCTAACACACTGCTTTCGTCTTCACTGTCATTTCTCAGTTTACTTTGGAGCCTGGTATTACGTTTTTCACACGCCACTATTGTCACAATATTTCACACGATAACAAAGAAAAGCACAATTTGAAGAGCAAAAATAATAGAACACATTAATGTAGCACTGAAAATAATATCTAGTTAATTGCAAGTGCAGCTGCGAAATACTTCGTGCAAAACTACATGCATGCCACAACTATTTTACTGTACAACAATGAAAGACTGCAACTACAAAGGAAATTCTCTCTATGATTACGCGCTAGCAATAAACAAAAGCTACACTAATTACACAAACTACAAGAAAAAATCCGAAGATTCCAGTGAGGTATCCTCGGCTAAGGGTCGACATATGAAACGCCCCTTAGAAAAATTGTACGAGACTGTGCTTAAACTGACACACAATTTTTTTTTTTTTTACTAGCGCAACGCAATCTGACTTTCAAAAATCCCTACAAAAATAATGTCCCTGACTAACATTAATCTATACCTTTCACAAATCACTTACCTCACCAAAAATCTTCGTTACTCGAACTACTGCAATACAGCGAGCGCCACTACTGCCAGCTAAATAAAAGATTCAAACTACGGAAGGCACTAACTACTGATAGGCACAGTTAGCAAATGAAAGATTTTAGTAGAGAACAAACAATGTATTTACCTTAATAGTCATAATATATATATAGATTAGTTCGTGACATCCATTCTTACAAATTTCAAAACTCCGCCACTGCTAGCGGCTCGCCTCCAACTGCGCAACGCTACGCGCCGCTAACAGCCAGCTGCCACTGTCCAACACTACAATGGCAGATAACAATGCAAACCAGCCACAGACTGCACACAGCACAGCCAGCGATTTTCATACAGAGCGCTACGTGGCGTTACCAATAAGAAAACCTAAACAGCCTACTTACAGTAGAAACAACGAGAGTAAACAAAGACAACATCAAACGTCTTAAAATAAACGACATAAGAGGAAAGCAAACATGTTTTACAAGATTAAACTTTCCAACGATTTAAATCCATAAATTCTGTGATTAGGGAAGCAATCGGTATGGCCAGAAGATTCAACTGTTTCCTAATACTTCAACTAATGGAGCGTATTACTGAAGCAGCTATTGTTGCATTTCTTCAATATTCATTTACTTTGTTCTGGGCAATCTGTATATTATACATGTGACGAAACACTTTCCAATAACGGAGCTGGTGAAGTGTGTTCAACGTTGTGGTATTCCGTTCGGAAATTTCGCTGGCTCCGCGCGTGAACTCAGTGTGGCAAAACGGAAACATCACTGTAGGTAAAGTGCAAGTGTCTTAACAAGCTCACAAATGAAACTGATGTTAGCTAATAAGGCGCCACATACTATGGAATGAGAACCTCTAAATAAACAAACAACAGAGGCTCAGGATAGAAAGAAAGATGTTGGCACCAAGGAATCTAAGTATGGTATCGGTAACAAAGAGGCTATGCTGCCTAAAGGATCGACACTCATGTTGGCAGCTCGCACTTCAAAGAGACAGTATAGTGCAGTATCCTGCATGTGATGAGATCTGCACTGGTCCTCCAACAGAAGACTGGATAGAGTGTTGCAAATACCAGACATGGTGGCATAAGGACTGCTCAAACTTTGGAGAATGAATGATTTTTTTTAATAAATACATTGATTTTGATATATTTACTATCAACATTGTGATCCTTACATTACATCCTATTCGTTGTTGTGGTCTTCACTCCAGAGACTGGTTTGATGCAGCTCTCCATGCTACTCTATCCTGTACCTACTGCAGCCTACATCCTTCTGAATCTGCTTATAGTCTATTCATCTTCCTTCTGACATTTCATTTGCAATTCTTCTCCTCACTTTCTGGTATAAATACAGATTCTGTATCAGTCGTCTCTCTTTCCAATCTACTCCTTTCCTCTTCAAGATATCCATCAGCTTGTTTCACTGAACTCTGTGAACTATTCTAAATCAATAAAAACAGCACACATTTCTCTACTGTTTCCCATATATCTTTCCCCTATAGTTCTTAGTAGGCCAATAGCATCTCTTGTCCCTTTTCCTCTTCTAAATCCGAACTGCTCCTCTGCAATCCCTCTATCCAGCTTGCCATATAACCTTCTATTGAACACTCTCAGCAAGACTTTAGCTGCATGAGAAATTAGACTGATGGTCCAGTGTTGTTCACATTTTTTAGTGTTTCTCTTTTTCTCTATTAGTATCATAACTGTTGCAGCGAAGTCATCAGGCCATTCCCCTTTGTCATATATCTCGTTACAGAGGTAGACTATTCCTTTTCTTGCCTTGTTTCCCAGACTCTTCAACAGTTCTGCTGGCAAATCATCTATCCCACATTCCTTCCTATTCTTCATCTCCTTCAGCGCCTTTTCTACTTCTGCTTCCAAGATGGTAAATCCCTTTCCATCTTCCGGCACATATTGCTCCTCTTCAACCTTAATTTCGCTTTGCATTTCATCCCCCTTATACAGACACTCAATATACTCTTGCCATCTGTTCAAAACCTCCTGTGGTTCTTCTGCTAGAGTACCATCCGCTCTTTCTATTTCCATGTTATTCCTCTTTCTTTTACATTCAAAAACTATCTCAGTAGCCAGTCTATACATCATTTCATACTTTCCCTCTCTCTCCATTTTCTCTATTTCGTCGATTTATGTTTCATCCATTTTTCTCTTGCTTCTAATGGGAAGAATTAAAAAATACATGATGAGATAAAACACATTGCTCAGAGAGTTAAGAGTGAGGAAAATTTAATTGTGATGGGGGACTGGAATTTGATACTAGGCAAAGGAAGTGAAGGAAAAATAGTGGGAGAATATGGATAGTGGGAAAGGAAAGAAAGAAGGAAGCCACTTGGTAGAATTTTGCACAGAGCAAGATTTAAGCATCTCTGATAACTGGTTCGAGAACTATGAAAGAAAATCATACACCCAGAGGAGACTTGAAGGCACCAGAAGGTTTCGGACTGAACATACAATGGTAAGACAGATTTCTGTATCAGATTTTAAATCGAAATGCATTTACAGTGCAGATGTGGGTTCTGACCACAATTTATTGATTATAAATTGTAGATTAAAAATGAAGAACTGGCGTAAATGTAGGAAATTTACGAGATGGCACCTGGATAAGATGAAAGAACAAGAGCCTCTTGAGAATTTCAGAGGGATCATTATGGAACGATTGACTAAAACAGGGGAGAGGGCAACAGTAGAAGATGAATAGGTAGCTTTGAGAGATGAAATAATGAAGGCAGCAGAGGTTCAAACAGGTAAAGATACAAAACTTAGTAAAAAGCCTTCTATATTAGAGGAAATACTGAATGTAACTGATAAAAAAATGAAAAGTAAAATTGTACCAGAAGAAGCGGGTGAAAGCGAACACAAACTCCTAAAAAATGAGATTGCGTGGAAATGCAAAATACTCAAGGATATAGAAGCATATATCACAAGGGAAGGACAGAAAAGAAAAGCAGCAGCATAAATATCAAGAGCTCAGGTGGAAAACTATTATCAAGCAAAGAAGGGAAAGCTGCAAATTGGAGGGAGTATGCAGTAGAGTTATACAAGGGAAATTTTCTTTAGGGCGGTGTTATGTAAAGGGCAGGCGACGTAGAGGAAGATGAGATGGGAGATAAGGTACTGCCACAAGAATTTGATCGAACACTGAAAGATTTATGTCGAATTAATGTCCCTGCTGTAGACAATAACCGATCGGAACTACTAATATCCTTGGGAGGGCCAGCAATAACAAAACTATTCCACCTGGTATGCAAGATGTATGAGACAGGCGAAATATCCTGACTTCAAGAAGAGTGTAATAATCCCACTTTCAAAGAAAGCAGGTGCTGACTGACATGAATATTATGGAACTATCAGTTCAATTAGTCCTGGCTGTAACATATGAACTCGAATTATTTACAAGAGAATGGAAAATCTGGTAGAAGTCGACGGTGGGGAGATCAGTTTGTGAAAAAACGTAGGAACACGCGAGGCAATACTGGCCCTGCAACTCGTCTTAGAAGGTAGGTTAATAAAAGGCAAAACTACGTATATAGCTTTTGAACTATACATTTGGAGAAAGCTTTCGACTATATGGACTGGAAAACAGTTTGAAATTCTGAAGGTAGCAGGATTAAAAAAATAGGGAGCGAAAAGTTATATATGTATACAACTTGCACAGAAATCAGACGGCAGTGGCATTAGGAGCATGAAAGGGAAACAGTGGTTGAGAAGGGAAAGAGACAGGGTTGTCGCCTATCCTCGGTCTGTACGTTGAGCAATAGTAAAGGAAACAAAAAAATCTGGAGAAGGAATTAAATAAAGTTCAGGCATCGGAAACCAAAACTTTGCAGTTTGCCGATGCCATTGTAATTCTTTCAGCGACAGCAAAGAACTTCGAAGAGCAGTTGAATGGAATGGATACTGTCTTGAAAGGAGGAATAAGACGAATATCAACAAAAGCCAGACAAGGGTAATAGAATGTAGTCCAACTAAATCAGGCAATGCTGAGGAAATGAGACTAGGAAACGAGACACTAAAAGTTGTAAATGAGTTTTGCTATTTGGGCACTAAAACAATTGCTGATGGCGTAGATAAAATGTGGACAGGCAATGGAAAGAAAAGCGTTTCTGAAGGAGATAAATTTGTTAACATCGAATATTAATTGAAGCGTTTTCTAAAAGTATTCGTCTGGAGTGTAGGCTTGTATGGACGTGAAACGTGGTCGCCGAACAGTTCAGACAAGAAGAGAATGGACTCTTGAGATGTGGTGCTAGAAAAATGGTTCAAATGGCTCTGAGCACTATGGGACTCAACTTCTGAGGTCATCAGTCCCCTAGAACTTAGAATTACTTAGACCTAACTAACCTAAGGACATCACACACATCCATGCCAGTGGCAGGATTCGAACCTGCGACCGTAGTGGTCTCGCGGTTCCAGACTGTTGAGCCTAAAATCGCACGGCCACTGCGGCCGGCTGTGGTACTACAGAAGAATGCTGAAAATCAGACGGTTAGATAATTTAACTAATGCAAAAGTACTAAATACAATTCAGGAGAAAAGAAATATGTGGCACAACTTGACTAAACAAAGCGATCAGTATAATGTAAAAGAAAACTTATTACACCATAACGAGTTACACATTGGTGAAATAATAGAGCTCATTGGTACCTTACGCTATATTCTATATTTCTGTTAATACTTACTGAGAAATAAATGCTAAAGGTAAAAAGAAGGGCTTTCCGTCGGAAGTTTCCTGTCTCGAAGTCGAGATTTTCATTAACACACTACAAAAAACTTTTTACAAACAAATTGCAAGGATGATAGAACCGTCTATTATAAAGGTATGTAGGTGATCCCATTATTCTTTTAAAATTGGGCGACTCAGATTTCAAAAAAAATTTAAGGATGTGAGTACTTGAATCAGAAAATTACGTTTACTACAGAACCCGAGACAAATTTTTTGATTTTACCAGCAGCCATACATATCAAAATTCCGGAAACCAAAGTACGCTTACGTTATTATAACTACTTAATATTGTCATACACAAAAGAAAGTAAAATTTACTACCATAAAATGTGTAGGTAGGACGTCTGACATATCTGTGAACATGTGTATCCAGAGTTGGTGAAATATTGTACTTTCTGTTAATTTCGTTGTCTATGGAATCGAGCAATTTTTTTGTCAGATTAATGATTATGGCGGTTCTTTAGTTCCTTCGATATCTCTGACTGCTGTATGAGAAAGCGAAGAACCCTATGGATGATTGAGTAGAAAATAGCTTGCTTATGATGTTCAGGATGACCTCACAAAAAAAACCTTGAAAATGACGCCATTTTTATGCAGTGCAGACAGTTGACTGCTTCATTTTAATACTACGCAGATGAAATACAGAGGTGGGGGTGTATGTGTACGCTATTTGAAGGTAAATATTTTAGAAAATGACATTTTATGTAAATGTCTGATCTTGACTCTTGGTCAAGTGAAGGTTACTTTGAACAAACACTATTTTACACAAATATCTTTGACTTTCTAATGAAGGCTACATATGTTTTTTCGGAAACAGTGCATTTATTTGAACCACAAGCATAGCTTCATATCTACATTCTGCATTCTGCTTGGCTGCCTCAGTTCACTACTATGCTGATTTGGCTAGAAAAGAGATGGGGCAGTGAGAAAGGGGAAGGGGGTACAAAGCACAACTGTGCTAGCTCCGCAATCTTGGATTTTTACGTTTCGCATCTTGCATTTATGAATTTCCCACAAGTGCCATTTAGCATTTTTAAATTTTCATCAATTCGCCATCTTGGATTTTTGTATTCCCACCAACCGCCAGCTAGTATTTTTGAATCTCTCATCAGCATCAATGACTGCACATCACGACTTTGGCGACGACTAGTGGTGGAAATTTGAACTACATGTCTGTATGTCTTTCGTGTTACTTTTTGATTTTTCTGAGTTAACGGTTTGTTCAGTGCCATTTATAATGGATTCATATAATATTCTGGGAAGGGAAATACGAGTGTTTTGTAAGTGGTCTCGCTCGTAGGCTGACTGCAATTTCCCCACCAGCTTACCAATGAACAGAAGTACGCCAATCTTGGCTACCATGGTCGTGGGATAAAGATAGAGCTGGCACAGTTTGCATTGTTGCCAAATTTATTCAAGATGGTGGCTATCGCCCACTTCCTCTCCCTTGGGCAACGTCATAATCAAATTTGCATGCAAATTAATTACTTAAACTGATATGCAAATTAATTAAGTTGGTGGGTAAGTCAAAAAAGGCGGGAAATTAAAAAATGCTGGGAATTTTAAATTTTGTGTGTTCAGCTTGTTCGGAGGCCAGCTGACCTACTTCATAATATCACAAACCAAAGGTTGGGCACCCCGCATCCCCCCTCCTCTCCCTCACTTCCCCTCCACCGCTTGTGAATTGGCAGGAAAAAGAATCAGTCTGTGCCAGACTGAGAGAACCCAGTGACACGAAATGGGTTGTAAAGTCGAGAAGTACATTGTTTATTTTTTAAACATTAATTTAATTCATTAATTAAATTGGTGGGAAATGCTGGGCTGACACACTATATTTGGATGGAAAATATAGCCTACCCTTATGATGTCACAGGACAAAGAGGGAGTTGACAATTGCGATAGAAAAAATGGCATTATCCTCTCAAATTAATTGTTTAACAGTTCACAGGAAACAAGGCAGGGGAACAGTGCAACAGATCGCTTAAAACACTCAACACCATCTTAGGATGATTCTTCTTCGTAACAAAACATATGAGGTCTTCGCATTGGTAAAAAAACGAGGGTTACCTTGCCGTCAAATAGCTAGTTAATATTACTTTTCAAGGACAACTAGCTACACGTCTTCCATACATGTAGATCAATGTAAATAGTAGTCTGGTTTGGGCATGTTTTTGGTAGGTTAGAGAGAGTTTGAATATACATATTATTGTATAAAATCCTTATTATTGTTTATATATAAATTTCCACACAGAAAAGAACTCTCTTCATTTTTAATTGTGTCCACCTCAATTTTTATCTTATAATTTAAATCTACATTGCATTCTTCTAATTCTTTCTCCAGCCTGTAATTTGGCAGGTGCAAATAAGCTATGTTCACGAATATCAGTGCATATCTAAGTATTTCTCTCTAAACTATCTCTTTAATGGATTTAACAATTAGTTCTGTTTCTTGCAGCAGTTCTAGACGAGAGCATTCGGTGACTAATCTTGCCTATTATTTCTTGCATAACACTAGTGATAACACACCACATCTTCCTGTTCTGACGTTAGGAACTTGCATATTCTGTATAAGGAAGAGTAGTAAATAGTAATGGTGATACTGTCACTGTTGGTTGGTAATATTTACTCGCAAAATGCAACCTAACACTATATTGCGTACTTACGGCTATCCTGGGACTTGAAAAGATAGAGAGATTATTAATTGATCACCGATGTGTCGGTTCTCGATTGTGTTCAGGAGACGTACGGATTGATTACGCGAAGGGGTTTTCTTAATTGACCTTTTGACCTGGATTGCCATCCCGGAATCAGAAAATACCTATGGGAGTATTAAAATGGAAATAAAAGCAAATTAGTGGAATGTCGTAAACGAAAGATCAACAGATCGGAAGTTGAACACATTAGTGGTCTCCCAAATACAATCGAGACTCCGCGATAAAGAGCGATCTTGTAACAAAGCTCATATACAATCTGAACATCATTGTGGTTATTCAAAGAAAAGAATAAGAACAAAATTACTGCATCGTTAAATATTAATGTATTTTGAAAAAATCGGCTTTAAACTTCTAGACATTGACAAATACACAATAAATACATGACTTAAATCTGATATTTCTTTTGTACATGGCGCAGTCCGATAGTCGTTGCTCTGTCAGTCCGTTCCTTCTTAAAATCAAATTTCCTTGCGCGCGCGTAAGTACATTATATCTTCACCCGAGTTTCCGAAACGTTTGTTCGTCGTTTCACATAATTTTTACACAAAATAAAAATACAACTTATAGCAATGCTATGTAGTACGTCTTAAAATGTTGGCGACCAAAAGTGCAAAGGCTAAAGAAGTCTCTAGAATATTTCTTAAATGATAGATTGTTATTTCTTCTGTTTCGCAGCTTCTTGCTATCAAGCGCTGCGGCAATAATTTTAAATATCTGCGCCCAGCGGGTCATGGTGTTTATTTAGATTACTTAAACGCTGGACGCGGGACTTGGTATAGGCAAACATAAAAAAAAAAATATTTCGTCTGTTTACTCTCGCACTGTGATGCTTAGCATTTATGCGAACTACAGCTCGTTCGCTATCTTTTTCTTTCATGACAAATATCTCATATGCAAAGCATCTGAAATCCAATGATATTACGTTGCTTGCCGCGTGAAGAGCGATGACTCCGTCAGGATCATCGCGACTCACGCGTAGTCGTAATATTATTGCTTTCGTGAATCAAGTTAGCATTACTTGCCAAAAATTCTTTACAATAGATTTCGTATATGACATTAGACAGAGTGGTTGACATAAATAATAACAGGGAAATATATTCGTACCACTGACGGTAACTTGTTTATGGGGTAATTACATGACAATTAAGCCGTACTCTTTCTAATGTATTACTTAAGACTAATGTGGTGTGCGTACTGTAAGACACACCATTAGATTATTTGACTTGTCGCTCTAATGAAGTAGGCGAGTGTCAGCAATATGTCTCGTGGTCTTATTGTGGCGTGTTTATCTTCTCCGTTAGGTCAGACGATAGAAATGCCACTTGGAAGCTTAGAGTAGCAGATTGACGGAGACCAACTTTAAACAGAACTTGATTAATTTTCACACACATTTATTAAAATAATAACAATCATAGATATTACGTAAATTGGTTCTGGATGCTGTTTACAATTGACAATCTGAAGTTCCTTTGGTCTTGGCACGTTAATCTTATTCTCACATACCTCTGATACTTGACAAAGTGTCTATACATTTCTCTTCATGGCTATGTACAGGAATATGATAATCTTATTAGTCTCAGACAAACTTGGCTGCAGGCTGATGTAGACTAATGCAGACTGACTAATTGGAGGTCTGTACACTCGTTACAATACCTCGCTCGTTCAGGTATCACTACGCGAGTGTGATCCGCGAGGAGAAAAGGTTCTACGTTAGCAGCAATCTCATTGGCTGCGTTACATATTAATACGCGGATCGGCGGAAGCAGAATTTGGTCCGTCTCTAAGACAGTTCCATCTCGTAGTGCGGGGACAGACGAACGCTGCGCCTGCGCTGTTGTGCTAAGCGGGGCGCGCTCTAGTGGGAAAGTTGTGTACGCACTGACTACGCGGAACTATGTACACAGCAGATAACAAATGTTCATCTCTCGGTAAGAGACAATGAAATTAGGATAAAGATACACATACATAGATACATTGTACATGGCATAAAAATATTAAAAATAATAAAGAAAGAAATTATGTAACTTCACAGAAAGTCTTGGTGCAACGTGCACTATTGTAAAAATATATTACAGAGCATTGACATTCTTGTTCTACAGTGACATTTACAGGGACATTTTTGTCGTGGTCTCGACGAAGATTGCTTGCGGTAAACACGTTGCACTTAACTGATTTATGGCTTACATGACCTATTAAAAAAAAAATCACTACACCTGGGTAGGTATAACTTCTGGTAAAATTCATACCTCTGCACATGAATGGGGAAATGGGTTGCACTTTCACAATGGTGGAAAATTAAGGCATCATTTTCATTGTGGTGGCTGAAGTGTTTGTCTGGACGTGATGGTGCTTTGGAAATGCATCGTGGATCAGGAACTGGAAGACTGGTTCTGCAACGTGTTGAGCTGTTTGGTGGAGGTCTCTATTCCACTTGACACATGTTCGAGCTTCCATTCATGTTCCCCTACATGAAAAATGTAAAGAAAATCTGTGTTAGAATGTACTTACTTACTAATAACGTAATATAGAAGGAAATTGGATTAGGTAAGAATAACAATTTTTTATGTACATAAAATCACATACTTTTATGAGTGCTTAGCTTTCGTATTGATTCAACTTTCTTGTTTTATATTTTGTTGACACGTTTCGTCATTACAATTGTCAAAGTCGAGCTTCAGATTTTTCTGATTATTGCCTTTATAATTTCATAAGGTATATGAATGCTTAACTCATTGTTTTATCATAATTTATTTTGATAGTATTTAAAACACATTTGGCCCCCGCGCTCGTTGTGCAGAGGAATGTGAATTGCCGAGAGCGCAGCGTACGCAGTGTTAGGTCAGTTTGTTATAGTCACGTGATAATAACTTGACGGTTCGACAACGCTGGCTGCAGTATTCTGCGAGAAGCAGAGCATCTGGTCACTACAAGCTGTGCTGTAAGTTTTACACACTTTCATCGACTCGGGAGTACGGGAGCAGCAAGGCACCGCAACTTCCGCATCCGTGTCGAAGAATATTTCCGTAGAAGGGTGTGCAGTACCGGTGAGGTAAGTACAACACTTATTCACTTGCACTGTTCGGCTTTTACATCGTGGTTTCGTGGTACAAGTACTTATAACATTACTCCACACGCGGAATTTCACACGTGTCCATAGAGTTATCACCTTTTCAGTTCACATGTTATTATTTCGTGTCCACATGTATTTGGTCGTCATGTTAAGCTCACACGCACCACTTTTATACGTGTCCGTTTATTGTTTGTCTATAGTCGGTTCACACGCAGCAGCGTATACGTGCCTATTAATTGACGACTGCATTATTACTACAAAGTACAATTAAGATTCGGTATGCATATTATGTGTAAAAATTATTTACAAAGAAAAATTAGTCTCTGTGGGTTCAAGGCCTGACGAAAGAACGTCTCTTATTCATAGTCTGTGCTTCCAAGGAACTTTAGGTTTACACCTTGTTCGAAATATTGTTATTCTTTTCTTTTTACAATAATTGCTCTTTTCTCAAGTTCAGCTCTTTTATTTTCTCTGTATTAATAACGTCGTTAGTTTGAAGACATAGTCAATGTGGTTTCGTTTATGTGATGAACGGTTCATGTTCAAGTTTACATTAGGAAAATTGGGAAGCTTGTGTTCTCTGTCCTGCAATTGCACATAAGAAACCTCAATTGAATTCGCGGTTCGCGGAGAATAAGCATAGCCTGCCGACAACCAATGTGTCACGACCATCTATACGTTCAGTCTGTAGGTATCAAGCATGCGATCAGTCCGTAAAATTCACTTCTCTACTGGGTAGGGTAGGAAGTTAAGGATACTGATTAGATGAAAACAGAATAGACTTTTATGATGCGAAGAGATTTGAAGATACAATGTTAATACCGTATGAAATGGTGAGCCTAACATAAATTGTGCATGATCACCCTTGTTTTTCATGATAAATAGTTAGTGTAATTAAATCGATAGAGTAGTCTCAGTATCGTCTGATCCAGCTCTGCAAGCATTTCTCTATGGCCATTTAACATTACTTATACCATACATTAGCAGTGAACAGAGTATGTTCGCTATCTTCTATTCTGGGTATCGTAAAATTGGTTTTCCTACAAAAAGAAAAAAAAAAGAAAAAAGAAAACAATCGCAATCGTCGTATCTGGAGGACCTGAAATAGATACTTCTGGTACTAAATTAGTTTACTTATAAATGATCTTTCTAAGTATTTCAACTTCACTGTACCGTAATATTCTTACGACCGCATACGGTTTTCTCTGTAGTTTACTGTAATAACAATAATTTAGCTGCGCACTTCTTTCCGGCTACCTGGATCGTTACTGATTTACTTGATTCTTATATGCTAAGCTGCTGAATTTGTCTGCTGCTTTTCACAGGTGGTCTCATAAAAATTGTTGTCAAACACTCCTTATACGTAACGTTTACCTCATAAGAGTAAGCGACCCTAATCAACTTTTATTTACGAGCAATCATTCTGGTCCGAATGATCATTTTAATTTATTTCATTCAAGAGGAGAGAGCTTTGCTATACTTGAAACTAGTGGTAGCAGGTGGCACTTAAAACGTCTCTACTGTATTATTTATTTGTCAGCTCTTTGGCTGTGGCCGTTCATGGCTCAATTAACTTAAGACTAACTTACATGTAAGGCAAATCTTGCTCTCCTGCAATGAATGTGTTTTACTTCAGGTGCTCACACAAATTACTTCTCTTGAGGAGGCCGGTCGACAGCGCGTTAGTCCTGTGCATTACTCTTATGTACGCTTATACTTCACACATAGTATGACAACTTATATTAGAAGCTTAACTTAGCAGATATCTTCAGTGGTTGACTCGGTATTTCTTTAAGTCCGCGTGATGAAACAATCCTTTCATTCGTCCAGATACAGGCTCAGTTAATAGATATCGAACAATGTGCGGCTTTCTCAGTATAATAAATGGTCCTTCATACGAGTGCTGTCACTTGCGATTCTTATGATGAATCAAAGATGGTTCCAAGTGGGTGTTTAAAAGCGCTCGTTCATTTATACGATACGATAAGACTTTGCTAATGTGTTTGTCATGCACCTTTCTTCTTAATTTGGCATGAGTGGTTAAAGATATGCGAACTTGTCTTAACGTGTCGTCTAATGTTACTTCAGGGTGTTGTAATTTTGTTTCGCAGCTTCCCCGTGGAGGCATAAAGAAGCTGCTAATGGTTATCTGACTTGGGTGGAGTGGAAACGTCAGTTATTTTTACCTGATTAGTGTTTTGTGTCATACCAGGCTGAAGATTTGTGTTCGTATCCCATACGAACTGGGCATCACTTAATTGCGTGTCATTAGACATCTCGTTTGATGCTTTGTTCGCCTGTATGTAAAAAATGCTCGGGTTTCCTTGGCTATTATGGCTGGCGGTGTTAAGAAAGACATGCGGCGCATTGTCCTGAACTGTTGGTTGAGTTGCTCAGAAAATGTCGCATTTTCAGGCTGTAAAGAATTCATTTGGTGTGAGGGAGTGAAGTGACTTGGCTGACTGTACTGTTGTGGCTTAATATAATTGTTCCATTTCTTTTCCTTGTGACGATCTCCATTATATTTCCTGTTGTTCGGATACTGGTAATTACCGTTGTGATTTATTGGTGAGTTACCGTATTGTCGCTGTGTGTTTTGATAAATCGGGTTGTATCTACTCTGGTTTGTATATTTACTATATGGTTTTCCATTGCGGCGGTTGAAATTATTATGATTGCTGTAAGGCTGAGCGTTTGGTTGTCCCGTGTTATGTTGATACGACATTCCGTTGGCACAGTTTTCTGCGTGCTGTTGCGAAGCGTGCCGTCCATTATTATAATTATTCCGCTCACTCGCCAGCACGTCCTCATAGATCATATCCAAACTGGTAGGCTTCTTGATCTTCTTTACTCACATTAACTAGTTTTTCTCTTATTGACACAGGAAGTTTTGACTTTAAGATCATGATTACATCTTTGGTTGAAATGGGCTGCCCCAATTCTGAATTTTATGCAAATATTTTTTGGAATAATGCCTCAAACCTCCTCCATTGATGTTGAAAGGTTTGGCTTGTAGACCTCCTTTCGGAGGTCATAAAATGCCTTTCGAAATCTGCATAGGTGTGACATTTGTCTATTATTTCAGCACCCCAAATTGATCTTTCGCCGTGAACATATCCTAATATGAACTGTTTTCGCTGTCTGTCATTCCATGATCCTGGAAAAGCACCTGTGAATGATTTTAGAAACAACATGGGATGTATATTTCGTTTTTCAGGTATAAAACGCTGGAAAATACAATGTTTCAGCACACTCTCATCTCGCATTAGTTCAATGAGTGTCAGTTGACCGGTATGACTACGTGACGCTGAAGCTTTGTAACTCGTATTATTTACAGTTGGTGAGAATTGTACCTGATACTCGGGATATTGACCAGCATGTTCTTCTGGCGGTAGCGAATAATCGCTGTGATTGTCACCTTGCAATTGTATAACTTACCTTTTCAGCTGATCTATTTGATCAGCTGTTGCTTCCATTCCGGAAGGTCGTGGCAGAATGCTTGTCTGATTTCGCCAAATTCAGTGGTTAAACTGTCTCTAGAAATACCGGGAGTAGTTCGGGTTTCTACCGTGGCGGATTTAACTGCACCTTTTAGGTCAAAGTGTACCTTACTTTCAATGTACTGTTCCTTGGATTGTATCCACTCTTCAAATTCCCTAGTAAGTGTAGCGCTTATTAATGTGGTGATATCTTCGATACTTTTGTCAATATTGAAATCGGATATTCTCTGAGCAAGGTTTTCTACTCGCTCGCCAATGTTTCTGACACCTTTTGTCATTTGGCCTACTCTCTTTGAAACATCATTGTAATGT
The DNA here is from genome assembly GCF_023897955.1 of Schistocerca gregaria. NCBI lineage: Eukaryota > Metazoa > Arthropoda > Insecta > Orthoptera > Acrididae > Schistocerca > Schistocerca gregaria. The sequence continues at coordinate 6,969,399 of NC_064925.1, read as the reverse complement.
TTCAGAGAGTCAGTCGTTGTTGATTTGCCACATCGACTTGGGTCTGCAAATCTGTAAACTTTCTACCAGTGTTGGTATCGGCGGATTCCACCATGGAAAGAACACTGTATACTTTTGCATGTACGCTTGCGTAAGCAGTGGTAATGGTTTTAATTTTTTCCTCCATGGCGTCATTCGAACTTCGATTTGTGTTTGGATGTCGGTAATGACAGAATTTATACATCGGTCATTCGCACTAGAATGTCCTTTATCCTCAATTCTAAACTGTTCAACCTGCCGTCTACAGCTCTTTGCTGTTCCTGTAATCTGGCATCAACATCCGCTATTTGAACTTCAGTGTTGTCACTTTTGTTAACTGACTGATCTGCATTTCAGTATTGTCACTTTCGTTTGTTAACTGTCCCGTGTGTGCTTCAAAACTGGTTTTCTTATCAGCTAACAATTTTAGTACTTTTGACAACGAGCATTCACGCGGACTGTGGCGCCGACACCTCGCCTGTCGCTTCGTCACCTGTTGTTCAAGTTTGTTTACACCTGCGTGCAGTCTAAGTTGTCTGGGTTGCTCATCTGCCATCTTAAAGTTAGCGTAGTTATACCAAACGAGCCAGAAAAGATAATTTATAATTATGATTTTCACTTGTCAGGCGCGCCAATGATTTCGCATCCTTATTTCTCAGATATTCCTTGCGCGTTATGAACAATTGAAACTCTAGCACACTAAGATGCCAGTATGGCAACTGGAGACATAAAATAAATGAAAAACACTTATACAGCACTGAAAGTGGTGTAGATAGCAGCAATTTTGACTCATAAAAAATTACAACAATGGAAATTTTGACTAACTATTTCTAACCATCTTAAGCGAAATGATTGAAAAGAGGCGGATCTAAAAGCATAAGGAAGGAGAAATTTGGAGATTAAATAGCGTGATAAAAATGAAAGAAGCGTAGAGAGTGAATGTTTACTAGACGATTGAATGCTCGTTACTCAAAGCTTCAAACGTAATGAAAAGTCATGCTCGCTTTAGGCGTCTTGCTCGCTGCTATTTACTGCTGTTGTGGATTCGTACTGCGGTTTTCTGCACACACGTCCTTTTTTACTGGTTCTTTTGCCGTGTATTTCCAAATTTCCTCCACACGGTAGCATGAAAAATAAAAAGAACTGATTAGTAATTAGTCGAGTCCCTGTCCGGGCGCCACATCTGGCGTAAGGAACTTGCATATTCTGTATAGTATATAATAATAGTGATGCTGTCACTGTTGGTTGGTAATACTTACCGGCAAAATGCAACCTAACACTAGATTGCGTACTTACTGTTATCCTGTGGGGCCGTTTTTCAGTACGACTTTAATTGATCACCGATGCGTCGGTTCTCGACTGTGTTCAGGAGACGTACGGATTGATTATGCGAAGGGATTTTCTTAGTTGACCTTTTGACCCGGATTGCCTGCCCGCAATCAGAATCTTCGATGAAAGTACCTATGGGACCTATCTGAATATAGAAATGGAAATGAAAGCAAATTAGTGGAATTTCGTAAGAGAACGATTAACAGATCGGATGTTGAACACAATAGTGGTCTCCCAATTACAATCAAGACACCGCGATAAAGAGCCAATCTGTAAGACAGCTCATATACAATTTGAACATAATTTCTGGTTAGTGAAAGAAAAGAATAAGAAGAAAATTACTGCATCGTGAAATATTAATATATTTTGAACAAATTGGCTCTAAGCTTCTAGACATTGACAAATAGACAATAAATACATGACTTACATCTGATATTTCTTTTGTACATGGCGCAGTCCAATAGTCACTGCTCTGTCAGTCCGTTCTTTCTTAAAATCAAATGTCCTTGCGTGAGCGTAAGCACATTATATCTTCACCCGAGTTACCGAAATGTTTGTTCGTCGTTTCACATAATTCTTACGCAAAATAAAAATACAACTTGTAGCAATGCTATTTAGTAGGTCTTAACATGTCAGCGACCAAAAGTACAAAGAATAATGAAGTCTCTAGAATATTTATTAACAAATGATAGATTGTTATTTCTTCTGTTTCGCAGCTTCTTGCTATCAAGCGCTGCGGCAATGATTTTAAATATCTGCGCCCAGCGGGTCATGGTGTTTGTTTAGAATATTTAAACGCTGGACACGGATGTTGGTATAGGCGCACATTAAAAAAATATTTCGTCTCTTTACTCTCGTGCTGTGATGCTTAACACTTCTGCGAACTACAGCTCGTTGGCTGTCCTTTTCTTTTATGACAAATATCTCATATGAAAAGTATCTGAAATCCAATAGTATTACAACATCCTTCTCGAATTTCCGTATGGAACTTTGTTTACAAATCTAGCAAATAGTAGTCCTTAGATGTTGCTATGCTGTCGGTTTTAAGCTCTAAAAAGGTTGTTCTGTTGTTAAATGCACAACATATGGTCCAGCACACTTACAGGAATGTAACCATCCCTCTTAAGCAGATCAAGGTGGGAATAGAGCTTTTTAAACTGTTTTCTATGTGCCCTTTTATGTAATAAACATGCTCCAATCCATCCTTTTCGGCCAGGTATTCAACATTCGACTACTTAACAATGCTGTTAAAGTAAATACAGATAATTTATATTTCACAGTGGTAGCCATCTTTCGACACACACTGTGTTTGTAGAAATATGTAAGCCTTGTCTGTGTATTTGCAAGAGCTTCTTCTTTTCCAAATTGCAGTTTATGTTCTTCCTTTATGACAATTGTCTTCGTCATAGAGCTTTCGATTTTTGGCTTCTATCTCTTCCATTTCCAGTTTCCTTTTTCGTCCACACAACACAGTAACAGCACTTAAAGGCGTAATGTCTTTGATGGATAATGGCTTGAGACTGCGTGGGACATTTACTTTTTTCCTTATGTCATGTCGGATAACATTGTTTGTGGGTCCGAATTCTAATTCGGTGATATCTATACCCGACGGTATTGTGGAGAACAATGCCCTGGATTGAGAGAATACGTTTCTCCTCCTTCAATACAGCACTTGAGTGTAATACTTATATTGTCTTTGTTGGAACACTGTTAAGAATCTACACGTAGTTTACAGGTAGATACTCGAAACCGTATGTAGACACAGCATAACTTAATAAGCTTTTCTCCTGAGAGTCTGGTAGACAATCCGTTCAGTTTTCTGGTATTCTTATTACTACAGTCGTCAAACTGCAGAACGATGTTAAATACCACACAGCAGCTTTTCTGTAGTTAGCTGATTCCACATGGATGTGATTGGCACAGAGCACAGTGGATCACATAGTAAATACTGTTTATTAGAGATTAAAACGTTTAACAGTTTTGCACAGTATCATACACACGATTCATTATGTAGTTGTATATTGCAGCCTCCAGTCTGGTAAGACCATGTTGTTTACACAAGGAGGACGCCTTTAAGTGCTGTTACTGTGTTGTGTATACGAGAAAGAAAACTGGAAATGGAAGAGATAGAAGAAAAAAAACGAAAACTCTGACGAAGACAGGTGCCATAAAGGAAGAATATAAAGTGCAATTGGAAAAAGAAGAAGCTGTTGCTTACATATTGCTTTCAACACAGTGTGTGGCCAAATCTGGCTATCACTGGGAAATATAAATTATCTGTATTTACTGTTAACAGCACTGCTAAGTGGCCAAATGTTGAAGAACTGGACGAAAAGAATGGATTGGAGCACGTTTATTACATTAAAGGACACACAGAAAACCTGTTTAAAAAGCTCTAGTCCCACCTTGATATACTTAAGAGGGATGGTTACTTTCCTCTAAGCGTGCTGGACAGGCCCATGTGCATTTACAACCGCTTTCTGAGGTTAAAACGAACGGCATAGCAACATATAATGACCACTCGTTTGCTAGAGTTGTAAAGATGAAAGTCTATACGGAAATTCCACAAGAATGTGCGCCAGAAGAGCTGGTAGCTTAAGCCCAGGAAGATGTGCAGTGTTATGCAAGAAATAAGAGGCAAGATTGAAGTCCCCGAATGCTCTCATCTAGAAGAACTGCTGGAAGAAACAGAGCTAATTGTTAAAGCCATTAAAGAGATAGTTTACATGAAGAAACGTAGGTATACCTCTTACTTATGATGAACTACTCGCATGGGATATGGGTAATTGGATGACATTGAAAAGTAGCCTGAACTAGTTAGTGAAAGGCAAGGTAACCCTCATTTTTTAAGCTATATGGAGCCTAGGAATTGGGGAGGGGTAGTTGCCATTGATTGAGTCCTAGAGAGTAGCTCTAGCCAGTTTCGTCAATTACTGGCAGATGCAGAAAGTATACATTCGCTATTAGTCTAGCAGAAGATAGCCGCACCACCAGTCTGGCTAATATCGCTGTGTGGAAGGATTGATAGTGATAATAGGACAGCAAACTATGAAGTGCAGGGGGTAGTCCCTGCCAGTCTACAAGTGAACAGCTACTCGCAATGAGATGCGGATGGGAGAAAACTGAACACATATGCAGGTGCTTCCCACCAACTCAGAAGTGGGCGAAGGGAGGGGAAATGGGAGGGGGAGTGGAAGTGGGGAAGGGGGATGAGTGGGGGTGGTGATAACAATGTGAGTCGCCTCATCAAGCCGCCCCCCCCCCCAAACCACCACCACCACCACCACCACCACCACCACCCAGGAAAGGGTATGGGGCGATCCACTAGGGACAACCACCATCTTGAATAAATTAAAACTGCACTGTAGTAGTGGGGCAAGGGGGGGGGGTTACAAGGACACTTAATATCAATGTGATACCAATTTAATTAATTAGCATATAAATTTCGTATCAGAAGTCTGCGCTAATATGATCATTTGCCAAAACAAAAATGGCCCTGAGCACTATGGGACTTAAGTGCTGTGGTAATCAGTCCCCTAGAAGTTAGAACTACTTAAACCTAACTAACCTAAGGACATCACACACATCCATGCCCGAGGCACGATTCGAACCTGCGACCGTAGCGGTCGCGCGGCTCCAGACTGAAGCGTCTAGAACTGATCGGCCACTCCGGCCGGCGATCATTTCCCATCTCCATGGTTAAACCCAGGTGTTTGTATGAATTACTGATTCCAGTTGTGGATCACTGATAATGTTGTCAAAGGATACTGCTTTATGGTTTTTGCGAAGTTTGCGAATACTGCATTTCCGAAATCAAGTTCTCGGGCTTTGCACCACTTTGAAACGTTATCATGGCATGACAGCTCTTTCTATATATTACTCCATTATAGTACCTGTATTATCTACATACACTGATGGATAAAAAGAATAGCAACACCAAAAGGAGTTGTGTGAGTTTCTACATCTAAAAGAGAATGTCTATTCAGATTTCGCGCCAGTGTAGTGTTCGTAAGCTTTAGTTACCCTTGAGATTGGATGTGGGGAGTCGATTTTGTCAAGAATGCCTTTAAGGCGACAAGAATGCCATTATCAACACCCCACTGAGTTTCTACAAAATTGTGTAACAGGGCTACTAGAAGCTGGATGTTCCTTCTGCAATATTGTAGAAAGACTTGGGGAATGCAGTCACCGTACATGCTGGCAGTAGTGGTCATGAGAATGTGTGGTCGCAAGAAGACCACACTCTGGACGCTCATGTGGCACTACTGAGAGGGAAGACTGCCGTGATGCGTGCACGGTTCTGGCGTAACGAACTGCATCTGCAGCGGCAATTTGAGCAGCAGTTGCCGCCACAGTGATACAATGAACTGTTACAAATCGGTTTCTTCAAGGACAGCTTCGAGCCAGTCGCCCTTTGGCATACAGACCCTAAATCACTGCCATTTGTGACTTCGGTGGTGACAAGGGAGAGCTCAGTGGAGGGCAGGGTGGAGTTCTGTTGTGTTTCCTAATGAAAGAAAGCTGATTCTGCCTCGGTGCCAGTGATGCCCACTTGTCGGTTAGAACGAGACCAGTTGGCGGCGCAAAGGCTGTTCCATTAAGTTTTGGGTGTGCAGCCGCAAGAATTCTCCTAATATTTCGACCGTATACTGTCTAGCCATCTTCAGAGTGAGTCGCAAGACTGCCGCTCCAGTGCTGGCTTCGTCCCTTTATACTCGTGTACCGCGCAACTGCGCATCTGCCAGAGACCTTGGTCGGCGGCAGAGACGTGCACAATGTTCGAGTTGCATCTTTGACTCCACAGTCGACCTGTGTTGGCATGGTGGAAGCACTGGACCTACACTTGAAGCCGTGATCTGGGGTGCGATTTCATATGACAGCAGGAACACTCTCGTGGTTATCCCACGAATCCTGACCGGAAAGCTTTATGTCAGTATGGAGATTCGACCTGTTGTGTTGCCATTCATTAACAGCATTTCAGGGGGTGTTTTCCAACAGGATAATGAACGCCCACATACCGCTGTTGTAACCCAACATGCTCCACAAAGTGCAGACATGTTGCCTTGCCCTGCTCCATCACCAGTTCTGTTCCCAATCGAACACATATCGGACATCATAGGACGACAACTCCAGCGTCATCACCAAACAGCGTTAGCCGACCCTATATTGACTGACCAAGTGCAACAGGCATGAAACTCCATCCCACAAACTGACATCCGACACCAACACAACACAATGCATGCACGAATGCATCCAACATTCTGGTGGTTACATCGGTTATTAATGTAGCAGCATTTCACATTTGCAATGGCTTACCTCACGCTTGCATTAACCTGTGATCTTGAAATATTAATCACTTAAATATGTTATCCAGAGAAATGTATTCCCGATATTTCGTTACTATGCATTAATTAATTGTTGGTGTTGCGGATTTTTTCCGTCAGTGTATTTATGACTATTACTATTGTGTACCATGTCATTAATAGATGATAATGAGCGTATGGTGGCCCGGAGACCCCTGGCGGGGCGGTTCGGCCGCCGCTCCACAAGTTCTATAACGCCACTACGGCGACTTGCGAGTGAATGAGGATGAAATGATGAAAGACACACAACACCCAGCCATCTCGAGACGGAGAAAATCCCTGACCCCGCCGGGAATCGAACCCGGGAACCCCTGCGCGGGAAGCGAGAACGCTACCGCACGAACACGAGCCGCGGACTCATTAATAGACAACGTGAACAGAAAGACGCACGACGCACTCCCATGGGCTATGCCTGATGTTGCTTTGTTATCTATCAATGAATGACCATGCAAGAAACATGCCGCGTCCTCCCTACAAAGAAATCCTCAATACTGACGCAAATGTCGCTGGATAACCTACATGATCTTTCTTTAGTTAATAATTGGTGGCATGACCCTGAGTCAAATGTTTTTCAGAAGTCAAGAAATGCTGCATCTACCTTACAGCCGTGATCCAAAGTTTTCTGGATGCCACGTGAGAAAAGCTGCCAGTCGGGTTTCGCACGATCGATGTTTTCGGAATCTATGGTGGTTGGCATGGCAGATGTCATTCTGTTCAAGATACATCATTATCTGCGGACTTTGAGCATGTTTTAAATTCTACAGGCGATGGGCGACAATGACGTTGGGAGGTAGTTCTGTAGATCACTTCTTTTACCTTTCTTGTAAACAGGAGCGACCTGTCTTTTCAGTCAGTAGCCACATATTTTGTTCGACGGACCTACGCTACGTTATGGGTAAGAGAAAGGCTAGCGCATCTGCAAATTCTGCATGGAATTTGACAGAGATTTCATCAGGTTCTCGAACCTTGTTTAGTTTCAGCGATTTCTGATGTTTCTCAAAGCCGCTGATACTATTGTCTGTGTGACTCATTCTCCCTGTGTTGGCAGAATTAAACTGACGCTGTAATCCAGAAGGGCAGGACATATGCTAAGACGTCTGGAAACAGCTTCCGTGCTCCTAGTGGGTGAATACTGCAGGGGAAGACAAGAAATTGGAATACATCCAGCAAGTGTTTGAGAACGCTGGGGGTTAGTGCTGCTCTGAGATAAGAAGGACGGCAGAGGAAGAGGAATCGTCGGGCAGCATCAGACGTGGTGACTTGACACACACACACACACACACACATTCATGTACAGAAAGATCTGAGATCCCTTCAACAAGTAGGCCGTTAGGGACGGTTCGACAAAAGGGTAAAGGGTACATGTGATCGAAACTTCCTGGCAGATTCAAACTGTGTGCAGGACCGAGACTCGAACTCAGGGACCTTTACCTTTTGTGGGCAAGTGCTCTACCATCTGAGCTACCCAAGCACGACTCGCGCCCTGTCTTTAAACAGCTCCAATAGTTCGCAGGAGAGCTTCTGTGAAGTTTGGAAGGTAGGAGAGGGGGTACTGGCATATGTGAAGCTGTGAGGACGGAGAGTGAGTCGTGCTCGGGTAGATCAGATGATAGAGCACTTGCCCGCGAAAGTAAAGGTCCCGAGTTCGAGTCTCGGTTCGGCACACAGTTTTAATCTGCCAGGACGATTCATATCAGCGCACACTTCACTGCAAATCTCATTCTGGACACATGTGACCGGCTTGTAATCTCCGAGGCCAGGGGTTGGTCAAAAATGTTGAAAGATCGGGAGAAATGCGTGCTAGGACATAAATGCAGACGGCAGCCAAGCCTCCAAGTAGCACTGTTGTATTCGATCGCGAACGGCATCTGTGCAATGTACTCAATACTCAAAGTGTCAGCAGTGGTCACAAGAGTCTTCTGTGTGGTTGGGTGTGCATTAAGCCGGAGCTGAGTGAATCTACATCTACATGATTACTCTGCAATGCACATTTAAGTGCTTGGCAGAGGGTTCATCGAACTATCATTCCACTCCCGAACAGCGCGTGGGAAAAACGAACACCTAGACCTTTCTGTCGAGCTCTGATTTCTCTTATTTTATTTTGATGATCATTCCTACCTATGTAGGTTGGGCTCAACAAAATATTTTTGCATTCGGAAGAGAAAGCTGGTGACTGAAATTTCGTAAATAGATTTCGCCGCGACGAAAATTCTTTGCTTTAATGACTTCCATCCCAACTCGCGTATCATATCTACCACACTCTCCCCTATTACGTGATAATACAAAACGAGCTGCCCTTTTTTTGCACCCTTTCGATGTCCTCCGTCAATCCCACCTGGTAAGGATACCACACCCCGCAGCAATATTCTAACAGAGGACGAACGAGTGTAGTGTAAGCTGTCTCTTTAGTGGACTTGTTCCATCTTCTAAGTGTCCTGCCAATGAAAAGCAACCTTTGGCTCGCCTTCCCCACAATATTATCTATGTGGTCTTTCCAACTGAAGTTGTTCGTAATTTTAACAGCCAGGTACTTAGTTGAATTGACAGCCTTGAGAATTGTATATTTATCGAGTAATCGAATTCCAACGGATTTCTTTTGCCACTTATGTGGATCACCTCACACTTTTCGTTATTTTGCGTCAACTGTCACCTGCCACACCATACAGCAATCTTTTCTAAATCGCTTTGCAACTGATACTGGTCTTCGGATGACTTTACTAGACGGTAAATTACAGCATCATCTGCGAACAACCTAAGAAAACTGCTCAGATTGTCACCCAGGTCATATACATAGATCAGGAACAGCAGAGGTCCCAGGACGCTTCCCTGGGGAACACCTGATATCACTTCAGTTTTACTCGATGATTTGCCGTCTATTACTACGAACTGCGACCTTCCTGACAGGAAATCACGAATCCAGTCGCACAACTGAGACGATACCCCATAGCTCCGCAGCTTGATTAGAAGTCGCTTGTGAGGAACGGTGTCAAAAGCTTTTCGGAAATCTAGAAATACGCAATCAACTTGAGATCCCCTGTCGATAGTGGCCGTTACTTCGTACGAATAAAGAGCTAGCTGCGTTGCACAAGAACGATGTTTTCTGAAACCATGCTGATTACGTATCAATAGATCGTTCTCTTCGAGGTGATTCATAATATTTGGATGCAGTATATGCTCTAAAACCCAGACGTTGACAAATTGTTGGCGCTCATATGCTGGATGGTTCCGAAACCAAGGTAACCGAAGTGTTTGATATTTCAGTAGGCACTTGATAGAAGATTTATACCACATACTGGGAAAGAGGAAAAACGTCGTCCGCTAAGTCAACTCGTACGAACGTGTGTGCTGAGTGATCGTGACGGACGGTCATTGAAGAGGACTGTGATGAAACAAACGAGGACGTCAGCCGAAAAAAGTCACTCAGAACTGCCAGAGCCAAAACAACACCGAGGGAGCTCCGTGAGGTGGGAATTACAGGCGGAGGTAGAATTCCAAAACCAATCATCAGTGATACAAATGCCCCTCACAGGAAAACGTGGTGCCGAAGGTATAAAACCTGGACTACGTAGCAACAGAAGAAAGTCATTGGTCGGATGAGTCTTGTTTCGCATTGTTTCTAACCTCTAGCCGAGATTGCGTCGATAGAATGAAACCTCGCTGGGGTTCGATGATTTTGGCAGGCATATCATGGTGTTCCATGCGTCTCACGCTTATTATGCAAGGTCGTATTACTGTCAAAGATTATGTTGCCGTTTTGACTGATCAGGCGCGTCCCACTGCGCAACCTTTGTTTCCCGAGTGCGATACTGTATTCCGGGACGAGATTACCGCCTGTTCACACAGCTCGTAGCGTCCAGGACAGCCGGCCGGTGTGGCCGAGCTGTTGTAGACGCTACAGTCTGGAACCGCGCGACCCCTACGGTCGCAGGTTCGAATCCTGCCTCGGGCATGGATGTGTGTGACGTCCTTAGGCTAGTTAGGTTTAAGCAGTTCTAAGTTCTAGGGGACTGATGACCTCAGAAGTTAAGTCCCACAGTCCTCAGAGCCATTTGAACCAATTTTGAACCGTCCAGGATAGGTTTCGTGAGCACGAGGATGAGTTGTCGCATCTCCCATCGCCACCACAGTCACCAGATCTCAGTATTGCTGATCCTTTGTGATGTACTTTAGACAGAACGGTGAATGGTCGCTAACCAACTCCATGATCGTTACCGTAATTTGCCACTATTTTGCAAGACGAACGGTGCAAGATTCTCTTGTAAGCCATACAGGCACGTATTTATCTATTTATATACGACTGAAAGCTGTTTCGAAAGCCAGCTACACATTAGTAGGCAAGGTAATATGTCATGTTTTTGGTGTTAACACATTATTCTTTACCCGTGTACATTATGTGATCAAAAGTAATCGGACACCCCAAAAAAATACGTTTTTCATATTAGTTGCATTGTGCTGGCACCTACTGCCGTGTACTCCATATCAGCGACCTCAGTAGTCATTAGACATCGTGAAAGAGCAGAATAGGGCGCTCCGCGGAACTCACGTACTTTAACGTGGTCGGGTAATTGGCTGTCACTTATGTCATATGCCCTTACGCGAGATTTACACACTCCTAAACATCCCTAGGTTCACTATTTCCGATGTGATAGTGAAGTGGAAACGTGAACGGATATGTACAGCACAAAAGCGTACAGGCCGATCTCGTCTGTTGACTGACAGACACCGCCGACAGTTGAAGAGGGTCGTAATGTGTAATAGGTAGACATCTACCCAGACCATCACACAGGAATTCCAAACTGCATCAGGATCCACAGCAAGTTCTATGACAGTTAGGCGAGGGGTGGCTTATGAGCGGCTGCTCATAAGCCACACATCACGCTGGTAGGCACCAAACGACGCCTCGCTTGGTCTAAGGAACGTAAGCATTGGACGACTAAAAAGTGGAAAACGTTGTGTGGAGTGACGAATCACGGTACACAATGTGGCGATACGATGGCAGGGTGTGTGTATGGCGAACGCCCGGTGAACGTCATCTGCCAGCGTGTGTAGTGCCAACAGTAACATTCGGAGGCCATGGTGTTACGGTGTGGTCGTGTTTTTTATGGAGGGGGCTTTTACCCCTTGTTGTTTTGCGTGGCACTATCACAGCACAGGGCTACATTGGTGTTTTAAGCACCTTCTTGCTTCCCACTGTTGAAGAGCAATTCGGGGATAGTCATTGCATCTTTCAACACGATCGAGCACCTGTTCATAATGCACGGCCTGGGGCGGAATGGTTACACTACAAGATCCCTGTAATGGACAGGCCTGCACAGAGTCCTGACCTGAATCCCATAGAACACCTTTGGGATATTTTGGAACGCCAACTTCGTCCCAGGCTTCACCGAGCGACATCAATACCTCTCCTCAGTGCAGCACTTCGTGAAGGATGAGCTGCCATTCCCCAAGAAACCTTCCAGCACCTGATTGAGCGTATGCCTGCGAGAGTGGTAGCTTTCGTCAAGGCTAAGGGTGGGCCAACATCATACTGAACTGCAGGATTACCAATGGAGGGCGCCACAAACTTTTAAGTCATTTTCAGTGAGGTGTCCGGATACTTTTAATCACATAGTGTATGTGCTTCCAGTTTGGCGTAGCGTGTAACCGGTTGGGTGAGTCGAATGGGTCTCCAGAATGACGTCACTTGGTTTTTATTGGAACCGCGGCCAGGATCACCTTCTGCCGAGCGTGAGTACCGACCGTTCTCAAGTTTCTAAGATTGTCAGCAATCACACGGTCGATATCTGAACAATCACTTCTGTTCAGACGTTCTGAAATCCAACTTTTCACATGTAAAGTTTGATTCTGATGTAACGTAAAATGGACTTAAGTTCCGGAAAACCAAGGAGAACCTAAATTTGGATGGTCACACGGGGACTCAAAATCAGCTTGTGTTAAATGCAAGTGGAAAAATTAGCAGTTTGTTTGGCGTAATTGATACGGCTGGACCGTATATTTGTCTGTTGGTGCGATAGCCTCGTTGTACAGATTATGTCAGCACAGATTCTTTTTGTCTACAAAGGCGTGTGTGGTATCTGGTGATCGGGTAAAGAAGTAGCGCCAGATTAACAGATGCCGAAGTTAGTTGCTGACAGATAAGAGAGCCTGAGATAATGGCTGGCGGTGAGAAAGTGAGCTGCGTGTTTCAACTGTCAGTGCGTAACGCGGGTTCGTAGTGCGTCTCCTGTTGCGTGACGTGTCAGGCGGCCCAGTGACGTCGACATATTGAAAGGCGGAGGGTGGTTTCCGGTCCTAACCATGGTAAGTGAAAAAGTATGTATTTTAAGAGTGGGACAGTCATGATTCCACTGCTTACCGTCTTGTGACAGTTCTCCTGAAGATGGCATTGCTAACGACCGTCGCTAACGTACTCGTAATTACGATTGCTATTCTAATAATGACTACTTGTATGGAATACTTACAGAATAAAATTGCTCTCGAGTGTTCTTTCTGTTGACTCTTGGTTTTTCTGTTTGCTCTAAAACAAACAACATGATTTGGTAACAAATGTCTCTAGATAATGGAATCTATACGAGATTACTGAAACTAAAATTAATTGTGGATAAACTTTGGAGTAAATTCAGAGTTTCCAATATTTGACTGAACAATAATTTTTTGTAGCGTGGAACATAGTGTGAAATAATAACTTAAATAAAATTATTCGAGCTGGGAACAATCACTCTTGCAGGAAGATATGCTTTAGCCCGAAGTATGGCAACGTAAATGAATTACAAACAAAAATATTCGTTGCTCTAGGATTTGAAGTCTGTCTCGTGTCCCGTGATATATGTTCGAAGACAGAACAACAGAGTACCATTTCTGAGTGGGACGCATATTGTCTCGAGTTCGGCTTGTGTTGCCCTGCTTATAAGCCCTGCCTAAAGCGTCCAGTCGGTGATCTATAGACAATTCTGAGCTCCATGGATTTTTCGTGAGACTGTGACGTGCGGTAGTGGTTGTTATCGAAGAGTCCTTCACTTGTTTGTGCTATGCGCACCATAATTTTTGTCACTATTTTATCGACAACAGACGCGATGAGAACCGTTGCTGTAAAACTATTCTGTTTATAATAGAAAAATAACTGAAACAGCAAGCAGCCACAAGTAATGATTAACAAGGTTTATTCGGAATTTTTTACAAGTCCATCTTCAGATGACTGTTACACGTTTTCGTTTTGCTTTGTTGCTGGGCCGGATACGAAACGAGGCCCCAATGAGAAAACAAAACGAAACGTATAACAACCTCAAGGCCGGTCATGCTCTGATACAGACAAACCTTGTTGAACCATACTTGTGGCTGGTTTCTGTTTCAGTTATTTTTCAATTATAAACCGTATAGTTTTACAGAAATGCATAACCTTCAGAAGAGGAAGTAGATGATGGCGATGAGGCGATGACCAAAAGCTGTAGTAATTTTTCTGAATTTCGTGATACAAAAATGACTCGTCCGTATAGTAAACCTATATTTTATAACCTGTTTCAGTCTTAACCATCATCTGGTCAATTACGCAGTCTTCGAAAGACTTCCTGCAGAAACCAAACGTTGCGTTCCAATCTGCAGAGAACATCTTCAATGGAAGTTATAGTTTCTTTGAGCGTCAGATTCTCATCCAGCCTCTTCACTTAATAAATTTGTCCTCTACACATTATCACACTAACGTGTTGTGACACAAGCTAATGTTACCCTCCGAGAGCGTTTAGAATTTTAAATTTCGACCGCGTGTGTGTCTAACGGATAAAGGTATCTGACTGTAATTTTGAATATATTTCAACTAACAAAAAAAACCACACAGGTTTTAACTTTAGGGGTTAATGAATGTAGTAAAATTCATATACGAATGAAAAAATGAACGGTCGCCAGCCAAATTAGGCACATTAATTTGGAAATATGTGTTTAAGAAAATTGAATATTAGTTGTAGAATTGACTTTCATTAACATTTCCTTTTGAATAGCACACAGGATACTAACAGACACAGGACACGCTGAGCTGTGGGTAGCAGCAGTTACCAATAATGCATAAACTAATGATCATAGAAAGCAAAAATGTACCGAACTTATACTAATAACAGTTACACAAGATTATTACTTGAACCAGTACTGGAATGTTAATGCAAGCAGTGCAGAACTAAATCTGGACATGAGGGGCTTCTGTCTTAACTGACACTTAAATAACACAAATAAAATAAATAATACCGCAATTACACTGTTTATACTCCCATTTATAGAAATATATCAAATTTCCTTAGTAGAAATGCTATTCCACTTATCTCTCTAATATGTGAAGAATATGATGTGGACCCATAAACTAGTATAGTGTCCGTAGTCAAGTCCTATGATTATTTCAGTAGCAAAGACTAATTCAACCAAAGTTAATTCCTAGCTTCGCTTGGAATAGTTTATATTTTACTCTTCAAGGCAAATTGTTCAACACTGAACTCAATTAACTCCAAAAAAGATCATTTATGGTAGTAATTAAGACTACATTATGTTCAAATAAGTTTAACTTATTTGCCTTTTTCATAACTTGTGATGAAAATAGACATATAAAAATTCATTACTTTAAACACTCATTTCTCTTTTTCCGTATAAACACCACAAACTTTAAATTTCCTGTCAGAAATCAATGACCTTAACTAGCAAAGAACACACTCTCCATAATCGTAGATACACAGTTACCTAGTATAAACCTGCTCCTAATCGATATAAAAATGGCGACGAAACTTTAGATTTCTCGAAGAAATGCGTTTCACCGTGACACCAGTGTCCGGAATATTTTAATAATTTTGACATTTTCTGTTTATAATTATTACAGTATTTACTTGCTTATACAATAGAAACCGACCTCGGATTCCGTAGAAATGTTGGAACACGTGAGGCAATACTGACCCTACGACTTATCTTAGAAAATAGATTAAGGAAAGGCAAATCTACGTTTCTCGCATTTGTAGACAGAGCAGGGGCAGGGGTAAAATACAGGGAGCAAAAGGCTATTTACAATCTGTACAGAAACCAGATGGCAGTTAGAGTCGAGGGACATGAAAGGGAAGCAGTGGTTGGGAAGGGAGTGAGACAGGGTTGTAGCCTCTCCCCGATGTTATTCTATCTGTATATTGAGCAAGCAGTAAAGGAAACAAAAGAAAAATTCGGAGTAGGAATTAAATTCCATGGAGAGGAAATAAAAACTTTGAGGTTCGCCGATGACATTGTAATTCTGTCAGAAATGGCAGAGGACCTGGAAGAGCAGCTGAACGGAATGGACAGTGTCTTGAAAGGAGGATATGAGATGAACATCAACAAAAGAAAAACGAGGATAATTGACTGTAGTCGAATGAAATCGGGTGATGCTGCGAGATTAGATTAGGAAATGAGACACTGGCAATTTTGTCATATGATGACATGTTGGAGACCGTGGCTATTTTTGAAGACAAATGTTGATGGCGTTAGGACAGCAACCAGCCACAATGAGACACTTAACGTAGAAAATGTGTTTTGCTATTTGGGGAGCAAAATAACTGATGATGGTCGAAGTAGAGAGGATATAAAATGTAGACTGGCAATGGCAAGGAAAGCATTTCTGAAGAAGAGAAATTTGTTAACATCGAGTATAGATTTAAATGTCAGGAAGTCGTTTCTGAAAGTATTTGTATGGAGTGTAACCATGTATGGAAATGAAACATGGACGATAAATAGTTTGGACAAGAAGAGAATAGAAGCTTTCGAAATGTGGTGTTACAGAAGAATGCTGAAGATTAGATGGGTAGATCACATAACTGAGGAGGTATTGAATAGAATTGAAGAGAAGAGAAATTTGTGGCGCACCTTGACTAGAAGAAGGGATTGGTTGGTAGGGCATATTCTGAGGCATCAAGGAATCACCAATTTAGTATTGGAGGGCAGCGTGGAGGATAAAAATCGTAGAGGGAGACGAAGAGATGAATGCACTACACAGATTCAGAAGGACGTAGGCTGCAGTAAGTACTGAGAGATGAAGAAGCTTGCACAGGCTAGAATAGCATGGAGGGCTGCATCAAACTAGTCTCTGGACTGAAGACCACAACAATAACAACAGTGTATTGCTTATGAGTTTTGGAATCACAAGAATAGCTGTACATATATAAAAATTACTAACCTGCTGCGTATCAACACTTGAACATAGCTCTCGAGTATAATATAGTAGAAATGTCAATAATTATAGGCAAATATCAAAGTCTTTCATATAGTTTATTACTCCAGTCGTCACTATCAGAAATCTTGGAACGGGCCCTTGTAGACACATGATGGGCGTGTTGACACAATATGAACAACTATCTGGCTTTCAGCAGCGCAGTCAGAAGATGGAAAGGAAGATCTTTCCCAATTGAGGCGAGCATCTGCACACCTTCCTGATCCATTCTGATACGATCCAGAGTAATCCAAATTAAGCGAGGCTGGTCATTTCAGGGAGTTAATCCTGGATGTAGGGCGATTTCAGGCATTGTGGAGGATAGTTTTGATACCAGCGACGTTTCCATGACACTGAGTTCATCTAGCTTCCGTAACATGCTGTGTCACACGCTTCCTCTGGGTGATAGTAAAGGACAGTTACTTCGAGGCAAATATCTAAAGGTAGAAAGCAGGGACAGCCAGTTAATCTCAGACATGCTGGCTAAACTGAATTTATCACAAGGCATAGACTCACACAGTTCTTTTCAGGACTCTGAATTATAAACATCGGATCTGTTATCAAGATCTATCAGATCGTTATCGAAGGCATAAATAAATTATTACGGTATATAACGTCCCTGGAAATATTCAGTCGTGAACATAGTCAAAGGTACAAATGAACAATCTTTCAATGCCTATCTCGAAATTAAGGTCATTTAATACGAGGGTCGTTCAATAAGTAATGCTCCACATTAAAAAAAACTATTAATTTACATAGACAAACGTCCTTGTTGGTGCTTTACATTTGATGTTTGTTCTGTGCGCCGCTGAAGTTCCGAAGCGTTAGTGCAGTGTCAAATTGGCTGCTGCATACGACTCACGTTACAAGCAGCGTGCTATTGTTGAATTCTTGTGTGCAGAAAAAGAAACCGTGGTGAACATCCGTAAACGTTTGTGTGCAGTGTGCGACGCTACAGTTGACAGTACAGTTGAGCGAGGGGTAGAGAAAGTTACAGCCTCAGGAAATGCAGAAACAGAGCTCCCTGATCAGCCACGCTCGGGACGTCCTGTCACAGCCACTGCTCCAAACATCGTGCGGATGCCATTATTCGTGCCGCTTCCATCTCTTTGGGCCGCTCAAAGATTCTCTATTGGGAACACCCTTTGAAGATGACGAGAGTGTCACTCATGCAGTGAAGACATGGCTACACGTACAGGACAAGAGATTTTACCAACAGGGAATACATGCTCTTCCAAAACATTGGCGTACGACCATGGAACGTGATAGAGACTACGTAGAGAAATAGGAAGTGGAAAATACATGTTGATTTATATTGTCACCAAATTCTGACTTAACAATAAATATGTTCTGAGAGAAAAAATGTGGGACATTACTTATTGAACGACCCTCGTAGAAGTATAAGAATTAAAATAGAAAAGATAATGCTCGAGATAGCTTGGAAGAGCGATTACGTGCTGTGTTGTAAAAACTGATTTTTTGACGGCTCGAGTTGTTAATATCCACTTTGGAATATTCTGCAAAGTAGTGATGGGCTAAACTGCGATTTTCCGATATCAGTGATTTCTGTGAATGCTACTTTTCGGTATCTGCTATTCTTAACTGTGATTTGTCGCAGTTAAGAGTCGCAGTTGAGGAACGTAGGTCGCGTATCCCTCCGCCACTGCGATTTCTGCTACTTCCGCGATTTCTGTGACTTCTGCGATTTCTGTGACTTCTACTACTTCTGCGACTTACCACCGTATGAAAAAGTTACATCTGCCCACACAGAAAATTGCATCTCAACAAATCTGTCATTGGTAAGTAAGTTTTACGTTTGTTCTTCCGTTGGCTTTAATTATGTATTAAAGAAACAACTGTGAAAATATTAATAGTGTAATTAATATGTAAGTAGCCATACAGTAGCGTAATAGTTCGTGTTTAGAAAATGAATCCTAACATATTGTTATGTTCACAGGTACCCGATCTACATTTCAGTCACTCAGTAAATTGATAACTCAAAATATCATTGTCACCAGATCTGGAGAAATTGCCACTGCGTCTTTAGACCGTTTTCGTCAGACGAGAGGTTAGTTTCTAAGTGTTTCGATGGACTTAATTACTTCAGTGAGATCGTTCTTGCAAATGTGAAATATACCCGATCGAGTGGCTTTCATTAAAGCAAATATTAGCAATCTACTCCGTCAATTATATTGCTTGTAATTAGTGACAGCAAAAATTGTTTAATAATCCTTGTGATTTTGCAGACACAGTTCTGACTCTTGATTACTGGTTGCTGTACGTAAGGCTGTTGAGAGAGACAGCTCTTAGAGGATTTGCAGTTTAAAAGTGACATAATTGTGAAATAAGTGTGCAGATGAGTGATTAAACTGTGTTTTATTGAAGTTGTTATGCGATTTTAAAGGAATAATAAATGTTAAATACAGTGATTGAATAATGAAAATCTCATTTTCCACATGTTTAAGCCGTCCTATACCAGTAATTTTCCGCCACATATTTACTGGTAAAAACTAGTTGAAGAGTGACATGCCCCCCCCCCCCCCCCCCCTTCTCCACAATCTTGGTGTGACACTGACCTGTAACATAGCCCGAGGTATAGAATATGCATTTTGAGGCTGTTGATATGAAAGTGGGAAGTACAGATCTTCCAGTTAAATCAGGAATAGCTTAAGTGCAGTACTTTAAAGCAACACAGGAAAAGTTTACTTATGTAGGTGGTTGTAGTGTCGGCAAAAAGTTCGTGTGTGTGAAGTTGCCATGTAGAACACAAGGGGCAAAACTTTTATCCCGAGTCTTGAACTGTGCCGGAATAAAAGTGAGGCATTCATATGACTCAATAATGCTGTTTTCATTTCACTACACTTATACAGATGTCTGAGTTCTGCTGTGTTAACACTGCAAAGTCCTGTAGACATGTGGAGTATTAACCAAAATTGTCATATTGGAAGTAGAATCACATTTGTTACGTTACTTGATATTTTCAGCAGAAAAAGGCAATGTTGCTTCTTATTAATATAATACATTCAGAGTCACAGCTGTGTTTGACCAATCATAACTGATGCTGAATGTGCATGTCATCATATAATGTGAGGGGCTTATTTCAATAGTCGTACAAGTCCATTACCTCCACTTTTCTGTCTATAATGCTTCTGAAATTAATGATCCAAACAAACATTAATAAACGTTCATTTCTAGCAAGAAGCCATGTGCTTGAATATTTCTGGTATCTCAACTGTAGATTTTTCAGCGCTCATTTAACTTTACGACTCCGTATCTCAAAATGAACAAAATGGACTTGTACCACTAATGAAATAAGTCCTTCATATGCACACACAGCGCACCGATGTCGTGAGACACGAGGCTCTTATAACGAAGTACGTACGTCGTTCAACAGATGGCACTAGGAAAAGAATGTTAACTGCGCTTTTTAGTTGCTACTTGCTACTCTTAGTTGCGATTTGTCAATGAAATCGCAGAAAGCAGTATAGAATTCGGCCAACAGATGGCTCACGGCGTTTATTGTGAAATGCTACTTGCGACTGCTAATTGTGACTGAAATAGCAGTTAGATTTTGTAAATTTGTTACTGTGACTTCTCAATCACTGTGATTTCTAACAGATACGCGATTTCCTGCCCACCACTACTGCAAAGTAATAGTTCCGTCGAGGTGAAACACGCAATAGTGCGTCAGTCACTGGGAATTCGTCCCTTACAGCTGTCTGAAGTTCAATTTTATTAAAACGTGCGTGGTCGATGTAAGCGATTGTTTAACAATATTTTTGTATAACGACATGGAAGTTTTAAGAGAAGTAAACAATGTTCGTAATGCAGTCATTATATTCTGTCGTACGTTGAGTTCCATTTACAAAGACAAAAGTAGCATTACAATCGAAAGAAATCGAGGTTCGGTTAGTATATTTTTAGGGGCAGTACACGGAGAACCGTGAGCAGAATTTTAAAGAACAGGAACAGTAGTTGGCAAGTTTAGCTGGGCATTAATTCCTGGAAATGGAAAAAAGAACACATTGACACCGGTGTGTCAGACCCACCATACTTGCTCCGGACACTGCGAGAGGGCTGTACAAGCAATGATCACACGCACGGCACAGCGGACACACCAGGAACCGCGGTGTTGGCCGTCGAATGGCGCTAGCTGCGCAGCATTTGTGCACCGCCGCCGTCAGTATCAGCCAGTTTGCCGTGGCATACGGAGCTCCATCGCAGTCTTAAAGACTGGTAGCATGCCGCGACAGCGTGGACGTGAACCGTATGTGCAGTTGACGGACTTTGAGCGAGGGCGTATAGTGGGCATGCGGGATGCCAGGTGGACGTACCGCCGAATTGCTCAACACGTGGGGCGTGAGGTCTCCACAGTACATCGATGTTGTCGCCAGTGGTCGGCGGAAGGTGCAAGTGCCCGTCGACCTGGGACCGGACCGCAGCGACGCACGGATGCACGCCAAGACCGTAGGATCCTACGCAGTGCCGTAGGGGACCGCACCGCTACTTCCCAGCAAATTAGGGACACTGTTGCTCCTGGGGTATCGGCGAGGACCATTCGCAACCGTCTCCATTAAGCTGGGCTACGGTCCTGCACACCGTTAGGCCGTCTTCCGCTCACGCCCCAACATCGTGCAGCCCGCCTCCAGTGGTGTCGCGACAGGCGTGAATGGAGGGACGAATGGAGACGTGTCGTCTTCAGCGATGAGAGTCGCTTCTGCCTTGGTGCCAATGATGGTCGTATGCGTGTTTGGCGCCATGCAGGTGAGCGCCACAATCAGGACTGCATACGACCGAGGCAGACAGGGCCAACACCCGGCATCATGGTGTGGGGAGCGATCTCCTACACTGGCCGTACACCTCTGGTGATCTCGAGGGGACACTGAATATTGCACGGTACATCCAAACCGTCATCGAACCCATCGTTCTACCATTCCTAGACCGGCAAGGGAACTTGCTGTTCCAACAGGACAATGCACGTCCGCATGTATCCCGTGCCACCCAATGTCATCTAGAAGGTGTAAGTCAACTACCCTGGCCAGCAAGATCTCTGGATGTGTCCCCCATTGAGCATGTTTGGGATTGGATGAAGCGTCGTCTCACGTGGTCTGCACGTCCAGCACGAACGCTGGTCCAACTGAGGCGCCAGGTGGAAATGGCATGGCAAGCCGTTCCACAGGACTACATCCAGCATCTCTACGATCGTCTCCATGGGAGAATAGCAGCCTGCATTGCTGCGAAAGTTGGATATACACTGTACTAGTTCCGAAATTGTGCATGCTCTGTTGCCTGTGTCTATATGCCTGTGGTTCTGTCAGTGTGATCATGTGATTTATCTGACCCCAGGAATGTGTCAATAAAGTTTCCCCTTCCTGGGACAATGACTTCACGGTGCTCTTATTTCATTTTCCAGGAGTGTATATAATTTCGACGAACGTGTATAAAGGGAAAATAATCAGTTATCTTAAATTTCCGTGCTAAGTTGTGTCATTATGAAAATCGTACAGTATTGCGGCAACAGTTAGTCTTACGGTATTCATAAGATCCTCTTTGCAGTGTGTTGGATCAGACCGTCCCGTTGGCAAGAAATTAAGCCCAGAATTTGAAGAAATAACACAGATGCTCTCAAGCTGCAAGTTTTCCTACATTGAGTGATTATTCATTTACAATCGTTTTAGGCAATAATAAAAAGTACCTAAAGTCATCATAACTGCTTTCTAAAGTCAGTAGTTGGTGAATTACAAAAAAGGTCTGCTTTATAGAAGCTGCTCTTTTCTCCTACGTTTTTAGACTTACTTCAAGTCACAGATGTTAGGTGGCTCTGAGCACTATGGGACTCAACGTCTGAGGTCATCAGTCCCCTAGAACTTAGAACTACTTAAACCTGACTAACCAAAGGACATCACACACATCCATGCACGAGGCAGGATTCGAACCTGCGACCGTAGTAGTCGCGCGGCACAGAAGTTAGGTTTCGTGCTGAGACGTATGGAAAATGCCTCGCGAACGAAGTAATCAGTCCGCTAATGAGGGGAGACAACATAAAATTTTACACTGTTTTCCACACGTGTCGATTGCCTTATAGGCCACAGCGTACAGACAAGTTTTCTGTCACATAACGAGGACGAGATCGTTTGCTAGATACGGACTGATAAGTGGACCCTTTGTTTATCTGTACCGACACGTGCCGTGTAGGTTAGAATTAAGCAAACGTATTTGGAGCTGAAAATGCGACGTTATCACTGAGTACCAGCAACAGAATCGATAAATCGCTACAACGACGAGACACGTGCCCTTTCGTTCTCTATGAGTAGCTACTGCAGCCGCCCATTCGAAACTATTTACTGTAGTCGACACACGATCTTCCTGTGCAGTTCCCACCTCTACACTTTGTAACCTCTCCACAGTAAAATAATATTAATAATATTCTCATTTAGTGTAACCTCTCAACAGTAAAAATTCCGAAATCTCCCAACAGTAAAAAATATAACCATAACATTGAAATTTAGCGTAACCTACCAACAGTTAAATTCCTAAACCTCTTAACAGTAAAAATATAATTATGTCGTTCACATTCAGTATAACATACCAACAGTAAATTGCGTAACCTATCAATAAAAAAATTGACTAATCTCTCAATATAACCTTTCAATAATTGACTGTCAATTTAACCTGGTAAATTTGGACGTCAGCAGTGCTGCGTCATGGCCCTGAAAGATCATTCTGAATAAATTGAAAATTCTTACCTCAGTCTAGTCGCCGGGTAACACATATATATCTGCTCCTATATGAAACTAAACTTTTCTGGCACAGCCCTGTGCAATGCTGGCCGATAGATTTGTCATGTATAAAAAGAAACAACTGATTTTTCTTTACAATAATCGAGATGACCATGGATTGGAGAAATTAGTGAATTCTTTAAATTGAGATGAATGATTGTCAAAAGTTACTTTTTATGAGAAAGATTATTGTTAACAGATTTTTTTAAACATTTACTTGGGACTGGATATAACAATACAACATATGCGCGACGCTGCTTTTACCTTATACTACAACGCTCAGGCTCCATCACGACCAGCCCGGCCAACACGATACACCAGACTGCTCGCTAGCAACAACTACTACAACAGCTACACAGTTCCTACTGCATACAACACTGTTCTCTGGTCTGAGATTCTCTTATACCTTACATATCGCAGGCAGCGCGTGAGCAGTCCATCGAAATTACATCTGCTCGAGTGCGCTAGCAACAAATTTCTTAATCATGGACCTCTTACATAACCCTCCACTGGGGGCGGGGGGGGGCAAAAATTTGACAGCGATGGTGAGTCAATTGGACTTGCCATGAGCAAAAAATTTTTCTATAATCTATTGATAAATGCATTATTGATAAATGCAGAACATATTAAGAAAGACAAAATGTATACGCAATGAGTACAAAATATATTAACAAATATCATAAAGTGCACACGTACTGTATAACTCTTTAGCATTTTTACATGAATTAGACATATGAAGGAGTGAAATAAAGTGTACACGCACTGTAGAAGTCTTTAGCATATTTGCATGAACTGAATACATTAACAAATGAAATAAAGTGCACACGCACTGTAAAAATCTTTAACATATTTCGGACAGCTAATGATATTAACAAATGAAATTAAGTTCACACGCACTGTATAAGTCTGCATTTTTTTACAAGAACTGAAAGCATTAACAAATGAAATAAAGTGCACACACACTGTAAAAGTCTTTAGAATTTTACAAGAATTTAAACGCACTGTATAAGTCTTTACCATTTTACAAAAACTAGGAAAGGAATGGGAAGGATTGCATCATGGTTGTATCACAGTAGGTTGCACGTAGCTGCACTGAAAGTCCATATCTTTCTACAGAATCACAACACCAAGTGAGACAATCTGAATTTCTCTGCCCTGAAGTATTTGTCAGTGTAGCCAAGACACTGAAATTTTGTATTAATATTGTATGTTATCATTTTGGTAGTACATTAGGTACACCAAACAGTAGGACCATAATGACATCTCCATCGTTCAAGGTGGTGGACAGCTTGATATGTCAATGCCACATTCTTGTAGAATCCATACTCTCACATCAACAGAGAATTAGTGCAAAAGCCAAATATAGTGCTCCATGATCATGAGGATGGACAGGACATACGGATATTGCAGTAATTAGGTCAAAAGGTGAAGGACACATTACGTCTTATGCTAGTGATCATAGAATTACACTAGTGTAACAACCGATCTGAATAATTATTGGCATTCATTGGCTATTTACACAGCATTTAAGTACTACGTATGGAGTATTACAGAACATTATTCATAAGTCACCTCAATACAGTAATTATTGGCACTCATTGGCCAGTTACAAAGCGTTGTTTTATGCATTATTCATTAGTCATCATTCAAAATGAGTTAATTATTGTCATAGCATTTATGCATAAGTCATTAATTATAATAATCATTGGCATACAATTTATGCAGAATCACATAACTCACCTCATTACAGTAATTATTGGCATAATGTCATCTCATTATAGTAATCATTAGCATCATAAGACATGTCATTACAGTAATCAGTGGCATTCATTGGCCAGTTACTAAACATGTAGCAAATATTGAGTATTACAAAATACTATTCATAACTCATCTGATTGCAGTAATTATTGGCATTCATTTACGAATATGTCATCTCATTACAGTAATCAGTGGCATTTATTGTCCACTTACAAATCATTTTTTTGTGTTATTCAGAAGTCATCATTCAAAACAAGGTTAATTATTGGCATAGCATTTATGCAGAAGTCATCATATTACAGTAATCATTGGTATAGCATTTATGCAGTGTTACAAAACAATTCATAATACATCTCATTACAGTAATCATTGGCATATCATTTATGCATTATTACCAAACATCATTCAGTATTACTCAGAACTCATCATTCAAGTGACATAGGACATACGTAAAATGTAACACACTGTAACCATTACTCAAGGTCTGTAGTCAAATAATACATAGATGTAATGGATTCAATACATCTGAGAAATCTGCATTATATTTTCGACTTCAACTTCAACTGGTAGCATTATTTATTTGTATACCGGTAATAGTTGGGACTGGTAACAAGTTTTTTTGCTAGCAATGCATTGCGTTGGGATCGATAATTAATTGCTGGGGCATGAAAATAGTTGCTTTTGACTTATTGCTGGAAATAAGGATTAATAACGTCATTCGTCATGAGTCAGCTGTAGCAAGGTTATGAAACAAGTAGAGTATATGTGATCACATTCATGAATGATACATACAAATGGGTAAAAAAATGCAAGTATTAGAACAGGTTTCATAACTAAGTGTTTATAGCATATTAATATCATGAAAAGCTTCTCCTGGAAAAAATACAAAATGGATTATTGAGCTGAAAGAAGAAATGCATATTATGCTGAAAAGTAGTGAACTTCAAATTAACAGGTAATGAAATGTGTACTCAATATGTATGTATTCTAGCTGTCTTTCCCAAAACATTCAGTCATTATACTATGCGACATAAGACATGCTGTCAAAAGGAGCTACAACAAATACTTAAATAACTACATAGCATTTCTTAACTAACAGTAAATATATAAACGTCGTCATTATCATCATCTGAAAAGAAAAACTTCATTATTCATATTACCATTGCTTCATCACTATCATCACCTGCAAAGAAGAACTTCATTATTCATATTAGCATATTCTTCATATAACTGTTCATCATCATTTATTATTATCTGCAAAAAATAGACACTTCGTTATTCATATTACCATTTACATCATACAACTATTCATTATCATTCATTACTTCATATAGTATAGAGTTTCCCTGAAAAGAAAAACTTCATTATTCATATTAATATTACCATTTACTTCATACAACTATTCATAGTAGAGAGTTTCTTATTTCTATCATATTTCATCACTAAAATTAACATGTGTAGTTCTGTCTGACAGCCTGCATCAATCGCCTCGTATTCTGAAAGAAAAATAATTAGTTAAGACCGTTACTACACAGTGTGTATAGTATATTCTTATTAATGCTTGTTAATTCTGATCCATTTACTCTTCATGATACAGTACTGCATTTTCTTTCGTTCATTCCGAAGGTGAAATTCCTATTTCATAGTAATCCACCGTGGTTTGTTTAATTTATTTCCTTTACATGGTATTGCTTTCTGAAAATGATGAATATGGATTAATATTTTGCATTTAATTCATATACCCATTAAATAAAAACTCGTTTCTAGTGATATAACTAAGCATACAGTATAGAATGACAGAAAACGTATTATGTCAAAAACATAGACAGTTTTCAAGTGCAAAAAATGTACACGCAGCATCATAATGTAGTTGCCAAAAATGTAAAATAGTCAAGATGTTGAGATATCATAAGACAAAATGTCAATGTCAATTGGTGTTTGTTACATCTTAAAGATTTCATAGTGCATACAGAGAAAAATTCTACTTTCGATAGAAAAACAATCATACATACACAAAAAATGAAAAACGTGCACGGTCTGATGTCTAACGACAAGAAAAGCGACCTGCTAACCATACCTTGCCGGGCACTTGCCAAGAGAAAATATAATCATCATCAGTAAGTGCTCGTATATATATCTGGAAATGGCATTACAGTGTGATAAATCATAAGTATGTTCATTCAATAAAGGGTTTAATATTGGAGACATGGTGATTGCCCTTGCGTTTTCTGGTTCTCAAAGTTTCGACGTGCACTACATTAGGGTGAGGAATGCTGCAAATTCTATGTGGACCAGTGTTTAGAAGCTCAAATTTACTGCATCTACTCTTTCCTCTGTTGGATAAATAGTGTGTGCGTAATATCTTCTGTCCTATGTGAAAGTCACGGTGTGTACAAACCTGTTTTTGCTGTCTTCTTCGGCGCTCTGCGGCACGCTTGATGTTATTGAGTGCAATGTCAATTATTTTATGGTGGCGTAGTTGACGAGATGTAGGCAAACATATTAATTCTTTAATTTTGTTAGGTGGTTCAACATTTTTTAATATAACAGTCGGAGATAGCATTGTAGATTCATTTGGTATGGAGTTAATTACATGTATGTGTGTGTCCCAATCAATATGTTTTTTATGGCAGTATATTCCACACAGTTTACCAATTTCTTTCATCAGTCGTTCACAAGGGTTCGAAGAAGCGTGATACTTGGATGCATAGATCGGAGAAATGTTTCTAGATCGTAACATACGGGTCCATATCGCCGATCAAAATTGTGGTCCATTGTCGGAAATTACTTTCAATACATGCCCTACATGAAATAGAAAATGTTTTACAAATGCATTCGAAACAGATTTAGCAGTAGCTTTGCGTAAAGGAGTGAAGGTAACAAATTTCGAAGTGAGTTCAACAGCTACAAAGATGTAATAAAAACCTCTATTAGATCTGGGAATCGGACCAATAATGTCTACAGCGGCCATGTGTCTCAATTTAATGGGTACAATGGGATGTAACGGGGGAATATGTGAAGTCGTGTCTGATTTAGCTTTCTGGCAGATTTTACATGACGCTAAAACTCGTCGAATACGTTTCTCCATGTTCGCAAAATAACAGTTCTGTCTCAGTATAAGAACACATTTTCTGGCTCCGCAATGTGCGTAACTTAAATGAGTATACCAAATTAATTTGTTAACAAGCTCGTCAGGAATACA
The DNA here is from genome assembly GCF_023897955.1 of Schistocerca gregaria. Taxonomy (NCBI): domain Eukaryota; kingdom Metazoa; phylum Arthropoda; class Insecta; order Orthoptera; family Acrididae; genus Schistocerca; species Schistocerca gregaria. The sequence continues at coordinate 6,940,749 of NC_064925.1, read as the reverse complement.
TAATAACCAGTTGTTGCTGTCAGGGTGAGAGCGGCGAAACAGAATATTATTGCGTACAGTATAATGGTTTCTAATGGTAACATTACTCTTATCTTGCCAAAGGCGTTTAATTTCTTTCCACATGTTGTCTTTGTTCCGTTCTTGTGCTATGCCTCGTAATGACGGCGAAATGAAATTTTCAAATGCGACTTGTTGAATATACATGACGCTAGAATTTGCTTGGCAGAAGTTGGTTGCGATGTCTGGCTGATTGTTGCAGAAAGCGGGATAGTGCGTCTGCTACAATATTTTGTGTACCGGGAATGTGAATAATTGTAAAATTATATTCCTGTAAATAAAGTTTCCATCTGCTTAACCTATCGTGTGTAAATTTTGCGGAAGGTAAAAACTGTATCGCTCTATGATCTGTGTAAACGGTTGTATGTCTTCCATAAAGAAAATGCCTAAATCTCGTAAATGCCCATACAACACATAATGTTTCAAGTTCTGTGACAGAATAATTGCGTTCAGCATGTGACAGAATGCGACTTGCAATGGCGATGTTTTTAATTACTGTAGTACCGTCTTCTTCAATTTCTTGAAAAATGTGTACGCCTAAAGCGGTGTTAGAACTGTCGGTGGCAATGGAAAAATTTCTGGTAGGATCTGGGTATGATAAGAGTGGTGCATTCAACAAGGCATGTTTCAAATTAACAAACTCAGACTGTGCTTGGCTATCCCAGGACCAAATAGCGTTTTTATCCGTCAACTGGCATAATCTAGGGGTGTCTAAAGCAGAGTAATGAATAAATTTACGGAAAAAGTTAATTAAAGCCAGAAAGCTGCGTAGTTGTTTCTTTGTCGTTGGAACCGTAATGTCACGTAAAGCTTGAAGCTTTCCGGGTCAGGCTCAATGCCTTCTGCTGAAATTACATGTCCAAGAAATCTTACAGAAGTCTTGCCAAAGTGTGATTTGCTAAGATTAATTGTGAGTCTTGTGCACCAAAAGTTTGCAACAGTCGTTCAAGAATCAGATTGTGTTCAGACCAGTTAGCTTCGGCAATAAGAATGTCGTCTACATACGTTGTGATTCTGTCGGAAGTATAGTATTCAAACCGCGAATAAACGCTGCTGAAGAAATTGTTAAACCGAACGGTAATTTACAAAATTGATAACAGTCATCAAAACAGAGAAATGCCGTGTACTTTCTGCAGTTCGGATGGAGCTGAATTTGCCAAAATCCCGATTTTAAATCTAATGTGGAATAAACAGCAGTACCATGAAATTTCTGTAGAAGTTCTTCTAGTGCCTGTGGGCGATCTGTTTCATTAATAATAATGTCATTGATGTTGTAAGTAGGCTGTTTACGTTTTCTTATTGGTAACGCCACGTAGCGCTCTGTATGAAAAATCACTGGCTGTGCTGTGCGGAGTCTGTGGCTGGTTTGCATTGTTGTCTGCCATTGTAGTGTTGGGCAGCGGCAGCTGGATGCTAACAGCGCGTAGCGTTGCGCAGTTGGAGGTGAGCCGCCAGCAGTGGTGGACGTGGGGAGAGAGATGGCGGAGTTTTGAAATATGTAAGAATTGGTGTCATGAACTGATATATATATATTATGACTATTAAGGTAAATACATTGTTTGTTCTCTATTAAAATCTTTCATTCGCTAACTATGCCTAGTTAGTGCCTTCCATAGTTTGAATCTTTTATTTAGCTGGCAGTAGTGGTGCTCGCTGTATTGCAGTAGTTCGAGTAACGAAGATTTTTGTGAGGTAAGTGATTTGTGAAACATATAGGTTAATGTTAATCAGGGCCATTCTTTAGTAGGGATTTTTGGAAGTCAGATTGCGTTGCGCTAAAAATATTGTGTGTCAGCTTAAGCACATTCGTGTATAATTGTTCAAAGGAGACGTTTCACATAGACCAGTCTTGTATAATTTTCCTAAAGGGACGTTTCAATGTGACGCGAATCAAGCACGAGGCGAAGTGAGCCATCCTTTTTCTTAACAATATGGAGCGGGTTTATGTACGGACTAACAGCCGGTTCAATAATTCCTTGGTCAAGCATAGCTTGCAATTCTTTCTTAACTTGTTCTCTGTGAATATATGGAATGGGATAATGTTTGGCTTTAAACGTGTCGTGCTGTTTAACTTGTAATTCATACATGAAACCGGACATAGTACCAGGGACGTTGTCAAACACTGGAGCTTGCTGTAAAAGAATATTGCGTAGCTCTGTACGTTCGTCGTCTGTATTTGCACTGCTTTGATTTACTTTCTCAGAAATCATTTGCATAACGTCATAGTCGGCTTCGTCTGGGGTATTATAATTGTGTACGTACGTATCTGTGAACAACGTGGAATGACAGTCTACGTTACGCGATGTCGAAGTGATCTCTGTTCGATTAATTGCCTGTTCTTCTGCAGATAAAGCGTGCCGAAATTCTAATGCACATTAAATAGGAATTCTGAAAGTCAATAATTGCGTCATGTTGTACCAAAAAATTCGTTCCTAAAATAACGTCTGTTGTCAATAAGGGAACAATCCAAAAATTTGAGTAGAACATATGACCTCCAATACAAAATGACAAGTGTGTCTGTAATTTTACATCTACTCCTTTACCAGATACTGCTCCTTTTACTTTAGTTTTGCCTAATGGCAACGTAGGATAGGTATCCTCTTTGTTACATTCGTTGAATGTTTCTTCATTTATAACCGACATAGGTGACCCAGAATCGATTACTGCTGAAAATGTGGATTATCCAATCTTTACTTCAATGACAGGGTGGGAAATGGCTTTTAGAATAACTGGTTTTTCATGCAAAAGTGTCACGGATGTCGTCAAAAGTAATAACATTTTAGTGAACAAGACTCTGTGTATCTGAAGTATTGCTTACGTTGCTGGAGGATGCACCCTGTACTGTATCTAGTCAAATTCTATCGGACGTGCTGTTATTTGCAGGAAGATGCTGTGGCATTTCGACTATTTGTACTGTTCTGTTACTTCGTCCTGACGTATTAGGTTCGGGATGATACCTACTGTCTGGTTCATTCATGATTATCTGTTGTTGTGGTTGACTGTGCTGCTTGTAAGACCGACTGTTACGCTGAAAACTATGCTCATTACTTTTACGTCTGTCATGATAGTCATGCCTATACGGCGCATTCCGATAGGAGTTAAAATGATGTGTTTTCTGTACTTACTGATTTCCTTGTTGCTGTGAGTTGCTGTTTGGTGGAGCCGACGCTATACGTCTAGGCGGCGAAACATTTAAGTTTGTTTGACCTTGCAGACTACATTGTTGGTTAGGTATGCTAACGGGCTGGTTTTGTTGTTGTTGTAGGGAAAAACCTCTATTGTTACCAAAGTTTGTTTCCTGTTGCTGATAGTTTTGTCGATACAGATAATTAAAATTTTGTCTGTTATTAAAGTTCTGGTGGTTGTCATTCCTGGAGCGTCGATCATCTTTGCTATTGAAATAGCGTGGCTGATCGTAATTACTACATATTTGTTGGCCTTGGTTATGATGTGAAAAATATTTGTTTATGAAAGAATAGTCTGATTGCTGAACTTCCAAAAGCTTTAACTGATCTCTAAATGCCGAAATATTTTCTTTCTGCTGTCCTTTTAAAAGAGATATTCTTAATGATCGTGGTAATTTAGAAATACACAATTGGATAAGTGCAGATTCACTGTATGGCTCACTTAAGTACTGGTTTTGTTGGACCATGTGTTCAAAAAATTGCGTGACAGTGGGAAAATTTGAGTTCTCATAATTCGGTAAGTTAATTAATTGATCCTTGACTCCGCGCTGTGCCGTCTTCGACCAATACGCTGACAGAAAAGCATTCTGAAATTCTTCTACGGAGTAGCATTGTCCTGCGATCGGTCTCATACGAGTTGCCGGTTCGCCTTCCAAAAAACTGCAAATAAATTCAAGTTTATGTGTTACGGGCCAAGTTGGTGGAAATGCAAAACTAAATTGTTGTATCCAATCCAAAGAGTGAATCTGTGTTCTGTCATTTTTAAATATCTTAAATTTCCTAACGGATAGAAAGTGCTTATAATCAAAATTATCGTCTCTGTATCTCCGAGCAGGTTCAGGATTGTATGATAATCTGTTTGTCTCTGATTCTTCGGAATCTAAGTCACGTACTCTCTATAAATTACCTAAGTTATACTGGCTGTGTGAGTCCGACAAATGTTCGGAAAGTTGCGTATGCTGTGATGTGTTAGGGGAAAGGCTGAAATATTTTTAATCTCCGCCAATTCGTGCTGTAAAGATGACAATTTTTTACGTAATGTATTATCGGATGAACCTATCTCACTGATCGTCTGCTGTAAATTTTGGAATTCGGGTGTTTGATTAAACGAAACTGGTGACGTATCGTCTGATTTGGTGTCATTATTATTTTCGATAACATCAATACGACTGGCGAATTCCTCATATTTTTCAGTCAGTGCTTTTACCTGATCATCGTTTTTAGTGTCACAAGCAATAATTTGCTTTTGTATTTTACGTGTGGTTGTGTTCAATTTCTTAACGTCTGCTTTGATGGCATCGGGATCCTGTATTAGTTTCAACTTTTCAAGTCTGTTGGTCATTGTCTGAAAGTCTAATGTGTGTGTGTCTGTTTTTGTTTCAAGATCGGAGATTTCATCATGCAGTTCGGTGTTCAACTCTTTGATTTCGCCTGATACTGCAGCAATGTTCTTGTCTACGTATGTTTTTGCAACTTTCGCATATCTTCTTGTCTCTGTGCAGCAATTGTTTCCATGACTTGTTTCTTTACTTTATCCTGTTCCTGTATAAATTTACGGTAACGCGTTTCACTGTTTTGTAGGTGGTGATTAAAACGTTCGTCAATTAGGCTGTTTTGTTGTTCAAATTTCTTGTCGACTTTCGCATCCAGCGTGTGTGAAAGTTCTGCTGACATTGATTTAAACTCGTCGCGTAACTGTGTTGCGTTTACAGAACATTGTTTAGCGACTGCACTAATTTCATTTCTAAGTAATTTCGTTGTGGCTGCATGTGCATTGCGTATCTCTTCACTATTAATCCTGGCACAAGCCTTAATTTCCTCACGTAATTGTTTTTTAGTTTCACTACATTGCTCCGCAACGGCTGTAGTCTGTTCACTAAGCTGTTCAATAGAGGTGTCAAGTTTTTCATTAATTTGTTTGAACGACCTGTCATGTTTTTCATTCGACTGTTTGAAACTTTAATTAAGTTGTTTGAAATTGTTGTCGTGTTTTTCATGAAGTTGTTTGAAACTGTTGTCTTGTTTTTCATTCGACTGTTTGAGACTTTCATTAAGTTGTTGTTTGAGATTTTCATTAAGTTGTTTGTTTGATTCATGAAATTGTAGCAATAATGCCATAACTTGATCCATGCCAATATTACCTACTACATTCTCTGTGCTGCTTGATGGCGTACCTGCAATTGTCACGTTTTGTGTAACCATTTGGTCATGTTCTGATTCTTGAAAAGATTCGCCAATTGGATGTGCACTGTTGGTCACTACACCGGAATCAAATAAATCTGACATATTTTGAGTACACTGTTCACCTCCGTTAGAAACATTTGTCTGTTCACTGTGTAAATTTTGCCAATCATGTGTGTCAAACTGGACAGCGTTCATTGTAACGGATCGTGCCGCCCCATCAATTCTCGTTAAATTTACAGTGGACGAAATTGAATTTGTTTGCTCATCATTAAGGTTAAAATCATTACTAGTGGTCAGTACGCACTGATCATCTGTAATTAGAGGATTATCATTATGACACTGAGTGTCGCTAGTATTATCGGTCAAATTATTCGAGTCGGATTTCTCACTCATTGCACATCGCGATGTACTGTTAGCAGTTTTTCGCGGCATTATCACAAATCAAAACTAAGCACAAACTCAAACAAAGACGAAGCAAAAATGGAACAATTAGAGTGACAACCAAGAGCAATAAATTGCCGATGATCTGTGAAAGAAAGAGTGACAAATTAGTAAATGCGTTGTGCCCGATGCAAACTACCTTTAACAATAGTGTAAATAAGAGCAGATATATGACTACTTCTCAGAAATTCACAAAGAAAATACGATCCTGGCCGGTTGTCGACAAGTGTAACCTCCCCACAGTAAAAAAATATAAATAATATTCACATTTAGTGTAACCTCTCAACAGTAAAAATTCCGAAATCTCCCAACAGTAAAAAATATAACCATGACATTGACGTTTAGCGTAACCTACCAACAGTTAAATTCCTAAACCTCTCAACAGTAAAAATATAATTATGTCGTTCACATTCAGTATAACATACCAACAGTAAATTGCGTAACCTATCAATAAAAAAATGTGACTAATCTCTCAATAAAATTGTGGCTCACTTATAACCGTTCAATAATTGACTGTCAATTTAACCTGGTAAATTTGGACGTCAGCAGTGCTGCGTCATGGCCCTGAAAGATCATTCTGAATAAATTGAAAATTCTTACCTCAGTCTAGTCGCCGGGTAACGCATATATATCTGCTCCTATATGAAACTAAACTTTTCTGGCACAGCCCTGTGCAATGCTGGCCGATAGATTTGTCATGTATAAAAAGAAACAACAGATTTTTCTTTACAATGATCGAGATGACCATGGATTGGAGAAATTAGTGAATTCTTTAAATTGAGATGAATGATTGTCAAAAGTTACTTTTTATGAGAAAGATTATTATTAACAGATTTTTTGAACATTTACATGGGACTTGATATAACAATATTACATATGCGCGACGCTGCTTTTACCTTATACTACAACGCTCAGGCTCCGCCATCGCTCCATCACGACCGGCCCAGCCAACACGATACACCAGACTGCTCGCTAGCAACAACTACTACAACAGCTACACAGTTCCTACTGCATACAACACTGTTCTCTGGTCTGAGATTCTCTTATACCCTACATATCGCAGGCAGCGCATGAGCAGTCCATCGAAATTACATCTGCTCGAGTGCGCTAGCAACAAATTCCTTAATCATGGACCTCTTACAACTTTTCCGTCACCAAATGACACACCGATCTGTGCTCGATATTACGTCTATGGGGTAAAATCCGACATCAGATCCATTTCAGTGACAATAACAGCATAGTGAGTGCCCCTTACAACAGCTGTAGGCCATCTTATCTCAGATAATAGCTGTACGACGTCTTTCGCCAACAAATCAGAGCATACATAACCAGGCTTCAGGACGTGTTTCATACTGACAATGCCTGGCAGGGAGCTTGCACTGACCATTTAGTTTTTTTTTATCTTGATTTTATAACCACTCAAATAATACCTAATAAACTCGCAAGATGCGATGTTCCGTTCTCATTTCCTCTTCTTTTTCGAGGGTCTTAACTTTTTTTGAGTGCGAGTGCGTTTACATTACACAAGTATTTACGCTACTCCCCCCCCCCCCCCCCCGAACCATGGACCTTGCCATTGGTGAGTGGTGTTAGGAAGTCTTTTCTGAAAGTATCTGTATGGAGTGTAGCCATATATGTAAGTGATACATGGATGATAAACAGTTTAGGAAGAGAATACACGCTTTTGAAATGTGGTGCTGCAGAAGAATGCTGAAGATTAGTTGGGTAGATCACATAACTAGTAAGGAAGTGCTGAATATAAATGGGAAGAAAAGAAATTTGTGGCGAAACCTGACTAGAAGAAGGGATCGGTTGGTAGGGGTCATTCTGAGACATTAAGGGATCACGAATGTAGTATTGGAGGGAAGTGTTGCGAGCAAAAATTGTAGACAGAGACGAAGAAATGAAAACAGTCATCAGATTGAGAAGTATAAGGTGCAGTGGTTATCCAGAAATGAAGAGGCTTGAACAGGATAAAACAGCATGGAAAGCTGCTTCAAACTAGTCTTCGGACTGAAGGCCACGACAACACCATTTACGGTGATGAGCCAAAACATCTCGACCACTGCTCACCGCAAGGTTTACGCTGAGGTAGCGAAAGTCATGGCGACGCCTCCTAGTATCGTGTCGGACCTCCTTTTGCCCGACGTAGGGCAGCAACAAGACGTGGCGTGGACTCAACACGTCGTTGGAAGTTCCATACAGACATATTGAGCCATGCTGTCTGTATACGCGTACATAATGGCGAAAGTGTTACCAGTCAGTGGAGGATGTTGTTCACGAACTCAACTCTCGATTACGTCCTACAAATGTTCGACAGGATTCACATCGGGCGATCTGGGCGGCAAAATCTTTCACTCAAATCGTCCAGAACGTTCTTCAAACCGATCGCGAATCATTGTTGACATCGTTGGTTTTTGAACATGAAGTCCATGACTGGCTGCAGACGGTCTCCAGGTAGCCGAACATAACCATTTCCAGTCGATGATCTGACCGGAGGACCCCGTGCATTCCATCTAAACACAGCCTACATCATTATGAAGCCACCACCAGCTTACACAATGCCTTGTTGACAACTTGGGCCCATGGTTTGGTGGGGTCTGCGACACGCTCTAACCGTACCATCAGCTCTTACCAGCTGAAAGCGGGAATTATCTGTCCAGGCCACGGCTTTCCAATCGTCTAGTATTCAACCGATATGGTAACGAGCCCAGAAGAGGCGCTAAAGGCGATGTCGTGTTGTTGGCAAAGGCGCTCGCTATGTCATCTGCTGCCATAGCCCATTGACGTCAAATTTGGCCGCACTGTCCTAAGCCAAACGTTCATCGTACGTCCTACACTGACTTGTGCGGCTAGCCTGTATGTTGGTACTGACAGCTCCGCGCGAACGCCGCTGCTGTCGGTCGTTAAGTGACGGCCAAGGCCACTGCGTTATCCGTGGTGAGAGGTAACGCCTGAAATTTGCTATTCTCGACACGCTCCTGACACACTGAGGATCTCAAAATATTGAATTCTCTAACGATTTGCGAATTGAAATGTCCCAGTCGTCTACCTCCAACTACCATTCCGCGTTTAAAGTATGTTAATTTCCGCCGAGCCGCCATAATCACTTTGCAAATCTTTTCGTATGTGTCCACTGACTGATATGGCGCGCGCCGCTATCCTGTGATCTTGTTCAGAGAGCGCACTGTAATCGGTTATACACTCCTGGAAATTGAAATAAGAACACCGTGATTTCATTGTCCCAGGAAGGGGAAACTTTATTGACACATTCCTGGGGTCAGATACATCACATGATCACACTGACAGAACCACAGGCACATAGACACAGGCAACAGAGCATGCACAATGTCAGCACTAGTACAGTGTATATCCACCTTTCGCAGCAATGCAGGCTGCTATTCTCCCATGGAGACAATCATAGAGATGTTGGATGTAGTCCTGTGGAACGGCTTGCCATGCCATTTCCACCTGGCGCCTCAGTTGGACCAGCGTTCGTGCTGGATGTGCAGACCGCGTGAGACGACGCTTCATCCAGTCCCAAACATGCTCAATGGGGGACAGATCCGGAGATCTTGCTGGCCAGGGTAGTTGACTTACACCTTCTAGAGCACGTTGGGTGGCACGGGATACATGCGGACGTGCATTGTACTGTTGGAACAGCAAGTTCCCTTGCCGGTCTAGGAATGGTAGAACGATGGGTTCGATGACGGTTTGGATGTACCGTGCACTATTCAGTGTCCCCTCGACGATCACCAGAGGTGTACGGCCAGTGTAGGAGATCGCTCCCCACACCATGATGCCGGGTGTTGGCCCTGTGTGCCTCGGTCGTATGCAGTCCTGATTGTGGCGCTCACCTGCACGGCGCCAAACACGCATACGACCATCATTGGCACCAAGGCAGAAGCGACTCTCATCGCTGAAGACGACACGTCTCCATTCGTCCCTCCATTCACGCCTGTCGCGACACCACTGGAGGCGGGCTGCACGATGTTGGGGCGTGAGCGGAAGACGGCCTAACGGTGTGCGGGACCGTAGCCCAGCTTCATGGAGACGGTTGCGAATGGTCCTCGCCGATACCCCAGAAGCAACAGTGTCCCTAATTTGCTGGGAAGTAGCGGTGCGGTCCCCTACGGCACTGCGTAGGATCCTACGGTCTTGGCGTGCATCCGTGCGTCGCTGCGGTCCGGTCCCAGGTCGACGAGCACGTGCACCTTCTGCCGACCACTGGCGACAACATCGATGTACTGTGGAGACCTCACGCCCCACGTGTTGAGCAATTCGGCGGTACGTCCACCCGGCCTCCCGCATGCCCACTATACGCCCTCGCTCAAAGTCCGTCAACTGCACATACGGTTCACGTCCACGCTGTCGCGGCATGCTACCAGTGTTAAAGACTGCGATGGAGCTCCGTATGCCACGGCAAACTGGCTGACACTGACGGCGGCGGTGCACAAATGCTGCGCAGCTAGCGCCATTCGACGGCCAACACCGCGGTTCCTGGTGTGTCCGCTGTGCCGTGCGTGTGATCATTGCTTGCACAGCCCTCTCGCAGTGTCCGGGGCAAGTATGGTTGGTCTGACACACCGGTGTCAATGTGTTCTTTTTTCCATTTCCAGGAGTGTAGTTCTCGGTCCTGGTGCGGGTGGCGCTCCGGAGGCGATTTTCTATGACGTCGCTGTCGTGTGTTTGCTTTGGCCGGCGGAAAGCGTGAGGGTAGTTGGTTTTTCTGGTATTGCACGCCGCGTGAAGATCGCTCTGCCTGACCTGCTAGTGACTCACGCTACGGTTGTTGTGCCTTGCAATATGAGCAGAGTGGTCTGGGGCGGAGGCGACTGGCTGCTGAGCTGGCCATGCGGTGATGATTAATTAGAGTCGGCGTACTTGTTCTTCCTGCCTGGATGTGGTGGTCCGGTGGGGTCCTGTGATACTCTGGCTCGGAGACAACTAGTTGCTGAGTTTTGGAGTCGTCTGCCAGGTTGGGGTGTGGGCTCTGTTGGCTCGTCAGATTTTCCCCTGGAAGCTCCAGCGACGGTTTCTGAACTTCTCTGATGTGGGACGGTGTTGTTGAAACCTTTTGCTGTGTGTGTGTGGCTCGTTACGATATTTATTGGTACTAGTTTATTTGCTTAACTGGAGTCCTGTCCGGTGTTGCGTTCATGTATGGTACATTTGGCAGTCGATGTGTTAGGTAAAGTCTGCCTGAGAAGGTCGGTTTTGTACAGTATATACATAGTGAATTACTGCTGCTTGGTACATGTGGTCTTCTGGGACCTGAACAGCACGATCTCATCAATTAGCATTTAGTGGTATGTTCTGTTTTTTTTTTTTTTTTTTTTTACTGTGTTCTTATTAACTTGGTGGAATAGTCGCGTTTGGCGTCGTTAAGGCACTTATAAGACTGTGGTTTGACTATTCATGTGCGCTTGGCTTTTATTGTTTCGTTTTAAGAAGAGAGAATTGTTCGAGATTTGTGTGTTGGCTTCCGGCACTTATTAAGAGCGCCCAATTTAACGGCGCCGAGGATATCATGTGCTGTCGGGATGTTAACTGTATTTTTGAATTTTATCTTGTGTTGATATTATCTGTCGTGTGTTACAGAACATAACCAAGGTGCGTAAGTGATGGGCAGTTGTGGGAGGCACGTCAGCGGTTTATTTCGGGGACTGTTTCTAGTGGGAAGGCTCCCAAGTGTCGAGAGCTCCCTCGTCTGTGATTGCGTTGAGAGCTGCTCTCGCCCTTTGGTTGTATTAAATTATGATTTTGTTATTATATTTATTGGTTGTGTGTTGCGCTTCTTTCATTTTATGGTGCCAAGCGCCATTATATTTAAAGTTTTTTATATTAAATCATTTTAAATTGTAATTCCAAGTTAACTTATTGGATTTTGTCTTTTGGGTAAACTCTAAAAGCACTATTGTAAAAGGTTCTTTGATTTTATGGTGGCAAGCCGCCGTTGTTGCTTTTAAAAGTTCAGTCTTTAACCATTTGTTAAGTTCTGTAAGTTATATGAATTTGTTGTTATTTAAAACAGTTTACTATTGCTAATTAGTAAATTGTGTACAGAGTCTGCTATTTGGATATTATTGGGTGGAGCTCCTTGGATGGTTGTCGTATAAGAAAACACATTTCACTGAGTACAAATGACACCTCCGTCAACGCACTGTCCTCTTACACCATGCGTACGCGATACTGCCGCCGTGGGTATATTCTCATATTGCTATCCCATGCCTTTTGTCACCTCACTGTATATTACTGAAGTATGTACGGTGACGAGCTGAAACACCGTGACCACTGCCCGCCACAAGGTTAACACCGTCTCGGAGCGTTACCAGGAGTGATACGACGAGGGAAGCATGTAAGCGGAGCTGTGACGAATGGGGAATTGTTGTAGTGACGATACGGTCAAGAAATGGCGAAATATACTCACGAAACCGACTTTGACAAAGGGCAGATTTCTAGGAGCCGGTGGCTAGGAACCAGATTCTCGGAAACGGCAAAGCTGTTCACGTACCACTGCCATGAGTATACTTGCCAAGTGTTTGAAAGATGGTGAAATCACGAGTGGGCGATAACATGTTGGATGTCCACCCCTCGTCACAACACATGGTATCAAAAGCTTGCCCTTTCTGTTCACCAGGGTAGGCGGCAATTTGCGGTAAATGCAGCTGCAAGCACAAGTGTTTCCGAGTGCACTGTTCAGCACATACTGCTGAACACGGGGCTCCGCAGCAGAACACCCGTAACTCATATGATGTTGACCCGACGACATCAGGAATTACGACTGCAGTGCAATGGGCAGTGAACTGTTCAGACTGGAAACGGTTCTAAGCGCTTCAGTTTGGAACCGCGTGACCGCTACGGTCGCAGGTTCGAATCCTGCCTTGGGCATGGATGTGTGTGATAGTTAGGTTTAAGTAGTTCTAAGTCCTAGGGGACTGATGACCTCAGATGCTGAGTCCCATGGTGCTCGGAGCCATTTGAACAGACTGGAAACGTGTCGGCTGCTCGCATGAATCAAGATACTTGCTGTGCCTGGCCGACTGTGTTGCCTCGATAAACTGTCATTCAGGAGAAGATCCACTCAAAAGATGCACCGTACCACGGATTAAGGTTAGGCAGGTGGGGGTGGCGATGAGGAGGGAGGAGTGGGGGACAGTGTTACGATCTGGTGCACATTCATCTGGGCCTTCATGGGCCCATGGTAGTAATCGAAGGCGCTATGGCAGCTGTAGGATGGAGGAGCAGTACCGAGGACCACCTGCACCCCTCCGTGCTTAACCCTTTGTGCGTCACATTTAGAAAAAAAATTGGGGAAAATTTTTCTTGTCATGAATATTTACTGTATATGTTGCACATATGTCATATCCGTTGCAAAAGTTCTTTTGAAGCTATTGGTTAATAAATAAAAATAATGATTCCAAATGCCATCATTAGAAGTTACATAATAATTACTCAAAAAATTGCATGCGTAACTGTATTGTTAACTTGCTGTATTTCTTTCCCTTGCCCTTGAGGAACTACGTAAAGTTGGTTCCATAACCAGTATACACAGAATAAAACTAACGACAACAGTTACTGTTCAGTCACAAATGCAGTAGCACAACCCACCACACTTCTGTGTTCTGTAGTTCAAACAAACGGCAAGTCATAAAAGCATACGCCACTGTGATCTGTTTCAAAAACTTGGAGCTACGTGAAGCGATGCCAAACGGTATCATTGAAGCATTGGGAAGCTCAGAAAAGACAGGAATACTTAATGATGCCATTTGGAATCGCAGAGGCAGAAAGGGTTTATGTCTTTCCCGCCGGCCATGGAATGTTCCAGCAGGGTAGCTATCAAGTCTCACAAGCGCAGAATCGTGTTTCAGTGGTTTGAGGAACATGGTAGCGAACTCTCTGCCACCAAATTCGCCCGAATTGAAGCCGATGGAACACATCTGGGATGACCCTATTGGACGCCAGTTCTGCGGCCGCACGACAGCAGCCAGTAATTTGCGGGACTGCCTTAACCTGTGGTTAGACACCTGGTGCCACATACCTCCGGAAAGCAACCAAGGATTTTTCGAACCACGCCACACAGAATCGCTGCCGTGCTGCGTTCCGGTAGTGGACCAACACACTTTGAAGGAGCTGGTCATAACATTTCTATTACTTGCAACCGTATTTCTCCGTATCATACAGTAAGGATGGTTAATTAGTAAAGCAACTCCACGATCATGTCCGCAGGACCACCCGATGCCAACAAACCGCCGTGCCTCCCCCTGTCATAACGCGTCATTTGGATGAAACATGGCGGTGCACGGGGCCACGGGCTCACCATTCTCCCGGCATTTGGCTGTTGTGCGGACCTTGCAACCGAGACTTCTCATTCAAGTACCTTCTCAACTGACGTCTTGAAGCTTGAACACCCCGTTCCAGTCCTTTGACCGAGGAAATTTCTCTTGCATCTGATCTGAGGACTAGATTAGTTACTAAATTTGCAAACTACAGCAACGGGTCAAGCTTTCTTAATACTTGCAACAGCGGAATGAATGTCAGAAATGCATCCCATTCACATAATCACTACAATGGTGATACGAAAGCAAAGAATACTTGTACTCTCAAAAGTTCACAACATATCGTTCACATCAAATAAATCTACTTTGCAAATGATGTGGCATGGGATTAACTTGGTGTGACACGTACGTATGTAGCCTCCGTACTCTGTCTGCTCGGTCAGTGCTTGGACTACTTCTGCTAGTACATTCGTTGTATTCAACAACTCAAAACCAAATCATGACCTTACAACCTGATCTAGACCTCGGGCTACTCTAGAGACCAATCTTTTATTACACTACTGGCCATTAAAATTGCTACACCAAGAAGAAATGCAGATGACAAATACATTATACTACAACTGACATGTGATTACGTTTTCACGCAGTTTGGTTGCATAGATCCTGAGAAATCAGCACCCAGAACAACCACCTCTGGCCGTAATAACGACCTTGGTACTCCTGGGCATTGAATCAAATAGAGCTTGGATAGCGTGTACAGGTACAGCTGCCTGTGCAGCTTCAACACGATACCACAGGTCATCAAGAGTAGTGACTGGCGTCTTGTGACAAGCCAGTTGGTCGGCCACCATTGACCAGACGTTTTCATTTGGTGAAAGATCTGAAGAATGTGCTGGCCAGGGCAGCAGTCGAACATTTTCTGTATCCAGAAAGGCCCGTATAGGACCTGCAGATGCGGTGGTCCATTGTCCTGCTGAAATGTAGGGTTTCGCTGGGATGGAATGAAGGGTAGAGCCACGGGTCGTAACACATCTGAAATGTAACGAGCACTGTTCAAAGTGCCGTCAATGCCAACAAGAGGTCACCGAGACGTGTAACCAATACCATCACGTCAGGTGATACGCCAGTATGGCGATGACGAATACACGCTTCCAATGTGCGTTCACCGCGATGTCGCCAAACACGGATGCGACCATCATGATGCTCTAAACAGAACCAGGATTCATCTGAAACAATGACGTTTTGCCATTCGTTCGCGCAGGTTCGTCATTGAGTACACCATCGCAGGCGCTCCTGTGTGTGATGCAGCGTCAACCGCAGCCATGGTCTACGAGCTCATAGTCCGTGCTGCTGCAAACGTCGTCGAACTGTTGGTGCAGATGGTTGTTGTCATGCAAACGTCCCCATCTGTTGACTCAGGGACCGAGACGCGGCTGAACGATCGGTTACAGCCATGCGGATAAGATGACTGCTCGACTGCTAGTGATACGAGGCCGTTGGGGTCCAGCACGGCGTTCCGTATTACCCTCCTGAACCCACCGATTCCATTTCTGCTAACAGTCATTGGATCTCGACCAACGAGAGCAGCAATGTCCCAATACGATAAACATCAATCGCAATAGGCTACAATCTGACCCTTATCAAAGTCGGAAACGTGATGGTAGGCATTTCTCCTCCTCACACGAGGCATCACAACAACGTTTCACTAGGCAACGCCGCTAAAATGCTGTTTGTGTATGAGAAATCGGTTGGAAACTTTCCTCATGTCAGCACGTTGTAGGTGTCGCCACCGGCGCCAAACTTGTGTGAATGCTCTGGAAAGCTAGTCATTTGCATATCACAGCATCTTCTTCTTGTCGGTTAAATTTCGCGTCTGTAGCACGTCATCTTCGTGGTGTAGTAATTTTAATGGCCAGTAGTGTACAAACTTCACCCAAAGAGACATACGCTGTTGAGAATTTCTCATATTTTGATTCACAACCAAATTATCATTTAGCTTCGAAACAGAACTGCGCTACACATCAGTCTATCGCCAAAATCATGATCCGAAAAAATACATACATATTACAGAAATGAATATACGTATGCGTGTATGTTCTACATCTCCTGCTAAACCACCAGACCGTTTCCAACCAGTCTTGGTACACACATCCCTTACTGCCAAGAAACAATAGATGTGGGGGTAAGAACTACGTACCTTTTATAGTGCATAAGATATGACGTCATAAACAACGAGATACGCGAAAAACTGCCGCATCATGCATGACGTTTACATTTAATTCTTCCGTGCTACTAACCTCACACATGAAAAAAAAAGCGTCTCCCTGGTTCCCAGAACTCCCGAAGATAGACGTTGACTGTGAATATTGTATCACAGACACAGATGTCACTAAAACCGCCCATAGATGTAAACAACCATGAATCAGCAGCGTCTATTAGACGGAGGGGGTCCGACAGTCGATCAATCCAGTCGTTCCACTGGAAAGGAGGTACACGGCTCGTGTTGTCTGTAGTTCAACCATGCCTAGACGGTCAATACCGCGGTTCGATCCCGTTCACATTGTTACTTTGTGCAAGGAAGGGCTCTCAACAAGGAAGTGTCCAGGTGTCTTTGAGTGAACCAAAGCGATGTTGTCCAGACGTGGAGGAGAACTGTCGATGGCATGTCTCGCTCAGGTTGGCAAGGGCTACTACAGCAGTGGATGGCCGCTACCTGTGGATTATGGCTCGGAGGAAGCCTGACAGCAACGCCACCATGTTGAATGATGCTTTTCGTGAGGCCACAGGACGTCATGTTACGACTCAAACTGTGCACAATAGGTTGCATAATGCGCAACTTCACTCCCGTCATCGATGGCGAGGTCCATTTTTGCAACCACGACACCATGCAGCGCGGTACAGATGGACCCAAGAACATGCCGAAAGGACCGCTCAGGATTGGCATCACGTTCTCTTCACCGATGAGTGACGCATATGCCTTCAGCCAAACAGTCGTCGGAGACGTGTTTGGAGGCAACCCGGTCAGGCTCAACGCCTTAGATACACTATCCAGCGAGTGCAGCAAGATGGAGGTTCCCTGCCGTTTTGAGGTGGCATTTTGTGGGGCCGACGTGCGCCGGTGGTGATCATCGAAGGTGCCGTAACGGCAGTACGATACGTGAATGCCATCTTCCGATCGACAGTGCAACCATATCGGTAGCAAATTGGCGAGGCATTCTTCTTCATGGACGACAATTGGCGCCCCCGTCGTGCACATCTTGAGAACAACTTCCTTCAGGAGTGGCCAGCATGTTCTCCAGACATGAACCCTATCGAACATGACTGAGATAGATTGAAAAGGGCTGTTTATGGACGATGTGACCCACCAACCACTCAGGGATCTACGCCGAATCGCCGTTGAGGAGTGGGACAATCTGGACCAACAGTGACTTGATGAAGTTGTGCATAGAATGCCACGACGAGTACAGGCATGCATCAATGCAAGAGGACGTGCTGCTGGGTATTAGAAGTACCGGTGTGCGCAGCAATCTGGACCACCACCTCTGAAGGCCTCGCTGTATGGTGGTACAGTATGCAATGTGTGGTTTTCGTCAGGAATAAAAAGGGCGGAAATGATGTTTATGTTGATCTCTTTTCCAGTTTTCTGTACAGGTTCCGAAACTCTCGGAACCGAGGTGACGCAAAAGTTTTTCTTTTATGTGTGTATATTCTCAATATATTTTGCAGATAGTCCGCCTGCTTAGCGAAGTGGTAACGTCCTCTTCTCCCACGCTAGTGGGCCCGGGTTCGTTTCCCAGTCTGGTTGAAGATCTTCTCCGCTCGGGGACTGTGTGTTGTGTTGTCCTCATCACCATTTCATGCTCATCACCGGTTCGCAAGTCGCTCAGTGTGGCGTCCAGCGATGCCATACGCTCATGTCATTTCATTTTTCGCAGACAGTATCCATCCATGGCGCTGAATGTACTACACAAATATGTCACCGTACGCCACACAGACATAAACGCAGAGAAATGTGAAAAAACTCTGCATCATGTTTAAATATGTTTATTCCTTAGTACTATGTCACTCGTACAGTCGAGTCAAATTAATCCCTACACATGGCAGCGCTTTCGACACCTTTCAACTGCCAAACCCAAACGGCTGTAGACGAAAGCAACAACCCCCTTCAGAGCTATCGAGAGGCTTTGCCATTGGAACGTTTGCAAAATACCTTTGGCGGGGCGCAAAGCATCTGCGCCCATCGTACACAAACTGCCCTGGTTACTGCACTTCTGCATTTGTACATTAAGCATATTTCTTCGTGACTGATTCGTCATTTCAATGGTGTTTTCAGATATGCTTGAAAATGAATTTTTTTCGATATTACACTACAAACACAGTTCATTTTTGTTTTCGTTTCTAATAGAAGATTTGCAGAATGAACACAGCGGCAATGCCGGATTTTTCAGCTTGTGCTACAAGTAATATCGAAAGAAAGCAAGCAACAGCGGGATATAAGCGTTTCGTACTCGTTCGTGCCTTGCATTTAAACAGAGTTTCCAGTTTTCGTTCCAGCTGAACTAATAGAGCATCAATGATAAGTTTAACAACGTGAAATAAAACCTTCCATTGCTCGGTGATGTGGATACTCATTGCTCGATATCAAACGTGTAATTTTATTTAAACATCTCTTTATATTTGTGAACCCTTGTCGTAATAAATCCTCTAAAACGTAAGGATATCGTTTACGTGTAGCTCATACTTGGTGGATCAAGAAGCATACGGTCTTCAACAAAGAGTGGTCCTGTGGGTAGCACCTGTAGTTCTCAACGTTCCTCGGCGACATCTACTTCTACATCTACACCTACATCCATATGGATACTGTGCAAATCACATTTAGGTGCCCGGCAGAGGGTTCATCGAACCACCTTCACAATAATTCTATATTACTCCAATCTCGTACAGCGCGGGGAAAAACTAACACCTACGAGTACATTTTCCCGTGCAAGCTCTGACCCTCAATAATTCTGTGAACAGAAGTGAGCCTGTGCTGTAGCGGAATTCTCATGAAATACACATGTTATCTATGTTATAGTTCTCACTAATAGTAGCAGACCTTGCGCGTCACTCGTATGTACTAATGTGAAACATCTGCAGTATTCGTCACCGTAAGGACTGATGTTATGAGAAGCTACACTACTGGCCATTAAAATTGCTACACCACGAAGATGACGTGCTACAGTCGTGAAATTTAACCGACAGGAAGGAGATGCTGTGATATGCAAATGATTAGCTTTTCAGAGCATTCACACAAGGTTGGTGCCGGTGGCGACACCTACAACCGATTTCTCATACACAAACAGCAGTTGACCGGCGTTGCCTGGTGAAACGTTGTTGTGATGCCTCGTATAAGGAGGAGGACTGCGTACCATCACGTTTACGACTTTGATAAAGGTCGGATTGTTGGTCGAGATCCAATGACTGTTAGCAGAATATGGAATCGGTGAGTTTAGAAGGGTAATGCGGAACGCCGTGCTGGATCCCAAACGCCCCGTATGACTAGCAGTCGAGATGACAGGCATCTTATCCGCACGGCTGTAATGGATCGTGCAGCCACGTCTCCATCCCTGAGTCAACAGATGGGGACGTTTGCAAGACAACAACCATCTGCACGATCAGTTCGATGACTTTTGCAGCAGCATGGACTATCAGCTCGGAGACCATGGCTGCGGCTACCCTTGACGCTGCATCACAGACAGGAGCGCCTGCGGTGGTGTACCCAACGACGAACCTCGATGCACGAATGGCAAAACGTCATTTTTCCGGATCATTCCAGGTTCCATTTACAGCATCATGATGGTCGCATCCGTGTTTGGCGACATCGCGGTGAACGCACATTGGAAGCGTGTATTGGTCATCGTCATACTGGCGTATCACCCGGCGTGATCGTATGGGGTACCATAGGTTACACGTCTTAGTCACCTCTTGTTCACATTGACGACACTTTGAACAGTGCACGTTACATTTCAGATGTGTTACGACGCGTGTCTCTACCCTTCATTCGATCTCTGCGAAATCCTACATTTCAGCTGGATAATGCACGACCGCATTTGCAGGTCCTGTACGGGCCTTTCTGGATACAGAAAATGTTCGACTGCTGCCCTGGCCAGCACATTCTCCAGATCTCTCACCAACTGAAAACGTCTGGGCAATGGTGGCCGAGATACTGGCTCGTCACAATACGCCAGTCACTACTCTTGATGAACTGTGGTACCGTGTTGAAGTTGCATGGGCGGCTGTACCTGTACACGCCATGCAAGCTCTGTTTGACTCAATGCCCAGGCGTATCAAGGTCGTTATTCCGGCCAGAGGTGGTTGTTCTGGGTCGATGCAACCAAACTGCGTGAAAATGTAATCACATGCCAGTTCTAGTATAATATATTTGTCCAATGAACACCCTTTTATCATCTGCATTTTTCCTTTATTTTGTATCTGAATATTGGAAATTATTGTACAGTGTCCACTGCCAGTACCAACTATTATTTTTTCTGGTACGGTTTATTAGAAGAAATATCAGCAGTTCTGAAAGTTATATCTGAATTTGTCGTATTACCTTTACAAGGTGTGTAAGAAGGTGAGTCAGTGGACTTATATTTTAATTCTGTTACATTTCAAGAAATGAATTTTACAGTAGCTTTATCAGCACCATTAATATCTTTTTAACTGAAAGAAGAAAGTGAGCATTAAAATCACAAATTATCAGTGTTTCGAAAGACGTATTATTGATAACTAAACCAGGTTTGTTTCCAATTTACGAAAAAATTACATCTGGTAATTTGTATACTCATAGAACCTTCTGTTATTAAACTGAGCTTCGATTATAAGTACATCTATTTTTTCTTCATCTAGGGTTTTCTCAAGTTCCGACATTTTAGTTCAAGAGATTCCTCCAGCACTCCAGTTAATATGTTTAATGATTTCTTGACTAGTCTGTGTCTCAATATACAGTCCTCTCGCTGAGATCCTACAAAAGGAGGACTGTTTTAACTCGGGATACATTTGTATTGAGATGCATCTCGTGCATTTTCTGTAGACCATTTCGCTTTATCCATGGTGCAGCTGCTGGCTAAACCAGACGGAGGCGGCCTACATTACACCTCATACCTAGAAAAGGAATCCATAATTACTTCATATCGACGGTCGATGGAGTTTTAGTGACATTGGATTTATGGAGATTAGGCTGCCGTCGAAGGCATATTTCTCAGCCTAACGTTTCGTCTTCCAATGTTGGAGACATTAACAGGTTATAACGACTCAGTTATAGTTTCGAATAAGTTCAGCGAATCGAACTGTTTAAACATATCGAAGCAATGGTAGGTCGATGACGTCATCAGATCGCTGTCTGTGATATCGAAGTAGCACCCAGATGTGTCATGGATCTTTATGTGATCTGATTTCAAATCTTCCGTTTTCTCTTAAAGTAGTTTTTGTGTTTTCGAATTTCTAGGGCCTCTGTGTACATTTTAACATAGTAAAGATTATACCTTTATCTTTGGCACCAGAGAAACTAATTTGGTAGTTCCGTGGTCTCAGTGCATGTTATGTTACTGCCGATTTATTCGTGTTGCCCAGACGACAATTGCTCCTGTGTTCCTTACGGCGAGTGTTGCGTCGTCGACAGAGTGCGTGAAATCCTAAATGCTGATCGTTATGTCGAGTACCGGATTAATCTTTCAGAGCACTTCTACTCGACAGTCCTCGTCAGCGAAATGCAACCTTCAGGTGGGCAAACTCGTGTACGGGTACCATATGAGTCCGATTTTGCCTACAAATTACAGGAGCCATTAATCTCGTAGCGTAGCGATCTGATATATTTTCTAGTCTGCATCATCATTTTCTACTACCTGTGCTCAAACTTAAGTGCGGGAGGTCATTCGCAAGCGTATAGACAATTTGCACAGCACAGCCCTTAGAAGTTTCGTGGTGAAATAAATTCTTGCGAGACCTTCGACGCTTTAATCTGACACAAAGTACGTAAGTGCGCTACGCTAGTGGCTTGCCCAGTCAGTCGCATTTTTCAGATTTGGTTATACAGCCAACACGTCAACCGTTTTTCAAAACTCACTCATGTTCGTGATTACTCTGGACACACATTAATGTCACATTGCTAGTAACATAGATTTTCTAATATTTAATATGCACATGTCCTACGCGAATAGGTGAGTATTTCTTACATTTGGTTCTACCACAGTAACGACACATGGAGAATCTGTATCCAGGAGCTACGTGTACGAGCGACTCGAATCTTCGCTCTCTACGTTAAGAAGCAGACACTCTAGTATCTACGTTTATATCTACATGGCTGCTCTGCATTTCACACTTGGCAGATTGTTACAGAACTACTTCCGCTTCATTTCTCTACCGCTGCGCTCCCTTTTGTAGGTGGGAGTCAGCGAAGTATTTTGGCATTGGCAGAAGAAAGATGATTGGGATTTTATGAAGAGATCTCGGTGCAATGAATAACGGCTTTTGTTCTGGTGATTGCCACCCCAACGTGCTTGTTTTGAACAGATTATTACAGTGAGTTCGACTAGTATTTTTGGTTATTATTCTTAAGGCTCTTTTCTGGAGTTTTAAAATTGGGTTCATATTTTGTTCGTTTGTTCCCCAAAAGAGAATGTCGTAGTTAAGAATTGAGTGTACATAGGAATAATATGTAACTAAAAGACATTGCATGTTACACACTGATGATAGATTCTAAGGGCATAATGCTGATGCCATCATTCTCTTTGCAAATACCTTTGCGTGTTCACAACACTTCAACTGAGAATCAATATTCATTCGTAGAAATTTTGCATTTGTTACACATTCCATAGAGGTGCTATCTACATTTAATTTAACAGTGTCATTTTTCCTCTTCAAACTGAAATTCATGGCATTAGTTTTCTTTATGTTCAATGTCACTTTATTTGCTTATTGACCAATCTAAGCTTCCTTGAGAGTTTCATTTGCTTTCTCGATAAGGAGGTCTCTTGTTTTCTCAGTGACTAATATCTCTGTCATCAGCGAAGAGAATTTTTTCACCATGAGTAACACTATTGGGAGAGTCATTGATGCATATCAGGAATGGTATTGGGCCTACGAGGAGACGAGGTACTGGCAGAAGTAAAGCTGTGAGGACGGGGCGTGAGTCGTGCTTGGGTAGCTCAGATGGTAGAGCACTTGTCCGCGGAAGGCAAAGGTGCCGAGTTCGAGTCTCGGTCGTTCACGCAGTTTTAAACTGCCAGGAAGTTTCATACGAGAATGAATTAGTTTGTGAAACCATTCCACGCAGTGCAGTACACGGTCCTGCACAACATGTGATGGAGCAGAATCCCATTTGAAGCAGTTCTGTGCATTTATGGCGCCGTGAAGACTATAATGTGTCCCGTCCGTCCAAAGAATATTTCCTGGCCACATCTCTTCCATTTCCATGCGTAACGGCGTTGTAGCTTGGTCTTCATTTAGTGCTCAATGTGAACCTTGTAGGGATACCAGTGTGAAATGCGACTCAAAATATTTTGAAATGTTAACCCAGGGAGAGACAATCCGTGAAACAGCTCGAGCACTGGCCACAGAATTTGTGGCATCTGTTGCACAGTCGGATATAGCTCGAGCAACTTCATCAACTGCCATAGCAATGGGCTACCTTCCTCTCAATGCTGCACCACCTAATTCACCTGTTTCTCCATATTTCTTGATCCTATTCTGTAGCCCATTTGCTGACATGGGACCACTTCGGTGCTGTTTCTGTGGACGACGTTTCCGCAATGCAGCACTGCTACTGGTGCCGTTCTGATAAAACTATGTTACCAGCAATGCACGGTCTTTCTTCTCAATAGCCATAGCGTTTATCACGGAAAACTGCAACGTTCTTAATCCTTTAAACCAGCAGTCACTTCACAAAAGAAATCAACACGCATCGCCAAGCGAAAAACAGAATACTGACGCCAAAATAGGAAACCTTTCACATTGTGACTGCTTACAGTGCCACATTTTCGCTTGGTGGCAGAAAGTGTAACTATTTTGTCAGCATACTCCGCTAGATGTAGCGATTAGTGGACATGCCTACGATGTTTCAGCTTCTTGCGATGTATATACCACGCACTGCAGCATTCGCAGCATCGTTAGTTTACTTACAGCCACCCAGGATCAGGATGCTTCTGGGTGAATATAAATGCAGCAGTGTCAGCTGTGACCCAGTGATCTGGCTTCGTCGGGTGCTGCGTCTATACCTGACAGACAACCACTTTCGGAATCCTACAGATCAATCACTGAAGATATGGCGACAGGGCGTGGCCGAACTTGGGATCACATTTTGTGGAAACTTCGCACATAGTATCTGAAAATATGCCTTGTAACTAGAAATTTCGTTAAAATTCTTTCCTCTTTCCGCTTCAGGTGCTGCTACAAGAAAGATGCGTCGGTATTACATTTCGTCAAAACAGACTTCTTTCGCTTCTGACTGGTACGATGCTGCCCATCCATCACAAATTCCTGTGTTGTGCCGACTTCTTCATTTCAAACGAGCACTTGCACCGTACGCTCTCAATTATTTGCTGGGTGTGGTCTGATCTCTGTCTTCCTCTACAGTTTTCGCCATATAGAGATGCCTCTAGTGCTACAGAAGTCCTATCACATGTCGTATCATTCTGCCCCATCTTTTCTCGTCTGTATTTTTCACGTGTTCTTTTCATTGCCTATTGTGCGGAGAAACTCCTCATTCCTTATCTTACCAGTCGACCTAATTTTCAACATGTCTCTACTGTAATACATGTAAAACGCTTCGATTCTCTTCTTTTTGTTTTTCCCACAATCCATGATTCTCTAATATATGACGCTGTGTTCAAAACGCACATCCTCTGAAATTTATTCCTCAGATTGAGGCCGACATTAATTCATTCTAGTAGACTTCTCTTTTCCAGGAATGCACTCTTTGCCTGTGATAATACGCTTTTTATCTTCTCTTTGCTTCGTCCGTCATTACTCCCGTCTATCTCCAGTACAGTTTTTTCGGTTCTTCAGTCCATACTCTGTGCTCATGACTGTTCATTCCATTCAACACATCCCATAATTCTTTTTTGCTTTTACTGAGAACAGCGATGTCGTCAGCGAATATTGTCATTGACATCCTTTCATCCTGAATTTTAATGTCACTCTTGAACCTTTCTCTTACTTCCGTCATTGCCCCTTCGGTATACAGATTGAAAAGTAGGCGCGACAGGCTGCACTGTTGTCTTGCGTCGTTTTGTAATCCGAGTACTTCGTTCGTGGTCTTCCACTCTTATTGTTTCCTGTTGGTTCTTGTACATTTGCACGTTATTCGTCTTTCACTATCGCTTACTCCTATTTCTGTCAGAAACCTGAACCAACTTGCACCATTTTAAACAACTCGACAAATCCTGTGGATGGGTCTTGAATTTTCGTAAGTCTTGCTTCCACTATCAAGTCTAACTGGTGCCTCTCTGGTGCGCCTACGTTTGCGAAATCGTTATTGATCGTCATCTAACAGCACCTCAGTTTCAAAAATAAAGCTTAGAGTACCACAAAATGATTAGCACTTTTCCGAGCTGCCACAGAAGTAGCAGAGTTCGTCAAAAGGAATATTGTAGTAGCCTTTGAATAAGAAAATTCGAGTCACACGTGGAATCATTCCTGTTGAAGTAACAGTACTTGAGCATATGAAAAGAAATGATCACGCCGTTTCAACTGCACGTAAGCACGTGCTATGCAGAATCACTTGTACCTCAAAGTAGCACCCAAGCATCCTTTGACGAACAGACTAACCTGGGGCATTGAGCGTACTCGAAGGAAATTGGCGGTGACCTTGGTTGACCCCCGAGACCCCGGCAGAAATGCTGAAAACCATCAATTGACGCACATTTCTAGAGAAACTTGACACTTCGCGAAGTAATAATTAGGTGCTTCAGGGAACCAACGTTCGGGAATAAATCTACAAAAATTACCCGGCTGCTGAATTATCGCTCTCGTAGAAAATGCGAAATGATAACGATGATGTTGGGTTTGTGGGGCGCTGAACTGCGTGCTCATCAGCGCACGTACGTAGTCCCAGTTTTTACACAGTCACAAATGATGATGATGATGAAATGATGAGGACAACACCAATACCCAGTCCCCGGGCAGAAAAAAATCACCAATCCGGGCGGGAATCGAACTCAGGACCCCGTGATCAAGAGGTAGCAACGGTAGCCACTTTTTTTTTAATCTGATTTTGTTCGTAATTGATCGTTGTATTTGTTTGGGGCGGACGTCCCATGACGCTTGTTCAAGTTCATCGTTGGTCCATTAACTCAGTTTTTTTTTATGCAGAAGGCAGCTAACCCTCTGACCGAACACGCTTTTTTTATTTTTAATCTCATTTTGTTCGTTTTTGATCGTTGTATCTGCTCGGGGTGGATGTCTCAAGACACCCGTTTCAGTTCGTCGTTGATCTATTAACTCAGTTTCTTTATTACAGAGAGCAGATAACCCTCTGACCGAACACGCTGAGTTACCGAGCCGGCCATCGACCACGAGCTGCCGACGAAACTGCGACATAAAATTACACTGGTTGAACACACTAATTTTCTGGCCGTGACAGAGTACTCCCGCATGATGATAATGCTTATTCCTGATATTCATAATCTCAGTCAAAAGCAGACCGTCGTCTGCAGCTGAGAGAGCTACTGTGATCTCCCCAGGTCGTATCTTATCAGCACAGCTAGCTGATACAGAACAGCAATATTTCACCCCTTCCGTCGGTTGCCAAGAAGTTCCTCTCTATCAAATAGACCCTGACGTACTTCTCGTCCGTACCTTTGTGTTTGCAGGCGTGGATACCGCGGTGCCAGGCGGTCCTGAGACTGGAGGCCCTGACGCATTCCATGGTGGACAGGAATTCAAGGATGAGTAGCAGATAGATGGCAGTTTTTCCGACACTCCCTTATTTCGTTAAAATGTTACAGATGGCAGTTTCTAGACAATAAAAAGCTAGAAACGTAAGGTTAGAAAATAAGCATTCTTTGAGTCACCATCAGATGTACAGGCCGGGTGGGATGGTCCAACGCTTAAGACATGGAAAGAGAGAGCTTCAAATCGCAGTTCGGCTGTCACGTTCCAGGCTTTGCACAGTTTTCGTAGGTCGACTAAACCGAAGGAGACGGTCCATTTCCTTCTCTCTGCCCGTCTTATCCGAGGTTGTGCCCTTATGACCTAGCCGTCGATGTAACGTTAAACTAAAATTTCCTTTTTGCCTCGAACTCCTTTTCTTTTCATGAGCCGCCAATCTTCTGACTGTTTTGAAGCGCCCTGGCAGCCTCTGCTCTCCTCCGCCAATCTCTGAGTCTCAGAGCATCCTCTGCACCGAACGTCCTCAGTGACTTGTTGCGTATAATCTAATCCCTGTTTCCACCTACAATATTTGCCTCTTCAATTCCTCCCAGTACTCTGAAAGTTATTCCCTGCTACCTTAACACATCACCCCATCGTCTACTTGGTGTTTCCGTGTAATCATTCCCTCGCGGATGACGCGGAGAACCTCATTTCTTCAGTCTACTTACTTTTAAGAATTCTCCTGAAAAGACATATCTCAAACCTTTCGATTCTCTCCTCCTTTCCAGTCTTCCGAGAGGCTTTGATCCACTTACTGAATACTCCAAATGTACATTCTCAGAAATTTCTTTCCTACATTAAGGTCTACGTTTGATATTAGTAAGCTTCGGTTTGTGAGGAATGCTCCAATTGCCTGAGCTGGTCAGATTCTTACGTCACTCTTTCTTCGCCGATTACGCTTTATTTTCTTCCAGATTAGCAGAATTACATTCTCTTACTCTGCTGTGTGGTCCCAAGTTTTGATAGTAAGCTTGTTGATTACTCAGGTTCTGCCACACCTTAGGCCTCGCAATACCAAGGGATGGAGAGAGTTGAGGGTACTTTGCGCCCACCGTTTCAAAATATTGTGGTCTGGTCATGTGTTTTGTTTTTTAAAATGCTGATAAATATTTATTGGTTTGAATGATTTCTTTTCAAGATTCCGTAATTGCCGAAAAAATATTTAGTGTTCTTAATCATTTTTTATTCAAGATTCAGTAATTGCTATGAATTTTTCAGTAAAACGTAGCCCAAAAACTTAAGTCTTAATGGTGAATGTGACTTTTCGCACCAAATGTCATTTTCATATTTTCAACTTTAGGACCATTATTACACATCTACATATCCTTCAAAAGTACGATGATTAACGAAATTTGTATTTAAAAAAATGGTGTTGGTCATAAGATATCCTCCTCTCTGAGTATACAGTAAGGAAAATGCATTGGTTTTGCTAAGATTGTGCTTAAAGATCGTTTTAGGTTATGGAAAGTGAATTGGTACTGCTACGGCTAATGTTTCAGTCTTTAATTACTTCAGAGTTAATCTATTTTCTGTGTTCGTTAAACTGTTGAAACCCTGTTTAAGACTGCGCGGTGAACCGGTGGTGGAGCACAGTTTCAGGGTGTAGTGCACCAGAGGCGTCCGTTGAATCGCTGAGTTCCCCGCAGTAGCTCAGACAGTGACTCTGAAGAGCTTCGAGAGATTCGACTGTCTTTGAGCCAGAGATTCCGATAGATCAGGATAATGTGATCGACGAGTTGGGTGGTCGTGCCAAGAACACTGACAATATTTCCTCAACAGTTGCGTGCGATTTACCATCCACACTGCCTTGAGTTTCGCCCACAGCTCGTGGTCTCGTGGCTAGAGTTGCTGCCTGTGGATCAGGGGGTTCCGAGTTCGATTCCGGGCCGGGTTGGGGGGTTTTCTCCTCCCGGGGACTGGGTGTATGTTTTGTCCTCATCATTTCGTCACCTTTCCTGAAAGTTGCTAGACTGGACTGAGTAAAGATTGGGAATTTGTACCGGCGCTGATAACCGCGCAGTTGAGCGGACCACAAACCAAACATCATCAACATCATAATGTACTGAGTTTTCTCCGGAAAATGTAGCTGAGAACTTATTTTGTAACAAAAAATAAAATAAAAAAATAGTGGAGCCTTACATCGCGTTAATGCTATGTAATTAGATACAGGACTTTTTTTAAATTTATTCTTCAAATTTAAAAATTGTAACAAATTACGTAGATGAGAAAAGAATGACGTTTTCGTATCACATCCTTGATTCAGCTGGTGTAACCAGATAATACCATCGTGGCGGACCACGAGCCGTGCAGGATTTTTGTTTTCTAGTGGGAGACACAGAGTTAGAATGGACGGTGCTATCGCTTTCTGAGAGCAGCTGCGTAGTTTCGTAAGCTGACTGGTACAAGGATCAAATCAGAAACACAAGGTTCACTATCTGTATTTTGTTGTACAACTCCAGAGA
Source organism: Schistocerca gregaria (assembly GCF_023897955.1). Taxonomy (NCBI): domain Eukaryota; kingdom Metazoa; phylum Arthropoda; class Insecta; order Orthoptera; family Acrididae; genus Schistocerca; species Schistocerca gregaria. The sequence goes on along the minus strand of NC_064925.1, from coordinate 6,911,232 downwards.
AGTGCCGGGAGAGCGTTTGATGAGTATTCCACAAGTGATAGCCCCCCTCCACTTTTAATATTTCTGCTTGTTGCAGAGATAAAACCGCTTTATGCGTAACGATTGCTAAACTAGCTTCAGTTACGCCGAGGGCTGTTTACATTGCGTAATCTGTTTAGGGATCGCAGGCACATTTATCAGCGCTTCTTGAAATAACTGGGTCGCACACTTCCCATTGAAACAGATAACTGACCGAAGTTGTCTGATGGTGATCCGTCTAATTGCATATCTCATACGTTTAGTAAGTGGGTTTGACTTGTTTATAACATTCTGTGCCTCTAAGTTTGAACTTTTTGCCAATGAATTCGCTTCATGAACACGAGCGATGCCCTCGGCAACCATCAGTGTGCTAATATTTGAGTAGGTTGCGAAACGACCTGTGTCTTGGAAGCGATCACTTTCTGTGGACAGCGCGATGGTAGACGCTATGAATTTCGAACTACTCGAAAAGTGCCGCTTTTCGATGAAACACAAACTGTAAAACACTATGGTTGTGTAGATGGACTTCACAGCTAACATTGCAGTTCTGCGTTAGAGAGCTATTGCCAATGCAGTGAGCGAGAAAGAAAAACACAAGCATCTTTACAGTATATTAAATGTATGCGACGCAAGGCGGTGGTGATGCGTACAGCTGCCAACAATTGACTGGAGGGGTCCCTTGCACTGGTCGCCAAACTTGATGACATTCCACGTCTTTGTCTTTGTTAGGACATAACCTGCATGTCTACAGGGTGTTTTTAGAGATGAAGTAGTGAGAGCAGAAGAGGACCAAATGGGCAGAAATCCTCGGCTATCACAGGAAATATTTAATTTAATCGATGAAAAAAATATTTGTTTAAAAATGCAGCAAATGAGGTTTTCAAAATGGAGTAGGAATGTCTAAAAATGTAACTGGTAGGAACTGCGCAATTCCTAGGCAATAGTGGCTAACGGACAAATATAAGTACATATAACTCTGTACAACTACGGCAAAAACAGATATTACCTACAGGAAAAAAAATATACGTTTGAAGAAAAGAGAAGCAGCTGTATGAATATCAAGAGCTCACATGGAAAACCAGTTGTAAGAAAAGGAGAAAGAGCTAGAAGGTGAAATGAATATATAGAGCCTGTATACGAGGTAAATGCACTAGATCGCAAGATTATAGAACGGAAATAGGAAGTAGATGTAGATGAGATGGGAGATACGAGACCGCAAGAAGCATTCGACACAGCACTGAAAGACTTAAACCGAAATAAGGTCACTCAGAACCGCTGGCATGTTTGGAGAGCCAACCATGACTAAACTACGTATATCAAACAGGAATGTGATACATCCAATTACAAAGAAAGCAGGTGCTCACATATATTATACGTTACTGAACTATTAGCTTAATAAGTCATGGTTGCAAAATACTGACCAAAATTATTTACAGAAAAGTGGGTAGAAGCCCGGGAAGATCACTTTGGGTTTCGGAGATATGTTGGAAGAAACTCGCGAGGCGGTACTGACCCTATGCATTTTCTTAGAAGACTGGTTAAGGGAAGGCAAGCCCACATTTATAGCATTTTTAGATTTGGACATAGCTTTCAGTACCGAAACACTCACTTAGAAATTTTGAAGGTAGCAAGGGTATAATGCAGGGAGCAAAATGTTATTTATAAGTTGTAGAGAAACGAGTCGGCTGTTAATCCCCGAATTTTTTCAGTCTGTGAAACAAAGCAAGGAGAAACTTGGAAAGATAATTTAAGAAGAAGATATACACTACTGGCCACTAAAATTTGCTACACCACGAAGATGACGTGCTACAGACTGGAAATTTAACCGACAGGAAGAAGATGCTGTGACATGCAAATGATTAGCTTTCTAGAGCATTCACACAAGGTTGGCGCCGGTGGTAACACCTACAACGTGCTGACATGAAGAAAGTTCCCAACCGATTTCTCATACACGAACAGCAGTTGACCGGTGTTGCCTGGTGAAACGCTGTTGTGATGACTCGTATAAGGAGGAGAACTGCGTACTATCACGTTTCTGACTTTGATAAGGGTCGGATTGTAGCCTATCACGATTGCGGTTTATCGTATCGCGACATTGCTGCTCGCGTTGGTCGAGATAAAAAAAATGGTTCAAATGGCTCTGAGAACTATGGGACTTAACGTCTGTGGTCATCATTCCCCTAGAACTTAGAACTACTTAAACCTAACTAACCTAAGGACATCACACACATCCACGCCCGAGGCAGGATTCGAACCTGCGACCGTAGCAGTCGCGCGGTTCCGGACTGAGCGCCTAGAACCGCGAGACCACCGCGGCGGCTGGTCGAGATCCAATGACTGTTAGCAGAATATGGAATCGGTGGGTTCAGGAGGGTAATACGCAACACCGTGCTGGAACGCAACGGCCTAACATCGCTAGCAGTCGGAATGACATGGCATCTTATCCGCACGGCTGTAATGGATCGTGCAGCCTCTTCTCGATCCCTGAGTCAACAGATGGGGACGTTTGCATGACAACAACCATCTGAACGATCAGTTCGACGACGTTTGCAGCAGCATGGACTATCAGCTCGAAGATCATGGCTGCGGTTACCGCTGACGCTGCATCAGAGACAGGAGCGCCTGTGATCGTGTACTCAACGACGAACCTGTTTGCACAAATGGCAAAACGTCATTTTTTCGGATGAATCCAGGTTCTGTTTACAGCATCATGATGGTCGCATCCGTGTTTGGCGACATCGCGGTGAACGCGCATTGGAAGCGTGTATTCATCATCGCCATACTGGCGTATCACCCGGCGTGATGGTATGGCATGCCATTGGTTACACGTCTCGGTGACCTCTTATTCGCATTAACGGCACTTTGAACAGTGGGCGTTACATTTCAGATGTGCTACGACAGGTGTCTCTACCCTTCATTCGATCCTTGCGTAACCCTACATTTCAGCAGGATAATGCACGCCTGCATGTTGCAGGTCCTGTACGGGTCTTTCTCGATACATAAAATGTTCGACTGCTGCTCTGGCCAGCACATTCTCCAGATCTCTCACCAATTGAAAAGTCTAGTCAATGGTGGCCGAGCAACTGGCTCGTCACAATACTTCAGTCAGTACTCTTGATGAAGTGTGATATCGTGTTGAAGGTTCGTGGGCAGCTGTACCTGTACACACCATCCAAGCTCTGTTTGACTCAATGCTCAGGCGTATCAAGGCCGTTATTACGGCCAGAGGTAGTTCTTCTGGGTACTGATTTCTCAGGATCTATGCACCCAAACTGCGTGAAAATGTAATCACATTTCAGTTCTAGTATAATATATTTGTCCAATGAATATCCATTTATCAGGTGCATTTGTTCTTGGTGTAGCAATTTAAATGGTTAGTAGTGTAACAAAATCTGCTGTTTGCCGACGGCATTGTAATTCTGTCAGATACAGCAAAGGACTTAAAAGTGAAGTTGAACAGGATGGACAATGTCTTGAAAGGAGAATATATGATGAAAATTAACATAAGAAAAACAAGAGTATTGGATTATAATCGAATTCAATCAGGGGATGCAGAAGGGGTCAGATTAGGAAGTGAGACACTAAAAGTGGCAGATGAGTTTTGCTATTTGGGCAGTAAAATAACTTACAGTGGCCGAAGTAGACAGCGTTTATGAAAAAGAGAAATTTGTTAACATCTAATGTAAATTTAGGTGTTGGAAAGTTTGACGTTTGTCTGAGGTGTAGCGCTGTACGGAACTGAAACTTGGATGGAAAGCAGTTCAGACGAGAAGTGTGACGCTACACAAGAACGCTGAAGATTAGGTGAGTACATCACGTAAGTAATGAGGAGGTAGTGAACGGATTTGGGGAGGGATGGAATTTTGTGGCACAACATGACTAAAAGAAATTTTATGTCACGTAAACTGGCAGTTTGCTCTCAAGTTTTCAGAAGGCATATATTGTCCTTCCCTCTTCTGGCTGATTGTTGGCGAGTGTCTTCTTTTTTCTTATTTCTTTGTTGATTGGAGAGAGGGGGTAGGGATGGCTGGAGCCATGTTGGTGCATCTCAGCCCAATTATGTTAAAATATAAGTATGAGGGGGCTCAGTAGGTAGGGGGCCGGACACAGCTGTGGCTCCTGCAGTGTTAGAGCGTGCGGACACTTTCATTAGAGGTGACTGACGAATCACAGTGAAACACTTCCCTGCTGAACTGGACGTCTCTGTCGGTAGTGTTGACACACTCCTCCACCAGTTGGGGCACTCACAGGTATGTACCTGCTGCGTTCCTAGCCGTCTAAGAGAAGACCCTAAACAGCAAACAAACGACCACATGTGCAGAATTGCTTGCGCATTAGGAGGCTCATTGCGAATTTTTTTTCTTTTAATTTTGTCACAGGCAATGAAACATAAGTTCATCACTTCGAACTGGAAACAGAACGTCAATCCATGGAGTGAAGCCACACCACCTCTCCTCCGAAAAAGTTCAAAGCCGCATCCTCAGCAATAAAGTCAAGGTGACGGTCTTCTTGGACTCTGAAGGGATTTTTCTGTTCGATGTCCTACCACATGGTGCAACGATCAACTATGAAGTGTATTGTGCTGCCCTCAGGAAACTGAAGGACGGACTTTAACGTGTTCGTCGCCACACAAATGCAAACGAACTTCTTCTTATACATGCCAACGCAAGGCCTGACACAGGTTTGCGCATCCGAGAGGAACTCACAAAACGTCGTTGGATGGTTCTTCCTCATCCAGCCTACAGCCAAGATCTCGCACCTTCGAACTTCCATCTGTTTGGCCCGATGCAGCAAGACGTTGGCTCCGACCGCGAACAGTATAGAGGTACCGTACACGCCTTCCCAGTACTATGGCGTAAAGTGTGCACACTGAATGGATATTAAATTGAAAAATAGGATTCGTAGCCGAAAGATTTGGGGAATAATATGGTGTATTGGAATGTTGAATAAAATCAAGGTGCTCTCAAAAAAACTGTTGCATTACTTATTGTACATCCCTCTACATAATTTTTGCAGTTAAATGGATTTATTTATTTATTTAGCATATGACTAAAACAGACATATCATGAAATTACATATACATATGTACATATTGACACACAAGAAACTTAAGTTTGTCTTTACAACTGAATATCCGGTCCTTCAATCCAGCGCACTGCATCTGGAGTTGCTAGCAGGAAGTCCTCTTTGGCGCCGTGATAGGTTCGAATCCTGCAATCACTGACAATGTGGTGAATAGTCTGGTATGGAGCCCCGCAGTCACAAGCTGGATCAGGCAGCTTCTTCCACTTAAAGAGAGCATCCCTGCATCGCCCATGGCTGGTACGGACTCTGTTGAGAGTAGACCAGGTCTTGCGTGGTAAGTCGAATCCACTTGGAAGTTTAGCACCTGAGAACATGTTATGCAGGTGCACATCTGTCACTGCTTCCCACCGACCTTTCCATTTCTCAAGAGGTTTGAAATTCTCAGCAACCATGTCAGCAGCATCGCACAGAGTTGGATGGCGTGATTTCAGTCTCTGGCGACTTAAAAGTGGCAGGTCGCTATGCACGGGTATATTAGAATTCCTGGAGATCTTGTGGAATTCTCTCATAAGGGCAGTACATCTGCGTAGGTCAGAGGGCATTATACCGTTTAACAGTGGAATCCAATAAACTGGAGTAGATCTGATATTATGCGCATTGTCGTATTCAGCTGGGTATCAACAAGCCGCCTTGTATGATGACTGTTCATCCAGACAGGTTCACAATACTCAGCACTTGAGTATACCAAGCCCAGAGCCGTAGTTCGCAGGGTGGTTGCTGAAAACACCCAGGTAGTTCCGCATAGCTTATGGAGGATGTTGTTTCGAGTCCTCAGCTTTTGAGCTAAGTTGATAAGGTGTTGTTTGAAGCATAGTGTACGATCCAGGATGACACCAAGATATTTTGGGTTCCAATTGTGACGAAGAATTCTGCCTCTGAAACTTACTTCCAGTTTTACGTTCGCCAACTGGTTATTTAGATGGAAGCAACACACTTCTTTTTTACTCACACTGGGTTGGAGTCTCCATATTTTGAAGTAATTGTCTAATGCAGACAAGTCATTGGCTAAAATCTCTTCTGTTGTCTTCATTTCCTGATGTTTGACGGCTAGAGCCAGGTCATCGGCATAGCAGTATTTTCTGGACGAAGTGTCAGGTAGGTCAGATAGATGTAGGTTGAACAGTAAGGGCGAGAGAACTGATCCTTGGGGCAATCCGTTGTTCAGCTTCCTCTCCTTACTTAAGTTGCTTCCAGTGATTACCTGGAACTTCCGATCACTTAGCGTGCTGTTAATCAGTCGATGCATTGTTCTTCAGGGCATGATGCGGAGAAATTTGTAGATAAGGCCTTCCCTCCACACAGTGTCGAAGGCGGCAGTTACATCAACAAATGCCACAGATGTTTTCTGCTTCATTTGGTATCCTGACTCTATGAAGGATGTCAGAGACAATACTTGTTCGCAGCAGCTACCCCCTGGTCTGAAGCCTGCCTGATCAACTGGAACGTTCTCTAAGATAGCGCTACTTATTCTGTAATATATTAGCCTTTCAAAAAGCTTGTAGCAGCAGCTGAGTAGGGAAATGGGGCGATAGTTTTCTGCCTTGTTGCTGAGTTTGCCAGGTTTCAGAACAGATACTATCTTCGCCTTTTTAAACTCAGATGGAAGTTGACAGGTCAGCAGGATGTCAGTGAAGAATTCTGGCAGCGATTTCTTAGCTTTTCCTCCCATATGGATCAGGAATTCTGGATGGGTACCATCAAATCCAGGTGCCTTGAGAGGTTTGAGGTCCTTCAGTCCAGAGTCAATGTCTGAAACTGTGAAGGGATGGGTATACTCAGATGAGGGAGATGCCTTCTTTTTCAGGTCACGAAGCTGTCGTCTGATATGTCGTGTATTTTTCTTGTCAGGAGGTATTCTTGAGGTAGTAATGATGTGGGAAGCAATTTGGTCTGGAGTTACTTCGGAATTTTTTCTACATGCTGGTGCACTTCCTCCCAGTTTTCTCAGAAGACTCCATGCTTTCCTGCTCGAGTGGGTAAAGTCCATAGCTTTGAGTGTTTCTGCCTATTTCTGCCTCCGAGACATGTTCAAGCTGGACAATAGTTCCGTAGCTATCTCTGGGTCACCACTTTGCTGGAAGTATTGGTACAGTTTTTCACTTTTCTCATTCCATCCTGGAACATATTCTTCTCCGTATCCTCTTGGCATTCACTTTTTAGCTGTTGCTGCGTTGATAGTTCTTATGTGATGAAGGTATCCATCGAATGGTCTTATCCAGTTCTGTTGAAAACTTCATCCAGTCGGCTTTCTGGAAATTCCATCGAGCATGCGAAGTTGATCGTATGACAGGAACAGTGCAGCCAATTTGTATTATTACAAGTCTGTGTTGGCTGTGAGGAAAGGCATCTATCACTTTCCTTGTGGTGTTGATTGGAAAGGCAGTTTCGTTGCAGCTTACAAAGCATAAGTCAGGATTTGAATCCTTGTCCCAAGCAGATGACCTGAAAGTGCCTTGATCTTTGGCATCAAACACTAGATGAAGATTATTCTCTTCGATCCATTCTGCAAGCATGCTCCCATTTTTATCATTTTGTGAGTACTTCCAAAGTTCATGGTTGCTATTGAAGTCTCCTATGTAAATTGCAGGATGTTCTGCTGTGTGTAGGACAAAATCGGGCCATGTTGTTTTGGTGGTTTGTAAACATTTGCAATAGTAATGCCGTGCAATTGTGTGACAACTGTATGTATATCTGCCTCCACATTTACAGAAATCAGTGAAGCTTCGATTATGTTGTTACGGACATACGTAGCAATTCCATACACCTCGTGGTAAGTTACACCAAGTGCAGAATATCCGGGAATTCGACCTCGGCTTCGGAATAATTCTTCGCTGGAAACACGAGTTTCTTGAATGGCGACGGCATCGATATTGTTGTCCAGCAAAATTTTGACAGGTAGTCACACTTTGCCCTCCTAACGCTTTCGATATTCAGTTGGAGTCTGATAGTTGGTCCAATGTTTCTTGTTAATGAGCTCTGAAAAGAACTGTTTCTGCTATTTAGTTGATATTGTCATTGCCAGGAGATCCTATGGATAGTCTGGCTGCCTGTAATCACTGTTGCTCAATTAGCACCACCCAGGAGGCACGTGTAGGGTATTTTAAGCTTAAACCTACGGACGCAAATGGATTGAAATAATGGGACTGAAAGACAGTAAAAAATCTTTTGACGATTTACTCTCCACATTACGAAAAAGCTAAAATGGTCACCGAGTCCCAGTTTCAGGTTACATACCTAATGGCTTACAGAGGCACAAAAAATTTGGTTTTCTGTATTTCATATAATTTGTCACATGGATGTCACATACAACTGAGCGATATCTGATCATATTCCTGTTCATTCACTGACTATTTTTGAGGATAATTCAGGGCTCGTACTATCTCGCTAAGAAATAAGCTGCCTCGGGTGTTCATTCCGTGTTCCGCCTTGACCGCAGGAATAGAGGATCTGGGAAGGGAAGTGGTTCCCCAGGCCACTGCAATTTGCCTGTGCCCCGTGCTTTGGTGGCGAATGCAAGCTGCTCCTCCTATTAAGGCACCTGACGCTATGCCGCTGCAAGTCCCTAGAACAGAACTGTATGTGACAAATTCACCTCACTGAACGTAGGCCTAAGAATGGACCGCGATAGCGCTGCTCCATAACCATGAGAAAATTCATTGTCCCCCCCCCCCCCCCCAACTCCAGATACGCAATGAACTTAGTTTTGCCCGCGACCATGTGCAGGCAGGAAGGGCTCGACCAGTAACTGGAACATAGATATGAGCCAATACTACTAACCTATTCTTCCGTGTTAAATTGCTTTCTGTAAGCCAAGAATGGGAATTTTCTGCAGGGTTCCCCGGTATTCACGTAAATGAAGCAAAGTTCTTGCTGGTCCATATGGCAATGGCTACGTGTCCTCCACTCCATTTACTCAGAAAGTCGACAGTTAGGTTTTGAGGGGAAGTATTTTGCACACTTGTGGGGAAGCCGTCTGGGGCATTCGCTGCCTAGTTTGAGTAAGTGTCGCGTTTTGCATCAGCTTTGTCCACTTTCTGAGCAGCTCACAATTCATGAACTTTACTACGAACCTTGATTTGCCTGATTAATTGTATGATGTCATGCATCTTGCACTCGTTTACTCTGCATTTGCAAGCTGCCCAGATTAAAAAAGCTTGTAGCGATTACTGTGCAGTCGTCCACGTAGATGAGGTGCCTCAGCACAGTGTTAGCGGGACGTTCATCATGAGACTGAGAATCTACTCAGCTTTCGCTTCAGTATTTTAGACGACTTTGTACTCCCTGTGCTGGAGCAGTTCCTCAATCAACATTATGCGTTTATGTTCATGTAGTTGGAAAGTTATCTTCTGTCATTATAATGTGGTAAAAGTTGAGATTTTGAGGAAATAAGCGGCATAATAAACACAGGTTTAATTTAGAATCTCAGTACCGAACTATTGTTGTCCAACTTATACTGGTCAGGCGACATCTAATACTAAGTATAGCGTATGCATTCATAATTTGTTCGTCTCACTGTGACGGTGAAACACTGAAAAGAAAATGCCAACCCTTTTTGTTTATATATTAAATATGAGTGTATTCTGATGTGTGATTGCGATTTATGATTTACAAGCATTGTTCTGACCTCGTCTTCTATGCGCTTAAGGCAGCTTAAAGAGCGCAGTACATGTTACAGTTCGTGTTACTGATCAAACACACAGTTTTTAAATGCTATCGTAATATAGTTACTGAGATGTATAATAGACTGAGGTGACAAAAGTCATGGTGTACCTCCCAATATCCTGTCGGGCCGCTTCCTGCGCGGCGGTTCAGCAGGTCGAGGTGGCAAGGACTCAATAACTCGTTAGAAATTCCCTGCTGAAACAGTGAACCAAGCTGCCTCTATAGCCGTCCATAATTATCCGTACAGGGTTTTGTGCACGATCTGACCTCTCGATTATGTCCTGTAACTGTTCTATCGGATTCATGTCGGTCGATATCGGTGACCAAATTATTCGCTCTAAATATCCAGGACGTTCTTAAAACCAGCTGTGAACAACTGTGTCCCGGTGAGACGGTGTATTGTCGTTTATAAAAATTCCATCGTTGTTCTAGAACATAAAGTCCGTGTTTGGTTGCAGATTTTCTCAGATGGTTTAGTTGGGCCCAGTTCATTCCATTCCATTATGGAGCCACCACCAGCTTGCACAGTGTCTTGCCGACATTTTGGGTGCTGGCTTCGTGGGGTGAGCTCCACACTCGGACCGTACCGTCAGCTCTTACCAAGTGAAATCGCGGCTCAACTCCTCAAGCCACGCGTTTCCTGTCATCTAGGATCCAACCGGCATGGTAACGAGCGCAGGAGAGTCGCTGTAGGCGATGTCGAGCTGGTGGCAAAGGCACTCGCTTCGGCAGTCTACTGCCACAGCTCATTAACGCCAAATTTGGCCGCAGTTTCCTAGTTGATACGTCCGTCGCAGGTCCTATATTACACTACTGGCCATTCAAATTGCTACACCAAGAAGAAATGCAGATGACAAACGGGTATTCGTTGGACAAATATACTAGAAGTGAAATGTGATTACATTTTCACGCAATTTGGGTGCATATATCCTGAGAAATCACTACCCAGAACAACCACCTCTGGCCATAATAACGGCCTTGATACGCCTGGGCATTGAATCAAACAGAGCTTGGATGGCGTGTACAGGTACAGCTGGATCCATCGGAAAAAATGACGTTTTGCCATTCGTGCACCCAGGTTCGTCGTAGAGTACACCATCGCAGGCGCTCCTGTCTGTGATGCAGCGTCATGGGTAGCCGCAGCTGTGGTCTCCGAGCTGACAGTCCATACTGCTACAAACGTCGAACTGTTCGTGCAGATGGTTGCTGTCTTGCAAACGTCCCCATATGTTGGCTGAGGGATCGAGACGCGGCTGCACGATCCGTCAGTGCCATGCGGATAAGATGCCTGTCATCTCGACTGCTAGTGATACGAGGCCGTTGGGATCCAGCACGGCGTTCCGGATTACCCTCCTGAACCCACCGAGTCCATATTCTGCTAACAGTCATTGGATCTAGACCAACGCGGGCAGCAATGTCGCACGATAAACCGCAATCCGGATAGGCTACAATCCGACCTTTATCAAAGTCGGAAACGTGATGGTACGCATTTCTCCTCCTTACACGAGGAATCACAACAATGTTTCACCAGGCAACGCCGGTCAACTGCTGTTTGTCTATGAAAAATTGGTTGGAAACTTTATTCATGTCAGCACGTTGTATGTGCCGCCACCGGCATTGTGTGAATGCTCTGAAAAGCTGATCGTTTGCATGTTACAGGATCTTCTTCCTGTCGGTTAAATTTCGCGTCTGTATTACGTCATCTTCGCGGTGAAGCAATTTTAATGGCCAGCAGTGTAGCTGTCCACCACTGCTTTGTCCGTGGTGGTGAGTGGCAATGCCTGAAATTTGGGATTCTTGGCACACTCTTGACACTGTGGATCTCGAAATATTGGGTCCTGCAGGATACCCGAAGTGGAATGTCTCATGCATCTAGCTCCAACTCTCCTTCCGTGTTCAGAGACTGCTAATTCCCATCGTAATCACGGAGGAAGCCTTTCCACGTGAATCATCCCATTAAAATTGACATCTCTTCCAGTGCAGTGCCTTTCACACCTTGTGTACGCAATACTACTGCCATAAGTATATGTACACATCGCTGTCCCACGATTTTCCATCCTGGAACACATTCTTTTCGGTATCATCTTGGCATGCACGGAATTTAATGGACTTTTGCAGAAACACTTTGCAGGAATGTAGCCACTGTACTTGATTGCTGGCCTGAAGACTGGACTACCGAGAGGAAAGACCATCGCGTTCAGCGTATGGCTTTGGCACATCCTACTGCAACTGCAGCAGCAGTTGGCACTACAGTGACACAACGAATGTTACAAACCGATTACTTCAATGGTGTCAAGCGAGAGCTCAATGGAGGGTAGGCTGGAGGTCTGCTATGTTTTCTGATGAAAGCTGGTTCTGCCTGAGTGGCCGTTATGGCCGCGTGCCGGTTTGGAGCAGGTAGCTGGGGTCCTGCAGCCAACCTCTCTGCGTGCTGGACACACTGACCTGCACCTTGAACTACGGTCTGGAGTGCAAATTTGTGTGACAGCAGGAGCACTCTCGTGGTTATCCCACACACTTTGCACCTTCACTGCAAATCTGACGTCTGTCTGGTGATTCGAGTTGTTGTGCTGCCATTCATGAACAGCATTGCAGGGGATGTTTTCGAACAGTGCGAAGCTCGATTGATGAGAGTACTGAAGGGCGATCTGTTTTAATTGTTAAAAATCACTTAACAGCCAGGGTCGTATAAAATATTTCTTCATTCAAAACAACCGTTTGTCTTAAAGAAATATTTTATACGACCCTGGCTGTTGTACGGTTTTTAAGGACAACGCTCGCTTATATTCTGCCGTTGTAACCCAACGTTCTCTACAAAGAGTCGACATGTCACCTTGGCCATCTCGAGCGCAGATCTGTGTCCAGTCGAGAACAGAAGGGACATCATCGGACGACAACTCCAGCGACATCCAGAAACAGCACTAACCGTTCCCCTATTGACCGACCAAGTGGAACTGGCGTGGAACTTCATCCCACAAACTGACATCCGGCACCCGTACAACACAATGCATGCACATTTGCATGCTTTTATTCAAAATTCTGGCGGTTACATCAGTTATCAATGTACCAGCATTTCACATTTGAAATGGCTTATGTCGCGCTTGCCTTAACCTCTGATCTTGAAATGTTTATCACTTAAAATATGTTATCTAGAGAAATGTATTCCTGAAATTTCATTGCTCTGAATTAATTATTTTTTGGTGTTGCGGTTTTTCCGTCAGTGTATTTATAAGGTATAAGCTACCATTGTCTGCCGTATCACTAATAGATAACATGAACAGAAAGAGTCACCTCACACTCTCCTGGGTTATGCCTGATGTTACTCTGTTATCTATTGTCCACAATCGAAGAAACATGCTGTGTCTTCCCTACGAAGATATTCGCAATACTGTCACAAATACCGTTGGATAGCCTATATGATCTTCCTTTAGTTAATAAATGTTGGAGTGGTCCTGAGTCAAATGCCTTTCGGAAGTCAAGAAATACTACATCTACTTTACAGCCTTGATCGAAAGCTTTCTGGATGTCATATGAGAAAAGCGTCAGTTAGGTTTCGCATGATGGACATTTCGGAATCCATAGTAGCTGACATGGCGGAGGTCATTCTGTTCAAGATACCTCATTAAGTACCGACTCTAAGATTCTACAGGGGATGGGTGGTTTTGTAGATCACTTCTGCTATCTTTCTTGTAAACAGGAGCGACCTGTGGTTCTTCTCAATCAGCAGTCACGTATTTTGTTCGATGGATCTACGCTATATTACGGCTAAGAGAAGAGCTAACTCACCTGCAAATTGGGATTTCATCGGGCTCTGGAACCTTGTTTAGTTTCAGCGGTTTCTGCTGTTTCTCAAAGCCGCTGACAGTGCTGTCTACATCCCTGTGTTTCCAGAATGAAACTGGGGCTGTAATTCTGTAGGGCAGAATATCTACTAAGACGTCTGGAAACAGCTTCCGTAATGTACCAGCATTTCATATTTCCATGTTACCTCGACAAAAGTATGTCCAAAGTTTCATTATTCTACATTAATTATTTTTTAGTGTTGCGATTTTTTTCTGTCAGTGTATATATCTTGTCACAAACTTCGAAGGATAGTAGAGGGTATCTTGGGGAACAAATCGAGGGTAGCAACCCGTGTCCGGAAACATCATTCAGCGACGCTGGAGACAGTCGAAGTTGTACGCACCGGTACCAGCCTGTAGCCCATGCCTTCGGCAACAAAGGTGACTTTGTATGCTGACGCACCATAGGCGGGACGTCTCGCACTGTTGTTTGCTATCCAGTCATCACAACTGATTGCCACGATCGGCAGTGGAGAACCTGGAGCTACGTACTCCGTACAAAGGCCTTGTCCCCTCTGTTGCTTTGGTGGGTGACGGTTTCTCGCACGGGTTGCCATCGCAAGTTTACTTTTCTGCAGAATACTGAAAAACACTAGAGATTTTTGAGCGTTCTGGGACACCTTGTACATACAAGCTAAACTACTGGGTCGCTGCAGTGCTCATTCTTGCGACTGGTTGCCGGTTGACGCATTAAACAACATGAATAACAGACTGACTGCACGTCATAGTTCCAAGCAACTAAGTACAGGTCGTTTCTGAACATTTTTACATGTTACACCTTGTCTTTTAAAAAATTTCCCCTTCGTGATTTTTATCTCTGCAATCCAGAAAACTTATTGCTGGCCTGTCGATTCTCTAAGATATACCCCATGAATTTATATGTGCATAATTTTTGATGGATAACGCGATATTACGTCCTAGGTGTAGTTTTTAAAGTGGGAGAATTGCATAACAATTAAGATCACAGCAGTGTATCTCATTAAATCAATATTTTGGTGAAACACTGATTATCATACTCATGAGTAAGAGGCAGTGATACAGTTGATGAATTCTGTATGTATGAAATTTCAGATTGTAGTTTATTATGGATAGCAATGTCTCTAGTCCTGATAAATTGCATCCACGTAACTCAACTCCCGATCTGAGACTCAAATTAAACAGCGCAGATTGCTGGCAAGAAACAGAGTGACTAAAAGCTTGGTGACCTGTTATATCGAACGTACATTCAACATATGGGCACTGAACCTGAGATGGGCAACTGTATGAAATTCCTCAAGTGCCGAACAGAATTGCCATAGCTCGCCAGTGGCCCCCTTAATGCTCACCGTGTATTTCCCGTGCGCCGAGACGAATGCTGCTTGGATGGAAGTGACTCGCTGGAGACGGTGAGGTCACATCACGATACCTGCAGCACCGTCCCCTGCTCATCTGCTAAGACGCTCTCCGCTTCGTCTGAAGTCCGCCAGCAAAACCCGACAACGATCTGCTACGAACCGAAGTCAGCCAGCTAATCGTCTCTGCAGACAGCCCTTGACAGAAATCCAACCACGAAATCTCCACGTTCCGCCACCGACCAAAGTCCGACCACGAATATTAAAATTTGGCTTTCCTTTATTCTCTGCACTCTTCTTTCCCGCCGAACAGTGTCTGTTGCCAATAGCAAACTTACAAAGCACCGCTGCCCAGTACGGAGGTTTCCCTCCGACGTGGAGTCTCACCGAAACATCGTATCACTTTCAGATGGCAATCATATTGCAGAACTCTCCTCTAGTGCTAATAAAGGTCTACGGCAGTTCTGTTGTCGTGACGTCACACCCCAACAAAGTAGTCCCATGTCTTCACATCTACTGAGTTAGCCGTACAGGAGAGGGCTTCGGGAACTGGGAAATACTGCCAGCGAGACTAGCGCATTAATTTCAAAGCCGGTCTGCAAAGCGAGAGGACAAAGCCCTCGCCTGCAGCCCGTGGCGACTCTTCGCTCACTGCCGGCCTACTCGATCCTCAGGTGCAATGTCTGTCTTTCCAGCAATGTCGCGGTTACCTTGCCACGGTTCGCGCGGCTCCCCCCCCCCCCCCCCCCCCGCCGGATGTTCGGGTTCGGGCATGGGTGTGTGTGTTGTCCTTAGCGTAAGTTAGTTTAAGCAGTGTGTAAGCCTAGGAACCGATGACCTCAGCAGTTTGGTCCCATAGGAACTTACCACAAATTTCCAATTTCCAAATTTGTCTTTCCAAGCACTGAAAAGCATTCAGAAATCCGTGGGTCCTTCGCCATGTGAAAGAAAGGAAATAGCATAGAGCACTGTGCTACCACTCACTGTGCTCCGACAATTTTTAATAAATATCTTCTTATTGTAGCTGCCGCCGTTCTCGTTCTCTTAATCACTAAACTGATATAAAAATTAATGAAAAAGCCATGCAAATTTCACTGCTGCGTTTTTATTGCGCCCAGTCTTCTCCCCCTCCCCCATACAGAATTTTCATACAAATTATTGAGTCATTTATACAAAAAATATGGTTGAAATTTCTCTAGGCATTCCTGAGTTATGGTTTTATGGCATCCCTGCTCAGCCACACGCTCAGTGATGGGGACGCTAGGAGTGTCTTGCTGTCAGAGCAAGCTTTCCCCTTGATACGCGTGCCAAGTTTGGTAGTAATCACTTCAGTCTTTGCAGAGATATGCTGATACGTCTCTGTCGTTGCATCGTCCACCCCAAACCCCCCCCCCCCCCCCCCCCCAACTCCCAGGGGTGCCGACTTATCGAGACTGCCATCAATGGACTTAGAGACCTGAAAAACTTTGGAATCGTTTCTAATATCGCTCAATATCGAATATCTTTATATGCCACAGCTTCTCACCTCCACACCAGCTCCTGTGGCTGATGGAGGTCATCACACAAATAATGTGCCACGCATGAAAAATATTTGGTTGAAACTGTTCCAACCCCCTTTCACTGACATCGCAATGGGAGACAGATGGTTCTTACCCCTTCTGAAACCTCTGCAGGCGTGCGCACAACAATTCACCAAGGTTTCATCACTATCGGTATACTGGTGTGCGAACACATAGAAGAGGAACAAACAAAGAAACAAATATTCATTTTTATGTATTATATTGTCCAGTTTCGACCACATGCCCATTATCAATCATTTGCAAGTAATAACTTTTGAATACATTATGGGAGTAGCAGTGACCAATGAGTTACAAATATTTACTATTGAAAACAGTCTTGATCAAGACTGTTTTTAATAGTAAACATTTGCAAGTAGATGGACGTACAAGTCAAAAAAT
Organism: Schistocerca gregaria; assembly: GCF_023897955.1. Classification (NCBI taxonomy): domain Eukaryota; kingdom Metazoa; phylum Arthropoda; class Insecta; order Orthoptera; family Acrididae; genus Schistocerca; species Schistocerca gregaria. The sequence continues at coordinate 6,894,336 of NC_064925.1, read as the reverse complement.
AAAATACTGGAAAGAATACTGAGGCATATTTCAGTCATGGTTCCACAATTGTGGCCTAGAACATGCGACAGCATTCCTTTTAATGGGCTATTTAATCTTTCGACTTCATGTATCGTTTGTACACAGGAACCCCTTTACAAGATTCGTGATGACCGTGTGGTTGAAACTGGCGAATAGTTAACAGCAGTACTGCGTGAACTTCAATGCTCGACCGAAATATGTATTAATTTAACCAGGAAAGCTTTTTAGCTAGACAAGGTTTATTTCTCCATTCCCTGCTCTCCTGTAATCCAGCCCATGCACGTTTTCAAGTGTGCAGATGACGTAAAACCTTCTTTTGAGCAGTTTACATTATCGTACGCTACACACTGCGTAGCGATAAGGAGCTGATTACTAGTAGTGTCGTATCTCTTCTCGAATCTGGGTAATCAGAGACCCGCACCTGTAGTGCTCCTCGATTCCATTTCTGTTTCTTTTCTTTTACTCCGTCCTTCCCCTCTCCAGGTCACGTGCCGAAACCCACCAAATTACGTCTCGCATTCGCTTTGCTGAAATGTTAGTACGCACAGCAAATTACAGTGGGTGGAGATCCGGGCTTGCAGCGCGGTCGGTATAATGGGGCTCATTTGGAATTTCGCTGTTTTCCGTCTCAGAAGAGGACGACCGCAATCTCTCAGACCCGCGTGAAGAATCTCGTGCTCAGGCCACACAGGCGGCGAGCACAGTAAACGGCAGACCTCGGGTGCTGTTACGCAACCTGCGACACCTGTGATGAGCGCGCCAGTAGACTGGCGCGCCAGCGACCATCCCGCCTCCTGTAACGGCTACAGACCCGCGACGCCCTCCTGATACGAAAGGTGGCGCCACACTACGGCCCACTCCTCGCTCTGTACAATAACAGCCTCCCGTTTCAGCTGTTGTATAAGATCAAGCGAGCACGTGAACACCCTAACTTTTGACACCCTGCGAATTTACTGGTGACTTTTTTTTGAATGCTGTTAATCGTACCGCACTAAATCTACCGCCCTGGGATACATTGCTCCTCAGTGAAAGTTGGCATCAGCGTCGCGAGCACATTTTAAGGAGCTTCTGCGCATGCGCAACAGGCGTGACGTAATTTCTTTACGGGCCAAATAAATGCGGATTTGATAAATAATGTGAACGGTTCATAGCATGCATGCTAGCCCTCACCACTCAACTACATGTTTGTGTCAGTGCCACGAGGCGGCTGCACACTGCAGCAGACTTTCAACTCCGTTCGCTTGGCATAATTCCCGCTAGACGGTAGGGCACTCCACAGGCATGCCGATTCCTCATTATAAAGTAAAATTGACAGGACATCAGTATACACTATAATTGTCTGACAGAAAAACCCACTTTTGGGATTCTGAATGAGAAATACACTACTGGCCATTAAAATTGATACACCAAGAAGAAATGCAGATGAAAAACGGGTATTCATTGGACAAATATAATATACTACAACGGACATGTGATTACATTTTCACGCAATTTGGGTCCATAGATCCTGAGAAATCAGCACCCAGAACAACCACCTCTGGCCGTGATAACGGCCTTGATACGCCTGGCCATTGAGTCAAACAGAGCTTGGATGGCGTGTACAGGTACAGCTGCCCATGCAGCTGCAACACTATACCACAGTTCATCAAGAGTAGTGACTGGCGTATTGTGACGAGCCAGTTGCTAGGCCACCATTGACCAGACGTTTTCAGTTTGTGAGAGATATGAAGCAGGGCAGCAGTCGAACATTTTCTGTATTCAGAAAGGTCCGTACAGGAGGCCCGTACAGGACCTGCAACATGCGGTGGTGAATTATCCTGCTGAAATGTATCGTTTCGCAGGGATCGAATGTAGGGTAGAGCCACGGGTCGTAACACATCTCAAATGTAACGTCCACTGTGCAGAGTGCCGTCTATGCGAACAAGAGGTGACCGAGACGTGTAACCAATGGCACCCCATACCATCACGCCGGGTGATACGCCAGTATGGCGATTACTAATACACGCTTCCAATGTGCGTTCACCGCGATGTCGCCAAACACGGATGCGACCATCATGATGCTGTAAACAGAACCTGGATTCATCCGAAAAAAAAATGACATTTTGCCATTCGTGCTCGCAGGTTCGTTGTCGAGTACACCATCGCAGGCGCTCCTGTCTGTGATGCAGCGTCAAGAGTAACCCCAGCTGTGGTCTCCGAGCTGATAGTCCATGGTGCTGCAAATGTCGTCGAACTGTTCATGCAGATACTTGTTGTCCTTGTTGTCCTGCAAACGTCCCCACCTATTGACTCAGGGATCGAGACGTGGCTGCACGATCCGTTACAGCCATGCGGATAAGATGTCTGTCATCTCGACTGCTGGTGATACGAGGCCGTTGGGCTCCATCACGGCGTTCCGTATTACCCTCCTGAACCCACCGATTCCATATTCTGCTAACGGTCATTGGATCTCGACGAACGCGAGCAGAAATGGCGCGATACGATAAACCGCAATCGCGTTAGGCTACAATCCGACCTGAATCAAAGTCGGAAACGTGGTGGTACGCATTTCTCCTCCTCACACGAGGCATCACAACAACAATTCACCAGGCAGCGCCGGTCAACTGCTGTTTGTGTATGAGAAGTCGGTTGGAAACTTTCCTCATGTCAGCACGTTGTAGGTGTCACCACCGGATCCAACCTTGTGTGAATGCTCTGAAAAGCTAATCATTGGCATATCATAGGATCGTCTTCCTGTCTGCTAAATTTCGCGTCTATAGCACGTCATCTTCCTTGTGTAGGAATGTTAATGGCCAGTAGTGTACTAAGGCTACCACCATATGCTGGGTTTCACTCTTAGGGGTTGTAAGTGACGTGAATAAAGTTAACAAACTCTCTAAAGTTTTGGTTTTTATCATACAGTAATCCATTTGAGGCGGTGAGAACCAGAAGCTCATCATCATCGACTGTGAGACTGCAGCATTTATTCATGCTTCTGACATCCGTTGGTGGGGTCAGGTTTATCTGTACTCTAGGCCCACATTTTACGTACATCAGAACTATCAGGAAAAGCTGTATCTCTGGTTTCTCTGATTTTCACTTAAGTAGGGGGGTCGAGGACGGTGTGCTTTTGGCCCTTCTGGCTCTTAGCGGCTCATTTGTTTTTAAGTGAAGAGACCTGGTTGGTAAATAGAACTACTTGAATTTAATAATGTCCGCAAACGGCAGTTTGTGTTTGGTGTTGGCTGTCTGGTGTGAAGGAATCGGCTTGCCTGAGTAGTGTGAACATGAGCTCTGTTGGACCTAACAGAAAAGAAAATTACGAGGAAAAGTTAGCGGCGAAGGATGTAAGGCCTGCCAGACCAGATCCGTTATCTGAGAGAGTGACGAAGTCAAACAAGCGTGACTACAAGCGAACTTTAACAAAGAAATGTATGATAAGCGTAAGTTGTTATATGGGTGCAACGTAAGACTGCCTTATTTTCAGCCTGGAAGGTAATTCGTTAACTAATACATGACGTAGGGATCCAGTACATTTTCCTGAAAAAATACAAAAATATGAAAAATTCCACTTACACAAAAATGCGAAACAGGGAGTAGTGAAAGCTTAAACATTATTTCTTTCTTGCCATAAACTGTACTTAATTATGTACAAAGCAACAATATTGCACAAAAACAATTATTCCTTTTTTCAGACAAGTTATGCGTGTTATTATTATTATTATTATTATTATTGATAGCATCTGAAATTGTATAAATCTGTTGATAAACTTAACTGTTATTCAGCAGATGCTATTAATTTCGCACTCTCTTATTTATCTGTATTTCAAAATTTGAGAACACCCAGAGTGTATGCCTGCAAGCCGCCACTGTGCATCTGCGTGCGATGGAGTCCGCCTCTGCACGCTAAACTCAGCAACAGGCTGAACAACAGCCAACTGCACCATTCAAAAGAATTAGGGGAGCACTTTTATCAATGGCCGGTATGTTAAATCTGTTTTTATATAGGCGACACCTGTGGTCTTATTGATGGCTTGAGATCTTCACCTTCAATATAGGCAACAATTAAAATTATTCGCCACCTTTTGGCTGTGATATGCATGGCAGACTCAGGTGACCCCTAAGAAGGAAGTGAGTACCGTTGTTCACGTGGTCTCTAGCGTGGTACACGGATGGCAGTCGTAATTTGTGGACGTTGTAGTCATATGCTGCAGTACTACCTATTAATGCAGTGCGAGCTGCAAGGGCGGTCTGTTTGATAAAAAACAAGGATGGACTTTCGGTGGTGTTGCAGGTGCCAATGCCTCTCCGGTGTATCATCCACAGCCTGTGGAGACTCCACAAGGAGACAGGGCAGTACACAAGGCCAGTTGGACAAGGGCACCGACACATCACGACCCTACGTGAAGGACGATATCTCGCCATCTATGTGTTGCGGGTACCGCCAGGGCATTATCCAGCGTAGAACATGGGATATTATTCTCATTTTTCTGCAAGAAAATGTGGTATTCTCCTGGTTCCTTTCCCGACTTAGATGTTTCAGAGCTATGTCAAATTCTTTACACGGTAGCGTATCTCCTATCTCATCTGGGCCAATTTCTTCTTCTGCAACATTGTCTTTCCCTCAATACATTCCTTTCACATTCCAGCGTTCCATTCTTTAACTAGTACAGATTTGCCATCTGAGCCCTTAATATTCACACAGGTTTTCTTTCCGACAAAGGTCTCTTCTCTTTCCTATTTTTCCTTTAGGTAGTCTCTATCTTTCCCACAGCCATGCATGATTCTGCAGATTTGCATTTCTTGTCTAGATATTCCTACTTTGAAATTTTGTATTTTCAATCAATCTTATTTCATACACAAGTGTATTCCCTTTTGCCTGCTTCTTTTGCTATATTTTACCTTTACTTACTTTGTCAATTATATCCGGTATGCCGTGTGTTTTCCAAGGATTTCTACTGGATCTTCTTTCTTTGCCTATAGTGTCCACTGCTGAATTCACTATTTAACTGCACTATTGTTTAGCTTTCTGCAGTTTCACTTAATCGATGCAAAATACTCCATATGGAATTGAGCAACATTTGCTTTCCAGTTTGTCTAGGTTCAGTCTTCTCAGTTTCCTGTCCCTCTGGACTTTCTTAAATATTAATATTCTGTTTTTCAATGAATAATTTAAAGAGAACATCTAGCTCTGTAAATATTTTTTCGTTTAAATTCTAGTTTAGAAATATCAAAAATCATTCAAAAGACTAAGCACTATGGGACTTAACATCTATGGTCATCAGTCCCCTGTAACTTAGAACTACTTAAACCTAACTAACCTAAGGACATCACACACATCCATGCCCGAGGCAGGATTCGAATCTGCGACCGTAGCAGCAGCGCGATTCCGGACAGAAGCGCCTAGAACCGCTCGGTCACAGCGGCCGACTAGAAATTTCAGTCTTACCGTTATGTATTCTATCAGAAATCTTGTGGTATCGCCATGTGTTTACAACTTATAAAATATTCTTAAATGTATTACTTTCGTTGTATGTCGCACAGAAATCAGGGCATTTCAACTAATTACTACTTTGTGCCTTATAATACATGCAATTTTGTGTGGTCGATCTATTCAGTGACAGAACAAAGATTCGACAGTCAGATTTTGTTGTCGATATGTATGGAACACTTAAGTATGAGGACCACTGGAGCTGCTGTGTCCGATCAGACTGTAACGAACAGCTAGGTTACGGGAAAGGACCTTACGCCTCAAACGACCCGTTCGATAACCCAGCTTCACTCGACATAATCTTGCAGCTCACCTTCAGTTCTGACATGTCATCTGCAACTTCGTCGCTGGCGAAACGTATTATTTACAGGTGAGTCCAGATATCCTTAGTCGCAAGGTGGTGGCCGTGTTCGTTTTGCGGAGGCCTCTGGTGAGAGGTACCTGCCAAGTGTTGTCCAGGAAAGCGACAGGTTTCCAAGGTTCAGTCACGTTGTGGGCAGGCTTCAGTGTTGTCAGTCATACGGATCTTGTCGCTGTCCGTGGCTGCCTTACTGCCAGGCAGTACATCACACAGATTATGTTCGATCATGTGGTGGACGCTGCGTACAGTGGTAGCCCTGAATTCCTTGTAATGCCAGCGACCATGTGGCGGGCATCAGCAGGGATGTCTTGCGAAGCCTGGATTTTGAAGTAACTGAATGGCCAGCGGTGAGTCCCTACATAGAACTCGTCGTGCACACGTGGGACACGCTTAACGGAGTGTTCGTGCTCTTCTTGTTCCACCACAGACTCTCCGAGAATCCTCATGGGCTGTCTTTGAAGAATGGGAACAGATACAGCAGCGTGACCTACGTAGGCTCATGCGTAGGATGCCACTTGGTGTCAGGCAGTGATAAACGCTCACAGGCTCTCAAAGCTGAATGAAAAGCGCCCAGTATGACGGTATGAATTTGTTTTACAGAAGTCGGTGACTTCAATTGTTTTAATGTAAACGATCGAGGACGTAATGATGTTTTGTTGTGTACTTAAATTCTGAAAGATGAAAGAATAGTTTGGTGAGTTATCCAGTTCTCAACTACACTGAAGAGCAAAATAATATGGTACACCTGCCTAATATGGTGTAGGATCCCCGCGAGCGCGCAGAACTGCCGCAACACGACTTGGCATGGACTCGACTAATGTCTGAAGTAGTACTGGAGTGAAATGGTACCATGAATCCAGCAGGGTTGTCCATAAATCCTTAAGAGTACGAGGGGGTGGAGATCTTTTCTGAACAGCATGTTGCAAGGTATCCCAGGTACCCTCAATAATGTTCATCTCTGGGGTGCCTGGTAGCCAGTGAAAGTGTTTAAACGCAGAAGAGTGTTCCTCCACTCTGTATTGGACGTGTGGGGTGACGCATTGTCCTGCTGGAATTTCTCAAGTCCTTCGGAACGCACAAAAATGTGCAAATGTGTGTGAAATCTTATGGGACTTAACTGCTGAGGACATCAGTCCCTAATCTTACACACCACTTAACCCTAATTATCCTAAGGACAAACAGAGACACCCATGCCCGAGGTAGGGCTCGAACCTCCGCCGGTACCAGGCGCACAGTCCATGACTGCAGCGCCCCAGACTCCTCGGCTAATCCTGCACGGCTCGGAACGCACAGTGCACATGAATGCATGCACGTGGTCAGACAGGATGCGTACGTACGTGTCACCTGTCAGAGTAGTATCTAGATGTATCACAGGTCCTATATCACTCCAACTACACACGCCCCTCAGCAGTACAGAACCTCCACCACCTCGAACAGTCCCCTGCGACGTGCAGGGCCCGTGGATTCATGAGGTTGTCTCCATACCGGTACAGGTCCATCCACTCGATACAATTTGAAACGAGACTCGTCGTACTAGGCAACATATTTTTAGTCATCAACAGTCTAATGTCGGTGCAGACCGGCCCATGCAAGGCGTAAAACTTTGTGTCGTCATCAAGGGTACACGAGTGAGCCTTCGGCTCCGAAAGCCCATATCGATAATTTTTCGCTGAATGATTCGCACGCTGATACTTTTTGATGATGCAGCATTGAAATCTGCAGCAATTTCCGGAAGGGTTGCACTTCTGCCACGTTGAACGATTCTCTTCAATCGTCGTTAGTCCCGTTCTTGCGGGATCTTTTTCCGGCAGCAGTGCTGTCGAAGATTTGATATTTTACCGGACTGCCGGTATTCACGGTACAGTCGTGAAATGGTCGTACGGGAAAATCCGATCTTCATCGATACTTCGGAGGTGCTGTGTCCAATAGCTAGTGCGCCGACTATAACACGACGTTCCAGCTCACTTAAACCTTGATAACGTGCCATTGTAGCAGCGGTAACCGATCTAACAACTGCGCCAGCCACTTCTTGTCTTATATAGGCGTTGCCGACCGCAAGGCCGTCTTCTGCCTGTTTATATATCTCTGTATTTGAATACGTATGCCTATACCAGTTTCTTTGGCGCTTCAGTGTATTACTCAGTGGAGTATAGCAGATTCCCGAAGTCATGTTTCCCGAATTCTTTTAACCAATGCAATAACCACCTTCTCAATTTATTTCTAGTTTTCACGCTACTCGATGCTCTGTAGTCGAGTCTTACGGTAACCAGAACGGCCTCTCGATAAAAATCGAGAAAATACACTCATGAAGCTGGGTGTTTGTGACGGAGGATCGGTTGTGCCAACAGAAATTATTTTCAACTTTTTATTCTTTTCCTTCTTTCTCGAGTTTCATTAACAAGTCACCAGATGTGACGTCAGTTTGGAGCGCCGGACGTCCTTGGAGTGAGCCAGGTTCCGGTTACGACAGCCTGACCCAGCTGGACCGGAGAAGCGCCAGTGGCAACGGCAGAGGGCACCCCTCAAAGGCTGAGCGTGTGGGACGGACTCTCTCTTTCTCTTTCCCTCTCTCTCTCCCTCTCTATCTATGTCTGAAACAGAGATCCTGATAACCACGTGATCTCGCTTCAGCCACTGACTGATAATATCTGAAACCATACCAAAAGATTCAGTCGAGGGATGCTTTGAAATTAGAGCAGAATAACCATCACATTGGGACTTCATCATTTTTGGCGTCAATGAAAATTAAACGGAAAGACGCACAATGACAGAGAAAACAACGTTCACAGCCAATAGTCGCATTTTAACATTATTTTCCACGTGCCAGTTAGTATGAACAGTTACCAGGCCGCTCTCTAAGCTGCCTGAAAGCCCTCGAGACAGAGCTCGAGAGAGCTTCACGTGAGTTACAACCACTAGCAGTCGACTGTGGTCCTGAAAAGGACCAAGATGAAGTTTCTGGTGTGAAAGGACCAGCCGCCAGCCGCCAGAGAAACCTGACGCCTAGGGTACGCCCGATTGCAAGTCTTATCTTGGTCGTAAATCATTGCAATCTTCGTGGAGGCTCCACTTCTTTTCAACATCTATACCAACGACCAGCCATTGACCACTGGCACAAGGAGATTCTTATATGCAGATGACCTAGCCCTTGCTACACAGAGCTCATGCTTTGAAAGAGTGGAAAGAAACCTGACAACACCACTTACAACATTGTCAAGCTACTACAATCGGAACCAACTCAGACCAAACCCTTCGAAGACACAAGTGTGTGTCTTTCATTTAGGGAACAGGGAAGGTAATCTTGAGCTACTTATTGCATGGTCAGGCATCCAACTCGAGCATCATCACGCACCTAAATACTTGGGAGTCACTCTCGACAGAACTCTGACATTCAAAACTCACTGCAAGAACACCAAAATGAAAATCTCCGCTCGAAACAACCTAATTCGCAAACTAGTGGGGACACGGTAGAGATCACATCCACAAACTATTCGCAGTTCTGCAATGGCACTGTGCTTTCCTACTGCTGAATATGCTTCTCCAGTCTGGCACAGGTCATCTCATGCCAGACAGCTCTCTCAACGAAACCTGCAGGTTAATCAGAGGTTGCTTAAGACCTACCCCAACTGATAAGCTCTACTGCCTGGCCGGAATAGTGCCACCATGGATACGCAGAACAGTGGCTGCCAACAAGGAGAGACTGAAAGTGGAACAGGACAGTGCCCATCCACTGCGCGGACATAATCTACCACAGCAACAGCTGAGATAGTGAAAGAGCTTCCTGAGAACATCCGAGAAGCTCACCACTTCACCAGAGAAGGCAAGGCTGGAGTTCTGGAAGAAGTCGACGCCTCACCTGCAGACGCCAGAAGCTGAAGAACTTCCACCTGGACACAACGAGAGCTGGCTGGTGTGGAAGTCTTTAAACAGGTTACGATCAGGAGTTGGACGATCCAGAGACAACCTGAAGAGATGAGGCTTCATAACAGAAGATGCGTCCTGTGATTGTGGACAAGAACAGACCACAAGCCACATGCTCCACTGCCTTTTTGTGCCCTACACACTGCACGAAGATTATCTCTTGCAAGCCACTCCAAGCGCCTTGGAGGTTGCAAAGTACTGGGCACATGTAATATAATACAATTTGTGTGTATATATTTATTGAGTGTATGGCAACTAAATTTGTATGCTTCTGATTCGTGAATAAATAACCACTAACAGTGAAACCCAGCGTATGGTGGTAGCATTAGTACACTACTGGCCATTAAAATTCCTACACCACGATGATGACGTACTACAGACGCGCAATTTAACCGACAGGAAGAAGATGCTGTAATATGCAAATGCTTAGCTTTTCAGAGCATTCACACAAGGTTGGCGCCGGTGGCCGGTGACGACACCTACAACGTGCTGACGTGAGGAAAGTTTAGTTTACAACCGATTACTCATACACAAACAGCAGTTGACTGGCGTTGCTTGGTGAAACGTTGTTGTGATGCCTCGAGTAAAGAGGAGAAATGCGTACCATCACGTTTCCGACTTTGATAAAGGTTGGATTGTAGCATATAGCAATTGCGGTTTATCGTATCGCGACATTGCTGTTCGCGTTGGTCGAGATCCAATGACTGTTAGCAGAATATGGAATCGGTGGGTTCAGGAGGGTAATACGGAACGCCGTGCTGGATCCCAACGGCCTCGTATCAGTAGCAGTCGAGATAAGAGGCATCTTATCCGCATGACTGTAACAGATCGTGCAGCCACGTCTCGATCCCTGAGTCAACAGATGGGGACGTTTGTAAGACAACAACCAACCATCTGCAAGAACAGTTCGAAGACGTTTGCAGCAGCATGGACTATCAGCTCGGAAGCCATGGCTGCTGTTACCCTTGACGCTGCATCACAGACAGGAGCGCCTGCGATGGTGTACTCGATGACGAACCTGGATGCGCGAATGGCAAAACGTCATTTTTTCGGATGAATCCAGGTTCTGTTTAGAACATCATGATAGTCACATCTGTGTTTGGAGACATCGCGGTGAAATCACATTGGAAGCGTGTATTCGTCATCGCCATACTGGCGTATCACCCAGCGTGATGGTATGTGGCGCCATTGGTTACACCTCTCGGTCACCTCTTGTTCGCATTGACGTCTCTTTGAACAGTGGACGTTACATTTCAGATGTGTTACGACCCGTGGTTTTACCCTTCATTCGATCCCTGCGAAACCCTACATTTCAGCAGGATAATGTACGACCACATGTTGCAGGTCCTGCACGGGCCTTTCTGGATACAGAAAATGTTCGATTGCTGCCCTGGCCACCAATTGAAAACGTCTGGTCAATGGTGACCGAGCAACTGGCTCGTCACAATACGCCAGTTACTACTCTTGACGAACTGTGGTGTCGTGTTGAAGCTGTATGAGCATCTGTACCTGTACACGTCATCCAAGCTCTGTTTGACTCAATGCCCACGTGTATCAAAGCCGTTATTACGACCAGAGGTGGTTGTTCTGGGTGCTGATTTCTCAGGATCTATGCACCGAAATTGCGTGAAAATGTAACCACATGCCAGTATAATATATTTGTCCAATGAATACCCGTTTATCATCTGCATTTCTTCTTGATGTAGAAATTTTAATGGCCAGTATTGTACCTGTGAGTACCCCAGTTGGCGGAGGAGTGTGTGAGCACTATGGGCAGAGACGTTGTAGGATCTTGCCGATGAGAGTTCAAGGAAGCTACTGGAAAAGGGAGTCTCTTGTTGGGAACAGGAAATCGACGTTCCAGTTGTATTTGTTAGCTTTACGCACCAGTGTGGTCAGTATGGTGAAAGTATTCAATTGTGTTTTCGTTTGCTCATTATCGGACTTTAAAAATCTGCATGGGATTCCGTAACCAAGTGCATGAGACAATACGCAGAATCACAGTAGGCACCTATGTCGAAAGTAATATCCAGAAAGCCCTCAGAACTACATTCATGAGCTGCAAAATTAAATACCACTTGAATGACATTCTTGAATTTACCAAAATTTGCGGGAGTGTTGCTCCAAATTGCTGGCCAGAGCATTGAAGCATATTCCGTTACACCGGAGCAGACAGCTTTTTATGAATAATAGAACGCATTTGAATTACGAGAAATCTATTTCCCAATGTCGAGGTCACTGCAGAGAGTCCTTACAGAGTCTCTTAGCCTTCTTGCACGTATCTTAACTTGGTTGCCACACTATTTAAAACCTGCATTCCACACATTAATGTTTTCGTTCATTTTCACTGAAACACTTATACTGAACATTTCAACTACTAGTTTAGGTAGCTGACTGACTCCCTTTTACCCCATCCCCCCCCCCCCCCCCCCGTTCCGCCCCACCAGCAAGACTCCAAGCGCTGTTGTGTGCAAACCAAGAGTAACACAACCACACGCCGTCGCAGGCGTTGTTAGAAACGCGGGCTGGGTCTGTGTACAAATGTTTAAGTACAAATTCCTGTTGGAACCGAGAGACGCCCGTTGTGAGAAAAGGAGGAAAGTGGACAACCTCCACAACGAACGCACGTCCGTTGCTCTTTAGGTAACACAAGGCCATAACTTAATAAATATTCACACGTCCATAAAATAAACAACATGGACAAGTATACGAAATGTTCACAGAACGCAACCAGCAAGGACCTCGCTTCTTAAAACCAGTCGAAACACACAACGGCAATCCTCAAGCCACACGTCAACAACTTAAAATAGATGTGCAGACGTGTATTCAAGACACAAGTAGTATCGAAATCACGACGAGAATAATCAAGCGAAACAAAGAGCAACACAAGGCGACGACGTAACAAGAGGTGCCCAAGTTCGTCCACCGACCAGACAATTAACAAGATCATGTCAAATTAACACAACAGAGCCAATTAAATTTAGTACTCCGTCTGACACGGCTCTCGTTGTCCTCTGACAACGGCATGAGTGGACCACCTAACCCACATTGGCGCTTCCAGTCGTAATTTGGTTGCCTAAGATTCCACACAGTGCACACTCGAGACTTTCTGGTCGTTCCTCGTTAATAAACTCACTACTCATATCGTACCGCTGAGTGCGGAATCAATGAGATTTCAAACAGATGCCACAAAGATATCAAAACAATCATGGTACCACTTGTACTTACTCTTTTTTCCATGACTTTCTAATGTTGGTTTTAACTCACTGTCTGTATTGGCAACGATATCTGAGTATAACCCTAACGTTTCTTTCATTACGGCCTGGTGGTTCTTCACAATGCATTATTCCACAATCCTTTCTTCCTTTTAAAGCAAGTTCTTGTCTACCACATAAAATAAGTTTCAGTTGTTGCTAGTAAATACGTTCTGTTTTCTTACTTTTTCACTATCAAGTAAGTTGTCAACAGATGCCTCAGGTTTATCTTCTGTAGATAAAAATAGATCTGCAGCAAGAAAGCAAGTTTTATGATAGTGATTTGCTGAGTGCTTGTCAAAATATTCTTGTGATTCTTTCCAGTTGTTATACTTCTCTTCACACAGTGAACCAAGAGGCTGAAAATTCATTCCACCCCCTGGCTTTGAAAATAAGACACAGTATTTGTAGTAAGAACCATCATCAACAGCACTGTATGCCTAGACACTTCCATTTAGACCGCCATCTATGTTGAAATCTGAGGCTTCGTCCCTGTTCTGCATAATGTTTTGAAACTGGAAATGTACATATTTCTTTTCTTGCCGACGTATCGTTTAATATTTCAAATCGGTCAGCATCACGTAAGTTACTTCTGTCAACAAACGAAGAAATGCCATTTTTTAGAGATGGACGAGGAAATGGAGAAACACTACCAGAATAGTAGTTGTCTCCTTAAGTGACTGCATCAGAGTTAGACGTCAAACTAAAGCTAGCTTGCTGCATTTCTGTATTCCAGTTTTCCTGCTGTTCTTTGAAAACCATGAAGCAATCGTTTCTTGCAAAAGGTGGCTTCATGTTAGATCCTAAAGAAGGTAATAAACGCGTTGAAATGCGGCGACATTGTAGAGCTAAAATAATCATAAATACTGTGTTAAAGCAAAAGAATGAAAGTAATCTAAGTAAGGTGGTTTTCAAGAAAATGTGTTTTCTGACATGTAGTCTGAAAAGTGAGAAATTACGTAGAATGAAACCTTTAAAAATTCTGCAGACTGACTTTGGTAACACTCCAAAAGATTAACCCATTAAAGAAAGCACAATTTTTTATTAATTACAATATAACTAATAACTTTGAACGTTATTTACGGAGTTCGCTAGGTGATCAGGGTATGAGTTACACTTATATTTTGAATGTTTTTGGATTTAAATTAAAAAGCGTGTTGCGGTACTACTGTTCACAAATAACGCGCACTTTTTATGTAAAATCGAAAAGCTTCTCTTTCTAGGTGAAAGTAGTGGACATGTAAATTACCATTTCCTTTTCTTTCACACTCATGTGACAGCGATTTATAAACATTCATGTTGGTGTCTGTTTGTTCTATATTGTGTCTCCGTACCACTTTCGCGCAACGACGCTCTGAGTGTGTTTTTTTTTTAGGGAATTAACTACTTTGAACCTGGGACCTGTTGCTGGTAAGGAGACGCCAGACCACACATGACGTGTAGAATTCAGAAGAGCTCAGTGAGACTAGCGATGATACAATCAAATACTAAATGATCTCAGCGTCAGCTCCACTGCAATCCCTGTAAAAGAATCTTAATACTAACTAAATATAGTGGAAAGGGTTCAAGGCTTTCCTATTTTTAGTTAGCTGGTAAGTTTACCATTGGAAATTTTATTCTACTCACAAAACATTGTTTATCAATTGCACTACTGATAAAAGGAAGTGTTTTAATACAGGATGGTAAAAGCCAACAGCGTCCAACAAAAATGAACGAATATTCCCTGAATGGGTTTCCAAGTTCTACAATGGATCGAAGGATGACCTATGCCATATCACATCTATAATCTAGGTTTAATTTAAGTTTCACAAAAGAGAAAACTATCAAAATGGTCTACAGTGACCCTCAATTATCTTTAATAACTTATCTAACTTGTCGTAAATTACAGTGGCTCATGTGGCTTCTCAGTAATTATATAACAGAGATATCATCGCGTTTCAGATCTGTTCTTCAAGTGGCAAATGTGAACACCATGAGTTTTAATTAACGATTGACACTAGTATTACGCAAAAAAGGGGTGTAACAGATGAGTCTTCTGCAGTTCTGAGTGAAGCCTTATGCGCTCAAAAATGCGGCATCGCGTGCGTTCATTACCTTGTCGGTGTTTAGGCAGCGTCAGGGAGACAGCGGCCGGCGCACCAGCCATCCAGCTCGCCGTCTCGGAACTAACTCTCCTCTAACTTCTCCTTAATACAATTTATCGAAGTTGGTTTAAAAAAACTATCTGGCTGTGTTTTCATCTGACCAATCAGGGTCTCAATGTTAACCTTAAGCTCCGCCTACAAGGATTCTGTCTACCCAATGAGAAACGTTATACTTTTCGTGGTGGGGCAATGTTTTTAAAGTTTGCAACGTAACAGAGACGCTAAAAAGTCTCACGCTAAAACCTGCAGCTGGTGTGGTCCTTTTAGCGTTATCGTAAGATCTATACTGTTCTTCTGGAGGGCTCTATCTTTTAACATGGGCTGGGGGGGTGGTCCTTGACGTACCTGAGACGCGAAAAAGTCTCACGTTAAAACCTGCGGGTGGTAGTGGCCCTTTTTGTGTTATCGTAAGATCTATACTGTTTTTCTGGTGGGCTCTAGCTTTTAACATGGGCTGGGGGGTGGTCGTTGACGTACCTGAGACGCGAAAAAGTCTCACGCTAAAACGTGCGGGTTGTGTGGCCCTACTGGTTAGCTGGCGCCGTAGGTGTCCAGACCTTCCCTTATCGTAGGGCCTTCTAGCTTAACACGGTTCTGCTCTCGGCTTCTGTCCTCGTTTCTCTCCTCGGAAATGCGTCTGCCTCATGGTGGGAAGGTACAACATGCATTTAGCTATTCTTGTGTTAGTCTGTGGTATTCCATTTGCTCACTCGTTACTCGTATTACTTTGGTTAATTTAATGTCACGATTTATTCAGAGCTATGTGAGATACTACTAGATTTGCTTATTATGTCAGGGTATTCATGGAAGGTGTTGGATTTGCCTGACACCTTAGAGATTCAAAGACTTAACCTGCATCGTACATAAATATCTACCTCATGTAACAATGCAGTTTCTTACATTTACGCTAGGGACCACTGCATTCACGTAACGTGAACATCTTTTCTTGAGGCAATGCTTCCTAGTACTGCTCGGAATTCGTCGACAGAATTCAGATGTTTTCGTGACGCTTTCCACATTCAGCAGGCTCAAACGTATGCGTGAAGCTCAAGTCGCGTTTAGGCAGTGCCTTCTCCCGGCTCTGGCTACTTGAAGTGTAGCATTTTTTTCAGGGAACCATCATCGATATTCTTGGAAAAATGCATGACGATGCAGCGCTGTCTTATAAAATTTTTCGTTTACGACCTGTTTCGATAATGGACCACCTTCATGTAGGAAAAATTTGTTAGAATGGCTATCTCTCATGACATACATGTCACATTGCTATGGTAAAGCAATAATTCTCACATTTTGATTTGCTTATGTTATTTTTAATACTTGAAGATATGTTTATCATGTGATATCGCCGCTCCAAATTTTGTTTCACCGTGAAGATGGTTTATGACAAAAATCATCTGTAAATATATAATTTTGTAGGACAGCACTGTGTCATCATGCGTTTTCACAAGCACAAGATTTAAATGAATTTGAAGGTGGTGTTATAGTAGGCGCACGGGCAACACCGACATTGGACTGTTGATGACTGAAAACATGTTGACTGGTCGGACGAGTCTCGTTTTAAATTGTATCGAGCGGATGGACGTGTACGGGTATGGAGGCAACCACATGAATTCATGGACCCTGGACGTCGGCAGGGTACTGATCGTGCTTGTGGGGGGTCTGTAATGGTGTGGGGCGAGTGCAGTTGGAGTTATATGGGACCCGTGATACTCTAGATACGATTCTGATAGGTGACACGTACGTAAGGATCCTATCTGATGGCCTACATCCATTCATGTCCACTGTGCAATGCGACGGACTTGAGCAATTCCAGTAGGACAATGAGACACCTCGCACGTCGGCAGTTGTTACAGAGTGTCTGCAGGAATACAGTTATAATTTAAACACTTCCTCTGGCCACGAAACTTCCCAGACATGGAAATTATTGAGCATATCTGGGATGCCTTCCAACGTTCTGCTCAGAAGAGGTCTCCACGCCCTTGTTCTCTTACGGATTTATGGCAGCCCTGAAGGATTCATGACGTCAGTTCCCTCCAGCGTTACTTCAGACATAAGTCGAGTCCACGCCACTCGTTGTGGCACTTCTGCGTGCTCGGGGGCCCTAGACAATATATATATATATATATATATATATATATATATATATATATATATATATATATATATATATTGCTCTTTAGTCCGTAAAATCACATTTGAGTTATTGAAGTATTTTTTCCCCAACGGGTCTGTCTTCTGGAGTATCATCCTTATTTTAATGGACTTAAAAGGCTCTAGAAACAGGCAATTTACGGTTTATTTAAATGGGTGATACAAAAGTTGAATTTTTTACCATGTAATTTTAGCATGATCTAATAATGTTTCACTAGTTCAAAATATAAATAAATAAAACTTACAGTGAAATATGACCACAATGAGCTGGACAAACGTACGAAATACCCACGGTTGTTTACAAGTCATTACAGTTGAAGTCAATTTACATTATTAGGATACCTGACTTCATCGCTGATAATATTCACGCAACGGACCAAACAACACTAACAATGAAACTGTGGCCCCCAGTATTGCCCTTAAGCTGAGTGTTTTAGTGTACGAACCCTGTCCTCCTAACATTACCTCAGATCAAAAGAACATTAATAAATTCATAAATTATCAGGAAGATAAAGCTACTGAAACGAAATATTCGTTTCCTCAGTACTAGTTTTATTGTAATATAAAACCTGTGGATACTCATAAACAGATGATTGGTCAAAACTGAAAAACAAATGCGAAACACAAATCACGGTCAAGGATGATATTGACGGTTGGAAAAATTATTAAAGGAGAATGGGGTGGTCACGTTAACACGACGCTTTCTATATATCGTAACAAACGCTATCTGAATATTGTACGTTGATCTGACAGAGATCGTGCAGCTATAGAGGAACGTTCAGTAGACATACATTGGCTGAAATACAAATGCTGCGGGTCAGATGGACTCGTTGCAGTGAAAACTACGCTCCCCGGAGGAAGATCCCTGTCACGCACGGGCTGCAGATCTGCTCGCTAGTGTACGGCTCAACGAGTGCTGTGGAGTGCCCCCCAAGGTGCCCAACTGCTAAGGCGGCGAACAACGCACAATACCATCCAAGTTGAGTGGAGAATCACGGCCGGCGCCCGCCAAAAAACCTGGTCTGCACTCTGCGCCCAACTTCCGCCGAATGCCGTGAAAAATCTCTCTTTTTTCTGAACTTCTCAGCAACGTCCTCGACGAGGAGCGTCGCAAAACTTATCGTCTCCAGTCGCCAAGCGGCGCGTGCAATTCGCGCCAGTGGCGTACTTGTAACACATCTCCAGATACCCCTCCTGGACACGGCATAAAGTATTCTCCCAAAGGGAAAGCTTGCCGCCAAAGACTGTGCACACCCGCACAAAGCTCTGACGTCAGCGGCGGACCTCCAACCGCGCCCCGATATCATCCCCCGCGCGCGCAAATACTCCCGCGCCAGAAACGCTGCAGTGGGCATCTGCCGCCCACGCCACCCTGGCGCCTGAGAACCGCGCATGACTCGATTCCTCCCCCTCGGCGGGCACTGCCCTTGTGCCCACAGCGACACATTAGGCAGGCGCCAGACTGACCTCAGCTGGTAAATAGACCAGCGCCGCCCGAGCCACACAAAACACGTCCCGCAGCGTAACGCAAGGCGCCGGTCGCAGAAAGCATGAGAGCCGATGGACGCCGCCGGTCTCCACAATACGGTGCGGTCCCCGCTTTTGTGTCTTTTGTGTCGGGCCGGGTGAGCCGATCCCTGCTTTCCGAGAACTGCTAACATCCTCGCTTGACTTGTCGCCTCGGCCTTGGGTCCCGTCGCATCTCCCAGGAGTACTCCCCGAAAGGAAAAAGATACAACTCTGATTATCAGTTGCCCCAAACCATTAATCCTAGTGGTAAACAGACTCCGTCATACATTTAATTACCTTGATGGGTCGCTACGTAACAAAAAAAATGATGGTTACAATGCCTCCATACTCATAATTAAAGATGAAAGAAACCGAACTCACAGGTTTAGCTACGTTTCAAACAACATAGCTCAGTCACGCTAAGCACCGAAACATTTTAAAATTTGCACAGACTCTATTCTCCATTTAACCCTCTTCTAAAGGAACACGCCCGGTGACTGGTCAGTGTCAACAGGTCCTACTACTGTTGTTACATCACTATGAATAAAACTCTGAGACTCTCTAAAATCTAAAGCATTAAAAGCCTTCAGGTTTATGGTAATCACAACGTTGTTTAAACCGTTTCTTTTATTTCAAGTTTTGGTGATCTCAGACGCAGTAGATCCGCTTCGCAGAAATTGATAGAAATCGATGTAAGTTGTCAGTGGTAATTTAAGTTTCGACTTCTGCGTAGTGTTAGGTGGGGAGAACTATGACCCGCGTTGAGGAGGACGAACGGGGGCCGACGTTATTTGCCTGCTACACAGCAATGCAACTTTAGGCTCTGATTAGCAGAGATAGTCAGTAGCTGTGGTATGAATTACATACGGAAGTAATAAGCCTATGTGAAAGCATATCATAACGTTGTGCATCCTCATATTTTCGCGGCGCAATGATTGTTCCATAAAACTTCGGGCGTGCAGCTGCCTAAATTACACTTCTTCTCATACACTACTGGCCATTAAAATTCCTACACCACGAAGATGACATGCTACAGACGCGAAATTTAACCGACAGGAAGAAGATGCTGTGATATGCAAATGATTAGCTTTTCAGAGCATTCACACAAGGTTGGCGCCGGTGGCGACATCTACAACATGCTGACATGAGGAACGTTTAAAACCGATTTCTCATACACAAACAGCAGTTGACCGGCGTTGCCTGGTGAAACGTTGTTGTGATGTTTTGTGTAAGGAGGACAAATGCGTACCATCACGTTTCCGACTTTGATAAAGGTCGGATTGCAGCCGATCGCGATTGCGGTTTATCGTATCGCGACATTGCTGCTCGCGTTGGTCGAGATCCAATGACCGTTAGCAGAATATGGAATCGGTGGGTTCAGGAGTGTAATACGGAACGCCGTGCTGGATCCCAACGGCCTCGTATCACTAGCAGTCGAGATGACAGGCTGTAACGGATTGTGCAGCCACATCTCGATACCTGAGTCAACATATGGGGACGTTTGCAAGACAACAACCGTCTGCACGAACAGTTCGACAACGTTTGCAGCAGCATGGACTATCAGCTCGGAAACCATGGCTGTGGTTACCCTTGACGCTGCATCAGAGACAAGAGCGCCTGCGATGGTGTACTCAACGACGAACCTGGATGCACAAATGGCAAAACGTCATTTTTTCGGATGAATCCAGGTTCTGTTTACAGCATCATGATGGTCGCATCCGTGTTTGGCGACATCGCGGTGAACTCACATTGGAAGCGTGTATTAGTAATCGCCATACTGGCGTATCACCCGGCGTGACGGTATCGGGTGCCATTGGTTACACATCTCGATCACCTCTTGTTCGCATTGACAGCACTTTGAACAGTGGACGTTACATTTAACATGTGTTACGACCCGTGGCTTTACCCTTTATTCGATCCCTGCGAAACCCAACATTTCAGCAAGATAATGCACGACCTCATGTTGCAGGTCCTTCACGGGCATTTGTGGATACATAAAATGTTCGTCTGCTGCCCTGGCCAGCACATTCTCCAGATCTCTCACCAATTGAAAACGTCTGGTCAATGGTGGCCGAGCAACTGGCTCGTGACAATACGCCAGTCACTACTCTTGATGAACTGTGGTATCGTGTTGAACCTGCATGGGCAGCTGTACCTGTACACGCCGTCCAAGCTCTGTTTGACTCAACGCCCAGGCGTATCAAGGCCGTTATTACAGCCAGAGGTGGTTTTTCTGGGTGAAAATGTAATCACATGTCAGTTCTATTATAATATATTTGTCCAATGAATACCCGTTTATCATCTGCATTTCTTCTTGATGTAGCAATTTTAACGGCCAGTAGTGTATTTCGGCTGTGTACCGTCCAGCCACCTTGAGAGTGATCCGAGGTGACTGACGCTCCAGACGCTGACACTGACGCTATGTGACGAGCCAGGTCCTTGGCTCGAGACGATGTATTCATTCCAGTAGTTCATAAGGGGGAGACAATATATTACCTGGCTTCTCGGTACGTCCTTGCTGGTGGGTACCTGTAGGCAAAGTAAACACCCTATGCTGGGAGATTAGTAAAACTTGGTTCCTCAGTAGGTGAGGCCAACACGTGGTTAACCTACGGTGAGGTTGTTGGCCCAGTCCTCGTATTAGCCGGTTGCTGGAGTCTCCCGCTTTGTCGTAGAATCTCTTGGCGGTGGCGCGGATCCAATCTCGGAGCGGCAGGTTCCCGGTGTCCTCGTCGAGCTGGCGCGTCTAATAGCGCCTCGGAAGATGCATGGCAGTCTTCTGGGGGCGGTTCTGTATTAGCTGCAGAGTCACAATGTGAACATCTGCGGCTGTCCCCCAGACCACGGCCGCATTCTCCAACAGTGGGCGAACGAATGTTAGGATAGCGTGATGCCGTGTTGCAGTGCCAATGACGCCTGCGGGTTCAGCAGCGGATAGACGCTCCAGGACTGGCTGTGTCCTATTAAACCCGCCGACCGCGCCGCTGCGCATGCGGCTACAAGTAAGCAAGGCGCCATGGAAGTCGATCGGCGGCAAAGAGGTTTCTTACAGAAAGAGCCTGCTTCCATGAGTTGTCCGAGCTGAGGCCGCTATCTCTATTAATTAAATTCGTCGCCAACCACATTTCAGTTGCTTCTCCCAGTACTGAGTCCCAGAAAGATGAAATCGAGGCTAAAATTTCGACGTTATCGTAGACCAAGAGTGCTCTGCCACCGCAGCCGTGTGTACCTGCGGTGCTCTGTGTCTCTCATTGACTGTACTGTCCTCTGTTCGATGTGTGAGAGGTCACATTGACAGGGGCTCTTGTAAGCCCCAGGCTTCCGAAGCACCAAATCATCTTTAAAGGAACCCAGGAATGCTGCTGTGTTTGATGGAGGTCGAAAATCATTTTTACGTTGTGCTTGCTGAGGATCCATCCTATTTTTAACTATAGGCCTCCCACGTATGGCAGAAAAGCAACTTTCCGTGTCTTCTTCTGCTTTCCTTTAAGCCCACTGTTGGTTTCATACGTAGTGCCTTACGTACCCGCAGCGGGGAGCACCCTTTGGTTTCAAAAACTGTTCTCAAGTGCAGAAGCTCGTGTTTCAGACAGTTCTCGTCAGCAATCACGTCTGCTCTGGCAGCTATTTGCACGTAAATATAAAGCCCTATGGGCCGGTTTCCGATATACTGCACGTTCCAGAGTGCCACCATTTTGCGTCTGACAAAAACATTCAAAAAATGAAAGCACCATCTTTTTCGATTTCTGTCGTGAGCTGAATTTGCTTATGTATGGAATTCAGATAATTTAAAAATTCTGTTACGTTCACCATAGGACCACACTACAATCACGCCATCAACATGTTTGCAAAATTCTGTGGGCTTCAAGCTAGCAAATGCTAGCGCCTTTTCCTGCAAGTCCTCCACAAAGAAGTTGACCACCAAGGGTGGAGGACTACGCACGGTGACACCGACAGTCCGTTCACAAAATTCGTTACTGAATAAAAAACATGTCGATGCCAAAACATGTTCAAACAAAGATGAAATCTCTTTATCAAAGATTTTGCCATTGGCAGGCAATGATTCTGCAACAGGTTCCTTCTAGAACAACGACACTATATCTAAACTATCATACCAGTACTGTTCACTTTGACTGATTTTAGTTTGGCAATGAAGTCCACAGAGTTAGGTACGTGATAAGCGGATTTTCCCACCAGAGGCCTTAATAACGACGCGGTTTGCACAGTCGTAAGTTAGAGAGACAATGTTACTCACGATCTGGCGCAGAGAAACACCTTTTTCATGGATCTTTGGAAGTCCATAAAGCCTCCGAGGAACCGCACCACTTAGTTTCAATCCTCGCACAGCATCTGGTGGAAAGGCGGAGGCGTTCAGAAGCGAAGCATTCTTCCAAGCCATCTTATTGGTGGGGTCTTTACTGATCGTCCGGTATGTGCTGTCACTCAGTAAACTGTTCATTAATCGTTATAGTCGTCACGAGACATTAAAACAGCGGCGTTATCTTAAACACTGTCTCGGTAACCAGGCAAAGTTTACGTATTGCAACTCTCTCTGTCGCAGACATGTTACTCCATTGCGGGCAAGCCTCCGCAACTTCTCGCATCTTACTTCTTCTGCTGATTCCGTGGAAACCGGTTGAATAGCTTTCTCAACGGCGTTGATGAACGCAGGTGTTGATAAAACCTTTGGCACGGTGCAACGTTGAGTCCTTCACATAACACCATCATCATAGCGTAGATGTGGGCACACCGAGGCAGACGGCAAAGATTAGCCGGCTTGAGACGTCTTCGCAGCAAGAAACTGTTATTCGACGTTCCATCATTAATATGACGGATAAAGACTCGAACGACGCTACGATGATAGTTGACGCAACACATCATAACGTTGTTCATATTCAGATACACTCGGTACACTATGTATTTTTGAATTGACACACACAACACGCGTTCGTCGCGCTACTATAGTGCTACAGCTGTTAGACCACTCAAGCTGGCACAAAAAGTAACCATACAGAAGTAGTTGAGCCGGCCACGGTGGCCGAGCGGTTCTAGGCGCTTCAGTCCGGAACCGCACAGGTTCGATTCCTGCCTCGGACATGGATGTGGGTGATGTCCTTATATTAGGTTTAAGTAGTTCTAAGTTCAAGGGAATTGATGACCTCGGATCTTAAGTGCCATGGTGTTCAGAGCCATTTGAACCATTACAACAGTTGACACAAAGTCTACCAAGACGTACCGACGACAAGCAATGAGCCGAAGCTCAGCTTAGCATAGGCAAACTTACAGACATCGTGCCGATTCTTACTGCTGCCAGACTCTTCAATCCGGCGGTCACTGTAAGTGTTCAACAACCAAAACTTAAATCTGCTATTCGTGGCAGCTAATAAATTCCATATTTGAAAGGGAGCTACTTTAAATCTCGTCCACCCCCCCCCCCCCCTCCCGTCCAAAGAAGTGAGCGACTTTAAATCCCCCCCTCCCAAAAAAAAGACCTTCGTGACTCTAAAGGTACGTCTTGGTAGACTTTGTGTCAACCATTGTAATGGTTCAAATGGCTCGGAACACTATGGGACTTAATATCCGAGGTCATCAATTCCCTTGAACTTAGAACTACTTAAACCGAAATAATATAAGGACATCACCCATATCCATGTCCGAGCCAGAGATATGTTGATCGAAATATTGTAGCGCTTTCGCAACCTCATTGTCGAGACGTGGAAAGCAGTGTAGGTGACGTGGACCTGGACGTTTCGAACGACGCTTTCTCATTGAAACGGGAGTTATCTTGCAGATCAGTCAGTTATATCTGAACATACACAGGGGCACTTACAACTGAAACAGCAAACGAAAACAGCTCGAAAACAGATGTAAGACTGGCTGTGTCTTCAAAAAGGTTTAGGAAACTATCCTTGATATTCTTTCAAAACCACAATGAATTCTTCGAACGTCCAGATTTTTTAACGGCTGTTATCTTAGGGAAGTGGACCGTGTTTGTTAGAATATGTTCCTTCTACAGCGCAATTTTATTTTTTAATTCATCCCATCAAATAAGAGGTGGTCGTTGTGGCCGAGCGGTTCTAGGCGCGCAGTCCGGAACCGCGCTGCTGGTACGGTCGCAGGTTCGAGTCCTGCCTCGGGCATGGATGTGTGTGATGTCCTTAGGTTAGTTAGGTTGAAGTAGTTCTCAGTCTAGGGGACTGATGACCTTAGATGTTAAGTCCCAAAGTGAACCATCAAATCAGAAATAAGTTTTTTTGTCACCTTGGAAAGTGTTATTTTGGGCAATGTGCAGTCATATCCATCTGAAATGTGAAGTTTGCAATCCATTCCACCGAGCGAGGTGGCGCAGTGGCGGTTCATTTCAGTGTCCAACCATCCTGATTTAGGTTTCCAGGGATTTCCCTAAATCGCTCCAGGCAGATGCCGGGATGGTTCCTTTGAAAGACATGGCCGAATTCCTTCCCCGTTCTTCCCTAATCCGATGAGACCGATGACCTTCTGTTTCTCTTCCATCAAAGAAACCAACCGCAATCCATTCCGGATGTTTTAAATTTCGTTCCTGCACGCCTTTTTCCCTCATAAATTCAACAACGGCGGGTTTTAAGCCGGAAACTTGTTCCAGACACGCTCCTTGACTTACATAAAGTACTTTGCAGTAATCTATATAGTGTCCATACTCTTCGTTCATTTACATGGAAAACTGTTGCTCCTGACAGTGGAATAATGCGCGCGACTTGGGAAATTTTACTTTACGTACCACCAAATTCTTCACGAGCTGCATACCTGCAAATTTAGCAGAAAGAGCTTCTTGATGAATAGGACAATGAATCAGGCCTGTCGATCGCTGTAATCTTTTTCCCTTTCATTGTCAACTAAATCGTTAAATTCGTTCTGCATGGCATTGTAACGTTTTCCAGCAAATCTGCAGCTCCCGTCACTTATGCGACTGCACGATATGTATTGGTAATTTTCACCTCTCTTCAGCCAGTCCCATTCATTTTTACAAGCTCGTGACGATAGATTGCTAGATTGCCTTTTTTCTTTCTTTTTTTTTTAAAGAGCCACTGGACTTGTGAACGTCCTTCATAACACGAACAAACAGCGAAGGGTAAACAGCGTTGACACCACGATTCTGCTGTCCTGAAGAATGTCGTGCCGACTGAAAAATGCCATACCGCAATATTCAACGAAATGTGGCGCTATAGCAGGTACTTCCGATGAGGACCGGGCAAAACCGAGGCAGGGCGTGTGTATTTTATATTCTTAAAGAAAATAAATTGCATTGTATAAGTATTAAAAATTAGTTGATCGCGTAATTTCTGTATGTTTATGCGACCAAAGCAATTACTTGTGACGCAAGTACAGTTTACATGCACAAATATAAATAATTATTGTTATTTTGTACTGGATAGAGCGTTCTTCGTCATGATCAAATACAAGAGTTTTCTGTTATTACTGATAAATGCGAAAGTTGTTTATGAGAAACATAAATCTTCGACGAAGTATTGACGCAATATCTGACGTATTTTTGTTTTTCAGTTTTTTTTATTTTTACCTTTCCGTCAAGAAAATTGTATTTTCCAGGGCTGTGTGAAAAACCTGTATTTTCTTTATTGTTACTGTAACATCCCTCTGTTTAACACTACAAATAATTTTCCAATAAAACCTGAATTGAACACTGACAATTTCATTTTTGCTATAAATTATTCTTAAATTATTATTCTTAAGTGACAGACAACAGGATAAATGTTATGTCCTGACCCTGTATATATCCTTACTAAGTTTCTAGGTGGCTCAGCACTTCCGATTTTTAGGGGACTTTAGTAAGACACTATCGCATATATAAAGAAGGCGTACGTTATGAGGTAACGCCCGCTTGATATGCAACACTCCTAACGTTCAGGTATTGCGGGTACGACCTTAACTGACCAAAACTACTAGGAAAACTGCAGTAGTCTCCACTTGCTTATGACAGACTAGTTTTGCAAGTCCAGAGTAAGCCTGTCACCACAACCGCTAAGGGCCTCCCGCACTGCAGGCTAGTTCCACACTACTGCGCACCAATGGAGACAATACCTCTTGTCTGGCCATAAGCACCACTGCGCAGAAACAGCCGCCACTTCGACAGGGGTCGCGGGATTCCAGAGTCCACGCAAGACAGGGCCCCACCATGCACTCACTAATGCTTTCTTGATCGCTTAGTACTGTTTTCAGCTTTGTGACCTCAAGTTACTGCCGCAAACAAAAGAAATTGCGAGAAATTCGAAACAATATGTTTCCTTCCGACTTTTTCCTCTTATGTTGGGAAATATTATTTTTCGAGTAACAACAAACAACGATCGTGTGAAACGCTGCTCGCTCTGTTCGTCCTAGAGAACGAAAAAGGCAGCAGACTCCGGCACCCATGCTGACGCCGTGTTTCTTGACTTCCAGAAAGCGTTCGGAACAGATCCGCACTGTCGTTTAATGAAGCGTACGGAGTATCAGACCAGCTTCGTAAATAGACTGAAGAGTTCGTAGCAAACAGGACACACCATGAGATTTTTCTAACGTTGAAGTAATTTCGAGCGTAGCCCAAGGGGGTATTATAGGTCCATTACTTTTTGCAATATTTATAAAAGTCCTAGTGGATGTTCTGAAATTCCATAGATTTTTCGCAGGTGATGACGTTGTGTACCGAGGAGTCGCAACGCTACAAAACTGTGTCGAAATGCATGAAATCGTGTAGAAGATCGACGCCTGGTGGCAGTTGAGCCTCAACACAAAAAAATGTATATTAGGCCTACTGACAAGGCAATCGGCCTTAGTCTCTGACATAAGGTACATGTAACTTAACGCAAATATTTTTTCTTGTGATGACTATTGCATCACGTGATGTAATAAGGCCAACATTTCTGAAGAAGATATTTTTAAAAATATCGAAACCATGGTCAGGGATGGTAAACCTGTATTTGTAACTAGTTGCCTAATTTTTCTATCTATTCTGAACTACAAAGTTGCTGTTTCGCTGCCATGTTTAGGATTCTCACAAACACATTTGAAGTTCTGCGCATAAACAGGCTGAAAGCGGCGTTATTGTTTGATCTCACGACTACAAAACAATCACTGGAGGCCGTGACATCCATTAATTATCTATGAAGGTGAGCGCGGAGTGACTTAAAGTGAAACACCACACAATCACAGGTAAGGCAGATGCCAGACCACTTCATTGGAGTTGTATCCCCTACGCACAAGGTAGCACACAATGATCCTCGGTAATTCAATGTCCATACCACATAGAATTGACAGCGAAAGTACAAAATCTGCAAAGTAGAGCAGCACGTTTCTTTACATTCTCGGTGAGTAAGTGAAAAGATGTCACGGGGTTGCTGATACAACTCCAGGCGCTACAATATAAGCGTCAGGGTATGGTTTACTGATGAAATTCCGAGAGCCTACTTTCGTAAGAAGAGTCGACCAAAATACTACTTCCTCCTACTTATATTTTGCGAAAAGACCACGAAGATTAAATGGGAGCTATTCCGGACCACTCGGGGGCTTACCAATGATCGTTCCTCCCCCACGAAATTCGCGACTGGAACTGGAAAGGGGGGAGAGAACGTAGTACACGAAGTACTATCCATCACACACCATGAGGTAGCTTGCGGACTGTAGCTGCAGATGCAGATGTAACGTCGTTCTGTACGTAATTATCTTACCGGCAGTAAAAACACAAAAATTTCATATATTTATAGATTTTATTCAGAAGCTTCTATTCCTTCAGGCTCCGATTTCTTGTGGCCTTAAAGCAAAAATGGGTACCCCATGGTGGAACGTATTGATTACGGAAATTGACCAAACTCTCCCTTATGATAATCCTCTCGTAGGTTGCCAGCCATACATGAACTCTCCTTCACAGCTTTATCTTGTTAGTGGCAAAGTCTGAATTATTTCTTCACGAACGTGTTTAAATATTAGATCAGCTACTATGTGGGTCCGAGATATTCTAGGAAGTCGACATAGAGACTCCAAACTTTCTAATGTTTTGGTACTTTCTGAATTTCGTCTCCTAATATCTTTCATGAAGGCACTAAGTTTCACACTGAAGAGCCAAAGAAAGTGGTACACCTGCTTAATATCGTGTAGGACCCCCGCGATCACGCAGAAGTGTTGTAACACTGGAATTTAGTTTGATGTAGTGCTGTAGGGAAGTGACACCTTTAATCCTGCAGAGCTGTCCATAAATCCGTAAGACTACGAAGGGGTGGAGATCTCTTCTGGAGAGCACGTTGCAAGGCATCCCAGACGTGCTCAGTAATGTTGGTGTCTGGGGAGATTGGTGGTCAGCGGAAGTGTTGAAACTCAGGAGATGTTCCAGGAGCTACTGTGTAACAATTCTGGACGTATGCGGTGTCACATTGTCGTGCTCAAATTTCCCGGGTCCGTCGGAATGCACAATGAACATCAAGGGATGCAGATAATCGGACGGAATGCTTACGTACGTTTTACCTGTTAGAGCCGTATCTAGACGTATCAGGAGTCCCAAATCGCTGCAGCTACAACAGCCCCACACCATTACAGAGCCTCCATCGGCTTGAACAGTCCCCTGCTGACATGCAGGATCCATGGATTCATGAGGTTGTCTCCATACCCGTACACGTCCATCAGGTCAATACAATTTCAAACGAGAATCGTCCGACCAGGGAACGTATCAACAGTCCAGTGTCGGTGCTGATGGGCGCAGGAGAGGCGTAAGGCTTAGTGTCGTGCAGTCATCAAGGGTACACGATGTGCCTTCGACTCTGAGAGCCCATATCGGTGATGTTTCGTTGAATGGTTCGCACGCTGACACTTGCTGATGGCCCAGCACTGAAATTCGCAGAAATTTCCGGAAGGGTTGCAATTCTGTCACAGTGAACGATTCTCTTCAGTCTTAGTCCCGTTGTTGCAGGATCTTTTTAGGGCCGCAGCGATGTCGGAGGCATCATGTTTTACCGAATTCCTGATATTCACGACACACTTGTGAAACTGTCGTACGGTGGAATCCCCGCTTCATCGCTACCTCGGAGATGCTGTCTCCCATCGCTCGTGCGCCGACTGCGACACCACGTTCAAGCTTACTTAACTCTTGATAACCTGCAATTGTAGCCGCAGTAACCGATCTAACAACTGCGCCAGACACTTGTTGTCTTACACAGGCGTTTCCGACCGCAGCGCCGTATTCTGCCTGTTTGCATATCTCTGTATTTGAATACGCATGCCTACACCACTTTCTTTGGCCCTTCAGCGTATAACGGAAGGTCTAGAATCGAAGAAAACCGTTTAGCACTAGTTACGTCTTCTACAGGTGAGCAGAATATTATGGGGAAGGTGTCCTCAAACCGTTCGGAGTTCCGAAAATAAACAGCCAGAAGTATTTCAGGTCTTGTAATGTTTCCCATCTTCCATACGTAATAAATAATCTCATTAAACTCCCTGTGGACGTATCGCTGTGTTATCTCACCAAATGCTTAAAAATGTGGTATACTGACGCAACCGACATATCAGCCGTGCTGCAGTTGGCCGCTGCGCGAAGGCGGCTTCAGAGCGACTGAGGCCCATCCAGGGTCACGCAGTTCCCCTACATTACAGGCCGATGGTTTGTGGGCGCAGATCTGGCACGTACTTGCGTCCCGGATGCGTTCCACTGGTTAACACCAGGTGAATCGCGTTCCCTAGGCATTAAAGTGAGTTAACCATCGTGCTCCTGAAACTACTGTAGAACGATTCTGGACTTGTGACATGGACAGTTAATCTGGTGGAAGATGCTATCGCCGTTGAGAAAGACATCATGTATGAGGAGTCCATAATAACGACCACGCAGTCAGCAGCTGTTGTGGTGCCCTCGATTATCATCAGAGGTCCTATGGATGTCAAGGCGAATGTCCGAAACAGAATACCGGCCTATGTCGCGAGCACGGTGCGTGCTTCTATATTGTTTTTTATTTTTACTACAACATACCTGTGTTTCGCGTTATAAATCAAGAATTACCGATTAAAACGTGAATTAAAGAGTGAAGTTTTCAGTTTTGCTTTAAAAACTTTCTACTTTTAAGTAACGTACAAGAGAATAACTACATATGTACAGTCGTGGACAAAACGAGCGAGACCCCTCGCCTTTTCGTTATGCTGTTCCGCACAGCTTTAAAGTCTGCTTCACAGCATAACAGGGAAGGCGACGAAGTGCTACCAACATACTATGCACAGGCGTGAAATTGACAAACTATCCGAACTTTGTCAGACTGTTTTAATCATGTGTAAGACTATATTAATACTGATTAGTGTGTTAAACACAAGACGTAAATATAAGATATAAATGAAAGAAGAAACGTTAATTCGTATGAACTGTACTAATAAAAATGAATTTGAGCTTATCGAGAAAACATATCTGTTTTAGTAAGACAAAGTACCCCAGATCGTTACGAATTACCAAAATATTATGCGCATTCGGCCGCCAAACGGTCTGTGTCAACGTTCAGACCAGTCATACTGGATTACCGTTGCTGACCTACCATGAAAGTATGCAAATTTAGCAATGCGTGAAGATTCATAACGAAATTCAGTTAAAAATCGTTCAGTGCCACACTTAAGTCAATTCAATTATTGAGAGAAGCGGAAAAAGTAGGTAGTAACAAGAGTCTCATATTGACATCCACAAGGGCGCCAGTACAGACTAAAGGTAGCAATAAAACGTATTGGGGGCGCGAAAATTTCTTAAAATTGCTTTACTAGTAGTCTATCAGCCTCCATCGAGATGAGAACCGAAACAAACCAGACCTACCTTGCAACAGCAAACACATTTCACTACACTAGCAGACAACCCAGGCCAACAGCCTCTGTTATTACCCCAGACATGAATAAGCCCGACACTGGACTCTCATTCGGGAGGACGGCGGTTCAATCCCGCGTCCGGTCATCCTGATTTAGGGTTTCCGTGATTTCCCTAAATCGCTCCAGGCAAATGCCGGGATGGTTCCTTTAAAAGGGCACGGCCGACTTCCTTCCCAGTGCTTCCCTAATCCGATGAGACCGATGACCTCGCTGTCTCGTCTCCTTCCCCAAAACAACCCCAACCCCAAGTCTGCTGGCTGCCTTCATGACACTTAGCCTCAAAAAATGAATAAGCCGACAATTTCGCAGTGAAAATGGCAAAATTATCTGCAGTTTCTGCAGCTTACTGGACTCAAACACATGAATTTTCTTCCTTTATATCACCGTTTACGTGACAATCATTCGGGATGGTTATCGAAATAACAAAATACTGTCGTTAGCGAGTAAATTTAGTAGGATATTTGTGCACGACCCCAGGAAATAAACGGCTATATAGCTGCCAAACGTATTCTACAATGTTTCGAATTCTTCACTAGGCTCACCATATCCAGAAAACGTTCATTAGCCGAAGTGTTTCTTGAGCTAGCTAGCAATGGGAATGCCCGCACTTCTAAACGCGGTGGCATTAATACTGGGATCTGAATTACCATGTCTATAGGCAAATGGATTTTATTTGCATCCCTGTAAAGGTGATTTGGATCGAAAGCGTAGCTACGATTAATATGCTGATATACTGACTGCAACTAGAACATTTCGAATAAAGAGTAGGGGGAATTGTTTATGCGGCCCTCATCGTCAGTAATTGTCGTAGCTATTTTCGTTGTTGGGAATCGGTCACCTAAATCGGTAAAAATGGGACCCTAGTAGCCTGACTAGTCTTTCTTGACCGTCTGTCTGTCTACCCAACCCTTAAAACCCGTTTACCTCGAGTTTGGGTAGACATAATAAGTGGAAATGTATCGCACTTCCTGCTGTATATCGTGCCTTGGTGGTGTATAAAAGTGAGCTTCTATGTCAATGCAATCTAAAGATACGGCCGTTTATGTAAAGAAAATTTACGCGAGAGGTAAAAAAATGGCTCTGCTTAGGTCATCGGTCCTCAAGACCTAGAACTATTCAAACCTACCCAACCTAACACACATCAATACCCGGGGAAGGATTCGAACTTACGGCGCAAGCAGCCGCGCGGTCCGCGATTGACGCCGTTGAACGCGCGGCCAACCTGCGCCGGCAAGCTGTTAATATCATCTGGTGTGGCTAACAAGTTATTCACTTCTGGTGAATGATTTTTGCGCAGTTCATTTAAGATAGAATAACTAAAATATATTTGATGTTATGGAAGCGGAAGACGCCTAATTCGTTTCCCCTTGTCTTTATTTATGATGCTAGATTCGCAATCTGAGCATACGTACTATCCATAACCACACTTAAGTGCCAAGTCATAGTCACAGATATGCGAATACAACACATTGGCTTATACTGGAGGTATTTCATTTGCTACGAAGTGGCTGCAGACGATGCTGTGGCGTCTTCGAAGCGCGAGCTTCGCCAGTGCTAGTAGCTATCTCAGCACATCAGCTGAGTGAACGTTTTCTTCCTTCTGCTAGTCTAATGGACAATGGCAACACCGTAGAACACGTTCGACAGCTATGTGACCATAGATTTAAGTTCTTGAGTGGTTCATAATTATGTTAGTAAATCCACTCGATAATTTTATGTCCCTTAAATTACATTTGCTACATGATTCGCACTGAAGGCGTAGGAAATGTATGTTGTTTGGTCCAGGAAGCACGTTCCAACAAAAATTGGTGCTTGCATTGACTTTTATGTTGCGAATTAGTCGTCTTATCTATCACATGGACAACGAGGATGTTCTGTTTTCCTGCAGTTGTTTCATAGCTTAGTGTTATTGTGTGTTGGTGGCATTGCCAGTTTACATACTGCGCATGTAACACACACAAAAAAAGTTGGATGCCTGCAGTGATCAGTCTACTTGAAAAATGTTTGTTGTCGTCGTAATTTATGTAACTTGCTCTTCGACTTCCAGTTTGACAATTTGTGGAAAAATGTTTTACCTTGCTAATTCTAGTTTGAAACATTGTCTGACTGAGAAAACGTAGGCATGAAGGATTCGGTGAAAGCAATTATTCGTTATTATAGCAAACTTTTGAATGCACTGGACACTTGATTTCCCTATACCGATTCTCAGAGTTTTGTTATTCCTCTTGTTATTTACTGTCTCAATGCCATCCGTGAGAATAAAATTAGAGGCAGTGGGATTAGGTTCTGATCTATATACTGTGTATTAATATTCTGCGCTGCTAAGTAAATTTTAAAGATTATATTCTTTACGTAAAACCTAGCATCGGTTTCAGTCCCATGATCGACGATGAACTTCAGAAATACAATTACAGAATAGTGGCATACCGATTAAGGCTCCTCACCATCAACAATAGTTGTTACCCACTGTTTTGTATTTGCTATTTGACCGTCGTTACCCTTGAGAGACCAACCTGATCTTTCCACAATGCCATTTTTGACTTGCTTCTTAATATATCCTGTAACTACAGATTTGTTGAAAATATTAACTGTTAAATACGCTATTCCACAAATTAAAAACTTCCAGTTATTCTTTATATCTTGAAACTTACTACCGTTCACTTTCACTGAAGAAAAGATACAAAATAATAAAATGAAATCATAGATTAGAATCTCAAAGCATACTGTGAATGGTTAAAATGAAATGAACTAAAAATCATCTTCTTGTGTAAAACACGTTACTATTCCACAGAACTACGGCATCTCTCAAATTTTTTTACACCTCTGATGTTTAGCCACACGTGGACAAATAGTGGGTCCCATGAAGCAGCACTGTTTAGCGGTCACAAAATAAAGCCTCAAAAATCAGTAAATAAAACTATTCTTCTACTGTTGCTTCGAATCGGATACACCAGCCGCCCTCTGCTGCGACAACGACTCGAAGTCTATTGGGTATTTGATTTTTCTCTTCTTTTTCGGGCCTCCTTGCCTCCCCTTCTAGCCCAACTCTCGCTCTCCAATCACGCCTTCATCAGCGAGCTTCTCCTCAATATTTTTCATTTGTGCTGAATTGCTTTTTACCCTTCTTGCATATACACGTGTGTCATGTATCTTTTAGAGACTGCATGAATATATAACGTGAGTATTTCTTCTCTTGGCAAATTATATATTACATATCTTGTTGTGAATTAATTTGTTTGTCAAGATTCCACTTACTACGTTTCCTTAAAATTATATAAAATATACGTCTATAAAAAAAGAAAAAACAAACAAACTTGATATATCTGTTGCAGCTGATTGGTTAAAGGCTGAAAAAAAAAAACACCTCTGCCGATGCTGCTTAGGATCGCGTACAGCCTCCTTCGACTTCCACAACGGCTCGATGTCTGTTAGGAAATCGAGCCCACAGCTCATAACTAGGAGATTCAAGTAACTCATTTCAAGCGTCATGAATCACACAAGAAAACTGTCGGCGAGTTGACGGTAACTGCCCCTTTTCCCGTATTACTCTGACCATTTCTGCCCAAATATTCTCAATGGGATTCATGTCAGCTCATTTAGGTGGCCATTCCATTACAGTCATATTACTAGGCTCGTCGAATCACCTCTTAATCACACGTGCCATATGAATAGGCGAGTGATCCTGTTGGAACATGATCTAACCATGCCAAATCTTGCTGTCACAGAAGGCAACATCACGTTCTCCAGACTTTATATGTAATTGGGCGCATCGAGTCTTCCTTCCACTTTCCACAGGAGTCCACACCCTTCGGCCGATATCCATGCCCACACCGCCGGCCGGAGTGGCCGTGCGGTTCTAGGCGCTACAGTCTGGAACCGAGCTACCGCTCCGGTCGCAGGTTCGAATCCTCCCTCGGGCATGGATGTGTGTGGTGTCCTTAGATTAGTTAGGTTTAATTACTTCCAAGTTCTAGGCGACTGATGACCTCAGATGTTAAGTCGCACAGTGCTCAGAACCATTTTGAACCATGCCCATACCGTTACCTACTCCCTGCCAGTCCTTCGGCAACTGTAAGTATATTCTGGATTATACTTAGCACCTTTCGGCCCGTAAACAAGTACTTTTCCGGTTGATGCCGTAGAGAAAACTTTTTCGTCCGTGAAAATCACTTGCTTCCAAAACTGGAGAGGTTAGTCGACATTTTCAGCAGAAAAAGCAAGACGGGCTTCTCTGTGGGAAACAGTCAATGTCTCTTTTACAGCAGCGCTTCTTGCTCTCAGTCTACCTTCCCTTAGACGACGAGTGACGGTCTTACTGCTAACATTGATACCCAAAGTCTGCTGAATTTGTCGTGCGTTGACAAATGGGTGGTTCTCACTGACACGGCGTATCTCCCGATCCTGAGGTGGTGCTGTTTTGCCGCGACGGCCATGAGGCCTTCCATTCAGCTTAGCAGCCTCTTCCTTGCGTCTAATCCACCTGGCTACCGTCGACTTGTGAAGACCCATAGTTCTTGCTATATAGCCATTTGAAAATCCCTCTACATGGAGTGCTATTATAGCACCCTTGCCTGCCTCAGCCAGATAGGCCATTTACCATTGACTGCATGATTCGTCGCGGTTAATATCTGCTGCGGAAACAGCGCTAATAGGAAACAGACTGCCTCCTCCACGACTGCAGCCACAACGCAGTTGCCAAGTATGTGTAACACGGAAATCGATGGCATAAACGAGAGATCGCAAGCCCTTACTTGTTTCATTACATAGTGGAGCAACTTAAAATCTATAATTTTCCTCAGAATAGATTTGTCAGCTCTTGTCATGTCTTATCCTGATAAATATTACATGGAATGAAATGTTTACGTTTTGCATATACGGCAGGTCTAACGCAAAAAACATTTCTGAATTATATGAGGCAACCTGAAGAACACTACGTGAATTTTAGTTGTAGAAGGTTGCCTTACAGGAAGGAAAACGTGTTTATCCTCGCCCGCCGTGTTTCCAAGTGGCGCAGTTTACTCTAAGGCATACATAGTTCTCGCCGGGCGTAGGAAGGACTCGACTAAGGAGGGGAACTTGCCAGGTGCCATACGCTGATTGTCCGGAAACTTTGCTCAGTGAAGAAGAGCACAAAATAAGCGAACATGTGTGTCGGCTTATCTTCAAACACTCGACTGTTTCCGAGAAAACGACGGTCAAAGCTATCAATGCGCTGTTGCTGTAGTATAGATACTTTATGCGCCCGAGAATTCAATTAAAGCGGTAGCGCAGTGGCTACCGTCGTTCCTTCTTAACTTTGATTCCCGAGTTCCTGTAAGGTTGTAATGACAGCCACAAATATTTCACATCATTTTCTCGTTAGTTTATTTTTTAAACT
Organism: Schistocerca gregaria; assembly: GCF_023897955.1. Lineage (NCBI taxonomy): Eukaryota > Metazoa > Arthropoda > Insecta > Orthoptera > Acrididae > Schistocerca > Schistocerca gregaria. The sequence goes on along the minus strand of NC_064925.1, from coordinate 6,857,279 downwards.
TCTTTCAGTACACAGTACATTAACTGACGAATAACGACAACATTGTTTCAACATAAATTGGAATAAACATCCGTAGATAATTCAGAGTGTGAAAGGAAAAAAGGATCAACCGGATTTCGAACTCGCAGCGCAAAGTTCTGAAGTCACGACGGTAGCCGCTACGCCACCAGTTCAACTGAATCCTTACACGCTAAAAGGTATCTAAACTATAGCAACAGCGCATTGAAAACTCTGACCGTCGTTTTCGCAGAAGCGGTCGAGTGTATGCAGATAAGCCGAGAGACGTGTTCGCTTATTTTGCCCCCTCCTTCACTGAGCGAAGTTTCAGCAAGATTGGGGTATGACACTTGGCGGGCCCCTCGTAAGTGGCGTGCGTTGCGATTCAGTAGACAGGACGCGTCCACTTTCATTGACAACTCATTGACATGTTTGGAAACTTTCGTTTTCGTAGTGGAAATTTGCGTTGTGAGGGCTCGTTTTCCTGATCACGATCTACTAATGGACTTTGCTCCTAATTTACGTTACTGTGTAGTAGACCTACTACAACGACTTGAACGGCAACGACTTGAACCGGAAATGTTTGTTTACTTGGATGGTCCGCCTCTTAGTTGCCACATTTCACTGTAGTATTTTCCTCTGTTGCAAAACGGCAAGTTAAGATGACCACTTCGACTAGGGAACATAAGTCACCATTTAATACTTTGAAACAGTTACGTGTGGTGTACGAGGAGTGTACTCTGTTGAATGAGGAATACATTAAACACCAAAGCTGCGTCCAGTAACAATAATTCACTTTCGGTTACATGACAAAACACAAGTCGAAATATACTGTCAGCTCATGTCAGTACCAATAAAACTGAAACTAGAACGATCGTAGACATACTTTTGAGGGGAAGGCAAACGAAAGACAGCGTTTTATTGGCCGCACACTAAGAATACGCAACAGGTCTACTGAAAACACTGCCTGCACAATGTTTGTTCGTCCACTGCTATAGTATTCCTGCGCCGTATGGGATAATTGACAGATGTGATTGACGGTGCAAGCCAAAAACGTCCAAGGAACGGTAGCACGATTTGTAATGTCACGAAGTAGGGAGAGAGGGTCCCAGATTTGATAAGCGAGTTAAGGTGACATTCATGAAAACAATATCGTTTTCCGTTGCTGCGAGGTCTTTTCACGAAATTTAAATCACCAACATCTGTTCTGAATGGCAAAACATTATTTCCTCGGGAACTTGCACACGAAGAAATGACCATAGTGATAATGTAATACAGGGCTCGTAAGATTTAAGTTGTCCTTTTTGCCACACGGTGTTAAAGAGTGGGACGGTAGAGAAATAGTCCGAATGTGGTCCGATGAACCCTCTGCCAGGAATGTAAGTCTGGATTGCAAATAAATCCTGTAGATGCAGTCATGTAGATGTAACAACGAAATTATGTTGTAACTGCGGCATGAGGGTTACATTTGATTTGAACATCGAAGTTGTTTGCTGTTTAATTATTTTTTGTCCATTATTTTCAGCCAGAGACAAACACCTAGGTGCATTAAATTGATACTGAAATAAAGTGTCATGCATGGACTAATAACAATAAATTCTTAACTGCTTGTTATTGTTCTGCAGTATCTGCTAGCGTCTTCGGAAGTGGATATCGCATACGACGTTCCTAGGGTGTTTATAAGTGGATATTGCAGACGACTTCGAACAAAATTTGAAAGCAGCTTCGTCAAAGTTCCGTGATCAAACGATCTGAGTTGCTGGCGAATACAGTTTATCCTAACTTTTTTTTTTTGTCATCAGTCTACTGACTGGTTTGGTGCGGCCCGCCACGAATTCCTTTCCTGTGCTAACTTCTTCATCTCATAGTAGCACTTGCAAGCTACGTCCTCAATTATTTGCTTGACGTATTCCAATCTCTATCTTCCTCTACAGTTTTTGCCCTCTACAGCTCCCTCTAGTACCGTGGAAGTCATTCCCTCATGTCTTAGCAGATGTCCTATCATCCTGTCCCGTCTCCTTATCAGTGTTTTCCACATATTCCTTTCCTCTCCGATTCTGCTTAGAACCTCCTCATTCCTTACCTTATCAGTCCACCTAATTTTCAACATTCGTCTATAGCACCACATCTCAAATGCTACGATTTTCTTCTGTTCCGGTTTTCTCACAGTCCATGTTTCACTACCATAGAATGCTGTACTCCAGACGTTCATCCTCAGAAATTTCTTCCTCAAATTAAGGCCGGTATCTGATATTAGTAGACTTCTCTTGGCCAGAAATGAGTTTTTTGCCATAGGGAGTCTGCTTTTGATGTCCTCCTTGCTCCGTCCGTCATTGGTTATTTTACTGCCTAGGTAGCAGAATTCCTTAACTTCATTGACTTCGTGACCATCAATCCTGATGTTAAGTTTCTCGCTGTTCTCATTTCTACTACTTCTCATATATATGAGTATATATTATTATACATGAGGTGAAAAGGGTTTTGCCGGGTGCAGTGGTCGAGCGGTTCTAGGCGCTTCAGTCACGAACTGCGCGGCTACTTCAGTCGCAGGCTGGAATCCTAACATGGGCATAGATGTGTGTGATGCCCTTATGTTAGGTAAGGTCTTGAGGACCGATGACCTAAGCAGTTTGGTCGCATAGGTCTTACAGCCATTTTTTTTTACCTTTCGCATAAATTTTCTTTACATAAACAATCGAATCTTTAGATTGCATTGACATAGAAGCTCACATTTATACAACACCAAGGCACGATATACAGCAGGAAGTGCATACATTTCCACTTATCACGTCCAACAGTACTCGAGGTAAACGGGTTTTAGGGGTTGGGTAGACAGACAGACGGTCAAGAAAGACTAGTCAGGCTACTAGGGTCCCATTTTTACCGATTTAGGTGACCGATTCCTAACAACGAAAATAGCTACGACAATTACTGAAGATGAGGGCCGCATAAACAATTCCCCCTACTCTTTATTCGAAATGTTCTAGTTGCAGTCAGTATATCAGCATATTAATCGTAGCTACGCTTTCGATCCAAATCACCTTTACAGGGATGCAAATAAAATTCATTTGCCTATAGACATGGTAATTCAGATCCCAGTATTAATGCCACCGCGTTTAGAAGTGCGGGCATTCCCATTGCTAGCTAGCTCAAGAAACACTTCGGCTAATGAACGTTTTCTGGATATGGTGAGCCTAATGAAGAATTCTAAACATTGTAGAATACGTTTGGCAGCTATGTAGCCGTTTATTTCCTGGGGTGGTGCACAAATATCATACTAAATTTACTCGCTAACGACAGTATTTTGTTATTTCGATAATCATCCCGAATGATTTTCACATAAAGGTAGAAAATTCATGTTTTTGAGTCCAGAAAGCTCTATGAAACAGAAACTGCAGATAATTTTGCCATTTTCATTGCGGAATTGCCTGCTTATTCATGTCTGGGGTAATAATAGAGGACTGTTTCCTGGGTTATATGCTAGTGTAGTGAAAGGTGTTTGCTACTGCAAGGTAAGTCTGGTTTGTTTTCGGTTGTCATCTCGATGGAGGCTGATAGACTACTAGTAAAGCAACTTTAAGAAATTTCGTGCCCCCAATACGTTTTATTGCTACCTTTATTCTGAACTGGCGCCCTGTGGATGTCAATATGAAACTGTTGTAGAATTTCGTACCTGTTACTGCCTACTTTTTCCGCTTCTCTCAATAACTGAATTGACTTAAGTGTGGCAGTGAACGATTTTTAACTGAATTTCGTTATGAATCTTCACGCACTGCTAAATTTGCACACTTTCATGGTAGGTCAGCAACGGTAATCCAGTATGACTGGTCTGAACGTTGACACCGATCGTTTGGCGGCCGAATGCGCATAATATTTTGATAATTCTTAACAATCTGGGGTACTTTGTCTTACTAAAACAGTTATGTTTTCTCGATAAGCTCAAATTCATTTTTATAAGTACAGTTCATACGAATTTCTTCTTTCATTTATATCTTATATTTACGTGTTGTGTTTAACACACTAATCTGTATAAGTATAGACTTACACATGATGGAAAACAGTCTGACAAAGTTGGGATAGTTTTTCAGTTTCACGCCTGTGCATAGTATGTTGGTAGCACTTCGTCGCCTTGCCTGTTATGCTGTTTTGCTGACTTTAAAGCTGTGCGCATCAGCATAACGAAAAGGCGAGGGGTCTCGCTCGTTTTGTCCATGACTGTACAAGAAAAACCTTTCTTAGGTTATGCGGCGTTACATACATCCGCACTCACTTTCTAGGCGGTTCACCGTTTCTAGTGAGACACTGATCACAAACGCAAACAAAGCGATCGCACGAGGTAACGCCCAATAGGTATGCAACACACCTGCGAATAGGTAACGTAGTTGCGATCTTAACTGACCAACGCTACAAAGGAAAGTTGCTGTTGTCTACGCTGACTTCCGATGGTCTGCCTTAGCCTGCGGTAGGTGTACAGCTCTTGTTGTAAGCAAAAGTATTACACTACATTAAAAGCAATTATAAGTACTTACTGATTTAGGGTATTAGTAAAATCCAGCTTTCAGTCTGAAACAACGGATTATACGTCGAACGATTTGTGATTGAATAAAAGAGTGCTGAATTCAAGAGAATCCTACTAACGGAAATTGGAAGTGTTGGACCAAGAAACACCAGTCCGGCCATTATTACCAGACTTTGTGGTGATGTTCAGCACATGACGATTGCGAAACGACTTAACTTCGGAACTGATGCCCACGACCAACACCAGCATGTCGTCTGAAAACACTGCCACGAATGCACACTTATTTATTGTGGAACGGGAGGGAACAACCTCCGAGTGTCGTCACCTTGAGGAATTTCTTGCCACGCCTGAAACGCATAACGTGCCAGATTACGAAGACTCTGGCTGGAGTCGTCCATCAAAGTATAACCTATGCCTCCCCACTGCATCTGTGGGCGACCAACTAGAGGACCTGAAAAACCAGTCGAGGATCCGTCCTTTCTTCCAGACAGGTGTGATCTGAATTGCAGCAATGGGTCTTGCACTGTCTTGCTGGAATATGCCATGTGGTGTCCTGGTCATGAATCGTATGATAGTACGGAGTACGGTTTACCGAACTTGCCACACACTGGCCTCTCTTTGGCAATCACCAAGTCAGCCCTGTCCTCATACCCAACAGCTCCTCACACGGCGATTCGAGTTACTGGAGAGCTTCGGGTCTCGAGAATAGCTGAGTCGTGCTTCGTTGCTCCAGGTCATCTGCGGACACGAATCCGAAAGGCGGCGACCAGCTGCGCGCGCACACCGACCCAGCGCCCTGCTTTGCAACCTCCTCCTGACACGCTTCATAACGTTGGACACACGCTATAGCCATCAATTACCCACATCACTTTTCACGCTACGCAGGAACAGTTTTTATCTGTAACGAAAATATGCTTTCATAAGGACGAAATTTTCAAACATCATACCCCACGAGCACGGATACACTGGAATACCAGTAGGGCAATTTTCGGTACAGGTTTTCATGACGTAACATCTTCCACTTCCGTGTACATCACAGTATTTAATTGGTGTTGTCTGTGAGTAAATAACTGAATAGGAAAAACGTCCGTACGAACGTAGAAAAGGCATACGTTCAGATGACTGCCCGCGGACTACAAAAACAACTGCAACCTCTTTGTAGAGGCAAGGCATCAGGACCAGATGAGATAGCAGTAGGATTCTACAGAGATTATGCGAAAGAACGTACTCCCCACCGTATAGTTACACTTTATCTACCAGAATTTGTAAGCATGAATTGTTCATACAATAACTATGTAAACAATGCACCTGTGCCCTTACACTGAGTTTACTTATGTATTTTGCTGTATCGATGGTTAAAACCTCATGGCTACAAATAAATGTGAACGCTGGACTCATTTCGTTTGTCTGCTAGTTTTGTTCTGATGTTTCCAATAACCTCGTTAGAGTCGTCTTTCGTGTGTTATCTCGTTAAGATACCACAGCCACTCTGATGCGATCTTCTAAAGATTCCTACGAAGATCGTATATAATTTTTCTTAATACAGAACGATGTCAAAATTTTTCTGCCTTTCAGTTATATTTTAAACCCCTTATTTCTCTATGTTCTTTTAATTCATATGATGTGTGATCAGAAGGGCGTGCCTGGAAGAGAGGAGTCGACGTCGCACTTTTAGTGGACGTTAATGACGGAACACTCATCGTGTACCGCCGTTGCTTTTCATTGCGCATTACGCAGTATATCTGTACCGGTCATTCCTTTCATCTAGTGGAAATTTTTCTTACAAGCCGTACAATGGACGATTCGGTCATTCAGCCTCTGACAGTGATGTTACACCAGTCAGAATGCAGCGTGAAGCGCTGAATGATTTTTTTGTGCTGAGTCGTTGGTACTGCGGATGACAACAAGTGAGCAACCACCATCTGGTGACTGCTGTCCCGATTACAAATTATTTTCCTATTTGTATCAAATTTCAGAAATTTCATTTTTGAAATCTGTTTACCCGCTAGTAACGTGTTATCTTCTGGCGCCAGCTTATCGTAGATCGCTGTAGTAACAAAGGGTACCTGTTGTTGTTGTTGTCTTCAGTCCTGAGGCTGGTTTGATGCAGCTCTCCATGCTACTCTATCCTGTGCAAGCTGCTTCATCTCCCTACTGCAACCCAGATCCTTCTGAATCTGCTTAGTGTACTCATCTCTCGGTCTCCCTCTACGATTTTTACCCTCCACGCTGCCCTCCAATGCTAAATTTGTGATCCCTTGATGCCTCAAAACATGTCCTACCAACCGATCCCTTCTTCTAGTCAAGTTGTGCCACAAACTTCTCTTCTCTCCAATCCTATTCAATACCTCCTCATTAGTTATGTGATCTACCCATCTAATCTTCAGCATTATTCTGTAGCACCACATTTCAAAAGCTTCTATTCTCTTCTTGTCCAAACTAGTTATCGTCCATGTTTCACTTCCATACATGGCTACACTCCAAACAAATACTTTCAGAAACGACTTCCTGATACATAAATCTATATTCGATGTTAACAAATTTCTCTTCTTCAGAAACGCTTTCCTTGCCATTGCCAGTCTACATTTTATATCCCCCCTACTTCGACCATCATCAGTTATTTTACTTCCTAAATAGCAAAACCCCTTCACTACTTTAAGTGTCTCATTTCCTAATCTAATTCCCTCAGCATCACCCGATTTAATTTGACTACATTCCATTATCCTAGTTTTGCTTTTGTTGATGTTCATCTTATATCTTCTTTTCAAGACACTGTCCATTCCGTTCAACTGCTCTTTCAAATCCTTTGCCGTCTCTGACAGAATTACAATGTGATCGGCGAACCTCAAAGTTTTTACTTCTTCTCCATGAATTTTAATACCTCCTCCAAATTTTTCTTTTGTTTTCTTTACTGCTTGCTCAATATACAGATTGAATAACATCGGGGAGAGGCTACAACCCTGTCTCACTCCTTTCCCAATCACTGCTTCCCTTTCATGCCCCTCGACTTTAATAACTGCCATCTGGTTTCTGTACAAATTGTAAATAGCCTTTCGCTCCCTGTATTTTACCCCTGCCACCTTTAGAATTTGAAAAAGAGTATTCCAGTCAACATTGTCAAAAGCTTTCTCTAAGTCTACAAATGCTAGAAACGTAGGTTTGCCTTTTCTTAATCTTTCTTCTAAGATAAGTCGTAAGGTCAGTATTGCCTCACGTGTTCCAACATTTCGACGGAATCCAAACTGATCCTCCCCGAGGTCTGCATCTACTAGTTTTTCCATTCGTCTGTAAAGAATTCGCGTTAGTATTTTGCAGCCGTGGCTTATTAAACTGATAGTTCGGTAATTTTCACATCTGTCAGCACCTGCTTTTTTTGGGAAGTCTGAGGGTATTTCGCCTGTCTCATACATCTTGCTCACCAGCTGGTAGAGTTTTGTCAGGACTGGTTCTCCCAAGGCCGTCAGTTGTTCTAATGGAATGTTGTCTACTCCGGGGGCCTTGTTTCGACTCAGGTCTCTCAGCGCTCCGTCAAACTCTTCACGCAGTATCGCATCTCCCATTTCATCTTCATCTACATCTTCTTCCATTTCCGTAATATTGTCCTCAAGTACATCGCCCTTGTATAAACCTTCTATATACTCCTTCCACCTTTCTGCCTTCCCTTCTTTGCTTAGAACTGGGCTGCCATTTGAGCTCTTGATATTCATACACATGGTTCTCTTCTCTCCAAAGGTCTCTTTAATTTTCCTGTAGGCAGTATCTATCTTACCCCTAGTGAGATAAGCTTCTACGTCCTTACATTTGTCCTCTAGCCATCCCTGTTTAGCCATTTTGCACTTCCTGTCGATCTCATTTTTCAGACGTTTGTATTCCTTTTTGCCTGCTTCATTTACTGCATTTTTATATTTTCTCCTTTCATCAATTAAATTCAATATTTCTTCTGTTACCCAAGGATTTATAGCAGCCCTCGTCTTTGTACCTACTTTATCCTCTGCTGTCTTCACTACTTCATCCCTCAGAGCTACCCATTCTTCTTCTACTGTATTTCGTTCCCCTATTCCTGTCAATTGTTCCCTTATGCTCTAACTGAAACTCTGTACAACCTCTGGTTCTTTCAGTTTATCCAGGTCCCATCTCCTTAATTTCCCACATTTTTGCAGTTTCTTCAGTTTTAATCTACAGGTCATAACCAATAGATTGTGGTCAGAGTCCACATCTGCCCCTGGAAATGTCTTACAACTTAAAACCTGGTTCCTAAATCTCTGTCTTACCATTATATAATCTATCTGATACCTTTTAGTATCTCCAGGGTTCTTCCACGTATACAACCGTCTTTCATGATTCTTAAACTAAGTGTTAGCTATGATTAAGTTGTGCTCTGTGCAAAATTCTACTAGGCGGCTTCCTCTTTCATTTCTTAGCCCCAATCCATACTCACCTACTATGTTTCCTTCTCTCCCTTTTCCTACACTCGAATTCCAGTCACCCATGACTATTAAATTTTCGTCTCCCTTCACTATCTGAATAATTTCTTTTATTTCATCGTACATTTCTTCAATTTCTTCATCATCTGCAGAGCTAGTTGGCATATAAACTTGTACTACTGTAGTAGGTGTGGGCTTCGTATCTATCTTGGCCACAACAATGCGTTCACTGTGCTGTTTGTAGTAGCTTACCCGCATTCCTATTTTCCTATTCATTATTAAACCTACTCCTGCATTACCCCTATTTGATTTTGTGTTTATAACCCTGCAGTCACCTGACCAGAAGTCCTGTTCCTCCTGCCACCGAACTTCACTAATTCCCACTATATCTAACTTCAACCTATCCATTTCCCTTTTTAAATTTTCTAACCTACCTGCCCGATTAAGGGATCTGACATTCCACGCTCCGATGCGTAGAACACCAGTTTTCTTTCTCAAGAAAGGGTACCTAACGACTGGAAAAAAGCGAAGGTCATTCCCTTTTTCAGTAAGGCAGATGCATATACTCATAGGCCAGTATCATTGACGCCAATCTGTTTTAGAATTCTGGAACATGAGTTATGCTTATGTACTGCGACGTTCTCGAGAACGAAAATCTCTTCTATAAAAATTAGTATGGATTCCGCAAACAGAGACGTTCTATCCATCTGAGCCACCGAGGACACAGAGGATAGCTCGACTGCAGGGATTTATCTCTGGCACGCCTCCAGCGCTATCCTCTGTGTCCTCGGTGGCTCAGATGGATAGGACGTCTGCCATGTAAGCAGGAGATCCCGGGTTCGAGTCCCGGTCGGGGCACACATTTTCATCTGTCCCCGTTGACGTATGTCAATGCCAGGAAGTAGCTAAGGGTGTTCATTTCATCGCAATTTCATTCTAACGAGCTGCATGGTCACCGATGGTAAGACAGTTGATACAGAAAGTGGTTGGTAGCGGATGCGTACATAAAACAGTGATATTGCACAGAAAAAAGAGGGAAATGTGCTTAAATGCTAGCGACAGAGAGATACAATTCACGAATGAAGCAAATGCCAAAAGGTAGTACTTATTTCTATGAATAAAAGTATTTCCCTTCAAAGTTTCTGATTTTTATCACACATGCAACAACTTTGTATATTTGTGTTGCTGCTTTCCGTGCATGACAAAATATATTTTTCTGCTCTTTTAACCGTGTAATAATTCTGTTGTCCATGCTTTTAAATAGGAACATCATTTACCGTCCAATAAACGGTGGAAATAAGCAGCGCTCAAGTAGGGCGTCGGTTATTCGCAATTCGTTCCACAGTTAACCTTGCAACTGCTAATAAGAGGCCGTTCAGGGTCGCTGAGAGGGACCTTGCCTTTTAGGCAAAGTGAGCTTAAATTCGCTGAGTATGTAACGACTTACCTTGGTTCAAGTTTCTGAAATAGTCAGAGTTACCATCTGGAAGTGCTGCAGTTTATTCTGTGTGTAGTAAACGTAGTGGTCAGTATGTTGAGAGTAAAATACTGCACCTGTTATGCTCCTGCGTAAACACTACGAATTTCCTATATTGCATTGCAGTACTCGAAGTATGTGACAGCTGCATGTGGATGGACATGCGTTATTGTGGTCTCATACATTTCAGGGGTGTTACCATGCATATAAGATGTGTGAAGGAAAAAATAGGAATCTGAATACTATAAGAACACATCGGTGGAGTCGAATTCTGTTCAACTTTAGGTTATCTTTCGCATTCGTTTTTGAGAATGGTTACTGTGTTTACAGTATCCAGTAAATGATGTGAGTTACTGCTTAATCTTGGAGTTAATATTCTTTGTAATTTATTAGTAGCAGGAAAAAGCATTTTCTGCGTGTTTGCATGACCTGAACACCTGTGCTACATGTTCGGAGTCAACTGTAGTAGATAAACCAGAGTTACTAGAATAGAGCCCACCGAAGATCACCTTACAGACAATTATTTGAGGGACTCGGGATGTTCAAAGTACCTTCGTAATACATATATTCACTTGTGGAATTTGTTATTAATAATCCGTCCCAACTCAAAAAGTGCATAGCTACAGCACTAGAAGAAAGGATGATCTTCACGATTCTGGGTTAAATCTGCCTTAGTACAGCAAGGAGTAAATTACACTGCCACAAAAATCTTTGGTCATTTGCCAAATAGCATTATATATAGCCGAGGGCGCTAATGCGCTGGTTCCTCGACTCGGGTAGGCGCGATCTAATTCGCCCGGCGGGTTAACGACGAGGGCTGGTGTGCCGGCCAGCCTGGATGTGGTTTTTCGGCAGTTTTCCTCATCCGCCTAGGTGAATACCGGGCTGGTCCCCACATCCCGCCTTAGTCACACGACTCGCACTATTCCATGGATTACACTAGGTGCAGACATCTGGGGTACACTGATTCCATCCCGGGGAGGTACGGGGTGGCTGCAGGTAGGGCATCCTGCCACCCGTTAACGTTAACCTTGCCAAATTCGTACCTAACCATGCTGACGCTGCGACCTGCGGGATAAAAGCATAAGCGGAAGAATCCCCAAAAGAAATGCACACTATTTTTTAATCCATCTTTTATTCTACATTTTTTGAAAGTTTTACAGTGTGTAGATACATCCTTTAGGAACAATATTTTCATTTCTCCACATAATTTCCATCCCTCTCAACTGCTTTACGCCATCTTGGAACCAGCGCCTGTATACTCACATGCTAAAATTCTGGACCAACCTGTTGGAGCTATTGTTTGGCAGCGTGCACAAAGGAGTCATCATCTTCATCAACGAGAGTCTTTCAGTTTCCCAAAGAGATGATTCCACATGCAGCCAGGCCAGCAGTACTGTAAGGCAGGTGTTTCAGTGTTGTCCATCCGAGTTTTGTGATCGCTTCCATGGTTTTTTGACATACTTGTGCCCACTTTCATCACGTAACCTGCTTGTCCACCGACTAACTGTACTGCGATCGACAGCAGCATCTCCATACACTTTTTTCAACCTCTTGTGATGTTTCCCACTGTCTCGTTTTCACAGCACAGGAATTCTATGACAGCACGTTGCTTCTGACGAACGTCAAGTGTAGCAGCCATCTTGAAGACATACTGTGACGGCGCCACTCACGGGAACAGGTTGAAAACTGTATTTTTACGAAAATAGTGTGCATTTCTTTAGGAGTTACACAATATGTATGAGTGACACGTTCCACATCATTACGAAATGTCGTATTCATGATATATCGAACAAGTATTAATGTACATATGTATGTATGTATGCATGAATCGCTTTTCACCAGCCGAAGGACAGGTAATGACGAATTATCGCGATAGGTATCTCCAGCGCACAGCAATTTGAACAAGGAGGGGAGTTGCCATGACGTCACAGAATTGAAGCTGGTGTCCGCTATGTTAGCTGGCCCAAGCTTTAGCTTCTGGTACAAGTATTTTGCTCAAAAATGCCAGCTTGCGAAACTTGCGAGTGTTTTCATTCGTAAGTGGACTCATCCAAGCGATATTTTCTTTTTTATACAAGAATTTCGGTTGTGCTGTTTAATTTTAATGTTGTGGTTTTATTTCTCTAATTTGATTTTAGATTTCGCATCAACCCAATTCGAAAAGCTCTCAGAGTGAACGCTGTGAAAAGGAATGATTGGAAAACGACCAAACCTACGAAAATACGTGATGGAACAGGGAAGGAAATGACCTGTAGTGGTAAAGAGTATATTCCGCCACGCACCATACGGTAGCTTGCGGAGTATGCATATAGATGTGGATGTAGACTACAGAATTTTCAGTCTGCCTTTAACCTAGTCTTCCCTTTTCAGTGATTCGGCAGCAACGTGGTTCGAATTCCACGCTAAACTGTACGTCATCTTTCCCGCTAAGAATACCGCCGTAGGTTAGCGACTCGCAGGCTGGCGAAATGGCTTTACATTAGACTGGATTGAAGCAGGCCGTTGAGCCGCATGCAGTGAAAATAATGCTGTTGTTGGATGAGTCACAATGGTAACCGTATAAACCGGAAGCGTCACCCATGTAGAAGAAACCTACCTTCCGTTATCTATGCTGTAGACACCTTGAACAGATCTCGGAAGCGCCACCACTGAAAATCTGGCCCACAATCGGCGTTCTAGATCATTCAAGTGCACGTAACACTCCTCACCAAAGAAAATCTGCGTCATCAGCAATTGGTTCAAAAGAGAGAAATGTGTATACTGCGTACCTTTCATCTGCGTTTGTAGCGCACTAGTCCAACAGTGCACAGTCGAGGTAAACGGTACCGGATGCTCACAGAAGAGCATCAAATATCTAATGATAATGATTATGATGATTTTTGTTATGTATGAGGCGGAACTATGGGCCTCATGGAAAAAGGGTGACCCGGCTGAGTCACGCAATTTGACTCTTAGTATGACCACGAGGCGTGGCCATTAATTGCACGCGTTGATCACGTATGCTGACCTGAGTATCAATGAACTATACTTGACGGAAAGTGTCTGGAACATCTTAGGGAATTAGAAAGTTAGTAGACACGAATACATTTAAATACTTGGCTTTCATTCAGCATCAGCAGTGATCGTCGATCTTGACTTTGCACAATGATATTTACAAGTGCAGCTATAGACTCAACTGCGAATACTTGTTTACAGTTCTGATTGGTTCGCACATATAGATCAAGTGTCAATGCATAAACTGTATGTGGCGCCTGGCTAGGTCGTAGCTACTGACTTAGCTGAAGGCTATGCTAACTAGCATCTCTGCAAATGACATCTCTGAACCATTCCTATTAAAGTCGGCTGTAGAACTGGGCCAGTGCGCTAGCTTGTCTCGTAAGACCAGCCGAGTGGCGGCGCTGTGTCTGCTAGCGTGTACTGACGGACCGCGGCCGATTTGAAACCTACAACCTAGCCAGTGACACCACAATGATGATGATCATGCTGACGAAAAACAGTATAAGTAGGACACGCATTACGTAACACTCATTCTAGTGCCTTGCTATCAATCGTTGTCTGTCTTTTCCCATATCGTGTTTAGTTAATGTAATCTTATCTAGTGTTGTTCAAACCTACCGGTAACAAATCTACCAGTCTGCCTCTGAACTGCTTCGATGTCTTCCTTTCAAAAATGGTTCAAATGGCTCTAAGCACTATGGGACTTAACATCCGAGGTCATCAGTCCCCTAGACTTAGAACTACTTAAACCTAACTAACCTAAGGACATCACACACATCCGTGCCCGAGGCAGGATTCGAACCTGCGACCGCAGCAGCAGCGCGGTTCCGGACTGAAGCGCCTAGAATGTCTTCCTTTAATCCGACCTAAAGCGAGTCCTAAACACTAGAGAAATATTCAAGAATGGGTCGTACTGGCGCCTTATATGCGATCTCCTTTACAGATGAACAACACTTCCCCAAAATACTTCCAGTAAACAGAAGCCGACCATTCGCCTTTCCTACCGCAGTTCTCACAAGCTGGTTCCATTTCATATCGCTTTGCAAGTTAACGCCCAGCTATTTAAAAGACATTAAGCATTTGTTTTTCCTACTCGTCCGCATTAACTTACATTTTTCTACATGTAGATCTAGCTGCCATTCTCACACCAACTATAAATTTTGCCTAAGTCGTCTTTCTCTCCGCCCACAGTCACTCAACGACACCTTTCCGTACACTAAAGCATCATCAGTAAATGACTGCAGATCGCTGTCTACAACATCATTTATGTATACAGAAAATAATAATGGTACTATCCCGCTTCCCTGGGGTACTCGTGACGATTCGCTTGTCTCTGGTGAGGACTGACCGTCGAGGACAACATACTCGGTACTATTACTTAAGAAATCTTCAAGCCACACACTAGTATCTGTGAACCTGTTCCATATGCTTGTACCTTCCTTTACAGTCTGCAGTGAGGCACAGTGTCAAACCCTTTCCCAAAAGTCTAGAAATATAGCATCTGCATGTTGCCCTTCATCCACTGTTCGCAGTATATCATGGAAGAAAAGGGTAAGCTGAGTTTCACACGGGTGTCTAAACCCACGTTGATTCGTGGGCATAAGCTTTTTGGTCTCAAGGAAATTTATGTGTTCGAACCCAAAACATGTTCAAGAACTCCGCACAAACCGATGTTAAGAACGTCGGTCTGTAATTTTATGGTTCCGTCTTTTACCCTTCTTACACGCAGAAGTCACTGCGCTTTTTTCCAGTCCGAATGGGTTCGATCACGCAGTCTTTCCGTTTCCAGGCACGCACTTTATCACTATACCACCAGGCCCGACATAACGTTAATACTTGTTCCATCAAAATACGGGAGAACTGGCGGATATCAGTGACGTCCTGCCATGATATTTCGGCGCAGAGTCTTCTGGCCATCTTCAGGTGAGTGCCACTGTAGTAGTGGCAACGTTAATACTTGTTCGTCTGTCGTATTATTAATAGTACTGGTATGTAATTCTGTACATACATTCCTTTATCGTTCTTATAACCTCATTGATTTATCTTTCTTATAAACGCATGCGGTTTACTGTCTTTTCTCATCACGCGCCATTGCTTAGTGTGCAACAGTCCATCTATAAATATGGCCCGCATCTCGTGGTCGTGCGGTAGCGTTCTCGCTTCCCACGCCCGGGTTCCCGGGTTCGATTCCCGGCGGGGTCATGGATTTTCTCTGCCTCGTGATGGCTGGGTGTTGTGTGATGCCCTTAGGTTAGTTAGGTTTAAGTAGTTCTAAGTTCTAGGGGACTGATGACCATAGATGTTAAGTCCCATAGTGCTCAGAGCCATAAATATGGCCTTGGAATAAACCAGTTTCGTTGCAGAAACAGTGACAAAAGTAAATGGGATCCAGGCGAGGCGTGCAGATTTATTCCAAGTCTTACAAACTCATTATTCATGTGCTGTGGTTGATACTTTTATAATCTAACGTACGAGTAACCGACGAGCCGAATATTACGCACAACCTCTAGCAAATTATAAAGTTTAGTAGGCACAGAATGGAAAAATCTCTTACTCTCAACGAGGCGAATTGCTTGATTGAGACGATTCGCAGCAAGTATCGTAAACCGGCAGGCGTAGTACCCAAATCGAACCCAAGGATTTCCAAGGTAAAAATGCCATACATGACACGAGCGAAGAGTAATTCTGGACGAAAACTGGTTCTCGGGTGATCGAGGTTGGCGGACGTTGACAAGGAGACTCAGAGACACCCTTAGATGTAAATCAAAGAGACGCCAGAATGCGGCCACGAATTCCATCAACTAGTCCCTGAAATTGTGTTTCAGCAAGGGACTAAATTTCTGCGACTTAAATTTTGCCGTCATCATTGCTAACAAATTAGTGCAATGTCATTTTGGTCGAGAAATGAAACAGAGACGAGTTATGTCTGGAACACAGTAATTTGGCGATATGGATCACTATGCAGCTTGTTGTTAGTAGCGAGTGCGGATTATGTGTGTTGGGCATCGCCGAGAAGTTTTCGCACTGGACAACCTAATGCTTTCCACTGGAGATTCAGTCTCTCATTTGTCATGTTCGTTAGATCCGTTCGAGGAAAAAAAATCTATTAAGCATGTGGGCATATTTAGGCTATACATTGATAAAAAAACAAGCAGCTGTATTAACGATAAACTGTGACATCCTGTTGAATACTATTTTTGCTTACGCCATCTAAATGTAATCTAATCATAAGGCAAGATGCAACCCTGGGAAAACAAAACAATGGCTTCCTCCGTTAAACATCTGCGGCTTAACTTCTGTTGTTAACTTAATGTTTAAATATTTCTTTGACACTGGATTGACTAATGATCTTTATTTTCAATTTTGTTTTGAACTGGGAAGGGGGTCCCATTTTGAAGCTTTATGTTAGATGGGAGCTTGTTGAATGAGAGCAATGTTTAATGGTTAGGCGTAATCAGGAAAAGAATTGGGAAAAGAAAAGGTGATCAGTAACAGTAAATAATTGTGAAAGTTTTCCCACAAACCTAATTGTAATACCAATACAGGAAAGCAACACATCGTGTTCCGAATAAGCTCGTGGTTCAAAGAAAACGAAAATCAGTGTACTGAACCCATAATTTCGTAGTCGCGTTCGCACTTTCACGGTAAGCACATTAAATTTTAGGACGTACCAAAGTTTCAATAAACTACGTCCCTGCATTCAGTATATTCATTTATTTCACTGCCTGTTTCGAGGTTTCATTTTCAGGTGATTCCCTGGTCAAAATGTAAATTCTGATACACTGCTGATCACAGGCATACGTAGAAAGCTTTCCAAAGTCAGTTTTGATATAACTGATTCGGTGATTTTCAAAATTTATGTTGCCCTACAACCAAAATTGGACGAGCAGTACGGAAAGCTTATTGTATCTCAAAAGATTAATAACTATGTACTTAGTACTTTGACAGCAAATTACTTTACTACCTGAACTATTGGCGTATTTCAACAGGAAAACCAGGAAGCATCTTCCTTTTACTTTATTAGTGTGAATATGGATGCCACTTTTGATTCAACGACCTGAAATTAGATCATCCTGTAATTAAATGCAGGGTATCCAACGTGTTACTAAATAAAGAAAGAAAATATTCAAAAAAATAATTTATTCATACATGTATACTGTTACATTAAAACAAAAGACTGGAGCCCTAAAATGCGAAACAATGTCAGAACGACTGAGAAAATCCAGCAGGATATCAACAAAAATGCCAAATCAATATTCCTAGAAGTGGTGAAACACGGAACAAACCTTTTAAAGGCTTATTCGACGTTGATGCCACACATAATGTTGCACGTCTGTTCACGTTAATGACTTATTGCATTACTTTAATGACTTCTACGGAATTACTGAAGTTGTATAAAATGTTTTTTGAAAGCTTGTTTCTTTTTAGTTTTCTTTGGTAATGTTTAGCCTAGTGCCAATACGCGACTAGATAAACGTTCGAACTCCATGGAAACCATCCTCAAATCGGCCGGTAGTTTTAGCAGCTTAGGACTGTACCGGAGGGAGTCCCGTTTCTCCAGTTTGTCACATTACCGTGCAGTACGCCAACTGGAGTGCAGAAGACGTAGCTGTGACAATACATGTGGCGCTTTGTTGCAAACATACACTCTGAGAAGGTCCAGTCATAGAGAGCATATTTTTTCGACCTTGAAATTTCTCCCATTTTCCCTTTCTTCTATGGGAAAAAAATGTATTTTTTATTCCGATTTGCGATTGAATAAAGATGTACACACCTACAATATACACTGAAGCCCCCCAAAAAAGTGGTGTAGGCATGCGTATTGAAATACAGATATATGTAAACAGGCAGAATACGGTGCTGCGGCCGGCAAAGGCCACATAAGACAAGTGTCTGGCGGAGTTGTTACATCGGTTACTGGCGCTACAATGGCAGGTTATCAATTTTTAAGTGGTGTTATAGTCGACGCACGAGCTATGGGACACAGCATCTCCGAGGTAGCGATGCAGTGGGGATTTTCCCGTGCGGTAATTTCACGAGCGTACCTTGAATATCAGGAATCCGGTAAAATATCAAATCTCCGACGTCGCTGCGACTTGAAAAAGATTTTGCAAGAACGGGACCAACGATGACCGAAGAGAATCTTTCAACGTGACAGAATTGCAACCCTTCCTCAAATTGCTGCAGATTTCAGTGCTGAGCCATCAACAAGTGTCAGTGTGCGAACGATTCTACAAAACATCATCGATATGAGCTTCCGGAACCGAAGGCTCACTGGTCTACCCTTGATGTACCCTTGATGACTGCACGATAGAAAGCTTCACGCCTCGCCTGGGCGCATCAATACCGACACTGGACTGTCGATAACTGGAAATATGTTGACTGGTCGGAGGGGTCTCGTTTCAAATTGTATGCAGCGGATGGACGTGTACGGGTATGGAGACAATCCATGGACCCTGTCTGTCAGCACGCTGCTGTTCAAGCTGGTGGAGGCTCTTTAATAGTGTAGGACGTGTGCAGTTGGGGTGATATGGGACCCATGATACGTTTAGATACGACTCTGACAGGTGAAACGTACGTAGGCATCCTGTCTGATCACCTACATCATGCCCATTGTGCATTACGACGAACTTCAGGAATTCCAAGTGGACAATGCGACACCCAGCTCGTCCGAAATTGCTACAGAGTGGCTCAAGGAACACACTTTTGAGTTTAAACACTTCCGCTGGCCACTAAAATCTGCAGACATGAACATTATTGAGCATATGTGCAACGTGCTGTTAAGAAGTTATCTCCACACGTTCGTACTCTTACGGATTTGTGTACAGCCCTGCAGGATTCATGGTGTCAGTTCCCTCCAGCACTACTCCAGACATTAGTCGTGCTGCGGCACTTCTTCGTTCTCGAGGGAGCACTACACGATGTTATGCAGGTGTACCAGATTCTTTGCCTCTTCAGTGTAGCATCACTGTATTGTTCGGAGTGTACTAGAAGAATTCTGTTACGAGAAGCTGAATGGAGAATCAGTAATCCATCAAGAGTTTTCTTTTCCCAGAAACAAATAGTAAATTATTGTTGAAATTTCGTTGTATATCAAGGGGAAGGAGTGTCCTTATGGGAACTGCGAACAGCAGACGAATGACGGGCATACTACTGCCATGTTTGCGTGTTGGTCAACGGCGACGGAACCCGTGATCCAAGGTGTTAGACCGGGTCCTTTCTGCTGCTCGGCAAGGACTTAACAAGAAAGCAACGCGAAAAGACTGAAGACATTATTTCGGCACAGTTCTGTAAAGGTTCGTATTCACCTTGGCTGCAGATAAGCACCGAAATAACAGCCGCGCCAAGGAATCGGCGTGATGTTTCATGGACAGAGCGAAAAGTAGGAAAACTCAAGATGTGCGGCGTCCAGTTAATGTGACCACCTCTCCAAACCATGAACAACCACGTTTCGCATCGCGGTCAGCTGTGCAGGAAAAGAGGGAAAATGAGGCTCTGGAAGATATCTACATCTACGTTTATACTCCGCAAGAGACCCAACGGTGTGTGGCGGAGGGCACTCTACGTGCCACTGTCATTACCTCCCTTTCCTGTTCCAGTCGCGTATGGTTCGCGGGAAGAACGATTGCCGAAAAGGCTCCTTGCGCGCTCCACTCTCTCTAATTTTACATTCGTGATCCCCTCAGGAGGTATAAGTAGGGGGAAGCAATATATTCGATACCTCATCCAGAAACGCACCGTCTCGTAACATGGACAGCAAGGTACACCACGATGCAGAGCGCCTCTCTTGCAGAGTCTGCCACTTGAGTTTGCTAAACATCTCCGTAACGCTGTCACGCTTACCAAATAACCCTGTGACGAAACGTGCCGCTCTTCTTTGGATCTTCTCTATCTCCTCTGTCAACTTGACCTGGTACGGATCCCACACTGATGAGCAATAGTCAAGTATAGGTCGAACGAATGTTTTGTAAGGCACCTCCTTTGTTGATGGACTACATTTTCTGAGGACTCTCCCAATCTCAACCTGGCACCCGCCTAACCAACAATTAATTTTATATGATCGTTCCACTTCGAATCGTTCCGTACGCGTACTCTCAGATATTTTACAGAAGTAACTGCTACCAGTGTTTGTTCCGCTATCATATAATAATTACAATAAAGGATCCTTCTTTCTATGTATTTGCAATACATTACATTTGTCTATGTTAAGGGTCAGTTGTCACTCCCTGCACAAAGTGCCTATCTTCCTGCATTTAGCAAATAAAGCGAGTTGGGTCTCACACGATCGCTGTTTCCGGAATCCATGTTGATTCCTACAGAGTAGGTTCTGGGTTTCCAGAAATGACACGATACGCGAGCACAAAACATGTTCTATGATTCTACAACAGATCGACGTCAGAGATAGAGGGCTATAGTTTCGCGCATCTGCTCGACGACCCTTCTTGAAAACTGGGACTACCTGTGCTCTTTTCCAATCATTTGGAACATTCCGTTCCTCTAGAGACTTGCGGTACACGGCTGTTAGAAGGGGAGCAAGTTCGATTGGGATGTGGAGCCACAACGATTCCGTTGCCGTGGTCAGCTATGACAGATTTCGCGTCTGAGGAACCGTGCTGCGTACAGTCGACCGAGTGGGTTTAAACCCGGGAGGGCTGGGTGACCAGGGGAGTACAGTAAAGCCACCTCGGTGCTCCGGTGTTCCTCGGACCACGCTTGTACGCTACGAGCTGTGTGACACGTTGCACTGTCCTGCCGGCAGCTGCCATCCTGTCGATGGGATGAACGTGGTCCCCAAGAACAGATGCAAGCTTGTGTTGACCCACTGTGCCTACCAGGGAATGCCACGGATACATTCCTCAGACCATAACGCTCCGTCCTCCTGCCTGGCCCTTTCAGACGTTTGTTCCACGGTGCTTTTCCTTCAGACGTTTGACGCCATGCACGCCAGTGGCCATCTGTCCCGCGGACCATAAAATGTGATTCATCTGAAACAGACTACCTGTCGCTGTTCAGTGGACGTCCAGTCGCAGTATAGGCGTGCAAATTCCAGCTATGGCCGCCAATGAATATCAGCGTAGGAGTGTGAACGAGGCGTCAGCTGCGGAGGCCCACACATGTCAACGTTCGTCGGACGATCATTGAGGAGACACTTCTTCATCTGGGCGGGCAGTTGCCCAACATCTGCACCTCTATCCGCCCGTAGACATCTCTGTAGCAGTTGATCACCCCTGTTATCTACGGCCCGTGGTGCGCCACACTTGAGTCGCTTTTGGATAGCGCCATTTTGCCATGCGCAGTATACCGGGTGATCAAAAAGTCAGTATACATTTGAAAACTGAATTGGCAAACATGCTTGCAATGACATGGGGTTTTATTAGAACCAAAACAATACAAAAGTTCAAAAAATGTCCGACAGATGGCGCTTCATGTGGTCAGAATAGCAATAATTAGCAAAACAAAGCAAAACGAAGCAAAGATGATGTTCTTTACAGGAACTGCTCAATATGTCCGCCATCATACCTCAACAGTAGCTGTTGTCGAAGAATAATGTTGTGAATAGCACTGTAAAGCATGTCCGGAGTTATGGTGAGGCATTAGAGTCGGATGTTGTCTTTCAGCATCTCTAGAGATGTCGGTCGGTCGCGATACACTTGCGACTTCAGGTAACCGCAAAGCCAATAATCGCCCAGACTGAGGTCTGGGGACCTGGGAGGCCAAGCATGACGAAAGTGGCGGCTGAGCACACGATCACCACCAAACGACGCGCGCAAGAGATCTTCACGCCGCTAGCAATATGGGGTGGAGCGCCATACTGCATAAACATCGTACGTTCCAGTAGGTGTTTATCAGCCAGGCTGGGGATGATGCGATTCTGTAACATATCGGCGTACCTCTCACCCGTCATGGCAGCAGTTTTGCTGTCCAGCGCCATCTGTCGGACATTTTGTGAACTTTGTTTTTTTTTTGTTCTAATAAAAACCCCATGTCATTCCAAGCATGTGTGTCAATTTTTATCTCTCTATGTACATTATTCAATGGTTTATTAAGTTTTCAAATTTATACTGACTTTTGATCACCCTGTACTTTAACAACGGCGGCAGGCGAGCTGCTGGCCAACTTAGCTCTTTCGGAAATGCTTCCTTCCTTGGCCCGAAAGCCAATGATAATGCCCTTTTGTGCGTCAGCTAAATCGCTCCGTTTCCGCGTCCCCCTCCGACACACTTTATGCACCGTCCACTGCTAGCGCTGCCACGAGCCGCCTCTCAGTCGTTACTGCACGTTGACGTCGGACGTAGGCAGTGGTGACATGAATGTGACGGGTCCGTGAACGATGATGCCTAAGACCGCGGTACCGCTCGGTGTGATCGGAAAAGTCATATCTACATTTTAGTCGTGTCGTAGACAACGGTTGCTACAAATTAGAGAGAATTCTATAATGAACGGAAAGACTGAACCCATATTCGATGCCGGCCGAAGTGGCCGAGAGGTTCTAGGCGCTTCAGTCTGGAACCGCGCGACCGCTACGGACGCACGTTCGAATCCTGCGCCGGACATGGATGTGTGTGACGTCCTTAGGTTAGTCGGGTTTAAGTAGTTCTAACTTCTAGGCGACTGATGGCCTCAGATGTTAAGCCCCATAGTGCTCAGAGCCATTTGAACCATTTTGAACCAACGCAGATTCGAGGAGGGAGCAAGTGCCCTGCTCCCCCCCCCCCCCCCCCCCTCAGCCCCTCGTCTCTGCCCGCTCCCCTTAAGGACCCTTCTCCTACTGGCCATTACGGATGCAATATTGGGAAAAATTACCAAATAACGATACGTTTGTTATAGAGCGTACATATTACTCAAAGAAGACTACATGATAACGTATTGAAGTGGTTTTGGATGTACAGGGTGCGAGATTTGCAACACGGAGCTGCCTCTTCCAGCAGCAACGACAGCTGGGAGTGAAGTCGAACTGAGATCACAGGTACGTGCTCTTTCAGCTCTGCCTCAAGAGTTAATCAACCGTAGCGTCTGACGAATGGCGGAACGCTAGTCTCTGAGCAACCAGCGTCCAGATGTTTTCAGTCGTTAAGAGATATGGAGAACGTGCTCCTCAGGACAGCAGTTGAAAACCCTCTCATCGAGCCGAGTAGAGCAACAAACGGCTTTGCACTATCTTGTCAAAAGATAATGCCGCTGTGGCCTCAAAGAGAGGTCACAGTCAACGGCCTTAAGACGGTGCAGCCGGCCGCTGTGGCCGTGCGGTTCTAGGCGCTTCAGTCTGGAACCGCGAGACTGCTACGGTCGCAGGTTCGAATCCTGCCTCGGGTATGGATGTGTGTGATGTCCTTAGGTTAGTTAGGTTTATGTAGATCTAAGTTCTAGGGGACTGATGACCCCAGATGTTAAGTCCCATAGTGCTCAGAGCCATTTGAACCATTTTAAAATGATGGAAGAGTAACGGCCGCTCTCCAAATAATTGGCTGTATTCTGCTGATAGTTGCTAGGTTATCGGCATAAGCACATATCTAAATAGTCTGTGTCCACACAGGGCGAGTTTGCTAAATGGGGACAAACTGAAGGAAAGATCTCTGACAGGATGAAGGGCACCAATTACCGTGCGGGCGTATAGCCATAAATGCACGGTGCATGTGCTACACGGTATTCACTAATCCATCGTACCTGTAGAGTGCATTGCAGTGCGCGAAATGCTTTGGTGAGACCACCGCAGACAAAGTAAACGAAGCAGCCCCCACGGATCTCTGAGCATGCGCGAACACGATGCAGCAGCGACTGACGCACTCGTACAAATGAGCAGCCCTGCAACTGAATTGACATCACAGGAAGCATGAATGCGTTGTTCCAGCGAGCGTCTGGGTTGGTCCCCTCATACACGATTTCTATCAGGGGCCCCACAGGTACAAATCTCGAGGGCTGGAGGAAGGAAACTTAGGGTCATAAGAGGATGGGGACGGAAATCGGCTGCACACTTTCAGAGAACAGTCCCGGGATTCCTCAGATCCAAATCTGTATGTCGAGACGCGTCTTGAATGAGTTCAGCGTGCTAACTGCTGTGCCTCCTCGGTCAGTCTAAAGCGCTGAGGTCCAGCGACCTGGCAGACCGTGCAACTGAAACAAGTCGTCTGATCCATCAGCTTTGGTAGATGTTGTCGAGGTGACTTCGCATGGGTGTGTGGAAGCGAACTGGAGCACTATCATGTAGTAACCGTAATACACTCCGTGCCACGTGTGGCCGGTCTTACAGCAAGGGAGGCAGCGTCACCTGCAGTAAGTGCACCTATGCCTGTGAGCCGTTGTGGAAGGATGACTCACCCCAAGGGGCGGTCGCCAGTAATCCCCGCCCACACACTGAGGCAGAAAGGGTGCTGGTGGTTCGGTGCTACCATACCGTGGAGGTTCTCTGTACCCCACAGGAGGGTGTCGTCGATGTCGACGGTGCAGTGGCTCGTAATGGTAGCCTCACCTGTGACCAGGTCCTGTCCAGTCCAGAACAGTAACCCCAGCACAATGGTAGCCTTTGCGACGAACCAGCAACAAAGACGTCGCCGCGGTGGCAATACATAATATGGACTGCACGCGTCGTAAGTCATACGGATGGTGGCAGGTCTCGTGGAGAATGTTCTAAGCATTTATCTGGCTTAGTGTTGCTGGGCTGCTCGGTGTTGGTATCGAGGTCATATTCTGCAGTGTTCAACGCCTGTTCTTGCAAGTCCTGTGCACGCACTGGCGCCCCCACTTTAATGATTATCCCCTGCAGTAAAGGAGACCGTCTCACGCAAACGGCGGACCACTGTTGGAAACAGTTCATGCTGCGGTAGCTGTCCTTGGGGACACTTTTCCAGTGAAGTTGTACTGCCACCTGCTCGTTGCCATTTGCCTGTCTGTATGGAAACACCTTGCCGAAGTGTTCCTGAGTCTGTACCGGACCATCGTCTCTCAGCGTTGCGCAACACTGCAAACGGCTACAGCAGAGTGAGTCCGCAACGACAGTGGAGAGTGCGATCTCTAGTGTTCCCCTCTTGATTGGGCAGCTAAAACTGTAGTAGAGACAGAACACTCCCACTTGCCTGGTGTATTCTTATGTGTGTTCTCAACCTTTGAAACCTACACTGTCAAAACTTTTTACCTCCAGTTTCAAGTAGGTGTACCTCCCTCGGAAAGCATTTTCGCCATGTGTGTCCTTATGACCTTTTTTTGCTCGTTATGCTCTCAGGGACAGTTTACTGAGGCCTGTCTTCACTAGGAAAATCGCTCTCTAGAACCAGATGTTGGGAGTTTCTCACTAGTTACTTCAAGAGTCACGTAGGAAACCATTTGCTGTTGTGAGTATAAATGATTTCCCGGGAGGAATAGTTAGTATTCAGAGATATGGCAGCAACGATCATTCCAAGCAAAAAAGTCCTGTAAGCATGGGTGGAAAGTGCTTACCTTAAGAGATATGAGCACTTCATCATCTTCGATACTGCGAGAAAGATGTCTTCTACTACGAAGTCTTTCTTTTCCATACTTTTGGATGCAGTCATGTGGACCAAAACAAGAAAAATTGTCCAGTAAACATGGGTTCTGAAATGCATTTCTTACAAACTACGAGCTCTTGTTCAGTGGAAGACATTGTTTCACAGCAGCGAAAATGAACATGTGGTCATATCTCTCAAGGTATGTTCCTTAGAGCACATATTTATTGGACATCGTTTCTAATTTCGTAACATACTACCTCCTCCTAGCATGTGTAAAACAAAGAGCTAGCAGTGAAGACACTTGTTTCACAGTATCGAAGATTAAGAAGTGCTTATATATCTTAAGGTATGTATTTTAGAGCCCATGTTTAGTTGATATTTTTGCTTCGAACGATTGTTCATGTCATATCCATGTACATACCATTCCTCCTGGGGTACGCTGTATGCGAGGTAAGCCAATGTATACAACTAGTCCTCTCTTTTGTGAAAATGCTAAATTCTGCTAACAGTTATTGGAACAGGAGACTACTCACATTGAATAAGGGCGTAATAGGTTTCCTGGACAACTATCTCATTAATCTAATCTATTACACCGCATAAATGGTGATTTATGTAGGTCTTATTGATTTGAGTAGGTCGTATTGTACCACTTTGATTGCATCACAAACAAGAGTGACTGCCCCTACAGGCGTCGCTGGATGCCAGACTGTCTCACGGCGAAACACCAAATATCAGTAACAGGCAACATTTCAGTTAATACTAATTAATTATACAGTTAGATGTCGGTTGTCATGATTACTTGATAATGACTGCGAAAACGACAGGAATACTGTAGAACTGTTCATTGTGTAGCCTTGCATGTGATTTTCTTTATAGATGTACTACACTTCTCGGGAATCATAGCAACAAATTAAGTGCTACTGATTTTACGTTTTCATTCGTTTACATATAACGCCTTAGTACCACCCTAAAAAATTATACAGTGTGACGTGCTGATTATGTTTACAGGCATCGGTCTTGTAATCGGACACTGTCGGGTTTTCTCTTCATGCTGGGCATTGTCCTGTATTTTTCCTCGTGTAAAAAGACGTGCTACTCGTTTCCAACAATGTGCAGATACTATCCAAGTCTCCCAGAGTCTCATTATGATCGTCCAGCGATACTACTTTCTCTTAGATAGTCGCACTGTGATACAGTTGCAGCCAGAAAATTACGACCACCTGCCTAACAGTCGGTATGTCGATGACAGCGACGACGCGTCATGGCATGGAAGCACTGAGGCCTCAGTAGGTCGCTAAGGGAGTTGGCACCACATCTGCACACACGAGTCACCCGATTCCCGTAAATTCAGGAGAAGAGAACGATGAGCTCTGACGCGACGTTCAATCACATCCCAGATGTGGCCAATCTGGTTCAGATCTGGCGCGTTGGGGGGGCCAGAACATCAACCAGATCTCGCCACCGTGTTCCTCGAATCAGCACACTCCTGGCGTTGTGACATGGCGCATTATCTTGTTGAAAATGGCGCTGCCGTCGGGAAACATCATCGTCGTGAAGGGGTGTACGCGGTCTGCAACCAGTGTACGATACGCCTTGGCCGTCATGGCGCCTCCACTGCACCCAGAGCATAATGGAGCCTCCGCCAGCTTGTCTCCGTCCCGCAGTGCAGGTGCCAAGGAACTGTTCCCCTGGAAGACGACGTTGGCACCCTCCGTTCGGCTTGATGAAAAAGATGTCGGGATTCAGCAGACCGTGAAACGCTCTGCCACTGCACCATCGTCCAGTGCCGATTGTCACGTGCCCATTTCACTCGTAGTTGCCAATGTCGTGTGTTAATATTGGCACATACATGAGTCGTCGGCTGCGGAGATCCATCGTTAGAAGTGTTCGGGCACTGTGTGTTGAAAAACACTTGTACTCTGCCTAGCATTAAAATCTGATGTTACTTCCACCACAGTTCGCCTCCTGTCCTGTTTTACCAGTCTGAACAGCCTACGACGTCCAACATTTGTAACGACGGGTGGCCGCCCAACCCCACGACATCTGGACGTGGTTCCACCTTGGTCTCAACACGTGCTGAAGACACTCATCGCAACATTAACCGAACACGTGACAAGTCGGCCATTACAAACTGCCTCTGTCAAACTCATATACACACATAAAAAAAGTTTTGCATCACCCCGGTTCTCAGAACTCCTCATGATACACACAGTCCCTTTGACTGTTCAGAGATGTCACTCAACCCGCCCAAAGATGTAAACAGCCATACATGAGCAGCGCCTACTAGACGGAGGGGGTCCGACAGCCTATCAGTTCCAGTCATTCCACCAGAAAAGAGGTACACGGCTCGTGTTGTCTATAGTTCAACCATGCCTAGACGGTCAATAGCACGGTTCGGTCGCGTCCGCATTGTTACTCTGTGCCAGGAAGGGCTCTCAACAAGGGAAGTGTCCAGGCGTCTCGGAGTGAACCAAAGCGATGTTGTTCGGACATGGGGCAGATACAGAGAGACAGGAACTGTCGATGACATGCCTCTCTCAGGCCGCCGAACGATTACTACTGCAGTTGATGACCGCTACCTAGGGATTATGAATCGGAAGAATCCTGGCTTCAACGCCACCGTGTTGAATAATGCTCTTAGTGCAGCCACAGGACGTCGTGTTACGACTCAAACTGTGCGCAATAGGCTGCAAGATGCGCAACTTCAATCTCGACGTCCATGGCGAGGTCCATCTTTGCAACCACGACACCATGCAGATGGGCCAAACAACATGCCGAATGGACCGCTCAGGATTATTATCACATTCTC
Organism: Schistocerca gregaria; assembly: GCF_023897955.1. Taxonomy (NCBI): domain Eukaryota; kingdom Metazoa; phylum Arthropoda; class Insecta; order Orthoptera; family Acrididae; genus Schistocerca; species Schistocerca gregaria. Next base: position 6,828,592 of record NC_064925.1, on the reverse strand, counting down.
TTCACCGATGACAGTCGCATTTTCCTTCAAGCAGACAATCGTCGGAGACGTGACTTGAGGCAACGCGGTGAGGCTGAAAGCCTTAGACACACTGTCCAGCGAGTGCAGCAAGGTGGGGTGTCATTATGCGGTGCCGACGCACGCCGCTGGTGATCATGGAAGGCGCCGTAACGGCTGTACAATACGCGAACGCCATCCTCCGACGGATAGTGCAACCATATCGGCAGCATACTGGCGAGGCATTCGTCTTCATGAACGACAATTCGCTCTCCCATCGCGCACGTCTTGTGAATGACTCCCTTCAGGATAACGACATCGATCGAATAGAGCGTCCAGCGTGTTCTCCAGATATGAACCCTACCGAACATGCCTGGGATGGATTGAAAAGGGCTGTTTATGGACGACGTGACCCACCAACCACACGGACGGATCTACGCCGAATCGCCACTGACGAGTGGGACAATCTGGACCAACACTGTCTTGATGAAGTTGTGGATAGTATGCCATGACGAATACAGGCATGCATCAATGCAAGGGGACGTGCTAATCGGTATTAGAGGTACCGGTGTGTAGAGCAACAACCAACTCTGAAGGTCTCGCTGTGTGGTGGTACAACATGCAATGTGTGGTTTTCATGAGTAATAAAAAGGGGGAAATGATGTTTATGTTGATATCTGTTCCAATTGTCTGTATAGGTTCCGGAATTCTCGGAACGGAGGTGATACAAGCCTTTTTTTGATGTATGTAGTCCGCGCGCCTTCCCCATTCTACAAACGGACAGCACGCTGCCTGACAGTACAGCCACCGTGCGTGTGACTGTCTAGCAGTCATTCCTCGCCAGCTGACGATGCCTGGACGGGTTTATATCGATAGTAGGTCGGTGGTCGCAATGTTCTGGTTGATCAGGATATTGCACATGTACTGGCAACATGAGAGGAGCTACTACTCTTGCTTGAGGCAGAGCCGATGTGATTGTTTGTTGGACATCCCCCCCCCCCCCCCCAATGTATCAAAACATTTTTCCGTTGGCAAATAAATCGTCGAGCTAACGGCATATATGTATCCAGAATGAGATTTTCATTCTGCAGCGGAGTGTGCGCTGATATGAAACTTCCTGGCAGATTAAAACTGAGTGCCGGACCGAGACTAGAACTTCTTTCAGGAGTGCTAGTTCTGCAAGGTTCGCAGGAGAGCCTCTGTAAAGTTTGGATGGTAGGAGATACTGGCAGAAGTAAAGCTGTGAGGACGGGGCGTGAGACGTGCTTGTGTGGCTCAGTTGGTAGAGCACTTGCCCGCGGAAGGCAAAGGTCCGAGTCTCCGTCCGGCACACAGTTTTAATCTGGCAGGAAGTTTCGTGGCGTGTATGTAAATTATATTGATAGTTGGTAGACGGTGTGGCACAGCGTGACGCTTCCTGGAGTGGAGCCGTTGACCTGCATCTCTCATGGTCCTCGTGGCGAAGGTATTATACAAGCAGCATGACGCAGTCGCTCCGCAGACGTTCCTCTAGCTTGCAGCCAGTCTGGCGGTTGGACTGCGCAGCGTGCCCTGGAGCCGCACACAGTGTCTGCACGAGCGCGGGTTGCGTGGTCGCGCGGCCCACACGCAACGCCGTCGGCAGCACGTGTTGTGGGGCTTCCGGAGGTAATCCCAGCCTCGCCCGACCAGAGGGTACACCTAACTTCCTGGGTCAGCCGATATTCCGCGTCCTACAACTGGCTGGCTGCTATGTGGGGCACACAGAGGACACGCACACGAGTGAAGAATATATCACCAGTTGGAAGGCTGCTCAGTTGCACTGCTGGCCATCATTATTACAAAAGGAACAAGTAACTAAATTTTACTCGCTGGCCATATGTTTAGGGTATTTATTTAATCTGACCAGGTCAGGGCGATCAGGCGCTCTCTTACATCTGACCATCCGTTCTACATACACTGACGGTAGAAATCGCTGCACCAAGAAGAAGCTGTACGATGTAAACGAAAGTTGGTAGGCATGTCTCTACACCTGAAAAATGAGGTGTATTCAAACTTCGCACCAGTCACAAGTAGCGCCACTATGACGATGCAAATCAGATTTGCTTTAAGTACACACACTGTAACGGTTGCGAGCGTTAGTTACCTTTGAATCTGGACATGGTGGTTGGTAGTAGTCAAGAATGCCTTTAAGCGACGAAGACGCCATTATTAGCAAAAATGGCTCTGAACACTATGGGAATTAACATCTGTGGTCATCAGTCCCCTAGAACTTAGAACTACTTAAACCTAACTAACCTAAGGACATCACACACATCCATGCCCGAGGCAGGATTCGAGCCTGCGACCATAACGGTCGCGCGGCTTTGGACCATTATCAGCATCTCACTGAGTTTGAACGGGGTCGTGCAGTAGGACTACGAAAACCTCGATGTTCATTCTGCAGTACTGCAGACAGACATGGCAGGAATGCAGCCACTGTACTTGATTGCTGGCAGCGGTGGTCTCGAGAGTATACAGTGGCAAGGAGACCGGTCTCTGGACGGCCACGTGGTACTACCGAGGTGAAAGACCATCGTGTTCGGTGTATGGCGCTTCCGCAGCGCACTGCACTCGCTGCAGCAATTCGAGCAGCAGTTGACACTGCACTGACACAACGAACTATTAAAAATAGTCATGAAGCGTACATTCCACTGATCCCAGACCACCGCCACTTGGGACTTCTGTGGTGTCAAGCGAGAGCTCATTTGAGGGCAGAGTGGAGGTCTGCTGTGTTTTGTGATGAAAACTGGTTGTACCTTGGTGCCAGTGATGGCCGTATTTTGGTTAGAAGGGGATCTGCTGCCAACGTGTCTGCGTGCTGGAAACACTGGACCGGCACCTGCAGTGATGGTCTGCTGTGCGATTACGTATGACGGCAGGAGCACTCTCTTCGTTATCTCACCGATTGTTGTTGTCTTCAGTCATGAGACTGGTTTCATGCAGCTCTCCATGCTGCTTTATCCTGTGCAAGCTTCTTCATCTCCCAGTACTTACTGCAACCTACATCCTTCTGAATCTGCTTAGTGTATTCATCTCTTGGTCTCCCTCTACGATTTTTACCCTCCACGCTGCCCTCCAATACTAAATTGGTGATCCCTTGATGCCTCAGAACAAGTCCTACCAACCGATCCCTTCTTCTAGTCAAATTGTGCCACAAATTTCTCTTCTCCCCAATCCTATTCAATACGTCCTCATTAGTTATGCGAACTACCTATCTAATCTTCAGCATTCTCTTGTAGCATCACATTTCTAAAGCTTCTATTCTCTTCTTGTCCAAACTATTTATCGTCCATACTTCACTTCCATACATGGCTACACTCCAAACAAATACTTTCAGAAACGACTTCCTGACTCTTAAATTTATACTGGATGTTAACAAATTTCTCTTCTTCAGAAACTCTTGCCTTGCCATTGGCAGTCTACATTTTATATCCTCTCTACTTCGACCATCATCAGTTGTTTTTCTCCCGAAATAGCAAAACTCCTTTACTGCCTTAAGTGTCTCAGTTCCTAATCTAATTCCCTCAGCATCACCCGACTTAATTCGACTACATTCCATTATCCTCGTTTTGCTTTTGTTGATGTTCATATTATATCCTCCTTTCAAGACACTGTCCATTCAGTTCAACTGCTCTTCCAAGTCCTTTGCTGTCTCTGACAGAATTACAATGTCATCGGCGAATCTCATAGTTTTTATTTCTTCTCCATGGACTTTAATAGCTACTCCGAATTTTTCTTTTGTTTCCTTTACTGCTTGCTCAATATACAGATTGAATAACATCGGGGACAGGCTACACCCTGTCTCACTCCGTTCCCAACCGCTACTTCCCTTTCATGCCCCTCGACTCTTATAACTGCCATCTGGTTTCTGTACAAATTGTAAATAGCCTTTCGCTCCCTGTATTTTACCCCTGCCACCTTTAGAATTTGAAAGAGAGTATTCCAGTCAACATTGTCAAAAGGTTTCTCTACGTCCACAAATGCTAGAAATGTAGGCTTGACTCCTTAATCTATTTTCTAAGATTTCCAACATTTCTGCGGAATCCAAACTGATATTCACCGAGGTCGGCTTCTACCAGTTTTTCCATTCGTCTGTAAAGAATTCGCGTTAGTATTTTGCAACTGTGACTTATTAAACTGACTGCAAATTTCTACCTCCGTTTGGTGATTCGACGTGCTGTGCTGCTATTCATAAACAGCATTCCAGGGTGTGTTTCCCAACAGGACAGCGCTCGCCCGCATACCGCTGTTGTAGCTCAACATGCTCTACAGGGTGTCGACATGCTTGCATTCCTGCTCGGGGCCCGGGTTCGATTGCCGTCTGGGTCGGAGATTTTCTCCGCTCACGGACTGGGTGTTGTGTTGTCCTAATCGTCATCATTTCATCCCCATCGACGCAAGTCGCCGAAGTGGCGTCAAATAGAAAGACTTGCACCGGGCGAGCGGTCTACCCGACGGGAGGCCTTCGTTACACGACATTATTATTATTACCACTCTGTCTCCAATTGAGCACATATGTGACGTCACCGGAAACTTCCACCGTCGTTCACAAACATCATTAACCGTCACTGTACTGACCGACGAAGTTCAACACGCATGGAACCTCCATTCCAGAAAGCAGAACAACACAAGGCACGCACGTCTGCAAGCTCGCAGTCAACTTTCGGCGGTTACACCGGTTATTGATGTACCAGCATTTGACAGTTCCAATGGCTTATCTCGCGCTTACAATAACCTGCGGTCTTGCAACGTTAATCACTTAAATACATTACCGAAAAAATTTATTTCCGAAATTTTATTACTCTACATTAATTATCTTTAGGCGTTGTGATTTTCTCCGTCTGCATTTTTTACATTGCATACTTTCCAGAAAGCGGGTTACTCTTAATTTATAACATTAAAAAATCCAGTAGCACAGATAAAAAAAAACATGCATACAGTTTTCATTCGTGCTCGATCAATACAACAATAATTAGAAATTTCGGTAAGGTAGAGTTTTTCATCATGAGTTCCAGCAGCAGTGGACATGGAGAAAGGGATGGAGGAGGGGGTGAAAGGTGAAAGCGATAAGACGGAGTTAAAGAATATGAGGGAGCAAAAGTGGCGTTACTGATAGAGAAAGGAAAAGAAGAATGGGCGTAACTGGGAGAAGATAGGAGAGCTGGATTTGCTGTTTGACAGAGGGGAAGGTTGGCGTGTACGTTAATTTTGGGGAAGCGCCATGAGAAAGCTAAACAAGTACCAGGACTTCGAAATGCGAGAAGAATGCAGGGCAGCGTGTTCCAGAGACGGGCAGCAGCGATTGCGAAGCAGTTTCACGTTGTTTTTCTTCTATGAATGGGCACAGCTAGCGTACTATGTAGGTGAATGTCGGCACGGAAGATGTCTGATCTCCGAGGCGAGGTAGCGGGGAGCTTGTACACTGAGCAGCCGGTGAGGTAGACATAGCAGGCGGTAGTCCCGTAGCTTGTTTGGCCGCAAGCAACTGTCCTAGCTGCCGGCCGTGGTGGCCGGGCGGTTCTAGGCGCTTCAGTCAGGAACCACACGACCAAGATCGCAGGTTCGAATTCTGCCTCAGGCTTGGGTGTGTGTGATGTCCTTAGGTTAGTTAGGTTTCAGTAGTTCTAAGTTCTAGGGGACTGATGACCTCAAATGTTAAGTCCCATAGTGCTCAGAGCCATTTGAACCATTTTTGAACTGTCCTAGCTATGCATATAAGGCAGCGAGATGGTGATATCGACGAATGTTCCACGTGTAACGCACACAAGCATTCGTGGAGAGCTGTATCCTTCTTATGTCTTCCGACATATGGTGACAATATTCTCCGCCCAATTTAAGTTCTCATCCGAAGGTACACCCAAGTTCTTAACTGCTATTTTTATATGTTGGTGGGATGCCGTCGAATTGAATGGGAGACGAGTTTTATAGGAGAGAGAGTGACACTGAAATGATACAAGAGTTCGGATGGACATCATTAAAACAAAAGCGTTTTTCATTGTGGCGGAAATCTTCTGACGAAATTTCGATCACCAGCCTTCTTCTCCGAAAGTATTCAGTTCGCGCCGACCTACTTAGGGAGAAACGATCACCACAATAAAAGGCAAATCAGAGCTCGAACGGACAGATACAGATGTTCGTTTCTCCCTCGCGCTGTTCGAAACTGCAATAGTAGGGAATTATTGTGAAGGTGGTTCGATAAACCCTCTGCCAGGCACTTAAATGTGATTTTTAGTGTATCCATTTAGATGTATATGATTCAATTGATCGCGGAATTCTGAACTTCGTAATTCTGATGGGATACTAAGACTGCTTCCGGCTCTACAACATACAAGGAAGAATTCACAACTAATTTATGGATGTCCATCTTATTGCATGGACCAGGGACTTCAGCCGATGACATAATTGAGAAAAAGTACCACCACAGCTGTATCACACGACTAGTTTCGGCGGCACATTACGGCCGTCCTCATGCCCCACCACTGCCAACAGAATATTTGATTTCCTTGGCGCATGTACTGTGCCACCCTTATTAGTAGCACACTTGGGCAAGGTTTGATCAGGAGTGTATACGCGGCCCTGTCTTGTCTCCAATGCACAACACGGTGTCGAGTATGGACACCTGACGAAAACTAGCCCACGCGTGCTAGTAACAATAGTCTGTGGGATTCTGCCCACTCGTTTAATACAGGGTACCTGTGGAAACTGTTTTCTCAGACAGATAAGCAACAATTCAAGCAAATCTTACGAATGGAGTTTATTACAATATGATAACTGACAATACTTAAGTGGCGTTTCTACAAAGATCGGCTGCAAGCAAATGGCGACATGCAAATAATCAATGTGCTTCGATGCTTACAATTTCCATCCATGCAGCTCACACAAGTTCATAAGTCACTGCTATAGAGAAAGTTCCTGGCAGATTAAAACTGTGTGCCGGACCGAGACTCGAACTCGGGGCCTTTGCCTTTCGCGGGCAAGCGCTCTACCAACTGAGCTACCCAAACACAACTCACGCCCGGTCCTCACAGCTTTACTTCCGCCAGTACCTCGTCTCCTACCTTCCAAACTTTACAGAAGTTTTCCTGCGAACTTTGCAGGACTAGCACTCCTGAAAGGATACTGCGGAGACATGGCTTAGCCACAGCCTAGGGGATGTTTCCAGAATGAGATGTGGATGTGTGTGATGTCCTTTGGTTAGTTTGGTTTAAGTAGTTCTAAGTTCTACGGGACAGATGACCTGAGAAATTAAGTCCCATAGAGCTCAGAGCCATTTGAACAATTTTGATCTGAGGGTCTACAGGGTACGAAATTTTGTGCACAGTGCTGCGACCAATGGCTGGATCAGTGACACTGACCTGAGTGGGCAACGATTCGAACTGATCTTGGATGACAAGGACAGGTAGTTCACTACGTGTAGCTTCGACTCCACGCCAGATGTCAGCAATCGTAGTGTCTGGCGAGTGGTGGCGTGCTGCTCTCTGGAGAACGTGCTGGCCACAGATACAGTCCAACTACCGCTCTGTTCTTTATCTTCTTGAAAGAAGGGCACAGCACCGGCCCAGAAATGTAAAATATGCTGTCCAGATTAGCGGCTACGCAAACCATACGTCCTGATGATGCGTACCCAGTGACACAGCATACCATCACGCCCGGTGACGGACGCTTTTGACGAAGACGAGAGCAACTGCGCAATTTTCCTTCGCCTCAGAAAATCCACACAGGGACACGACCAGCGAGAAGCTGTTCGTAGAAGCGGGACTGCTGACTCATTTCACTTGAGAGTGCTTTATCACTCACATCACATTTTCAGTACGCCTGCAAAAAAAGTGAATTAGAAACAGCAAATTTTCTCCATTAAAATTGTCACAGTGGCTTCGGGAAATTTACCATGTATTACACTACTGGCCATTAAAATTGCTACACCAAGAATAAATGCAGATGATAAACGGGTATTCATTGGACAAATATATTACAATAGAACTGACACATAATTACACTTTCATTCACTTTGGGTGCATAGATCCTGAGAAATCAGTAAGCACAACAACCACCTCTGGCCTTAATAACGGCCTTGATACGTCTGGGCATTGAGTCAAACAGAGCTTGGATGGCGTGTACAGGTACAGCTGCCCATGCAGCTTCAACACGATACCACAGTTCATCGAGAGTAGTGACTGGCGTATTGTGACGAGCAAGTTGCTCGGCCACCATTGACCAGACATTTTTCATTCGGTGAGATATCTGGAGAATGTGCTGGCCAGGGCAGCAGCCGAACATTTTCTGTATCCAAAAAGGCCCGTACAGGACCTGCAACATGCGGTCGTGCATTATCCTGCTTGAATGTAGAGTTTCGCAGGGATCGAATGAAGGGTAGAGCCACGGGTCGTAACATATCTGAAATGTAACATCCACTGCTCAAAGTGCCGTCAATGCGAACAAGCGTTGACCGAGACGTGTAAAAAATGGCAACCCATACCATCACGCCGGGTGATACGCCAGTATGGCGATGACGAATACACGCTTCCAATGTGCGTTCACCGCGATGTCGCCAAACACGGATGCGACCATCATGATGCTGTAAACAGAACCTGGATTTACCCGAAAAAATGACGTTTTGCCATTCGTGCACCCAGGTTCGTCGTGGAGTACATCATCGCAGGCGCTCCTGTCTGTGATGCAGTATCAAGGGTAACCGCAGCCACGGTCACCGAGCTGATAGTCCATGCTGCTGCAAACGTCATCGAACTGTTCGTGCAGATGGTTGTTGCGTTGCAAACTTTCCCATCTGTTTCCGCAGGGATCGAGACGTGATTGCTCGATCCGTTACAGCCATGCGAATAAAATGCCATGTCGTCTCGACTGCTAGTGATACGAGGCCATTGGGATCCAGTACGGCGTTCCGTATTACCGTCCTGAAACCACCGATTCCATATTCTGCTAACACTCATTGGATATCGACCAACGCGAGCAGCAATGTCGCTATACGATCAACCGAAATCGCGATAGGCTACAGTCCGACCTTTATCAAAGTCGGAAACGTGATGGTACGCATTAATCGTCCTTACACGAGGCATCACAACAACGTTTCACCAGGCAACGCCGGTCAATTGCTGTTTGTGTATGAGAAATCGGTTGGAAACTTTGCTCATGTCAGCACGTTGTAGGTGTCGCCACCGGCGCCAAACTTGTGTGAATGCTCTGAAAAGCTGATCATTGGCATATCACAGCATCTTCTTCCTGTCGGTTAAATTTCGCGACTGTAGCACGTCGCCTTCGTGGTGTAGCAATTTTAATGGCCAGTAGTGTGTTAGCTCTCTTTACATGCCATCACGAATGTATTGTTTTGTTAACCAGTATTCTGTGATTTTTGTTTGTAGCGAATGTTATTCACATGGTCACGTAGCAGCAAAGAAAAACAAAACAGCAGAAACTAAAAGAATATTAAGTGACTGTTAGAGTTACTAATCAAACACACTGTGAGTATAAACAATTACTAAGACCACTTGCATGAATGCAGAAATGAACATTTCAGTACAGCATAACGTGGGATCGTTAACATGACCAGGTTAGGAAACAGAAATCGACAGCATTACCACAATAATGGCTCGTGATTGAAATGTGAGAGTCCATTAAAGCTGGCGGCAGAACTGGTAACGTAGCTAGTGGGCATTAATTGCTCCGCGCAGAGAGGCCTAAATTACACTGTTAACACTCCACGCCGTTAAAACTGGTTGGTCCCAATACAAGAGACGCGAGAACAGTAACTTCAATCAGATCAGATAATAACTGTACTAAATTACGTTCGTTTTGACGAAAACCCATAAGCCTGTTCAATAGCGAAACCGTACATGGCATCAGTCGAGTTTGTTAACACACACGCTGGCGCAGCTGAGACGGGACGTCCACCCGAGACATTTAGATCGAGTAAATATACCGGAGTGCTATAGACACTGAGCTACAGCGGTGAATGTGGCGAACTTTCTGATGTCGGCAAACAATTTTTTACTTCACAGCTGCAGAATTGTGATACCGATTTTATCGTTTTCATGCTGAACTACTTAGTTCCTTTCTCTCGCAGTGGAGAGAGCCTTCTAAGACTACTTCAGCCACTTAACAGATGGGAGACGTCAACAGTAAACGGATGTAAAAACATTTAGGACGAAACTAGCTTTCGCATGGTGTGTCACTGCCAAGTAACACAACTCCATGGAACTTGGCTCACACACAGAAACAACTGCTACAGTATAGTACAGTAGAGTATAGCACAGTGCAGTACGTACAGGACAGCACAGGCGATAATTGAATAGACCTACAGAAACGACGCTTTTATCCAAAGACAATAATTACACAAAAGAAACCGCGATTTACAATAGTCCCATGGACGCTACACAGAGGTGACAAAAGTCACGGGACATCTCCTAATATCGTGTTATACCTCCCTTTTCTCGACGCACTATAGCAACTCGACGTGGCGTGGAGTGAAGTCATCGGAAGGAAGCCCCTGCAGAAATATTGAGCCATACTGCCTCTATAGCCGTACACAATTGTGGGACCGTTGCCGGTGCAGGAAAAAAAAGTGTGTGAATTCCTAAGGGACCAAACTGCTGAGGTCATCGGTCGCTAGACTTCTACACTACTTACACTAACTTAACGCTAAGGACAACACTCACACTCTTGCCCGAGGGAGGACTCGAACCTCCGGAGGGCTGGTGCAGGATTTTGAGCACGAACAGACCTCTCGATTATGTCTCATAAATGTTCGATGCGATTTATGTCAGGTGATCTGAGTGACCAAACCATTTCCTCGAATTGGCCAGAATGTACTTCAAACCAATCGCGAAAAATTCCATCGTTGTTTGGGAACATGAAGTCCCCCAGAGACTGGACACAGTGCCCAAGTAGGCGGACATAACCACTTCCACTCAATGATCATGTAAGCAGAACCCACACCATTTCGGAGCCACCAGCAGCTTGCACAATACCTAGTAGACAACTTGGGTCCATGGCTTCGTTGGGTCAGCGTCACACTCGATACCCACCATCGTCGATCACCTGACGAGGGCACGGTTTTCCAGTCGTTTGGAGTCCAACCGATATCGTAACGAGCCCAGGAGAGGCGCTGCAGGCGATGCCGTGCTGTTAGCAAAGGCACTCGCACAGGTCGTGTGCTGCCGTAGCCTAATTCTGCCGCACTGCCCTAACGGATACGTTCGTCGTACTTTCCACATTCGTTTCTGCGGATATTTCACGCAGTGTTGCATTCTTGTTAAGACTGACAACTGTACGCAAACGCCGCTGTTCTCGGTCGTTGCCACTGCGTCGTCCATGACGAGAGCTGAAGGCTGATATCGGTATTCTAGCACACTCTTGATGACATTGTACATCTCGGAAATTGAATTTCCCAACGATTTCCAAAACGGAATGTCCCATGGATTTAACTACCATTCCGTGTTCAAAATCTGTTAACTCCCGTCGTGCGGCCGTAATGACATCGGAAATTTTTTCACATGAATCACGTGAGTACAAATGGCAGCTCCACCAATGAATGCACTGCCCTTTCATACCTTGCGCACGCGATCCTGCCACAATCTGTATATGCGAATGTCGCTATTCAATGACTTCTGTCACCTCTGTGCAAAGACATGATGCACACGAGCAAGTAACATGAACACCTGCGAGGCGAGATCGCGCCGTGAGATATCTTTCAGTGCACACACGGCGACATTGCAACCCAAGCAGTATGCAGTAGGCAGAATAAAAGACATTATTTGCTTATTTAGCTCATGAAAGCTTTAAAAAATGCTACAGCGGGTTTTGGACTCGCCGATTGCATAGTTCACGACAGCTGAAACGAGCGTTCGGGACACTGTTTATGGATTTAAGACTGAGAATCCTCATTTTGCCTTCGGGAAGTCTCTTCACCCTCAACGGGTGACTATGTGGTGTGCAATGTCCAGTCAAGGAATAACCAGTGCGATATTCCTTGGTGGCACGGTGATTACCGAACGGTGCGTGAAGGTTTTGGAACATTATTTCATCCCCATTATCAATACTGACCCTGATTTCGACAATACGTGGTTCATGCAAGACCTAACTCCACCCCATCGAGGCAGGAGAGTGTTTCATGTCCTGGAGGAGCACTTTGGAGACCGCACTCTGGCTCTTGGGTACCCAGAGGCCACTGGCACGGGGTTCGGTTGGTCGCCTTATTGTCTGGAGCTGAGCACATGGTACTCCTTCTTGTGGGGCTGTATTAAATACAAGGTGTACATCAATAACCCCAAAACCATTTCTGAGCTGAAAACAGCCGTTCAGGAGATCATGGACAGAATCAATGTTCCGACACTTAAGTGGGTCATCCAGGACTTCGCTATTAGTCTGCGCCACATCATCGCCAATGATGGCAGGCATGTCCAACATGTCATAATCTAAAACCGAAAATCTGTAGCGACGTTTACACGTTGAATAAACTGTGTGCACACCGTAGTTTGTAACTAATTCACATTTATTTTCATATATTTCAACAATTTCGCTCTGTATGATCTCAAAATCAGTAATAAAATGTAATTAATTCCCTTTTCACAAGTTGGCTAAGATAACAATATCGTTCACACACATAATGAAATGTATTCATTAACTTTCCGTTTGTGATTTGGAAATGTTTCTAGCCAAAGAAAAGGTCCACCCATGTCGGAGGAGTCTTCTTCTTCTAGTCTGTTTCATTACACAGTTTACATCTTATTACTGTGGTTTGAAAACCTTGGAGTTTTTCTATAGCATTCATTTTATTTTTCTCGATGTATGATTCTGAATATGTCTGCCTTCAGAACAGTTGTCAGCTTCAGTGAAACTAACGTAATGATTTATACTGACAGAATGGATGCATCAGGATCCTGACGGACGATTTTCTGATATTGCAAATAATGTCATTAGTGGACAGCTTTCTGCAAGACCTGTAGCTAGAAATTGGTAAATTTCAACATAGCTTCGTCAGAGTAGGTCTACGTTCTTACCTAGACGGTCATATTAGGAAATGTGAGGCTTACCTTTTTGACACCCAGGAGGTAGGTCGGGGTAGCTGCCTGTACCACCTTGGAGGTAAACAAAAAAATTTTTACAAACCCAATCTGCATCCACTCACACAACACGTACAGTTGTACTGATCCCTCCTCGGTGCTGCACCTGATTTAATTTTTAAGTCGCAATGTTATTCAAACTGTTAGTTCCATTTTATAAGTTAATAATTGCAGCTCATACCAAAATATACACATTCTTTTCAGCAGGCGACTATAGAAAAATGTAAACTGGTGCTCCCAATGTCGGACTATTTAAGGAAAAAATACACCAACACAAAGAAACAACAAGAAATTCGACAACTGGGCGTATACTGCTCGAGAAGTTAAACAATTCCACGAAATAGAAAGCTTCGCAAAATAAAACTTAATGACAAGAGAACGCACTGTGTCATAAGCGGAAAGATGTATGGAAGATTAGAGGAATGGTAATTTGAAGCAAAAAATATTATGTCGAGATGGCTTCCATTTCGAATGTTTCCCAAGGTAAACGTTTGCAAATGTTCAGTAATATTATGAAAATCTTTTATTTGGTTGTGTCTTTTAGAAGATATACATTTATAAGAGCTCGTGATACATTTTCAGTCCATTATAAATTTACATCAATTCACAGTTAAGTTTTCGACAATCGACAACAAATGTGCGAACAATTCGCGGTCGGTTTAAAACAGTTCACTATAAATGTGCTGTAGCCATCAGCATGTTTAATATTTTGCTCTCTGGAAACATATTGATTTATTTGTCTTAGTCCAGTTCTGAGTTATTTCGCAAGAGCATCAGATTTTATGATTCGACATTGTAGTTGACCTGCGTACTCACGTTTGCGTGTTAGTCCAGCTGCATCAGAAGTGATTTGGCGATATTGAGTATGAGGTTCTGCTATTTGCACGATCAATCCACAGACTGTTGAAGTCCTTCTGAGACGCTGTCTTACACAAGCCGAAATGTATAGGAGCTCCTCTTTGTTAGAGGTATATCTCACTTCGTGTAGCAAACGGAAGGACCTCTAGTTGTTCAGCTAACGTATTTTTCACACAAAGTAGATAAATAAATAAAAATAACCCGCAAATGACTATACCCAGTCAGTCGATAGGAAGTTCAGAACAGTGGAGAAGGAGCTAGGAAGCCATTAGTATGTTTTATCTCTGAACAGATGCCTTACATACAGGGTGACAATCACTGAATTATATGGGAAAAAACGTAAATTAATGACAAACTACGGCGTGCACACACTTTATTCAACACGTAAACGTCACTGCAGATATTTGGATTTAGGCTATGACATGTTCGTAATGCCTGCCACCATTGGCGACGATGCAGTTCAGACCAATGCGAAATTTTGCATGACCCGTTGAAGTGTCGTAACATCGACTCTGTCGATGACCTCCTGAATGGCTGTTTTCAGCTCATAAATGGTTTTGGAGTTGTTGCTGTACACCTTGTCTTTAATATGGCCCCACGAAAAGGAGTCGCATGTGTCCAGATCTTGATATCATGGCGGCCAACCGAGGGCCATGCCAGTGAGTTCTGGGTGCCCCAGAGACAGAATGCAGTCTCCGGAGTGCTTCTCCAGGACAAAACACTCTCCTGCTTCGGTGGTGTGGAGCTTCATCGTGCGTGAAGCACGTCTTTTCGAAATCAGGGCCACTTTGGATAATGGGGATGAAATCTTATCCAAAACCTTCACGTGCCATTCGGTAGTCACCGTGCCATTAAGGAATATAACACCGATTATTCTTTGACTGGACACTGCACACCACACAGTCACCTGTTGAGAGCGAAGACACTTCTCGATCGCGAAATGCGGATTCTTAGTGCCCCAAATGCGCCAATTTTGCTTATTGACGAACCTATATGAAAAAAAGTTCAAATGTGTGTGAATTTCTAAGGGACCAAACTGCTGAGGTCATCGGTCCCTAGACTTACACACTACTTAAACTAACCAGAATGAGATTTTCACTCTGGAGTGGAGTGCGCGCCGATATGAAACTACCTGGCAGATTAAAACTGTGTGCCGGACCGAGGCTCGAACTCGGGACCTTTGCCTTTCGCTGGCAAGTGCTCTACCATCTGAGCTACCCAAGCACGACTCAAAGTAGTTTATGCTAAGAACAACACACACACCCATGCCCGAAGGAGCACTAGAACCTCCGGCTGGAGGGGGGCCTCAATCCGTGAAATGGCGCAGACGAACCCATCCAAATGGGCTTTGACGCCAAACCCGCATAGTAATTTCCATCATTCCCCGTGGCCAAACGTGCAGTTTGAACGTCCTAAAGCAAACCCTTCAGAAGTTACGACGATTTTATTTGATATAGTTCAAAAATTGTCACCCTGTATTACAATGTTTGTTTTACAGCGCCGCTGGTCATGTACCGTAACCCACCCCTCGAAGCCTCTTTATCTGTAAAAGTATGTTTTGTAGTTGTCTTTCCTACTTGGTTCTGCTATTCCAATCCTTCGTAGGTCTGCCTACTTCCTGTCTTTCTGGAGGTCTAAAGAATGGCTCTGAGCACTACGGGACGTAACATCTATGGTCATCAGTCCCCTAGAACTTAGAACTACTTAAACCTAACTAACCTAAGGACATCACACAACACCCAGCCATCACGAGGCAGAGAAAATCCCTGACCCCTCAGGCAATCGAACCCGGGAACCCGGTTGTGGGAAGCGAGAACGCTACCGCACGACCACGAGATGCACGCTCTGGAGGTTTCCACCTCCACGCTTTCTGAGTTATTCTGTTATCATCCACAAGTCTCATATTGCCATATCATTCCTTTTTCTTCAAGTATGCTGCTCTAATACTGACTCTATTTCCATAATTCGCTTGATGTCTTCATTCCGTACCATATTCATTACTATCGTTTTGCAACATCTTCTTCAGAACATCACTTCCGTTGTCAGTGCCCTTTCTTTCATTTTCTTCACTGGTGTCCTCACTTCTGTCCCATATGTTACAGTGAGTTTCACATAACGCTTGAACAGTGACTTCTTTATACCTTCCATAATATTGGATGTAGCTACTTGTTTGTCATCCTTGCTTTCATTATAGTATTTTTTACACCTGTCCAATCTCTTGCATTCGCTGTGTGACGCCCAGGTGTTCATACAAGGTTTTATTCTCAGTAATTCCCTTCATGCTTTTTGAGTTGTGCTCCAATGAACATACACTGCGCCTTCCAACAGTCATCTCCGTACTACACTCCTCGTATTGGTCCACTAAATTCCTAAACACAGGACTTATGTTGTCTTCATCCTCGGGAATAATCAAATCGTCAGTGTACATTTAAAATTATCGTTTCCTACTTGTAGGCTCATCTTTGATATTTCCTCCACCATGTTTAAGGGTTTTAAGAACAGTGTCAGCTGCTGTGTAAGAGCACAAGAGCACTTGAACACCATAAATTTCGATACTTTGCCCATTTTTTTAAAAATATTGTTGAACGTGCTGAAATATGAAAGTTACGGCACTTAAATATTCCGCGCTATTGCTCCTCTAGATTCTGTGAAGCTTGGCATTAGGGTTGCGAGCACACCTTCAGCTGTGCATGTTTTAAGGAGCTTTTGCGCATACGCAAATCTTGTGAAGTAATTGCCTTACGCGCCAAACACAAGCGGATTTGATAAATACCGTGCACGCTTCACGATGTGCACAGCTAGTCCTTTCCACTCAACTAGACGTTCACGCTGGTGCCACCAGATGGTAGCACACTTCGGCACACTTTTATCCCCGTTCGCTCGGCATAAATCCTTTTGATGTTAGCACACTTCTCAGATATACTAATTGATTCACTGCATGCTGTAATAAAGTTAGATTGGACATCAGTATGTGTTAAAGCTGTACTGACAGAAAACCTGTTTTCTGGCTTTGTGAATGAGTAACAGTATATTAAGCTATGACTTTTATCATAAAGCAATCCAATTGAGGCCGGCCTCGGTGGCCGATCGGTTCTAGGCGCTCAGTCCGGAACTGCACAACTGCAACGGTCGCAGGTTCGAATCCTGCCTCGGGCATGGATGTGAGTGATGTCCTTAGGTTAGTTAGGTTTAAGTAGTTCTAAGTTCTAGGGGACTGATGACCTCAGAAGTTAAGTCCCATAGTGCTCAGAGCCATTTGAACCATTTTAATCCAATTGAGGGACTGAGAATCATAAGGGCCTTTAGCACATCACCGTTGACTGTGAGACTCTAGCATTTATTCATGCTTCTGAAATCAGTTGACCTCATAATGATGCTGGTTTATCCGTGTTGTAGGCTAACACCGTACATATGAAATTTCACGAAAAGCTGTATCAAAGGTTTCCCTGATATTCACATAAGTGTGGAATCGACGGCGATGTGCTTTAGGCCCTTATGGATCTCAGCGCGTCACTTGTGTTCTAGTCAAGTGACTATGTCGATAGACATTACTGCTTGAGTTTAATCATTATTACAGACGGCACTTTGCGTTTGGAGTCGGTTGTTTACTGTGCGGTTATCGGCTTTCGTGCGCAGTGTGAACATGAAGTACGTTGAATCTATTTTAAATGCGAACTGAGAAGTAAACCTATGAGGACGAGTCGTGAGTCGTGCTTGGGTAGCTCAGATGGTAGAGCACCTGCCCGCGAAAGGCAAAGGTCTGGAATACGAGCCTCAGCACGCGGCTTAATCTACCAGGAAGTTTCCTATCAGGGCACACTCCGCTGCAGAGTGAAAATCTCATTGTGAGAATGGAAAAGTAAATTACTAGGAAAAGTTTGCCGTAAAGGAACTAGGGCGTCCGAGGACAGATCCTTTGATTGAGAGAATGACGAAATCAAATAAGAGTGACTCCAAGCGAACATTTAACAAGAAAGTGTACAGTTACTACAAGTTGTTGTGTGGGTGCAGCCTAAGAATATCTTATTTTTAGCCCGGAAGTAAATTCGTGAACTAATACATCTGTTAGGTATGTTATACATCTGCCCGGAAAAATGGAGAAGCACGGTTCATCCCACTTACACAAAAATGCGAAATGGAAAGTTGCGAAAGCTTACACACTATTTCGTTATTGCCTTAAAGCACAGTTAATTATGTGCAAAACTACAAAATTCCACAAAAACAATTCTTTCTTCTGTTAGATGAGTCATGCATCTTGTTGTTGTTATTATTATTGTTATTGGCCCTAGTTGCATAAATTTATTGCTAAACATAGCTGTTATTCAGCAGAAGCTATTAATGTCACACTCTCAAATTTATCTGAATCAAAAAATTTCTGAACGCCCAGAATGTATAGTGACGAGCCGCCACAGCATATGAGTATGTACCTCGAACAATGTAGCAGGAATGCAGCACCCTTGTCTGAACCACCTGTTAACAGTAAACTCTTAAAACACTCGTTACCAGTTTCCACTCTAATTTTTCTATAATTATTACACTGATTAACTGCATTGACATGAACTGAAGAACCTTTTTTTTTCAAGTGCTTGCCATTTGCAGACTATTATAAGCCTTATTCAAATGAATAAATATTATATGCATCTATCTGTCTTCCACAAACATTTACTTTTTGCGCTATTGCCAATGCGTGATATACCTGCCCGCTTAACTTTTTCCGAATCTTCTACCTGCGTTTCTATCCTTTGCTTTGTCACACTTCCAGACGGCTTACCTACAGACAAAGTTACACTTCTTCACCTATGATTATCGCAATTTCTTTAATTTCCTATTTTGCATTAAATTTACGTTATCCTGTATCCATTCTTCAAGGATTTTAAATCCATTGATACAGCTGTTAAAGACTTCTCGAAGCACTTCTTTTAGCACCAAAGGAGAATTCTTTAACAGGTGTGTGGTTATTCCATCAGAACCAGGTGCTTTTTTATTCTCCGTATTTACAACTTCTGTGTTAACCTCTATTACAGTTACATAGTTAAGACGTTCATCAGTTTGTAGCGTTTTACAATTAATTTCCTTGAAACGCCCCCTAGCTCCTGTCAGCAGTAACGTACAATATTTCCCCCCATTTTCTGTATGTACTGAATATAATCTGTATGCGCTTCATTCACAGTGATACGTGTGTGCTTAATCCACCATCGAGCACATGTGCACAATCCGTTGGAGTGAACTAAGTTGTTACGTAGTTGGGAGATTGGGTCGAGCAAGTTCAGAGTTCCGGCTTACGGCGCTAGAGTGTAATTACTTGGAGCTCTCAAACACATTACACCCGCCACGGCTCAGAGGGCTTTTGCGATAGCACCACCCACCACCCGTCTGCACGCGAGGCGGCAAAGCCGCTGCCTGTGGTGCACTTTGCATCAGCGCGTGATCTTGACGGCTATTGTTTGCTAGGGCGGGAACCCACAGTGGGGAGAGTAGGAGCTTCTTTTATGCGTAAGAGCTGAAAAAGAAATAAAGAAAAATACGCTCATCTTTTTATTTTGTGTCGTTTCAATCTGTAGAGTAATGACATAACGTTCTTTTCTTCTTAACTTACGCAAATGTTTTAACTTAAGTGCACACAGTACAGCCAACATAAGTGAATATTATGTGTCACACATTATGGTCTTTGCCTGTCAGTTTGCCGTTGTCTCCACGTCCGAGATAGTTTTTTCTGGCTGTCGCAGGATTTGTACACTCTTAAGATGGAAAACAAGGGCAAAAAGAAACAACCGACGCACCACGAAGAAGTTGGTTCACATGGCTCTGAGAACTATGGGACTTAACATCTGAGGTCATCAGTCCCCTAAAACTTAGAACTACTTAAACCTAACTAAACTAAGGACATCACACAACACCCAGCCATCACGAGGCAGAGAAAATCCCTGACCCCGACGGGAATCGAACCCGGGAACCCGGGTGTGGGAAGCGAGAACGCTACCACACGACCACGAGATGCGGGCCACGAAGGAGTTATGGAAATTAATCGTCAGTTTATGTACGTAAAGGTACGGACGCGGAATGCAAAATTGTAAACTTTGGCGGGCGATGGATGAATGTGTGACGCTGGAGCGTAGTTTCACCGCGCAGTTGGCAAGAATAGTAACCAGGGGACATGTCGATACCATGGCACGAAGTCTATGCGTGTTTCATTCCGCGTACTCAGGTGGATATAACTAACAAGGGGAGGTCACGACGTTTGGAACGCGGATTTACTGCAAACTTCGTACACTCGTAGTACTCCATAAGAACTACAAAATGTGCAAGCAGTAGCTCGTACTTCTTAAGCGTTATTGAGAAAATTGCAAGATAATTTCTGTCACCAAATATACAGGGTGTTACAAAAAGGTACGGCCAAACATTCAGGAAACATTCCTCACACACAAAGAAAGAAAATACACTCCTGGAAATGGAAAAAAGAACACATTGACACCGGTGTGTCAGACCCACCATACTTGCTCCGGACACTGCGAGAGGGCTGTACAAGCAATGATCACACGCACGGCACAGCGGACACACCAGGAACCGCGGTGTTGGCCGTCGAATGGCGCTAGCTGCGCAGCATTTGTGCACCGCCGCCGTCAGTGTCAGCCAGTTTGCCGTGGCATACGGAGCTCCATCGCAGTCTTTAACACTGGTAGCATGCCGCGACGAGCGTAGACGTGAACCGTATGTGCTGTTGACGGACTTTGAGCGAGGGCGTATAGTGGGCATGCGGGAGGCCGGGTGGACGTACCGCCGAATTGCTCAACACGTGGGGCGTGAGGTCTCCACAGTACATCGATGTTGTCGCCAGTGGTCGGCGGAAGGTGCACGTGCCCGTCGACCTGGGACCGGACCGCAGCCACGCACGGATGCACGCTAAGACCGTAGGATCCTACGCAGTGCCGTAGGGGACCGCACCGCCACTTCCCAGCAAATTAGGGACACTGTTGCTCCTGGGGTATCGGCGAGGACCATTCGCAACCGTCTCCATGAAGCTGGGCTACGGTTCCGCACACCGTTAGACCGTCTTCCGCTCACGCCCCAACATCGTGCAGCCCGCCTCCAGTGGTGTCGCGACAGGCGTGAATGGAGGGACGAATGGAGACGTGTCGTCTTCAGCGATGAGAGTCGCTTCTGCCTTGGTGCCAATGATGGTCGTATGCTTGTTTGGCGCCGTGCAGGTGAGCGCCACAATCAGGACTGCATACGACCGAGGCACACAGGGCCAACACCCGGCATCATGGTGTGGGGAGCGATCTCCTACACTGGCCGTACACCTCTGGTGATCGTCGAGGGGACACTGAATAGTGCACGGTACATCCAAACCGTCATCGAACACATCGTTCTACCATTCCTAGACCGGCAAGGGAACTTGCTGTTCCAACAGGACAATGCACGTCCGCATGTATCCCGTGCCACCCAACGTGCTCTAGAAGGTGTAAGTCAACTACCCTGGCCAGCAAGATCTCCGGATCTGTCCCCCATTGAGCATGTTTGGGACTGGATGAAGCGTCGTCTCACGCGGTCTGCACGTCCAGCACGAACGCTGGTCCAACTGAGGCGCCAGGTGGAAATGGCATGGCAAGCCGTTCCACAGGACTACATCCAGCATCTCTACGATCGTCTCCATGGGAGAATAGCAGCCTGCATTGCTGCGAAAGGTGGATATACACTGTACTAGTGCCGACATTGTGCATGCTCTGTTGCCTGTGTCTATGTGCCTGTGGTTCTGTCAGTGTGATCATGTGATGTATCTGACACCAGGAATGTGTCAATAAAGTTTCCCCTTCCTGGGACAATGAATTCACGGTGTTCTTATTTCAATTTCCAGGAGTGTATGTTATGTGGACATGTGTCCGGAAACGCTTACTTTCCATGTTAGAGCTCATTTTATTACTTCTCTTCAAATCACATTAATCATGGAATGAAAACACACAGCAACAGAACGTACCAGCGTGACTTCAAACACTTTGTTACAGGAAATGTTCAAAATGCCTTCCGTTAGCGAGGATACATGAATCCACTCTCCATCACATGGAATCCCTGATGCGCTGATGCAGCCCTGGAGAATGGCGTATTGTATCACGGCCGTCCAAAATACGAGCACGAAGAGTCTCTACATTTGGTACCGGGGTTGCGTAGGCAAGAGCTTTCAAATGCCCCCATAAATGAAAGTCAAGAGGGTTAATCAGGAGAGCGTGGAGGCCATGGGATTGGTCCACATCTACCAATCCATCCGTCACCGGATCTGTTGTTGAGAAGCATACGAACACTTCGACTGAAATGTGTAGGAGCTCCATCGTGTATGAACCACATGTTGTGTCGTACTTGTAAAGGCACATGTTCCAGCAGCACAGGTAGAGTATCCCGTATGAAATCATGACAACGTGCTCCATTGAGCGTAGGTGGAAGAACATGGGGCTCAATCAAGACATCACCAACAATGCCTACCCCAACGTTCACAGAAAATCTGTGTTGATGACGTGATTGCACAATTGCGTTGGGATTCTCGTCAGCTCACACATTTTGATTGTGAAAATTTACAATTTGATCACATTGGAATGAAGCCTCATCCGTAAAAAGAACATTTGCACTGAAATGAGGATTGACACATTGTTGGATGAACCATTCGCAGAAGTGTAACCGTGGAAGCCAATCAGCTGCTGATAGTGCCTGCACACGCTGTACATGGTACTGAAACAACTGGTTCTCCCGTAGCACTCTCCAAACAGTGACGTGGTCAACGTTACCTTGTACAGCAGCAACGTCTCTGACGCTGACATTAGGGTAATCGTCAACTGCACGAAGAATTGCCTCGTCCATTGCAGGTGTCTCGTGGTTCTAGGTCTTCCCCAGTCGCGAGTCGTAGGCTGGAATGTTCCGTGCTCCCTAAGACGCTCATCAATTGCTTCGAACGTCTTCCAGTCGGGACACCATCGTTCTGGATACCTGTCTCGATACAAACGTACCGCGCCACGGCTATTGCCCCGTGCTAATCCATTCATCAAATGGACATCTGCCAACACCGCATTTGAAAACATTGCACTGACTGCAAAACCACGTTCGTGATGAACACAAACCTGTTGATGCTACGCACTGATGTGCTTGATGCTAGTACTGTAGAGCAATGAGTCGCATGTCAACACAAGCACTGAAGTCAACATTGCCTTCCTTCAATTGGGCCAACTGGCGGTGAATCGAGGAAGTACAGTACATACTGACGGAACTAAAATGAGCTCTAACATGGAAATTAAGCGTTCCCGTACACATGTCCACATAACATCTTTTCTTTATTTGTGTGTGAGGAATGTTTCCTGGAAGTTTGGCCGTACATTTTTGTAACACCCTGTGCACCTGTGCGTGGCCATTTTTATCATGAAGCGCCGGCAATCGAGTGGTTACCGTTCAAGCCCCGTAATCACTGGATCGAGTCTCGTTCGTCAGATTTTTTTTAAAATTTCTAACACAGTAATTTTCTTTACTGTTTATATTACTATTGATATAATGGGAAAAATAAGTGTAATCGGATGAACTTTTATTACATTTGCAGTTTTATTTGGCAGTCTACAAATTTTTATTATAAAAAATAATATAATATTCGAAACAGTCGACTAGTAAACGACCAAACGCATAAAGTGATACTGAAAATGTATGCTTGTCCGTGTCTTCAAAATGGTTTGTATTTAATCAAAAGAGAACCTGAAATTGCTTCTCGTGAAGACGCTATTAAAATCCAGTCGATACTGCATGACCAATTATCAGCGCCGATATGTAAGGAAATGCTGCGTTATGCATTGTTTGCTCCCAAATTATCGTCTGAAAGAGAGGTTTTTGAAAATGTTAGTGTGGTTTGTTTTTCCAAGGAAAACATCAAAAGACTTTGCGTATGCAGAAACGTAGCATTTAATCTGCTGGTGCCGTTTAACTTTATGTTTCCCATGTTGTTACGAAAAATACCATCCTGAAACTTGTACTCGTAACGTCGAAAGCGAGGATTAATTGTACATCTTTCGAAAGCTGTCTGTGACGGTCAAAACTTGGAGGTAACAAGTCGTTTCGGGCTCCTTCCAGGTATAAGGGATTTCTCAAATCACGGACAAGCATACATTTTCAGTATCACTTCATGCATTTGGTCGTTTATTGGTCGATAGTTATGAACACTACATTATTTGTGATGATAAAGATTAGTAGACTGCCAAATAACATTGTAAATTTAATAAAAGTTCATCTGATTGCACGTATTTTTCCCATTATATCAATTGTAATATAAATAGTAAAGAACATTACTGTGTTAGAAATTTAAGAAAAAACTGACGAACGGGATTCGATCCATTGATTACGGGGCTCGAACGCCAACCACTCGGCTGTCGCCGCTTCATGGTAAAAATGGCCACGCACAGGTAAATATATGAAGACCGAAATTATCTTGCTGTTTTCTGAATAACGCTTGAGAAGTACGCGCTACTGCTTCCACATTTTGTTGTCCTCATGCAGTACTGCGAGTGTACGAAGTTCGTAGTAAATCCGCGTTCCAAACGTCGTGGCCTCCCTTCGTAAGTCTCGCAGATAAACGCGTGAATAATAAACACGAATGTCGACACATGAGAGTGGACGTGTAGTTGGGCTCGAAGAAGCCGGTTGGAGTAATCGGAGAATTACTCGACGTTTGAAAAGAAGCGATGCCAGTAATCGACGACGGTTGCAGGAATTAGTGAACCGTGGCCGATCATAGCATCAAGACACAGGATAAGAGGACCGAGCAGTCGTCGGAGAGGTACTCAAGAGCCACGGGTTCGTCATCGTCATCGGTCCGACGTGCAGCTGGTGGTTCAGTGCCTACAAGGGGTGCAGTGGTGTTGGGCACATTCGGCTGGAACCTCACTGACTTGAGTAAAGTTGTCTTCAGTGGCGAGCCGCGATAACCAGCGGACACGTGCCCGGAGGCGCCCCAGACAGCGGCAGGATACCATCGAGATTGCCGCCTGCCGTACGGCCCGACAACCACGAACGGTGGTCAGGGTGGCATTTCATGCCATACCAGCACCCCTTTCGTTATTATCCGCGGCACTCTAAGGTACATTGACGATATACTGTCCCCCGTTTTGTTGCACTTCGTGTCAAGTCATCCTCGACTTATGCCCGCCCGAAGTCGGGAGAGTTTCTACTGCTTCTCTTCGTGCTTGTCAAACCCTACCTCGGACAGCAAAGACGCCGAATCGCTCGCCAACCGAGAACGTTTGGAGCATTATGGGGAGGGCCGCCCAAATAGCTCGGGATTTTGACTGAAGTGACAGCTGAACACAATCTGGCAGGATATCCCCCAGGACGACATCTCATAACTCTATCAGTAAATACCAGTCCGAATAACTGCTTGCATAAGGGCCAGATGTGGAACAACGCGTTATTGACTTTCTCAATTAGTGAAGTTCTTTCTCTTGAATAAATCCCCCAATTTTCGTGCAACCGCAATCATTTGTTTGTCTGTAGTTGTACCAGGTGAACAAAAAGTAAGTATAAATTTGAAAAATTAATAAACCACGGAATAGATAGAGCGTTAAAAATTGACACACATGCTTGGAATGACATGGGGTTTTATTAGAACAAAAAAAAAGTTCACAAAATGTCCGACAGATCTCTTGCGCTCGTCGTTTGGTGGTGATCGTGTGCTCTGCCGCCACTCTCGTCGTGGTTGGCCTCCCAGGTCCTCAGACCTCAGTCCATGCGATTATTAGCTTTGGTGTTACCTGAAGTCGCAAGTCTATCGTGATCGATCGAGATCTCTAGGGATGCTGAAAGACAACATCTGACGCCAATGCCTCACCATAACCACGGACGTGCTTTGCAGTGCTGTTCACAACATTATTCCTCGACTACAGTTATTGTTGAGGAATGATGGTGGACATATTGAGCATTTACTGTAAAGAACATCATGTTTGCTTTGTCTTACTTTGTTATGCTAATTATTGCTATTCTGATCAGATGAAGCGCCATCTGTCGGACATTTTTTTAACTTTTGTAATTTTTTGGTTGTAATAAAAACCCATGTCATTCCAAGCATGTGTGTCAATTTGTACCTATCTACATTATTCCGTGATTTATTCAGTTTTCAAATTTATACTGACTTTTTGATCACCCAGTACATCATATCTTCCGATTTCTGTCCCTTTCGGGTAATTCCTTCATGGTACTTCGTTCGCCCTTTTCGGGGCTTAGTGTGTATTACGACACACATTATCGATGACAATCTTCCAGAAAGGGATTGCGGGGGCGCCAGTGAGAATTATTTGTGTTGATGGAGAGTTCTTCAACATAGTTGTAGTTGTTTCACGAATATTTATCAACAAGTTCACCACAATTTTCGTTCATAGGATTGTGCAAGAAAAACGTTAAAATCCCTTGGTAAAGAAGAGAATGGTCGCTTTAAAGAGGAAAATGTCACACAAACATTTCTTTAATGTTGACTAAATTAGTCTTAATAGCTGGACTGGTGACATGACAGTCATACGGGCGGTGCACAGTAACAATTAATAGGTCTAATGTATGAATCGATCGGCACATTTAAAAGTTACAACCAAATTCCTGTCATGGAAAAGAAATTCCTCGAATCGACCCGTTTGCCTAAACGAGATAAAAATACTTCTAAGTCTGTGGCGCTAGCAAAACTTTCATGCTACTCTATACCAAGCCCGACACAGTTTCTGGACCATACATTGCCAAGTGAATGCTGACGTCACTTCTCTTATACAATGTGTATCATAACTGGAAACTAAACCGGGCCATGGTGAAAGTAAACGTTTGCGAGATGACAGCGAACGAGTGGCTACGAGCGGCTACTGATATCAATATTAAGTGTTGTCCTAGTTGGCGGAAGTGTATTTCAAATGTGAATTTTTCGATTAGGTCCTCATCTAATTGGGAAAAAAGATTGGCATACAAACTATTCACATTTGATTTAGTAGAAATTATGAAGATAAGATAATTACAGTTCAGCATTTCGTCTAGGAACGGCATTAGAACCGAGCACAAAGTCGGCTAGGCTGGTCTGAGATTAGCATCAGTCGAGTTGTGGGGCCTGCCTTAAATCCAGATGTGTGTCGCCCGACAGGGGCCTTGAATTTCAAAATTCGTAGACAATAGTTTACCCACTATGTTACATCGTTCGGCAGACAAGAAAATTCATTGACCACAGCAAAAGGTAGCGGGCGGCGTGAAACTAGTCGAATAACTGAAAACTTGTACAAGAATTTGGAAGTACTCTCTCCGATAATAAAATCAGATGGTTGGTGTCGCCAGAATATAAATTCCTTCATAAATCGCTCAAGGATATACGAGGGGCGTTTGAAACGTCCATGCAAAAATAAAAGCTACTTGCGTGTTTGGGGTAAACCATTTTTATTTTTTGACATTGTCTCCTTTTAGACTTATACACTTCGTCCAACGCTGTTCTAATTTGTTCATCCCTTCCGAATAATAGGAATTGTCGGAGTCTGAAAATAGCTAATAGTTGCTGCAATGATCCTCGCAGCATTAGCGGAGCAGTCTAAGGCGCTGCAGTCATGTACTGTGCGGCTGGTCCTGGCGGAGGTTCGAGTCCTCCCTCGGGCATGGGTGTGTGTGTTTGTCCTCAGGATGATTTATGTTAAGTAGTGTGTAAGCTTAGGGACTGATGACCTTAGCAGTTAAGCCCCATAAGGTTCCATACACATTTGAACATTTTGCTGCAACCACTTCCTCCTTTGAATAAAATCCTTATCCCGCCAGCCATTTCTTCAAATTTGGGAACAAATAATAGTCCGAGGGAGCCAAGTCTGGAGAATAGGGGGGGGATGTGAAACGAGTTGGAATCCAATTTTCATTAATTTAGCTACCACAGCTGCCGAGGTGTATGCTGGTGCATTGTCGTGATGGAAAAGGACTTGTTGCGGTCCAATCCTCGGGGTTTTTCTAGCAGCTCGGTTTTCAAACGGTCCAGTAACGATGAATAATATGCACCTGTAATAGTTTTACCCTTTTCCAGACTGTCGATGACGATTATCCCTTGCGAATCCCAAAAGACAGTCGCCATAACCTATCCGGCCGAAGAACAGGGCTTTTTTTTTGTTTTTTTGTTTGTTTTAAGCAGTTAAGCACTATATGACTTAACTTCTTAGGGCATCAGTCCCCTAGAACTTAGAACTACTGAAACCTAACTAACCTAAGGACATCACACACATCCATGCCCGAGGCAGGATTCGAACCTGCGATCGTAGCGGTCGCGCGGTTCCAGACAGTAGCGCCGAGAACCGCTCGCCACTATGGCCGGCGAAGGACTGGTCTTCGCCTTTTTTGGTGCCGATTCTCCCTTGGTAACCGATTGTTTGGATTGTTGTTTGGTCTCAGGAGTATAGCAACGTATCCATGTTTCATCCACAGTGACGACGCTTAAAGTCCTGCGGATTCTTCCTGAACAGCTGCAAACCATCCATGCAAGACTTCGCACGATTCCGTTTTTGGCCAAGCGTGAGCAATCGCGGAACCCATCTTACTCATAGCTTTCTCGTGTCCAAATGTTTATGCAAAATATTATGTATCATTTCATTCAAGATGTCCACAGCACTATCAATCTCATGCATCTTAACTCTTCTGTCATCCATCACCACATCATGGATTTTATCAATGATTTCTGGAGTCGTAACCTCCACAGGGCGTCCAGAACGTTCAGCAACACTTATGTCCATATGGCCACTCCGAAAATTTTGAAACCACTTGTAAACTGTTCTGTTGTTGGTTGGTTGTTTTTTGGGGAAGGAGACCAGTTAGCGAGGTCATCGGTCGCATCGGATTAGGGTAGGACGGGGAAGGAAGTCGGCCGTGCCCTTTGAAAGGAACCATCCCGGCATTTACCTGGAGCGATTTAGGGAAATCACGGAAAACCTAAATCAGGATGGCCGGACGTGGAATGAACCGCCGTCCTTCCGAATGCGAGTCCAGTGTTAAACTGTTCTAATCGAAGGTGCAGAGTCACCATAATGTTTATCAAGCTTCTCTTTTGTCATCTGGGGCGTTTTCCCTTTCGTAAAGTAATGTTTCATTACCACACGAAATTCTTCTTCGTCCATTTTTTTGACAGTCGCTTGACTTCCTTGATTCACACGAATGCCAAAG